>NC_041405.2:100461473-101097098 GCF_900747795.2 Erpetoichthys calabaricus | reverse complement strand
AGAAATACATACAGCAAATGCAATTGAGAATACACCAGAATCTGTATGATTTAATTGTTGCTGTGCATCTTCATAAACTATGGGAGGTTTGTAAGGAAACAAAGCATGAAGGAAACGAGGCTGCTCTTCGGTGAGGTTGAATTTTTTATCAGCATTTAAACTGTCATAGACATGAATTACAGCACCATCATAATAGGTACACACCCAGTGAGTCACTCGTTCAGTAGCTGCAGGAGGTAATATTTGAATATGTTTTGCATTTTGTGGAATGGGCATTATAGGTATGTCAGGAGTCCACATTAGCAAAACCTCTTGAGGTTGGAAAATTGTATGCGCAGCTAAAATTTCGTTGAATTTGCTCATGTGATCTGTTGATAAATAATCATTATTTACCAACTCATTCATTGCAAAATCTGACAGTGGTAAGATCACTCCTTCCATAACACTAAACACAAACACTAAGTAGACACTAACACTAAAAAACGTCAACACCGCCGGGAAGAACACTAAATGAGATAAAGTAAAAGTCTACTAAACTTCTTTATTATAACTGCTTTATTATAGCAGCTGAGGGGACGGTGGCGCACGCTTGTTGTTGCCTCTCCTCCCTGTTAACAATACTTTTCGCAAATTCACCTTAATTCTGCACTTTCTTATGCTTGTTTTATTTCGTTTATTGTACGTATAGTTTGTGGATACAGCTGACTCGAATTCCATGGATTTGGCTTAATATTTACAGATTTTATGGACTCCACTTTACTGGGAACAGCTGAGTTTGTGGATCACAGGACGAGACCTATGAACATTTCTTTGTACCTGGCGATCTAGCACCTCGGGATGATCTGTCTCCATGATTATATTCGCTATGCTGATCTGCTCCCGTTTCATCTTACAGTACCCTACGACCGGGAACTGATCTGATGTTCATACTAACCTGGTTTATGGCTTATGGCTCCGGGGCGATCACGCCTGAAATTACGAAGCGTTACTGTTTATGGCTGTGTATTGGAACATCCAAATCCTGCTTCCTCCTTCTGCTGCTTGTTATCGCCGCTCACTTACGCTACCACACCCGCCTGTCCTACCGGTTGCGTTGTGATGTGCTGCTTCTACACTGCTATCAGCTAAGTATCACTCACTATTTTAGCGCTTTGAGTACTGAGAAAAGCGCTATATAAATGTAATGAATTATTATTATTTATTATTAAACACTAAAGTACAAAAACGAAGTAGAAAGTAACACTAAACCGCAACACAGCCGGGAACACCGGCACACCGCGTCTACTAAACACTAAGAAACACTAAGTAGTAACACTAAAGGAAATAATACTATTCAGTACGTACCGCGTCTACTAAACAGTAAATCAGTAAAGGAGAAAGGACGGCAAGAAGTGAATGAAATGAGGTGAATGGGAGGGGAGATGATCACGTGACTCCAACACCCACTTAACTCTCCGTCCCTCCACAAACACAGTCACACGGATCCCAACTCTCCTTTATATATATAGATTATTTGAACAACAATGTTTATTTAAGTAGCACTTTTCATACAAACACAGTAGCTCAAAGTGCTTTACCAGATGTCAAAGAGAACGTTACAAGAAAAGAAAGATTAGGCAATAATATTAAAGAATAAGTAACAAAGAAAGAAACAAAAATCAAATAAATCTAAATGATCTTAAAAAACAGGTTAATATCAATTAGAAGAGTAGAGTCCTTATATGCAATTTCATGATGTAAGGCAGGGGTCCCCAACCACCGGTCCGCGACCCACTACCGGGCCGCAGCCGTCTGACAGCCAGGCCGCGAGAGAACTGCCGGCAATGGAGATTCACTCAGACTTTTCAGAATGCTTGGTGGGCGGGGCTTTGCAGCGGCCCAGAGAGAGGAGAGAGACCGAGGTGAGAGAGTATTACAACAAAGTATTTTTACGGTCCCGACAGTTTCCCCATATGACACGAGACTATAGAAATCTCGTTACTACGAAGTACATTCAGCAGATGCTTTCATTACAACGAGGTGACCTTGAAATGCTTGAATGAATCATCCACAGAGCAGTTAAATCTGTGGCCGCAGCTCAGTTGTACACATTTAGGCTACACAACGATCCCCAAACAGAAACATTGTAAAAAAAAAATTCTTTCTTTGAACTTTCCTCGTACTGTTTTTTTTTTTGATGTTTTTGTTTTCTGTTTTGCTTATTGCTTGTCAACATCTGAAAAACATCCATTGGAATTTAACTCATTGTCACCCTCCTATAGAAATGGCAGACACGAAAAAAACGATAAAAGTGTTAATGTTTGTGATGCGCAGTCTGTTGGAATGACAAATGCAATGCATATGTCTTTGTTATATGCAAAAAAAGAAGAAAAATCTCGTGTTGCAAACGTATGCGAACTGCTTAATAACTTAATAATAATAGAAATGTTATGTAAATTGTGTATAAAACTGCCCCCCCCCCCAAAACCCAACCTACCCCCACCGACCGGTCCGTGGAAAAATTTGATCTAATAAAGTGGTCCTTGCTGTCAAAAAGGTTGGGGACCACTGATGTAAGGCACTAAAGATGAGTCCGGTGATAAGATCAGATGGCGGGAGGACAGAAAAAACAAAAAAAAACTCCAGTTGGGCTCAAGAAAAAAAAACAAAATCTGCAGGGGTTCCAAGGCCAAAAGACCGCCCAGCCCCCATTGGGCATTCTACCTAACATAGATATTCTTGAACAGAATGGCAGAGAGAATAAACAAGTAATGTTGGTCAAGTTACAACACTAAGCCCACCATGTCTAATTTTCGGTTAAGGTTACATCTATTCAAAGTGCATTGAAGCTTTACTAATGGGGTTCATAACAGCTTTATGTATTTTTTTTTATTTATTAGGTGCCTGAACATAAAATAAGACTACTCTTCTGACTATAGGGCTATATTTTTGTATACCCAGCAGAGCTGGATATACTGATGAGAAACCTGTCACTTGAATTTAAACAAATACTTTGGTAGTACCTTGATATTTGTTTTTTCTAAAACCACCAAACAACACAAAGATAAATCCCCAAACTACTTTCTCATCGCTATTGAGATATTTAAAGCAGACTAAAGGATTCAAAGAAACATTTCCAACAAAAGACAGACACTAAGAAGTACTATAGTTGTTTTCATACAAAAGCCAAAATGTTCTTAACACTTTAAATAAGAAATTAGACAAATAGACACTTCAAGTATTTATCAATATTTATCAAACCTTTTTCATGACAGTAACCTGTCTTGACTCAAATGGCTAGTTTAACACAAAATTTAAAGGAGTAAACCATTAGCCACTTTAAGATGATTACCAATTTACATTCTTATATTGCACACTTAGAGCATTTATCACTGAACATTTGCTAAACATTTTCAGTTTTATAAGAGGACTGTTTACCTTGGATTTGTGGAGCTACTTTTATTTTTTTAACTACTTTCCAATTCAGTCATCTTAAAAGCACATGTAAATTGCATGCTTATTCAAAATGTATGTATCATATGATTGTGTTTGAATATTTTTCAATGCAGAGTGACAGCAATCAAGCAGAAATGTAAAATTAATGCATAAAGTGTTAAATGACCAATCATTTTATATTTATGCATGACAAAAATATTTTGGATGCCCTTGGTGGTGGGTGATGTACTTATGGAGATAATCCACTGTGTTGAAATTTAATCTGAACAGCCTTATAGTGTATGTGGTGAAATTTACTAATACCTATGCTGTCAAAAAAGGAATGCTGCATTGTAATTGGTATTCTTAGACGATTGGTGCGAGGTTTATCTGCTATTGTCAGGGTTTTATTATTCCTAGAACAAAATCAAAGTTATTCTTAGCATGTGACATTATAAATTATGAAACAGATGAAAACCTGAAATACCATTGTTTTTAGAAAAAAGGCACATTGTTATACAAGAAACATTCAAAATCATCAGAGATTGGATAAAAGAAAAACCTCTTGTAATTTTAAATTCTCAAGGAATGGTGAATGAGAGACAACTTTGATTTGTGCTTTAGTCTGGACAGTACAGTAAATAACTCTCCTAGCTCTAAAGTCCTGGGTTCAAATCCCATTCTGGGTAGCATCAGTATGCATCATATATGTTTGTGGCATATTAGACATATCTCGTGACCAGCTGCATTACAGTGTAGTATGGAAATTCTATTGTGCCAGACAATAAGGCTTTGGTGAGGGTGAAGAAAGTGACCCTGCTCATCAACAGAGTGCTGCATTCATTGATTCAGGATGTTTATAATGAGCAGCATGTGAGTAAAGCTAGAAGCATCTCTGCATAGTTTGCACATATAAGCCACGGGTTATTTGGTCTTTTTGCATTCAGCTAACAGTAATGGAATATTCTGCATCAAACCTCTAGATTCACAAATGTCTTTTATCCATACATCATAAACTCGTCTTCTTTGCATGTTTTGATTGAACTGTTAATTGTGACATCTGTTTTTGTCTGATGCATTCATTTACTTGTTCTGCAAAAATATCAAGCCATAGATTCTTTAGTCTTTGTTTGGTTAAATATGATGTTCTTTTATTTGTTTATTGCCAATCACTGTTGTGTTTTGTTGTGATTGTCAGTTTTCATGTACTGCCTTGTTATTGTGGTACTGATGTATTGTTGCATTATGAGACCATTTTGCAAAAGCTTCACTGCAATTATACTAATTTATAATCATAATGACAGGAAACTGAATTGAACTGAGGAGGGCAGGAAATCTGAGTTGATAAACAACCTCTGTGGTGTCTGTGGAATTTACAATGTCCCTGTTTCTGTGTGGTTTTTTTTCCCATATCTCAAAGATGTACAGATTACATTACATTCAGTTGACACTATAAAGTGGACTTTTGTAAGTGAGTGTGGTTGTACTCATGAAATTGCCCTATCATAGATTACAATGCCATTCAGGGTTATTTCCTGCATTGCATCCAGGGCTGCCAGCAAGGATTTTGGTCCACTAAACCCAATAATAGAATAACACAGTACTGAATTATATTTATTTTTTCTGACTTCTTGTTTACAGAATAATTAACAAACCAAGCAATATGAAAAAGAATTACATTACTAATAATGTACATTTCATTTGTTCTGTCATTTTCCAGGCACTGTCAAAAGACAGAGGCAAACCTGGAAGGCTGGCGCTGGTCCGTCACCCTTCCAGCTCACAAACCAACACTAACTTCAAAATATGTTTTAATATATTGATAATTTTATTAGACCTAAACAATTTTAAGAAGATTTTTACTACTGAATATCTGAGCTTCGTAGTTACTGCACAGCTTGAGTTTACAGGTTGTTTGATTGTATTGACTTAGACTTGGGGTCTTTTTATAAAACACCGAAAAGACTGAAAATTATAATTCCTGATACACATTGGTTACAGGAGAAAACAGTTATGAAAAAAGAGCTGCACTGGGTTGGTGTCTGGGTAGGCTTTGCATAGCTGTGAGTGCAAGTTGGAGTGTATGTTTGTGTGAATGGGGCTTATTCTAGCCTTGAGTCCACTGAACCCAGGATAGCCTTTGGGCTTGCAAAACACTGATTAGATTGAGCAATTTGAGAATGAAGTGTTCATTTAACTGTTTATAATACCAAGTTACATTGAGTACACCATGAACACAGTGTATATACTGTAAAGTGTAGTAGCCCATAGGAATACAGGTCAGATTTAGTGTTCAGAAAATTATTTTGTGCAGGGTTAAGATATACTAGACTATACCAAATTAAGAATAATGGAACCTTACCTAATCTAGTGAGAGTTGTTCCCTTTTTATCTTGCTTTACAATTTTTTAGCATTAAAAATGATAATACTTGGCATCTGCATTAACATTTATTTTCCTTCTTTTTTCCTCTTCTTTATTTATGAAACCAAATTTACTCTATTTGATCCTAAAACCCAGGGATACTTTAAGAGTCAAACTTCTTCCCAAGACAATGTGCCATCAGTCACAGTTTAAGATTTCCTTCATGAATATTAATCATTATGATTAGTTCCTATTTGTATTTGACATCAGTATGCTAGTTATTGCTTTGCTGCATTGTATTATGTCAGGGATAAACAGTAATAAATCACATGATCATCAGTGCAACTGGTTTTACCATTTTAGATGTTTGCAGAGCCATCCAATTCACAAACATTCCAACAGAGCAAGTATTTTGAATTCATTCATAATAAACAGGGTTGTTTTATTAACATCACAGCTTTTTTCTGTCATTCCCTCTTCTTCAATGATGTGAGTCTTGGTAATCTCTTTCTAATATATTTCTGTAAAGTTTAACAGAGTCAACAGCAATTTGTTCCAGCACAGGGAGATAATAGTTATGGGATTTTACAAAGCCGAATGAAGTGAAAGCACTTAGAGTGGAAATGTATCTCAGCAAATTGGTTTGAGTTTACCTAATATTTCTGGATGTTTGCATGACATTCTTGTGATTACTTTATATTTATAAAGCATCAGATATGTAGAATAAACTACCACATTTTAAATTTTGAATTCTTTGTCAGTATGCTATTATAATTAATTCCATACCTGATTGTTAAAAAAATGAAAAGATATAAAACATAAAAACATGACAAGACCAATCCAGGACTATTTGTATTTGATATTATTGGTAATAAGTTCTTATAGAGTAAGCCCAGAAATTTAAAAAGGGTGGAGAACCATACAGTGATAACTTTTCTATCAAACCGTACCTAGATTTCCAAATTTTCTTAACTCAATGTTAACTTCTCCATCTCAGTTCGGGGGACAAAACGTTAAATGGTCTTAATTTCATTTTTTTTCTTTTTTCCCAAAATAGATGGGGTTTGAAATACATCCTAGAAGCGTCTGTTGATTTTAGATTTTCCAAATAAGTAAGCTTTTTTTACCTTTCAGGCACTGCTATGTTATGATATACATTGAATCTTTAGTATGCAGTGAATCTGTAGTGTTAGGATGAGTGGGAAAAGTTATGGCCCTGTAATATGAGACTCACAGTTTTTATTTTTGTTTGTTCCTGTAAGTTATTCAATTTCTGCAATGTTTTCACTTTTAGTTGAACCTTCTTGTACCAGTTCAGAAGACAATATGGAAACCATTGTGGCTGCTGAAGCACTTTTAAACATGGAGTCACCTAATAATATTTTGGATGAGAAAAGAATGCGTAAGTGATACTTTCCCTTTTATCTGTTTTTATTTTTACTTAAGTTATGGTGTTAATTATACTTATTTCAGAGGGAATATTAGCATTTTTGAGTGGACCCGAACACTACTTCGACAGTGACTAGTTCAGATATTAAACCAAGTCTGAACATTACAATGGCATGCTGCTCAACCAAACATATTATAATAACATAATAGGTACAACCATTTACTTTGAAATTAATACAAAGGAGAAAAAAAAGCAAAATAAGATTCAGCCCCCACCCAAGTGAAAGAGAAAAAAAGAAGGACAAGGGAACAATCAAACTAGTCTAACTATTTAAATACAAAAAAACAACATAAGAGAGTCACTCACAGACCTAGCCTGCTTATCCATCCATCCATTTTCCAACCCGCTGAATCCGAACACAGGGTCACGGGGGTCTGCTGGAGCCAATCCCAGCCAACACAGGGAACAAGGCAGGGAACCAATCCCGGGCAGGGTGCCAAGCCACCGCAGCCTGCTTATTCTAAAACATCTTAATACACTTTTGCCATGTTTTAAAGTTTTGGATATATCCTATGATACAAATTTTGTTTTTTTCTGATTTGAGATATCATAGTGTGTCATATACCCACTGAGTTATAGAGGGTGCGTTGGGAAACTTAAACTTGAGCAAGGTAAGTCTGTGTGCTAGTAGTAGTATAGGCACGGGAGGAAAATAAAGTTTTTTTTTTTTTTTAATTGTTTGAGAAAAATATAATTAAACAAAAAACACAGCTTTAAAAATAAAAATAAAGTAACAAACAATGAAGACTCACTAATGTGTCTGTCTTGCGTTCTTGTATGTATGGTATCATCCAGTTGACCCTCTATTTAATTTCAAAAGCAACAGCGGCGCGGTGGTTGCTCAAACATAAAGAATGCTGGCAGTCACCTCCAGTTCACCCTCTGGTGGTTGTTCCAAGTGTCAAACCCCACCCTACCCAGAAGGGGGTGGGTTAGGGTTGGTTTCACCCTACAGTATTTTTAGTCAACCAATGAGAAACATGTGTACCAAGTTTCATGAAAATTGCTCCAGCCGTTCAGAAGTGATGCTGGAACATACATACATACATACATACACACAAACCCATGTACATTGAATTTTATATATATAGATTATGATTTATTTGTGCACTTTGATGCCTTCTGGAAGTACACCAAATAATGGATTAGGAGTGATTGTAATACCGAGGCCATTTGAAAAGTACGTAAAGATTTTTGTCCAAAATAATGTTAAAGTATGGATTGCATTACCAAAACATTTGGCCAAGTGATGTTAGAACTAGGTGGCAGCGTTCATAGGTTGGGTCTTGTCCTGGGTACATTTTAGACAATTCTAAACAAGGTAAATTGAACCTTGATGACCCAAAGAGCCAGGGTCCTGCCCCCCACCCCCCATTTTTCCCATTGGATCCATACTGCAGTATGCACGATTTCCATATCCACATGATTTTTCAGGAACGTAACTCCCATGGATAACAAGAATTGACTATATACAAGTTTATATACTGTATATAGTCAGTTGTGGATGCTAACTGATGGACACAGGTGGTTACAGGGTATGGTTTCAGAGAGCTCGGTCTCCTCTGCTGTTTCAGGTTATATCTGGCCACTCACAGAAGGGAAGGAGGCTTAGAACATCCAGCGGAGACCATGCTGTGGAGGAAACAAGAAACATGGTTAGCGACAGCGCCCCTTCTGCCTGGCAGTGGTATTACTTGGCTTACATGAGTCACCTGGATGGTATCCAAGTGTGCATGCATGGATATATATACACAGAAACAAACATTTGTGAACCGATGCCAAGCTTAAAATATGTAATTATGCAACATTAGTGTTCATCTTTTTTACAGAAGGCTATATTAAGTAGGTCTACCATGAATTCATTATGAAAAGGCTTATTTAAGAAAATGTGTTTTAGGAGTCTTGATAAACTGTACTAGCCTGAATTATCTCTATTGATGAGAAATTGCAGATATTAAAATCAAGAGGCCACCTCACCAGTTATTTTACGTTTCACATTGAGTAAGCCAGTGTTCAAAGATCTAAGGTTAGCTTTACAGGAGTATGGACATATCTGGAGATGCAAGATTTTTCATAATCTTTACATACATTTAGAGTATTTTAAAAAGATAGTTTAACAATGCTAATTCGGGTAAAATGTGTTCCAGTTTTATCCTTATGATTATGGTTCTTGCTGCTGCATTTTCAACAAGATGAAGCTGATTTTTGTTTTTTCTTAATAGCTCTGATAGGAATGGATTGAGGCAATCTAGTCAGCTAAAAACAGAAGCACGTTTTAATCTTTAAGCTTCTTTAAATGATATAAAAGATCAAGCTTGTGCTATGTGTTAGTAAAGAGAGTGGAGAAGTATGAGGTCAAGCATATAAAGAACTGCATAGGAACATAACCATAACCATTATAGTAGAAAAATTCCATAACCTTATGCCAAAAATCTTAGGTAAGATGCCACATGTTCTAAGTACTTTACTTCAATAATAACAGAGAGGGAGATAATAGCAAATAAAGACTTTAAGTAAACAGGAGTAAACAACATGTACTGTATTCTTTAGATCTTAAAGACTCTTAGTTATTGTATTAAGAGATTCTTACCCTAAGTTAAGTTAAATAAAGAGGACTAAACAACATTTATTCTTTAGACCTTAAAGACTCTAGTTATTATATTAATAGATTCTTACCCTGCTTTTTGGTAGACAGCTCAAACCAGAGTAATTCAAACAGGCTCATGTTTGATTTTTAAAAATCAACATTTTGAAAGTAAATGCCATTTTTATTAACTAACATTATATAAATAACAATGGAAACAGTTACAAAAGAAGAGCCAATGTTCAGTAATAGCACATCAAAAGACAGAGAAGAATGAATTTTACTAAAGTACTGTAATGTGAAGAGAAAGCCAACAAACGTATGATTTTGTTTTTGTCAGAAGAACATCATAAGAGAGTAAAAGTAGAGAAGTCCAGAGAAGAACTGCTGGGTACATTTTTCAACTGAAGGACAGCCAAAGAAAGCATAAACTAAGAAAAGACATGGCAAAAGTATTTAAAATTATGAAGGTCATAAGTAAGATTATTTTATGGTTACAGTTTCTAAATAACTATTTAGGGGTATGACACATAGCTGGTTAAGGGTAAATCTTCCACAGATATTACATAGTATTATTATTTCTTGTATAAATAGTATAGAGAAAGTATAGGAATTGTGAAAAAATTCGACCTTGAGATTTTGATTAATCTTGACGTTTTAGATCTTCCTGAGTCCGAAAATACCATTTTTGAAATTATGTCTGTCTGTGTGTCTGTGTGTAAACACAATCACTTGAAAACGCTCTGACCTAAGTCAATGCTTTATATCAAAACTAAGGAATCCTATCAACGTTTGGGCCACTTCCGACCAACCAGAAGTGGTACTATAACTGAATACTTTTGCAAATTTTCAAGTAAACTATGGTTATAATTAAAGATGGATCATTCCGATTTTGTTTAGATATTTATAGTGATAAAAAGCAAACAGATATGAAATTTGAGAAAAATTACTCAACCGGAAATAGTATTTTATTTAAACAACTATCCACATTTTTTTATCATGGAAATATAAATGTGTACATGATATTAAAACATGTATTCAATATAATGCATATTTTTTCAATAATTATTATTAATTTTATTTTAATTTGTACATCATCAGTTTAACAATAACTTGTACACATTGAACATGCCATGTAAATATAAAAATGTAATAGGAGTAATAAGCTGCTACGTCCCTCCCCGTCATTTTCCTGGTAATATATTTAATTTTTTTTTTATTTCTGCCATCGTTATCATAATCAAATGTAGCTAAATGCAGTTCTACCTATAGCAATTTATTTAACTAGTCATTTAGCCCGTTACAATAACGGGCGCTAGAACAGTAGTGCATAAACATTAGTAGGAACAGTCTATATTAAATGGCAAGGGACTTTGACCTCATTCTTTTTGTTGGTCGTATTTTTCTTTCTTTCAGCCTTTCTTTTGTTGATGTTTACTTGCTGAGCTGACCGTTCTTCATGGGCTGCTGCCGTGTATTGTGTGTCTTTAATTTTCTGTGACAGTAATACTGTCTTGTACGGCTCTATTCAATAAGGGCGCGCACAAAAAGGCAAGCTTCAAACGGGCGACCTCAATTGAGCGCGGCGAATAAGGGCTCGCCTTTTTGTGCGCGCCCTTATTGAAGGATACCGTCTTGTACATCCGCTGGCTTGTACGTCCGTAATATACCTTTAATTTTCTCTGGTGGTAATACAGGCGTGCGCGTCGGTAATATGCCTTTAATCTCCTCTGACAGTAATACTGGCTTGTATGTGACTGTAATATGCATCACTGTATTGTGTACCTTTAATTTCCTCTCGCAGTAATACTGGTTTGTATTTCCGTAAAACGCCTCTAACTTTCTCTGACAGTAATATCGCGTGTCGCACCGTGCCCCGCGCATGCGAACTTCATAAGAAGACACCCACACACGGACACCTGGACGCACACAGGGATTTTATATATATAGATACTAACACTTTTTCTATGTTTTTAGGTGGCTATAACTCTTTTTACTTTGCACGTAATCTAGGTAACGCATATGTAATCATGAAAAAATTCCACCACTGTTTTCGATCTCCCTAAGTGTGAAAATATCATTTTAATATAAAGTTTGGTTACAAATAGAGATAAATGATTGTGTGTCGATATTATCAATTAGTTATGATGAGAAGCAAAGACATATGATATATGAGAAATCTTGCACAACTGGAAGTGGTTCTGATGACCATTTCTTCTATCTCAGTATAAGAGGAAGTCAAGGGGAGCACACTCACAATTTTTTATAATGAGAACTGTTAATAGGCAAAAAGAAGGTAGCTAATAGGTTGATTTAAAATTTAATTATTTGTATTAATGAGATTCTTCCTCCCTGCATTATATAGAAAACGTATTTGCTTTCAGAAAAACATACTGTAAACCACAGTAGTGATTCATTATAAATCTTTAAAACTTCCTCCAATCTTTTTAAGATTTATTTTTGTGTGTGTGTGTGTGTGGATCCAGGGCAGAAATTAGAATTTTACAGTATGCTTGTTTGTCACAGAAAACTACTCCACTAAGTCAGTTTATATTTTCCAATAAACCAAACAGCTTGTTCTTGAACTGTGAGAGTAAGAGAATAAGCAAGATGTACACAGAAAAATATAATATTAAAAATAATCCATGGTTACAATCAGTTTAATGTGAGGCTATATAAGACCCATGTCCTGATTGAAGCATGTCAAAACCTTCAAAATGTCATAAAATACAAACAATGTGGTGTTTTTTTAATATTAAAAATAATCCATGGTTACAGTCAGTTTAATGTGAGGCTATATCAGACCCATGTCCTGATTGAAGCATGTCAAAACCTTCAAAATGTCATAAAATACAAACAATGTGGTGTTTTTTGTAGAAAATATACACAAGGAAGGGGTGAACAAATGTGGAGACAACAATATACAAAATAAACAAAAAATAGTAAGCCCTGTTGTCTGTCTTTGGGCTGTAAACAAACTCTTCAGTGTCAGATGGCTTTCCCACCATAAAGTGTGACACAAAAGCTCCCAATTTTCCACCTTCTAAATCCCAACTCTACCTCTCCCTGGTCTCTCATCTTTTTATCAGTCATTTGTGCATACACATGAATATCTTTTGGAAATTGTCTAGCCTTCTCCACGGAGCTTCTTCTGGCAGCCTCAGGTTCCCCTGCACCCCTGATCTCCAACTTTTGTGGCAGTTTCCTGGTGGCCTGTCCTCCAAAATACATAGAGTCGGTTGGATCCAAGGTTATGTAGCATTTTAGAATTTTAAAGTTGTTCACTTTTTAATAGGCCAATAGAATTTACTCTGACTCTTTTGAACACCTCTTGCATTGTCTTTGCACTGCATTCAGCTGTTAGCGCAGACATTTATCATTTCTAGTGCTGCATATGCATTCTGATCTACAGGCAACTCTAAAAAAGGTTTTCATTTTATTATGAAAGCCTGGAGAAAGCTGAATAAAATGAGAGAATGTTTCATCATGTTGAGGCATATTTAATATTAGTTTTGTTGGAAGAGGAAAAAACTAAACAGATGTGTTTTGTATCTTAAAATCTAAAACCCAAATTTGGTTTGCATTGCAATGACATGTCTGCAGCTGAAGGCAATTTCTGTGAAAATCTGTTACTATTTACCATTTTCAGTGGTATGCTGACATTATGTGAAGATTTGTTCCTTTGCTTTTATTTAGAGTTTCTTTAATTTCCTATTTGCCTTCCTTCCGTCCTTTCCCCCAGTTTCTTTCAGTTTAGCTGTATTATATAGCAAAAGTTATCTAAAACGTTTAATGTTCTGTTATTAATGATTAGACTAAAGTACAGTAGAATAATTTGAATTGTGGTAGTCATCATGCATGGCATAAAGAATTACATTATTATTTCTCATTTTTAACAGTTCATGGCTACAGTACTTTGCTGGAGAGTGAGCTCACATACATATCTCTCCAGCCTGAGCAGCTGCAGAACCATAATAATGGAGTAGATGTATCCCTGGATGAGGAGTCCACTGATGAGATTTCACAGAAAAGTCCCACAAAGCCGCCAAAGAAAAAGAAAGGTAGGTTGATGATTGGTTTCTTTTGTATTATGCATCTCTCCTGGGAACACTAGCAGAAAAAAAATCTTAACAGCACTATTGCCATTTCACATTCAGCTTTCCTAGTTATTAAGTTGGAAGAATAAAGTAGATGGCTTATGATTTAATAGATTTAAAATGTAGGCCGTATATCTTATTTCCAGTCAATGTGTGACATCCCAAGTTTGTACTCCTGTGTGGCCATCAGCTGCATATTTTCTAGCCACATTGTATTGCATTGCAAACAGCAGGTGTCTGTGTTGCTCAGAGGAATTTCAAGAAATCAAACTGGGGAATAAATTATAATCAGATGTTTCACATAGTGTCAGACATTTATAATTTAAAAAACATTAATTATTACAGGCCCAGCAGTGCTGAGCACAAGATGGATGGCACAGCAGTTCAGCATGTATATGTTTTACTTTGATTATAGTTGACAGCTATAAATATATTGGAGATGAACAAGAGTTTTAAAAGTTTCCTTCATATGACTTCTTCTTCATTTATTTATGGCAACAGTTAATATTCTTTACTCTTAGGTAGAGATGTATGTAATGTCGTTTTTTTCCCTTTCAGTTTTTGTATTCTGCTGTATTAATGTCATGTGCCTATTACTGATTAGGACTCTTACTTAAAAAAGTATTTCATTGACTTTATTTCATCTACCAGTCAGGAAACCCCGGCCAGTCAGACCGTCATCACCAGTCTCCACACCTAGTCTACCTCTTAGAAAGAGGAGCAAGGATGGGAAAGGTAAGGGTTCTACAGATATGTATCATGTAGAGAATCTTTCTGCAGTGACCACCATCCCTGAAACTTTGCAAGTATACTACTATATTAAAATTTTGCCCAAATGTAATATTAATAGTTGCTATTAGTTGGTAATAGTCACACTGTTGTGGAGATTAGAAATGCTGCCTTGGAGTACCACAGTACTTCTATCAAAAGGGGTCATTGAAAATGACTAATGTTTAGTTGGACTTGATATCTGTTGCTTTCAAATATTTTGTTACAAAGGACATTTTTTTGTACTCTTTATTGCTCACTTTAACACTGGCTTGTAACCCAAAGACAAATGTAATAATGAAGCTCATATGCTAATGTGTGAGAATTGCTAGAGGATGTAAAACTAGAACTCACAGAATAACATTTAATTTTAAGAGCTATTACAGCTAACAGTAGAAAACAACGCCAGCTCATGACAAAGCTTTTACAAAGTGAATTTTTTTCATGTCCAGAATGCAGTTTATTGCTATATTTTTGATGCTATTGCCTTCATTATAATGCATTTTTCTATAGAATTATTTTATATTTAGGCTCTGCAGAAGTCAGTGTTCAAGATGTTACATTCAACCAAGTGCCCTGGGTGCATACTGAAAAAGCCAGGGGTCTCGGCACCATCTGGCCACATTTCTTGTTTCAAATTCAGGCAGGATTTGAATGATGGATGGTGCAGTGCAGTAAGCTGGCATGAATGAGCACCCTGGTGTGGGCTCCTCGTCTGTATATCTTAACAGTCCTCCACGTGGGACCAGATGTGGGGTTACTTTGTTTTGTTTTTCTCTGTCCCCGGGACAGCAGGATCTCACTTGGTTCAAACAGGACCGATGCCTGAAAAGAGAGGACAGCCGTAGGTACCTTAGGGAACTCATCTGCAGACACTGTTTGAATTCAGTGCTGTCTATCTTTCTGAGGTCAAACCACTGAGAATATGAAGCATTTTTCATGTTTGATCGATTGCTTGTTGATAGCTCATTTGTTTTCGCAATTATGTTTAATTTTGTTTTTCACTGAGGTAGTTACCATCAGGGAATACCAGTACATTCATTCAACTCTTCTGCAGGAAAAAAATAAAAACAAATTACATTGCTTTCTGTTAGTAATATGGATGAGTCATTTAGTCAGTGATTTCTTTATTTATTACATTTCCTATTATTACTTGCTTGAAGCAATGAGAAAATGTGAATTGTTATTAATTTTGTTTGTAAAATGTATAAGAATATTGAAAGTGCTAATGTGTTCTGTGTGAGTGAAGCCTAGTTGAAAATAAGCAGAGTAAGATGAGTGCTAAGCAGAAAAAAGACAAGTCATGGTCAAGTGGAAAGAAGTTGCTGTATTATCACTAGATATATGTATGCTTATTATTTCTTAGTGTAGTTTGGCAGCACAGTGGTGAGCAGTGCTGTCAGACAGGTTTACATCCTGGAATCAAATCCTACACTTGCTCATTGCCCGTGTAGACTCTGCATCGGTAGTCCAGGATATGCATGCTAGTTGAATTGGAAATACCAATTTAGCCCTGCATGAGTATAAGAGTGGTTGTGTGTAAGTGGGCCCTACCTTAGGCTGCAGTCTTGTCCAGGGATGGTTCTTACCTTGTGCTCAGTGCTACCAGACTAGGCTTTAGTTCTCTGCCCCCCAAATTGGATTAAGTGGGAATGACAATGATATGTTGTGTTGTCATTTCTTGTTTAGAGTGAAAATCTAATTTTACTATACTGCACGGGTGTCGAACTCTGGTCCTAGGGGGTTGCAGTGGCTACAGGTCTTCATTCTAACCATCTTCTTAATTAGTGACCAGTTTTTTGCTGCTAATTAACTCCTTTTGCCTTGATTTTAATTAAATTGGGCTCAGGCCCCTTTGTTGTTTCTTTATCCTTAATTAGCAGCCAAACAATAATGAGACACAAAACAAGCCACCCACACGACCAGCTCACCTGTACCCATCACACAATATCTGAAAATAAAGAAAAGTGAAGGTCTCAGTAAGGTTTATCTCTCAGGTCACCAAAACATTGTGATGATGTTCTTAGAAAAAACAGAAAATCAACAGTTTTGGAAATGTCTGCTGTGGCAGAATGAGAGCAGCAACAAGCCATGGAATTAAATAACAAGTTTAATTAACAGCTGAAATTAGAATTTCAGCTTCTCATTAAGAAACTGATTGGAGTGAAATTGGTTGGAGTTTGAAGCCCCAATTTAGCTGGTCATCTCTTGGCTTGTTCACCATCTCATTTCTGTTTGGCTGCCATTATTGAAGAAAAGAATCAATTCAGAGGACAGAATCCTTAAAACCAGGGCTATTAAAATGCAGGGCAAAAGAATTTAATTAGCAATGAAGACTGGTCACTGATTAGGAAAAGGGTTAGAATGAAAACCTGCAGCCACTACGGCCCTCCAGGCCTGGAGGTCAACACCTGTGCTATACTGCAAAAAATCTAGGTCACTGGAGATTTTACCTTTTTTGTTCGGCTACTGCAAGTTCAACTAATTTGATTATCTTTTCTCCTTAGGGAACACAATTTACCTTTGGGAGTTTCTCCTTGCTCTTCTTCAAGATAAGAACACATGCCCCAAATACATCAAATGGACACAGAGAGAAAAGGGAATTTTTAAGCTAGTAGATTCGAAAGCAGTCTCCAAACTGTGGGGTAAACACAAAAATAAACCAGATATGAACTATGAAACCATGGGGCGTGCTCTCAGGTGAGGCAACTTGTGTATCATACCTTGAAAGTGCCCATTTTTTGCTGCCACATGTTGTTTCTCCTACTTTGCAACAGAAGAAAAGAACTTTCACTACATTTTTAAAATTTGAACAAGCTTGCGAAGCACATTTATGGAGAATTATTTGGTAGTTCAAGATCTGCCAGTGATGTTGGGTATTTCCAAATCCATAGGATTTTTACTGGATGTTCACCTATTTGTTCCATATGAACAGCGCATTATTTTATAATGTATACATTATAATGCATTTAAAATCATTTTCTTAGCTGTGGGTTCCCTGACATTTTTACTCACAAATTTTTTTTTGCTTCCCGCATTTGTACAAAATTATGAGTGAAACCTCCCCTTTCATCAAAGAGTGCAAAGTAGATCCAGAAGAATTGCAGTATTTATAAATAACAGAACTTATAAATACTTATGATGGTATAAATTTAATTGATCCTGACTGATGAGGTGCCAGATGTTTTAAGTATGCAATATCTCATGGGTACACACAAGAGCATTCTATTCAGCAGTAGGGGCACATTGCCTAATTTCTGGACATTGTTCCATACTGCTCAAAATTTCAAATCTGATGAAAGGCAAAGCAGGATTCTTTTTAATGCTTAGTGGGTTTTGAATGAAACACTGTTTTCCAAATTGAGCATTCCTTTTTATTGTACCTTACAAAAAATGTCTACATCGAGCAAGCACCAACCTGTTTGAGAAAAAAGTACAGCATAGTAACTAAATATAAAATAATGTAGCCCCTTCTTTATTGTTTCTTTCTCCTGCTGTTTTCTTATATTTGTCATGTTCTTCTTCCACAACTAAAATCTCTCTGATCAGAATATCCTATACTTGTTCTGTTTTTCTTAAAGATATTATTATCAGCGTGGAATTCTTGCCAAAGTTGAAGGACAGAGACTTGTATACCAGTTTAAAGAAATGCCCAAAGACCTGATAGTGATTGATGATGAGGATACTCAGGTCTCTGATTCGAGACCAGATCAGGCACTTAACCACTCAGTCAGTCAAGGTCGAGGAGGACAACGTGCAAACTCGCGCTCAAGCCAGGGAAAGTCTCCTGCACATCCAGTTCTGTTGAAGGCAGTCAAGCAACAGAACCCAGGAATGCCATTCCAAGAAATCAGTGTGGGACAATCGGAACAACTGTTGCAAACTGTTCATGTCCTCCAGCCGAATCAGGGGGCAGCAGTCCCTGCACCTCCACATACCATTAGGTAAGAGAAAAGTCACATTTCTTCAAATGACCTAATTTATTATACTTGATTGGCGCCAAAACTTTGCAGCTTGAGGCATTTGAGTTTAATATTCTGTGTTGTTGGTGCTTTTGTCCTGTTACTAAGTTTCCTTTCAAAGTATACTTGTTTTTTTTTATTTATTTATATATATATATATATATATATATAATATGTACAGGTGCTGGTCATAAAATTAGAATATCATGACAAAGTTGATTTATTTCAGTAATTCCATTAAAAAAGTGAAACTTGTATATTAGATTCATTCATTACACACAAACTGATGTATTTCAAATGTTTATTTATTTTAATGTTGATGATTATAACTGACAACTAATGAAAGACCCAAATTCAGTATCTCGGAAAATTAGAATATCAATTAAGACCAATGCAAAAAAAGGATTTTTAGAAATGTTGGCCAACTGAAAGGTATGAACATGAAAAGTATGAGCATGTACAGCACTCAATATTTAGCTGGGGCTCCTTTGGCCTGGATTACTTCAGCAATGCGGCATGGCATGGAGTCGATCAGTCTGTGGCACCGCTCAGGTGTTATGAGAGCCCATGTTGCTTTGATAGTGGCCTTCAGCTCTTCTGAATTGTTGGGTCTGGCGTATTGCATCTTCCTCTTCACAATACCCCATAGATTTTCTATGGGGTTAAGGTCAGGCGAGTTTGCTGGCCAATCAAGAACAGGGATACCATGGTCCTTAAACCAGGTACTGGTAGCTTTGGCACTGTGTGCAGGTGCCAGATCCTGTTGGAAAATGAAATCTGCATCTCCATAAAGTTCGTCAGCAGCAAGAAGCATGAAGTGCTCTAAAACTTCCTGGTAGACGGCTGCGTTGACCTTGGACCTCCGAAAACACAATGGACCAACACCAGCAGATGACATGGCACCCCAAACCATCACTGACTGTGGAAACTTTACACTGGACCTCAAGCAACGTGGATTCTGTGCCTCTCCTCTCTTCCTCCAGACTCTGGGACCTTGATTTCCAAAGGAAATGAAAAAATTTACTTTCATCAGAGAACATAACTTTGGACCACTCAGCAGCAGTCCAAAGGCGAGACGCTTCTGACGATGTCTCTTGTTCAAGAGTGGCTTGACACAAGAAATGCGACAGCTGAAACCCATGTCTTGCATACGTCTGTGCGTGGTGGTTCTTGGAGCACTGACTCCAGCTGCAGTCCACTCTTTGTGAATCTCCCCCACATTTTTGAATGGGTTTTGTTTCACAATCCTCTCCAGGATGCGGTTATCCCTATTGCTTGTAAACTTTTTTCTACATCTTGTCCTTCCCTTCGCCCAGCCATGGACCTCTACTGTATGTGCTGCATCACACTGATACACACAGTAATCAAACATTCAGTATTTGATTAGAAAATGTTATTTTCCTCTTCGTGAACTCACCCCCAAACAAAGTTACAATTATTGTTAACTGTTTTCTCTCGGTGTTCCTGACTTCCCAGTGCCAGTGCCAGTGTTCCTGACCGAGTGGTACACAGGTTCAAGTATATTAGGTTATTTTAAAATATTGATTAACATATTGGCATGGATTAGGTGGTCCCCTCCCAATATAAATATGACTAACTTAAGCTCTTAACATCAGAGTGATCTGGCCACAACTGAAGTACATTCCTGAAAACTTATTATATCATTAAGAAATTGCAACCTGAACAGGCCAACAATCTTGTCCATCCCGTTCTTTCTGGAAAATATTTGTTGATATGCATTGGCCTGAAAAGTGTTACAAAGCATTTTCTAAGGCTCTGGGCTTCCACCGTGCCACAGCAATGTTTTGTTAAAGGGGAAAAAAAAAAACAACTTTTGGCCAGTAAATCTTGTAAGATGTGGATGTCTGAAGAACTGATATTTACAGTAAACAATGTGCAAAAATTCAGGAAATCAGAGAGGGTGTATGTACTGTATTTTATATTGTACAGTGGTACTTGATGAGTGACTGCTTAATGTTTTACATAAGGCACAGTGAGACCATCAATCCAACACAGAAAACCAGTAGATCTAATTTCATTACACATTTTTGATGCCTAATTTGCAGTACAGTAAGACTATCAATCTAATAAGACTCCGTATCATGGTTTTCATTTACAAACATCTTACAAAGCTTTTTAGGCATAGATGACATCTGTAACTGTGTGAGGACCACCTCTGTTGAATCAATCTACTCTTAAATCTTGTACTTGCAGTTAAACTCACACTCATACTGGGGACAATTTAAATCTTCAATAAACCTAAGCTATACATCATTAGGAATGGGATAGGAACACCCACACAGACAAAAGAGAGACTGTGCAAACTCCATACAGTCAATATCTGGGTGCAGGATTCGATCTATGAGGCAACAGTGATAGCCTTTGTGGTACGGTGGCACTCAGTGCTTAAGTTTTATACTGGAAAACTAGCTTATTTAACATTTGAAAAAAAAACTTTTTTTTTTTTTTTTTTTTTAGTTTTGTTCAATTGAGAGTATTTATTATATTTTTAATAGAAAATGTCTGAATTATCCAAGAGGAATCTGCTCTCAGTATGACAGTAATGATTAATAGCCGTTTTCCTGGAATGTTACACGCTATAATCCACTGTGCCAAATGACACCATCCATTAAAATTTCTCATTTATAGTTTTTGTGGCTTACTGCGTGGTGCCATTGGGATTTATTTTACATTGACTTGACTGTGTGAAATTCAGTTTTAATAAAACATGAAATGTTTTCATCCTTTTTCAGGACCATTAATGTACCAGCTTCAGTCCAGGCAAGTGTTCCAATGATGCTGACTTCCAGAGCACAAGCTACAGGGACAGTGACTCTACAAACTGTACCTCTAACAACTGTAATTTCCAATGGAGACCCTGCCTCCTCTACTAGCCAGAGAGTCATTCTTCACACTGTGCCTTCCTCAACCCCAGGGATCAAAGATATGATGGCATTTCAGACAACTCTACCCTCTGCAGTCAATGGGTTGTCTGACAGCTCTCATCAGCAACTCTTAGCTACTTTGTCATCCACTTCTAGCAGCTTGATTAACACCACAGCCCAGTCTCAACCCATGAATGGAATAACCCGTCTTGTCACATTGAATGCCAGTGGGCAGCCTGTTGTGGCGCAACACCCCGGCACAGTTATTGCTACTGTCCTCAAACCTGGTGAGGTAAATGGTATTAACATTAAGGAGGAAATCTTAGATGCAAACTACTTTCAGTCTCTGGTCAGTGGGGATTCTGTCAGTTATGCAGGATCAATCAAAACATCCGATGAAGATACAGATTTCGGTTTCCAAACTGTTATTATTGGAGGCTCTCCAGAACCCACTCAGGTACTCACAAATCACATCAATGGGCATTCAGAGCACATAGTCAATGAAACGGGCATCAAGGAGAGTAGCAGCCCTACTGTTGGTTTAACACCTTCTACAGAGCTGGAGGAGGTCCAAAACATGCAACTGACAAGGTGTCAGCCTCTGACTGTTCACGTCAGCTCTCCATCCTTCAGCCCTGTATCAGTAAAGCAAGAAGCTGCAGATACATAAAAAGGACTGATTTGAATAAAACCAGGACCATCACTTGTGCAAATGACTCTTAATTTATTGCTCTTACAAGGTTTTCTTTTGACCTGCTGGACTTCTGTTTGCTTCCACATAATGTGCCTTATTAGTGTTTCGGAGTTGTCCTCAATGCAGTTACAGGGAGCATCTTATTTATCCTCCTACAGACACTGTCAACTCTGTTTTGACTGAGCGGAAGATGTACCACTTTAATCCGTTACACAATACACCCACACATCTGTACATGGTGTAGTGTACAGAAGAGATTCAGCTAAAGGAGAATGCTGGTATCTCTTGTCCACATTCAGGGTTCTGTGGTGGAATATGGTGCCATAATTCCAGCCACTCATTTGTACCACAGGGTAATCGATGTCACCAAAACAACACAGATTTCCTGATCTGCCAGCCAAAAACAACTTATGGCAACATCTTTCAGTTTTCTTTTTCCTGTTCTCTTCTGCACCCTGTTGATGTCAGAGAGGCTGAAAAACTTTGATGGGTCTTCACTGGCACATCTGCTAGCATCTCTTCTTAAAGCATGAGACCCTGCGTAGGGGGAGTCTCTCCCTCTCCAGATTGCATGTCAAGGAATATCAGGCGCTACCTTTGTCAACAAACTAAATTAAAAGTAGCAATTAAAAAGATCAATTTTGCATGTGGAAGGTTTTATAACTTTTTGATATTGCTGCTTACTTTCCAATTCTTAATATAAAAACAATTGTAAAATGTGATTTCTCAGTAAGGGATAATCACAGAAAATGTGGATTCCATAGAATCGTAAATATTTTCCTTAAGTATCAAGGGTGACCAAGCAAAGTTTTCTCATCCTCGTAGCATTATTTGCAACCATTGTATTACTGGTGTGTAATGTGTTGTACAATTTAAATTAAAAGCAAAGCAAGTTTGGAAAAATATTCCGAAAGCCATCTTCAAATATTATGCTGTAAGTAATATAGAAAAAAGAAAAGTCTGTGCCAAATCCGACTTTTAGAAACTGTGAAAGTTTACATCTTCATTATTAGCTTGCCCCTGTTGCAATGTCCAAAGTCCAAATAATGTGCCACTGCCTCTCACAGCAGCGTCTGATTGGCTCTTGTCTTTTATTGCCATTTACTGGGCCTCGCCTCTTCTGTCGATACAGTGATTGTTCCCTCTGAACCGGAGTGGCTTGTATAGACCTCTATTATTTACACTGAAACTGTAGTTAAAAGCTTTAACTCTTGCAACAGAGGAACCCGGCATGTGACAAGCATATATTATATATTGAATTGATGCTCAAAGAAAGGACAAAGATTCTTGTGAGAGAAAGTCAAGGGGTGTCATATTTAAAATATGAAGTTCACTTTTTTTCTATGGCCTTTAACTTTGCTGTATTTTTTGTACATTTTATTTTTAAAAAAATGATTCAACATAAAATTTTATGGTAGGATTGCTTAAATAAAAAAACTGAGGAAGATGCACAGTATCTATTTTTATATATGAATAAGAATAAATTGCAGACTTGTAGACTGGTGAATGAAGCAGGGCTTCTAGTTCAAGTTAGCTAACAGGAGCTGAGTTTACTCCACTTCTTTCAGGCACTTGTGACACGGTTTAGAGGACTGTGTAGGAGCAGGAGAAATACAGACGTCTTCCAGTGCCTGAGATTTACAATAGTTGACTTCCTCTACCAGGAGGCAGCAGTTTTTATTCATTCTGGTATGGTTGTCATGGTAATGAGCAGTTTCTGTTGACGGAGCCTGGAGGTCTGCAGCGCATGTATATAGCTGTAAACATCATATATGTATACACACACACACACACACGCGCACATTACATTCCTTTTCTTTCGGTATCCACCTATCTGGGTGAAGTCTAAAACCCAGATATATACTGCGAGTTTGTGCATATGTGTACAGTATATATGCGTGTTTATGAAAAGAGATACTGTATAAGAGAGGTAGGATGGTGGGTTAAGAATTATTTATTTATAATAAATTCTTTACAGGTATACACACAATTATATACGTGCATACATATAGCTGTACTGTATTTAAAAAAGATATCTGAAACCAAAAATTTTTGTACAAATTATAATTTAACAATAAAACACACATAACTTCATCTTAAAAAAAAAAGTAAAAACAAAAATGGATTTTTTTTCTAAGTCAGTTTGTTTCTCAATAAATTTTGGCAGAATTTTTATATTTCCTTATCTTTGAGTTAAATTTTAAAAAAAGTTGTAATGTAAATGTAAAGCTTTGTATAAACAGTTTTAACCAATTGTTTGTGTATATAGATTTTTTTCAGAGGTGTATTTTTGTTTTCTTGTACGTTTTAGCATTTAGCTCGCTTTGCTGACTATACTGTATGTTTGTAAGTTGTTTACAGCTGACATACCTCCATTGCCATTCTAACAGTGTGAAAGCATGGAGCAAAGCTATATTTATTTAGACATCAAATGATTAAACTCAGATATAGTACCTTCCTTAGTAACGCTTGGCTGGATGTCTTTATGATAGCCAGATGAGTTAATAATGTGAATGCACAAGTCCTCGAGCTCAGATGGTGGCCGCGTTAATTTGAGTGCAAACAATTTGACAACAAGCAGCTCAATTTCTGAAAGTACAAATCATGACTGTTATAGTAGCACAAATTTAGAAGGCAATCCATACTTCCATTAGTCCTTAGTGTAGGAATGCTGTGTGCACTTGCTTATGCATTTATAAGCTACATATGTGACAAAGAACTCATGCTTTGAGTGTATTAAAGTACACTTTGCTGTTCAAACCTAAATTCAGCCACATGGCAGGTTTATAGGGGGTTGCAAAATATGGGCCAACACATCCACTTTATGAGAGCTTGTCAGCAGTAGTACCATATCATGCCAACAGCAAATAGGGAGATTTGCTATCACAGACAAGCAAGAGAGTGTATGTTTGTATGCCACACACACACACTCACTCACACACACACAGCACAATAAGGCTGGACACCTGAATACAATGTTGTAAGAATAAAAATGCAGACCACATTAGGGTGATGGATGACGATGATAGCTGATCATTCCCTATGCTGTGGCTTGTAGACGTGCTTTAGTTCTCTAAAGCAGGCAGTTTATTTTATTACACGGGCTACAACATCACATAATGCAGGTTAAGATAAAAACACTCAAAACCACTATTTTTTAAGAAAAAAATCCACAGCACTGTCCTTGAAAAAGATAACGTATCACTCAGATAAGTAACATTGGTCCACAACCCCCTGTTCCTCAAAGGTGCCCTCCCTAATTGTCCTAACTGCTGTTGGTTGTGGAAAAGGTGTTATGACAGCTGTGTGTTTTCTTTTTATTCTTCATATTTTTTTTTTTATTTTCTGAAACCATGGTAATGCTTTGCATCAGGCATATAAAGTATTGTTGTGTCTTTTTTTGATTTTGAAAACAATAAATTCTTTTGCTTGCCATACTTTTTCCATTGTTTTAGAAATATGTTGGATGACTACTCTAGGCTGAATGAGAGGCTTGGTCTTTAGAACAAGGGTCATTGCCTCCTCGCCCCAATCAGCAATTTGTGAAGTTTTGTGTTCCATTGTCCTTGTGGCAGCCGCGCCTCATCTGGTAGCTTTGTGTCCTGAAAGGTTTTATCGGATAAATGTAGGGCTAGCCTTTGTTGACAGATTGAGCTTCTCTTGCCTTTCTTTGTTCTCTTCTTCCAGCAGATCATGCAACAGATTTATGTTACACACCTATACTGTATATGAGGCTTTCAATTGTGTCTTTTATACTTGCCTCCATTAATTTCTCGGGTTGCACTTTAATCCTTTAGCCACCAGGGTCAGCCTCTTCTTCATTGTGTGACACTGAGTAAGTTGTGTAACATCTCTCTAATCCACGTTTTACATGTAATGGGTTAGAATCCGCTGCACTGCAACTATAAAGTCATTAGAATTCACAGACATGAATAAATGAAGTAAACTAACATGAAGTGTTACACATTTTATTCAAAGTTCCACACTGTAGATAAGAGTGCAGTGCTGAATTATCTTTGAGCATTGTAAAGAAGTTATAAAGACCCTAGCAGTAAGTGACCTGAAGATCTATGGCCAGCTCAAAACACAGTGGTGTGTTTGTGGCAAGAAGAGACCTGAAAATATCATTTGAAGCCAATGAGCACATACTCTTGATTATAATGTCTTAAAAAATAACAATATAGAGTTTCTGTATTGTTACATTTTGCCTTAGACTGAAATTCCAAAGATGGTTGTTTTTAATGTTTCATTTTTAGACAAAACTTGAATTAGCTATAAACAGAAAAAGGACACATCTGACTTTGTTTTCTTTTCCACTAGCAGATATTATTGATGCAAAGAGCTGTGGAGGCTGCTACTGCCTGTGGAATATCGCGTGTTAACAAGAAACATGTCAGCAAGTTTCAATGGGAGCCATGTAGGTGAGGCTCACAAGCAAACATTCATGAAATAATGTGTACAGATTACATAGAGGAAGGAAAAAACAGAACATTCTACAAAGAATTTCAGTCTCTTTAAAAATGGAAGTCTTTAGGGCATACAGTCAAGAAAAATGACAAGAACTACTGCAAAAAATCTAAAAAAAAGTATTTAGTGATATCTATTACAAAAAAAAAAAAATCTTGCGACGATAGAGAAACAAGATGTGATCTTTGGAAGTGAGACACTTTCACGTCCCGGACAAGTCACGTCATACTTACAACCTTTGGAAGCAAGTCCCGTGATACACATGCAGAGCAGGTTAGAGATAATGGAAGTAGGAAAATTTGAAAGTCTCAAAAAACTGAGAGTAAAGATTGCATTATCACAAACAAACGGAAAATATTACTCGGTGAAATAACGGGACAGTGAAAAGAGATCGAATAGTGTTTGAGGATGTCTGGGGGACAAGAGAAACAAGGCAGTGAGACAAAAGGACAGGTGCTGTAACAGGCTTTTAAACATTTGAAGTGCCGCAAGAAATGCAGATCATGCAGCACGGTAGCAAGCCAGCAGCTGATCAAGCAAAGAGAACGTAAAAAAAACAGCTGTTACTTGTTTCCAATTGTATTACCGTTGAAGAGGGGTTTCGGAGGAGCGACCGCATCTCCTTGGGGTGCGTTCAGCCCAACTCTTCACAACGAGCGAGCAAAGTGCAGATCACGTGGCACAACAGCAACCCAGCAGCTGATCAAGCAAAGAGGTGATTAAAAAAAAAAACTATTTGTTTCCCATTCACTGCTTAAGAGGAGTTTCAGAGGAGCAGCCCCGTCTACTTGGGGTGCATACAGCCCCCCCTCTTCACAACGGCGCATAGCCTAGCAGTCTAGTTCTCAATTGAGAAAAAATGCAAAAGAACTAAAAAAACTGCAAGTCCAGGATATCAAGGATGTGAACGCTTCACCAGTGGCAAATGTGATACTTTTATCATGACTAGAGTTCTATCAATTGATTTTATGCTTTTGTCACTTCACAGTAAATATTAAAGTTACTTTTTTTCTACACACACACACACACACACACACACATATATATATACAGTAGGTATACCCATCCAACCTTCCATCCATCCATTTTCCTAACCCGCTTTATACAGACAGGGTCCTGGGGCAGCTGGAGCCTATCCTACCCATCCTTAGTTATGTATAAGTTACACAATTAATCCTTAATAAAGGAAGCTCCTCATGCTTTACTACAGAACAATCATGAGGTGCACAGCCAGAAGTGCATGCAGTGACAATTGTGGGCTGTTAAAATGCAGAAATAAACATCAAAAACATCTGAAAAGTTTTAATCAGTGGTTTTCACACTCAGTCCTGGGGACCCCCTGTGGCTGCAGGTTTTTGCTCCAAACAGTTTCAACTGGTCATTTTTAGCTCAAACTGATTTCATTTTATTATCTGGGTTTTTTGAGTAATGTGCACATTAGCAAATCATGGAATAAATAACAGGAACACCTCAAAGCAGAATGAAAATCATGAGTTTAGACATCTTAAAATCTAAATTAAAAAAGATACTGATTTATCCACAATGCTTGATTCATTGTAATAAAAATGACTGGACTTAGTTCTCTAATTTCTATTTTGACCCCAAAATGGAGAAACTGGAAAATAGCAGCTTGCATAATCAGGCTAGGAGTCCAACTGAAAACAGAAGTTGGGGGCCCCAGACACCCCGACAAGTTTGAGACGTGTTGGTTTAAGGCAATGTGAGGTAACCAGCCTTTGTGATTATTTTGCTTTTTCATTAACAACACACATCCATCCATCCATCCATTTTCCAACCCGCTGAATCCGAACACAGGGTCACGGGGGTCTGCTGGAGCCAATCCCAGCCAACACAGGGCACAAGGCAGGAAACAATCCCGGGCAGGGTGCCAACCCACCGCAGGACACACACAAACACACCCACACACCAAGCACACACTAGGGCCAATTTAGAATCGCCAATCCACCTAACCTGCATGTCTTTGGACTGTGGGAGGAAACCGGAGCGCCCGGAGGAAACCCACGCAGACACGGGGAGAACATGCAAACTCCACGCAGGGTGGACCCGGGAAGCGAACCCAGGTCTCCGAACTGCGAGGCAGCAGCGCTACCACTGCGCCACCGTGCCACCCTAACAACACACAATTACATTTAATTTCAGTTATGATACATTAGCCTCTCATGAACTGTGATTTCACAATTCACTTTATTCACTTTAAAGATAATATTTTAATGAAAATTTAAAAATGTGGCAAAACAAAACATACAATGCAGGAGAAACACAATGTACAAATGGACAACACAAAAGCCTGAAAATGAAATGGTAATTGTACTGTATAATTTATAGCACCACATTATGTGCAGTCTAAAAGAGGCCCCCGTGCAGTGTGTCAGTATTAACTGTTGCAGGCAGGGATTAAGCAGGACAGTTTGGGGTTTGGATGTCTCTGAATGAGGTTTGAATTTGGAACTAAATGGGATCTGCAAAACATGAGGCCAGACTTGGCAATCCACTGTTTACTAAAAAGATGGATGCCAGTTCGCTCTCCACAGAGTTGCTAGTCCATTGAAGATTGCCCATTATCCTGTCTTGCAAATTCAACTGTTTTATAGCAAACCTGGCAACCTGTCTTTGCTGCTTTCCAATATAATGTGTCTTCCCGATTGTCTAACGGCTACAGCTCTGGCGTCTCATTTATAAAACTTTCAGTGGGTCTGAGTTTGAAAATAATTGAATGCCAAAAAAACAGGGAAATGAAAAATCTGATTTATAAAACATGGCATATGCACATTTATATGCAATTTATCTTTATAAATCACAATCACCTTGTAACTGTGCGTACACAGACACACCTTAAACATATGTGCACAGCGTTAGTTTACCTCATACATATGCGGTCCCAACACTGCAGAACTTCATTGGCTGGCACAGTAGCCTCCGTCATGACACAGTGAGACTACGCCACCAGCAATCAAGAGTATCTGGGTGCTTTCCGCACCTGAGAGTGCAAGATCGAACATGGCATTATAGACCCTCTCCTCTGCATTCTAGGGGTCAGAGAAGGGCATAAATTGCCAGTCTCTGAGTGGGCAGCTGCAATTACCTGGCACATGTAACAACATGGTTACTGTTACAATGAATAGTACAGACCGTATACAAGTCTGAGGGTTTGCCAACAAACCCTACAACCACGTACAGCACCATCACATCTGACAAACCAACTTTGCCTCAATGTTAAATGAATCACGAGTTGACTTGGGCCACAGGAACACAACGTTTGTCAGTCACATTTTGGTATCACAGATGACATGTGCATCAATTGAAAGTCACTGCTCACGGTTAGCAGCTTCATTCTCGCTATGAAATTGCTCCAGTTATAATAGGAGAATCGGACAGTGCTGCAAATTGACTTTTTATGTTGGAAAAAACATGTCCTGTTTTGTGTATGTTCACCCACACGAAAACCGGGTGTAGCGCCTTGCTGGTTGGTTAATGGCTTCCAGCACAGCAGGCATGACAGAGTGAAGATTGACTGAGATATTTCTGAACTGTTGGCCAGTTCCGTGTCACCTTCTCCTGTCAAGTTTTATAAATCCCAACATTTGTGTGGAATGCTGCATATGCACAAAAAGAGGCTCAAAATGTTTTATAAATCTGACAGCTGGAGAGGAAATCCCGTTTTTCCCTGCAAGCATTTTTCTTTTGGCATGCTTTTCTCCCACAATGGTTGACTTTGTAATTGTTATATAATCATGGACGTGTACAGTATGTGGTAAGTTTCCACAGTCTGTGAAAGTGTTTATATACCAAATCGTGAAACTAATCAGAAATATGTTCTTTAAAAACGTGCATGTTTCATACACGCTTTTACATAATTCTTTTCATGTTGTTACCACATTGTTTTCTGCCAGTAAGAAAAAATAGGCAGCCCACCAAGGCTTTGCATTAAAGAAAAATGACAATGAGATGAGAATAAAAATTCAAGTGAAATAACAGGAGTATGAGAAAAAAAAAGACAAGAAAACACTGAACACTGAAACCAAAAATGTTCGACAAAACTCATAGTCAAAAAACACTCAAAGTCCTAAATCCCCAGGAAAAGTTTGAAATAACTAAAACACATGGTGATGTATTTTAGAGCCAATCCTAAAACATGGACATCGAGACTAACATGCCATCTTTCATAGCAAGGTGTCATGACTCAGGCTGTTACGTGACTGCGTTCACGTAAAATCAGCAGTTTTCGAAGCTCCAACTTGTGACATTCCAGTTTCCCACGTCAGTGTGTGCACATGAGTTTCCTGTCAGACTTTATCGGGAACTACAAGGTTGGTCTTGATTTGTTTTTTGATGTGCAAAAAAAAAATGACAACCTGTAAAATTTCATAAAAATAAAGATCACACTAAGCATATTAAAGCTGTATGGTTTTGCTTTAATGCAGCTGGATCACGAAAATGCTATTTGTGCCTGACCAGGTTATATTTTTTGTTTTATATGATTGGCGTACGTTAAAGGACAGAGTGGTGGAGTGGTAGCTCTGAGGCTAGAGATCTGCACTGGCAATCGGAAGGTTGCCGGTTCGAATACCATAAGTGCCAATAGGGACTGTGCTCTCTTGGGCCCTTGAGCAAAGCCCTTAACCTGCAATTGCTGAGCACTTTGAGTAGTGAGAAAAGCGCTATATAAATGCAAAGAATTATTATTATTTATTATTAAGGACAGTGTTACATCACGACTCAGAAAATTTGGGCAGCACTGTTTTCTCTCACTTGACCGACTCAGCACTCCAACTTTGTATGGCATTCACATGAAATTTCCAAATCGGAAACTCGGATAACCCTTGTGTGTGATAGCTTGTGAACACAGCAATACCAGTAGTAAACTGCCCATGGCTCTACCAGGACAGTCACAAAACAGCCATGAGACACCAAAAATAGAACAAAACTTGGGAGTGGACTCCCCTGGACTTTCTTGTATACTCAGATATGGGGGTGGATATTTGAGGAGTAAACCGCAAGACAAGGATTATATTTTTATAATCTACATTAAGGAACCATCAACAACAAATCAAATCAATAATATATTGAACAATTATTATAAAAGTAAAGTTGAATAAATCAGACTCTGCAGCTACATGAATAAAAGGTAAAGTACCACTTCCAGTTAACAGAAATAGCCTAAAACTTGAAAGAAATCTATGTTTTGTACATAATACTTGTATGCAAAATTTGGTTGACCAAACTGAAAGCATACTCAGGTTATTGTGTTTAGATACACACACACACCCACATAGACATAATTCCAAAAATGGTATTTTCGGGCACAGGGAGGTCTAAAACAATGAAATTCATCAAAATCTCGAAATGGGAATTTTTGGAGGATTCCAATACTTTCCCTATACTTCATGTACGAGAAAGTCATGGGATGTCTAAACCATCATGATTCATCAAATTCTCAACACCAAATCTTTGGACGATTACAATACTTTTCCTGTACTTCGTATACGAGAAAGTAAAAATGGAGTCTTCAGATTAATGATAAATGACATCTGAAAATAAAGGTACCTAAAACAAAATAATAGTACAAAAACTTACAATTGTAATGTATGGCTCTCGTAAATAACAGTATAATAGAAGTGCAAAACAAAGTTGAAGAGGATTAGCATACATGAAATAAAGAAAACAAAGTACAAGTTATTGTATGGAATTTTTGAGTTTTCCTCAAGGAATTGTTAAAAATGCCACATTGCACAACATGTTCTTTAGTATGCTAAGTTCAGTGTACCAACAAACAAACAAACATATCAACTATCAGTAACGTGCATAAAATAATGCAGCAACAGCTATCAAAAAGCAGGGAAACTGCCATGGAGATGCAGGAAGCCTCCAGACATTCAAAAATGGAAAACTAAGTCGTTAATCGTGCCAGATACACATTTTTTTTCCACCAAAATTAAGTTCTTGATATTCTTCCAGGTTGACTGATGTGAAGTTTAAAAAAGTAAGAAGAGTTAAAAAAAAAAACTCTAAATATTATGAAAGCTCAGGCAGGCTTACAGTAAGTTCCAAAGAGATCAGAAGGTCTGAGAGAGGCTTATTGGTTATTTAGTGATGCCAGGACTTGATTTTGGTTGAGGCTTAATACTGTGTCATAGTGTTATAGTAGCTTGGGGTGTCTGTTCTGTCATCACTGTTTAATTCTGGAATTTTCTGATATACAGTACAATACCTGAAGAGGACTGTGGGGTGTAAGGTTACACACTCTAGGAAGTCTGGAATTTGGCTCCCATTAGCCTGAATTGGATTAGTGATGTGAATGCCATAGAGGACGGACTAGCATCCTGACTGGGATAGAGAGTGAGTCCTTGCCCGGACAGGAGGCTGTAATAGAAAGACAACATGAATGGAGGTTCAAGCTGGCCAAATAATAGATAAGCCACAGAAGACACCATATCAAGAACATTTTATCCCCCAGTATAAGAGGTCACAGTGCTCCTCTGATTTGGTTTCAATTTGGACACCGACAGAGTTGCATGGGACTGGTAGTCTGGAAGGACAACCTTGTCATGGTCCTTGAGTGCTGCCAAAGGGCATTGCCAAAAGAGGACCTCCCTGTTTTGTTAAGCTTCCATATGACCCAGAGGAGGGAGAAAGAGGGCAATGCTCGCTGAGAAAACATTTATTATAATCTACAGTGCTGGATTAAATAAGAAGCCTACTAAGGTGCTGTTACAGCATAAAATAACCTGGGACTTTCAGTTGCTCACTAGTGGTCACAGTGGTTTTGGAAATGTTATACTGTGTTAAGAGGGTGAGAGCATGCATCCATACGATGAACCACCACTGGATCCCAAATTAGGAGCTGAGCACAGCTGTGCAACGGGTGACACTTCAGCAGCATATTAGTTCAAATGGAGTGGAACAGTGAGGTTTTTTACAGTGGCTGGAGTGCCAACACCCAGGTTTTCCCAGCAAATTTCAAGACCTGCTTTCAGGTTAACGTCATACCCAGGATGGAGCAATTACAGGATAAGGGCCTTGCTCTGGCACTTAAGGGATTCGAACCTTCCAGCACACTCTGTGTTAAACCCCTCCATATTTAATATTTAAAAACTGAGTGTAGACGATTAGAAAAAGAGATCTTAGTGACTGTTTGTTGGACCATCATCAGCAACTAGCATCTACACCGCGTTCCAAATTATTATGCAAATTGTATTTAAGTGTCATAAAGATTAAATATTTTGTTTTCAATTAAACTCATGGATGGTATTGTGTCTCAGGGCTCTTTTGATCACTGAAATCAATCTCGGACACCTCTGATAGTTAGTTTACCAGGTGAGCCCAATTAAAGGAAAAACTACTAAAGAAGGATGTTCCACATTATTAAGCAGACCACCATTTTCAAGCAATATGGGAAAGAAAAAGGATCTCTCTGCTGCCAAAAAGCGTGAAATAGTTGAATGCCTTGGACAAGGTATGAAAACCTTAGATATTTCACGAAAACTTAAGCGTGATCATCATACTGTTAAAAGATTTGTGGCTGACTCCGAGCACACACGGGTTTGTGCAGATAAAGGCAAAATGAGGAAAGTTTCTGCCAGACAAATACATCGGATTAAGAGAGCAGCTGCTAAAATGCCATTACAAAGCAGCAAACAGGTATTTGAAGCTACTGGTGCCTCTGGAGTCCCGCGAACATCAAGGAGCAGGATCCTTCAGAGGATTGCAGTTATGCATAAGCCTTCTGTTCGGCCACCCCTAACCAATGCTCACAAGCAGAAACGGCTGCAGTGGGCCCAGAACTACAGTACTGTGCAAAAGTTTTAGGCAGGTGTGAAAAAATGCTGTAAACAAAGAATGCTTTCAAAAATGGAAGTGTTAATCATTTATTTTCATCAATCAACAAAATGCAGTGAACGAACATAAGAGAAATCGAAATCAAATCAATATTTGGTGTGACCACCCTTTGCCTTCAAAACAGCATCAGTTCTTCTAGGTACACTTGCACGCAGTTTTTGAAGGAACTCGGCTGGTAGGTTGTTCCAAACATCTTGGAGAACTAACCACAGATCTTCTGTGGATGTAGGCTTCTCCACATCCTTCTGTCTCTTCATGTAATCCCAGACACACTCGATGATGTTAAGATCAGGGCTCTGTGGGGGCCATACCATCACTTCCAGGACTTCTTGTTCTTCTTTACGCTGAAGATAGTTCTTAATGACTTTGGCTGTATGTTTGGGGTCGTTGTCCTGCTGAATGACTTTGGCTGAATGTTTGGGGTCGTTGTCCTGCTGCAGAATAAATTTGGGGGCAATCATACGCCTCCCTGATGGTATTGCATGATGGATAAGTATCTGCCTGTATTTCTCAGCATTGAGAACACCATTAATCCTGACCAAATCTCCAACTCCATTTGCAGAAATGCAGCCCCAGAATTTCAAGGTACCTCCACCATGCTTCACTGTTGCCTGCAGACGCTCATTATTGTACCGCTCTCCAGCCCTTCGACAAACAAACTGTCTTCTGCTACAGCCAAATATTTCAAATTTGGACTCATCAGTCCAGAGCACCTGCTGCCATTTTTCTGCACCCCAGTTCCTATGTTTTCGTGCATACTTGAGTCGCTTGGCCTTGTTTCCACGTCAGAGGTATGGCTTTTTGGCTGCAACTCTTCCATGAAGACCACTTCTGGCCAGACTTCTCTGGACAGTAGATGGGTGTACCTGGGTCCCACTGGTTTCTGCCAGTTCTGAGCTGATGGCACTGCTGGACATCTTCCGATTTTGAAGGGTAATAAGCTTGATGTGTCTTTCATCTGCTGCACTTCAAGTTTCCTTGGCTGACCACTGCATCTACGATCCTCAACGCTGCCCGTTTCTTTGTGCTTCTTCAAAAGAGCTTGAAACCCCAGTCTGCTTTGAAATCTTTGTCTGGGAGAGACCTTGCTGATGCAGTATAACTACCTTGCGTCTTGTTGCTGTGCTCAATCTTGCCATGACATGAAACTGTCTTCCACAACCTCACCTTGGTAGCAGAGTTTGGTTGTTCCTCACCCAGTTTTAAGCCTCCTACACAGCTGTTTCTGTTTCTGTGTTTCAACCTACGTGTGACATTGATGATCATTAGCACCTGTTTGGTATAACTGGTTGATCATACACCTGACTAGAATCCTACGAAATCCCTGACTTTGTGCAAGTGTACCTATAAGAATTGATGCTGGTTTGAAGGCAAAAGGTAGTAACACCAAATATTGGTTTGAGTTACATTTTTCTTTTGTTCGCTCACTTTGCATTTTGTAAATTGATAACAATAAACAATCATTATTTATATTTCTGAAAGCATTCTTTGTTTGCACCATTTTTTCACACCTGCCTAAAACTTTTGCACAGTACTGTACATGAAGACTAAGTTTCAAATAGTTTTGTTTACAGATGAGTGCCGTGAAACCCTGGATGGTCCAGATGGATGGAGTGGTGGATGGTTGATGGACGGCCACCATGTTCCAACAAGGCTGCGACGTCAGCAAGAAGGTGGCAGAGTCATGTTTTGGGCCGGAATCATGGGGAGAGAGCTGGTCGGCCCCTTTAGGGTCCCTGAAGGTGTGAAAATGACCTCTGAAAAAGTATGTGGAGTTTCTGACTGACCACTTTCTTTCATGGTACAAAAAGAAGAACCGTGCTTTCCATAGCAAAATCATCTTCATGCATGACAATGCACTATCTCATGCTGCAAGGAATACCTCTGCATCATTGGCTGCTATTGGCATAAAGGGAGAGAAAACTCATGGTGTGGCCTCCATCCTCCCCTGACCTCAATCCTATTGAGAACCTTTGGAGCATCCTCAAGCAAAAGATCTATGAGGGTGGGAGGCAGTTTACATCCAAACAGCAGCTCTGGGAGGCTATTCTGACATCCTGCAAAGAAATTCAAGCAGAAACTCTTCAAAAACTTACAAGTTCAATGGATGCAAGAATTGTGAAGCTGCTATCAAATAAGGGGTCCTATGTTAATATCTAACTTGACCTGTTAAGGTGTTTTTGATTGAAATAGCTTTTGATTTCAGTAAATGTGACCTCCTAATGCTGCAAATTCAACAAATGACCATTTTCAGTTCTTTACAACCTATAAAATGTTTTGAAACTCTGTTGTGCGTAATAATTTGGAAACATACCGTTATCATTAGGAGGTTTGTTCAGTAACATTCAAATTATACTCTAATGGTTGATGACTCAAACATTTATGCTGACTGCCACTTGCATCGACTATTTAGGAAAATTAGAGAAAAATATCATTTGCATAATAATTTGGAACGCGGTGTATAGACAACACGGCAAACTTTTTAACCTGCATGTCTGTGCATTAATCTGATATACATAGGAGGCAAACATAATTATCAGGATGCGGTTCACTCCCTCACCACATCCATAAACCTTCTCTTAGGCTTTCCTCTTTTTCTCTTCCCTGACAGCTCTATCCTTAGCATCCTTCTCCCAATATACCCAGCATCTCTCCTCTGCACATGTCCAAACCAACGCAATCTCGCCTCTCTGACTTTGTCTCCCAACCATCCAACTTGACTTGACCCTCTAATGTACTCATTTCTAATCCTATCCATCCTCGTCACACCCAGTGCGAATCTTAGCATCTTTAACTCTGCTACCTCCAGCTCTGTCTCCTGCTTTCTGGTCAGTGTCACCGTCTCCAACCCATATAACAAAGCTGGTCTCACATTTCTGTGACTACAGTAGCTAATATTATCAGCTGGTTTAAGGCAACCTTCCTGGATGTGACTGCAAGAAAATTGACTCCGCATTGAACAGGATGATAATTTGAATGGTGAAGAAAGAACTAAGGAAAACAAAGAATGATTCATGCTGACCTCCAACATCAAGTTATGACAGTTTCAAGTGAACTATCTGTTGCTACCTGAATGAAAGTGGACTCCATGGTAGAAGACCGAGGACAACCCCATTCCTGAAAGGAAGACACAAAAAGCCTGACTGAAGTTTGCTAAAATGAATGTGGACTAACCACAGTTCTTCCTGGAGTATGTCCTTCATACAGATGAAACTAAATTAGAGCTTTATGGTACGTCACAGCAGCTTTATGTTCACAGAAGACAAAATAATGCTGACAAAAAAAAATAGGCGGCACGGTAGCGCAATGGGTAGCGCTGCTGCCTCGCAGTTAGGAGATCCGGATTCGCTTTCTGGGTCCTCCCTGCGTGGAGTTTGCATGTTCTCCCCATGTCTACATGGGTTTCCTCCCACAGTCCAAAGACATGCAGGTTAGGTGCATTGGTGATTCTAAATTGTTCCTAGTGTGTGTGTGTGTGTGTGTGTGTGCGCGCCCTGTGTTAGCTGGGATTGGCTCCAGCAGACCCCCGTGACCCTGTGTTAGGATATAGCAGGTTGGAGAATGACTGACTTCTCAAAGTTGAATTGTCAGCAAAGTCAAGAATAAAAAATTAAATTAACAAGAATGCACTTATTAAACAGCAATGCAGAATACTGAGTTGCATTACCGTTTCCGAGCGGCACGGTGGTGCAGTGGGTAGCGCTGCTGCCTCGCAGTTGGGGGACCTGGGTTCACTTCCCGTGTCCTCCCTGCGTGGAGTTTGCATGTTCTCCCCGTGTCTGCGTGGGTTTCCTCCGGGCGCTCCGGTTTCCTCCCACAGTCCAAAGACATGCAGGTTAGATGGATTGGCGATTCTAAATTGGCCCTAGTGTGTGCTTGGTGTGTGGGTGTTTGTGTGTGTGTCCTGTGGTGGGTTGGCACCCTGCCCGGGATTGGTTCCTGCCTTGTGCCCTGTGTTGGCTGGGACTGGCTCCAGCAGACCCCCCGTGACCCTGTGTTCGGATTCAGCGGGTTGGATAATGGATGGATGGATGGATGGACAAAGAAAAATAACATAAAACATGGAGGAGGCTCCTTAATGTTATGGGGTTGCTGTGCTGCCGTCTGGCACTGGATGCCTTGAATCTTGCAGGACACAATGAAATCAGAAGGTTATCAAGGCATTCCGGTGCAAAACATACCACTCAATGTTAGAACACTCTGCCTCAGTTGCTGGTCTTCGATTCTCCAGCAGGATAACAACCCAAAACATACGTACATCTAAATGCACCCACAAATGGTTGAAAAAAAATCCTGATCTGAACCCAACTGAACATCAATAGAAAGAGCTGAAACCTGAGAGAAGGAATCAATCAAACGTAAGAGACCAGACTGCTCAAGCAGAGTGGACCAGGTCACCAGCTGAGTGGTGTAGAAGCTCCAGAAATGCCTCAAAAAGGTGTGTGGTTAGAGGTGCCAATAACTTTATCCATACCAGTTTCATTTGTTTCATTTTTTAAACAATGCATTTAGTCCTGAATCAAAAGCAAAGTGTCTGGTCTATGGATTAAAGAACGGTGGATGCCAATTACTTTTTTCAGTTTCAGCTTATTCCATTTACAATTGTCATTCCTTTTTAAACAGTGAAGGGGTACCAGTGCTTTTGTCCAGTACTTCTTGGAGTTCCTTCTGTTCCCATTCTCTGTCCTCCAGCTTCTTCTTTTATTGGGGTCTGCAGAGACACATGAGTGGAAGAGGTAGTCCTCTGCTTGACCCTCTTGGGCTGTCCTCGCTCCCAGGCACCTCAGGATGATTTACTGGACGTGTCCTCCATGAGTTCTTTACAGTCTGCAGATGAACTCAGAGAAGACCACACTCTGAGGTAAGTGGAGTTACTCGTCTGCTCCCTTGTGACAATGTAAAATAAAAGCAAATTCTCTGTATACTGGATATTGTTAAAAAGTGATTCAGGATACTGTTTAATGTGATCAAATATGCAGATTTTAAGTTGAAATCAGCAAAGAAGGCTATTCAGAGCTTTTGTAAATTGGACAGGGATTTGTAATTCCCATCTGCATGCAGTAAATGCAACAAACCAATGCCCACCTTCATTCTTCTTTCCTGCTTTCATTAAATAAATAACCCTGGGTATTCTTCACAGTACAGAATAAATCTGGAAAAACATCAGACACCTTTTGATGATCTTTGCCTTAACTGCATGCCATGTCTACTGTAACAATTACAATTTAAGGGCAGCCATGAAAACAGGTTTTGAGTATTAATTATATAAAAGTGTGAAGGTTTTGGAGTGGCCTTGACAAGAGCAATGTGTGAGTGTTTGGAAAAGGCATGGCCAGTAATTCATTAATAATTCGGTCATTATTTTATAGGTGCATTTTTCAAACATGTCCATACAGCTTCCTCAGACACAACTGGCCATCTCGTTGTATCTCTGCTGTACCCATAAACCTGTTCTGCAGACCTTCTTCACAGCCTGTAAGAGTTTTATTGGTTTGCACATGAAAGTCAATAACCCTTTTTGATTAGACATTGTTATACAAACTATAATTCTCATCCCGATATACAAGGCATTGCTTTGGAATATGTGGACACTGTATTTTTAAATATGAGGCATTGTTATTCTATAATATAAAAAGACCATCAGGAAAGAATCCGCCTTGGCAGCCGTCCAGTAGTCCTCTACGGGTGCTGCCTCAGTTTCAGAATGGCTAAATGCTGTAATTAAAGGTGTGCTCTTTCACTGGGCGCGGGGGATTAGTAGATTCATAATCGCTCTTGATTTGGTATAATAAATGGACTTTTACATGTTGTGCTTGTCAAGGCTCTGGAGAACTCTTGAGTTGTGGCAATTGTTCAGTCGTTTTACATCTAATATGGAAGTTAATCGGTGCACTCACAATGATCAGCAGAAGACGGTAAAAACAAACTACTTCACCGTTAATGATATTTGTTTACAAAATGTAGATAAAAGAGTTCTGCTATTAAAGATGAAAGTCATTGAGATGAACTCTGAAGCAAGGTCAAGTCCGAACATTCTCTGTGCAGGCACACTGCAATTAAAATCATTGTTAATAATTTATACTCTGTCGCCTAATGTGACCTCCTACAACGACGAGCCTGTGCGTCTATGGAGAAGTAGAAACCCACCACTGATTAGAGAGTTAAAAAAGAATCACTCATCCTAATTAAAAAAACAATGCATACTACTGTAACAAAACAACACAATAACCTCCACACATCCGTTCTTATTTAGCGGACTGACGTAAACCAGAACTAAACAATACATTATATGAGCTTACATTTTAGCCCCCAGTATAAAACACCTAAGCAGGAAGATTACAAAATATGTATGTGAGAAAATACAACAGGACTTGGGGCTTTACCATTATGGAGACATTATATTTTGGGGTTCAGATTTTGTTCATTGGTTCTGTCCACTTTGTTTGCTTTCCTGACTCCTTGTACCACCTTCACTTCTCGGCCATCATTGTCTCCACCAAGGAACTACTAGCATTCTCATCCCTCATCCCAGCACCTAAAACCTCTTGGGTTTTTAGGAAGTTTATGGATATTTTCCACATGATATTTAATGTAAATTGACGTTACTTATTTAGGAAATACATATATTGTATATAATTATATATTGCAAGCCTGACACTTGAGGGAACATCTTAGCAGTGGTTCTCAAAATCGGTCCTGGGGGCCCACTGTCGCTTCAGGTTTTTGCTTCAACCAGATTCATAATTGAAGCTAACACTGATCTTGATTAATTAGGACACTGAATCATGAAAGGCTGCAACTACTTTAGCGTTAGACTCACTAATTAGAAAACAATGGATTAATTAAACAATTAGAACATGCGGAAAAACAGAGTGAACATCAAGATGAAAATATTGTTAAAAAGAAAAAAAAATACATTATTCCCATATAACTGCTTAGTACATTTTAATATTTTTTTTTTTTTACCAAACTTAGTTTTCTAAATTCCATATTGTTCCCAAAACACAGAATCTGGGCAATAACCGTTCACTTAACTAGCCCCGGATTCCAATTAAAAACAGAAGCGGGTTGAAACAAAAACCCACAGCCACAGGGGGTCCCAGGACCGACGTTGAGAACCCCTGCCTTATGGGAATCTCAGAAGAGTTTTTGTGGACTCCTTGCCATCCCCTATCAGTGTAATGAAGAACTGGAGGTTGGGTTATAGGACACCATATTAGTAGGAGCCACGGGAGGCTACATTTGTGAACGACACATCTGGAATGGTGTGTGACAGCTTTAGTCTCCATGTTACAAAAAGAACACAAAGTCCACACAAAGCTGTGGGATATTCTTTGTTCTGAGGCTACGTCCGCACTGCTATGTTTTCATTTAAAAACTGTTTTAAAATGAAAATCATGTCTGTCCACACGTGTTTTCACATCATTTACAAAAGTAACTCCACACACACTAAAATGACCAGAAATTCATATGATTTAGATGTTAGCCTACACTGGGTGGTGGAAACAGGAACACACTAACATTCATTTGCATCTTTCGTTTACACACAGAATGAGAAAAACCAAAAAAACAGATTGAGGTGGAGTTGTTTTTGAGAACAATGCACAAGTATAAGGCAAGCAGAGCAGCTGAGAAAGAGTAGCAGGAGCAGGATCCATTCAGGGAAGGGTGACGTAATACACATGAGCCAATCAGATTGCAATAAGCGCCTGCGTTTTCCACCCATCCACACATCAACACTGAACCAGAGCTACAGTGCATCCAGAAAGTATTCACAGCGCATCACTTTTTCCACATTTTATGTTACAGCCTTATTCCAAAATGGATTAAATTTATTTTTTTCCTCAGAATTCTGCACACAACACCCCATAATGACAACGTGAAAAAAGTTTACTTGAGGTTTTTGCAAATTTAATAAAAATAAAAAAAACTGAAAAATCACATGTACATAAGTATTCACAGCCTTTGCTCAATACTTTATCGATGCACCTTTGGCAGCAATTACAGCCTCAAGTCTTTTTGAATATGATGCCACAAGCTTGGCACACCTATCCTTGGCCAGTTTCGCCCATTCATCTTTGCAGCACCTCTCAAGCTCCATCAGGTTGGATGGGAAGCGTCGGTGCACAGCCATTTTAAGATCTTTCCAGAGATGTTCAATTGGATTCAAGTCTGGGCTCTGGCTGGGCCACTCAAGGACATTCACAGAGTTGTCCTGAAGCCACTCCTTTGATAACTTGGCTGTGTGCTTTGGGTCGTTGTCCTGCTAAAAGATGAACTGTCGCCCCAGTCTGAGGTCAAGAGCGCTCTGGAGCAGGTTTTCATCCAGGATGTCTCTGTACATTGCTGCAGTCATCTTTCCCTTTATCCTGACTAGTCTCCCAGTTCCTGCTGCTGAAAAACATCCCCACTACATGATGCTGCCACCACCATGCTTCACTGTAGAGATGGTGCCAGGTTTCCTCCAAACGTGACGCCTGGCATTCACACCAAAGAGTTCAATTTGTCTCATCAGACCAAAGAATTTTCTCTCTCATGGTCTGAGAGTTCTTCAGGTGCCTTTTGGCAAACTCCAGGCGGGCTGCCATGTGCCTTTTACTAAGGAGTGGCTTCCGTCTGGCCACTCTACCATACAGGCCTGATTGGTGGATTGCTGCAGAGATGGTTGTCCTTCTGGAAGGTTCTCCTCTCTCCACAGAGGACCTCTGGAGCTCTGACAGAGTGACCATCGGGTTCTTGGTCACCTCCCTGACTAAGGCCCTTCTCCCCCGATCACTCAGTTTAGATGGCCGGCCAGCTCTAGGAAGAGTCCTGGTGGTTTCGAACTTCTTCCACTTATGGATGATGGAGGCCACTGTGCTCATTGGGACCTTCAAAGCAGCAGAAATTTTTCTGTAACCTTCCCCAGATATGTGCCTCGAGACAATCCTGTCTCGGAGGTCTACAGACAATTCCTTTGAGTTCATGCTTGGTTTCTGCTCTGACATGAACAGTCAATTGTGACCATTCTGACCTTATATACACAGGTGTGTGCCTTTCCAAATCATGTCCAGTCAACTGAATTTACCATAGGTGGACTCCAATTAAGCTGCAGAAACATCTCAAGGATGATCAGGGGAAACAGGATGCACCTGAGCTCAATTTTGAGCTTCACGGCAAAGGCTGTGAATACTTATGTACATGTGCTGTCTCAATTTTTTTATTTTTAATAAATTTGCAAAAACCTCAAGTAAACTTTTTTCACGTTGTCATTATGGGGTGTTGTGTGTAGAATTCTGAGGAAAAAAATGAATTTAATCCATTTTGGAATAAGGCTGTAACATAACAAAATGTGGAAAAAGTGATGCGCTGTGAATACTTTCCAGATGCACTGTATATACAACTCTTGAAAACTTTTTCAAAAGTGGTTCAATGGTCGCTAGGGCTCACCCGACTTGACCACGTCATGAATGAGGATGTCCGACGAATGATGGGCATTGTGCCAATTGCTGGGAAGATGTGTGAGGTCAGGCTCTGATAGTATGGCCATGTCATCCGTAGCGGCAATAACTCAGTAGTGTAAACTGCAGTCCATCTTAGCCCATGCGGTTGTCAACCACAAGGCCGACTGAACCGCTGGTGGATGTGGATTGAATTAAGGATGATATGAAACACACTAATGTAGATCCTTAGGACACTCCTGACCGTGGCAAGAGGAGACGTGCGTTGCGTACTGGACAGCAGACCCTGCGCCAACACCAGATAGTCGCTAGGACAAAGAAGAAAACATTTTCAAAAGTCTCTGTTTTTAGGAGATAAAAGCGGTAGGGTACTGTGGAGAAAAGGCAAAAACAGAGACTAATGTCTGCATTTTTAAACAAAAACATGCTGGTGTGGACATTGACTGTGGTTGCAGATGATAAGATTTGAAAAAAGATTGAATCTTTTTAGCTGAACCAAACAGATTTTAATTTCACAGACAACAAGAAACCATGCAGTTCATGAGCTAATGGCCATGTTGTCTCAGTGTCTGTCCCTGTGGAGAAATGCATTAGGACTCTGTAGCGATGTGTGTTTTTAGTATATGAACAGATTGCTCAGCCTCGGTGGGTGCGGGTACAAGCTGCTGCCAAGCCGTGGGGTATTCAGTGGGGAAATTGGATTTTAACTTGCAGGCATGATCAGTTTAGCCGGTTTCCTCATTGACACTCCGCAGGTCGTAATCAAGGCACCTGCACAATCGGATAAAAGGAACCTGTGTAGGTTAGATTGAAAAAAAAATAAAAGGAAAGAAAGAGAATGAGAAAGATGGAAGTGAAATCAAAGGAGAGAAAAACAAAAGGAATGTTAGCCTTGTGGCAGAGCCGGTGTAGCTGAGAGGAATCATGGAAGTCAGGGAAGGAGCAGAAGCACTCCAGAGATAGGGTCGCTTCTGCTGAACACTGTAGAGGAGCACAACCAGCCGATTGCTCTCTTAGGTCTCATGGATGCCTAGGGTTGGTGATGGGACAAGGGTGCAGGACTCACATGATCCCCACAGACACCAAGGGATGGAGAAGGAGAAACAAGCCATTGAGGTCAGACTGTATGCACCAAAGGACGTCTCCATCTGCTAAGCAGACCCTAGGGGTGAACAGAGGAGATGTGGTTGTGGAAGAGTGCACTGAAGATCGAGACGTGTTTTAATCCTCTCATCTGGATTATTTATTGATTGGGATTTTAACCTCCACAGAGACACTGCTTTTATCAGATTACGTATGTGTTTATTGACAATTCACCACACTTTCATTTGGACCTTGCTTATTTATTGTTTAAAAAAATGCTTTAAGCACTGTTGCACCAACATTTGCTTGTTATGTGACCTCATTGTACCAGTCCAACCTCAGTTCATGACTATCATTGACCGGGGTTTAAGAGGATTATGCTAACTGCGGGCAACCTGGAAGTCACACTCCCATCACCTCTTAGCTACAAGTCTCATGATTCTAAAGTACTTCTTGGTTTTTGTCTTAAATACACTTCATATTATTTTCTCCTCACATTATATACAGTCTCCTTAAATAGCTCACTATTTTATGATGTCCAAAGCCTTTCAAAATATTAATACGACTTTAAAACAAAATTTATAGAGAGCAAAAAAAAAAATAAAACACATACGGTGTATGAGTCATGTTGCCTAGGGGTTCTAATTCAGCCTGTTTGAGTTGTGATAGATAGATAGATAGATAGATAGATAGATAGATAGATAGATAGATAGATAGATAGATAGATAGATAGATAGATAGATAGATAGATGATACTTTATTAATCCCAATGGGAAATTCACAAATGAATTTAATGAATCTAATGGGCTGGCATCACAAGTTGAGTATGTTGTGGTGTCTAGGAGACTTTATTTAAAAATTGGCTTTTTTTTTGGTCCTTGTAGGAGACGGACTTGTAGAGGGAGCTCCGCTACCAGCGGTGTTATTTTACCTTTTTTTTTTATTATCATTCTGAAGTATACTGTATTTACTCATCCTGACTGAATTTCATTATATTGCACGCAAATACAAATAAGCATGAGCAGCAAAGAAAGGACTTAGAAAGAAAAGGGAAAAGATAAGGGACCAAAAGTTCCATCAAAGTCTAAACAGGCTTCAAGTTTATGGTACGGCCTCCTAGAGACTGACCTGGAAAAGACGGGTGAAGGTACAGACCTGCCAGGACCAGACACTGCAGCATCGGCTCCAGCCAAGAGCATTAGTGGGAGGGAAACTCCAAGCGAGGAGGGCGAAGAGTATTTGTCAATTCCAGGAGGACTATTGGAGCCAAGCATGGCCTCTTCATCCCCACTGTCAACTACAGCTAATGCCCACCTCAAGTCCGCCGTATCATCCTCCACTGGAGTCACAACTCCACCTATGGAATGCGGTGAAGATGGGAACGCAGTCTCTGAGCTGAAGGTAATGACTGCCACACTCAGTGGGGACATAAATGATATAAAGAAGGACAATAGGGATATAAGGATTATAAAGAACTAAATAAAGGGCCTACATGAGAAAAATTAGAAACAGCTTCAGGATATAAAAGACCTGGATATACGTTTAAGTTCTAAGTTTACTACAACCTTTACAGAAATGTTATGAAAAATTGATGAAAAAATACAGGAAAATAAGAGTAAAATAGAAAGTAAAATTAAAGAACTTTCTGCTCAGCTTGAAGATGTTAAGAAAATGTTTATGACTCACATTGAAATAGTTGAACAATTGACTTATACTGCAGATGAAAAAGCAACGGCTACAAAATCAGAATGCAAAGTGCTTGCTGACAAACTGGCTGCACTGGAAGACAGATATAAAAGGAACAACATCAGAACTGAAGCTCTCCCTTAAAAATGGGAAAGTCCAAATCCACTGAAATTCACAGCTGAACTATTCTCTAAAATAACCGGACAGGACTTTAAATCGGACATTGAGATCTTAGCAGCCTACCATATATGTGGATCGAGTGCCTCCAAACCAAATACAGTGGAACCTCGGTTCACGAACATCTCGGTACACGTACAAATCGGTTTACGACCAAAACGTTCGCCAAACTTTTGCCTCGGTTCATGACCACACACTCGGTATACGAACAAGCCAGTTTCCCTTTCGGTTTGTACGTGTTCAGTCTCTCCCTGTGCATTTCCTGTGCAGAGAGTGAGAGAGCGCGACACACACACACACACACACAGGCAGCGCGAGAGAGACAGAGCTGGACGCATAGGGTAGGAAGGCAGCTAAACAATGCACTGGGCTTGATTTTGTTTTCACTTCTGTTTACAGCAATCGGTTCGTAGCGTGCATTGTTGCAATGTTACTTTTCTTGGTGGTTTATTAAATTACGGATTTTTTCAAATGTTCATTTTTTTCCCTGTGCTTAAAACTCATTAAAAAAAAGTGTTTTTAGCCAGCGGTTGGTAGCGCTATAGCACAAACTATTGCAGTGTTAGTTTTCTCTGTTGTTCAAGGTTTTCTCAGTGTTATTCAATGTTTTTACATTTAGTTTACTATTACACTGTGCATTCTATGGTTTAATTAACTATATTTGTGCTTAAAAACTTAAAAAATATATATATTTACATACAGTTCGTATGGTCTGGAACGGATTAATTGTATTTACATACAATCTTATGGGGGAAATTGCTTCGGTTCACGACCAAATTGGTTTACGACCAGAGTTTTGGAACAAATTATGGTCGTGAACCAAGGTTCCACTGTAGTCTAATTCTCCATTTTGGCAAACTACAGGCCAAAAAAAATGTGATGTCTCTTCTCAGATTGAAAGGAGAGATTATATTTGAAAATATCTGCATTGGTATTTTCCCAGATTTCTACCCTGCAGCGACTGCTAAGCGCACCACATTCTACAGCATTAAAATCAGATACAGCCTCTTATACCCTGCCAAACTGAAAGTGGTTATTGAAGATCAGTTTTACAGTTTTAGTTCTCCAGATGAAGCAGAGCTAAGAAAACTGATCCTGACATTCTTTTGAAATACACAATCATGAGTCAAACCGTGTTCTGGCAAGGCAAAGAAGATTCTATTTGAAGCTTGCAATCTGGGCTAATGCAACATTTGCCGTAACTATATATTATATTTTATTTCCTTTCGGCCATCCCTTTCCTTTTTTTTTTAAGCTTCAACTAGTATGTTTATATCTCTTTCATTAATTATACAGTATGTACATTTTGTCTACTTATGGCTTTTTTATAACATTTTGGTCACCATAAAGTAACCACATATTGACAGTTTTTTTTTTGTGTAAGCTTTAGTTATTATATTGAAGTTTCTTCCTAAATAACCAGTGTGACAGTTTTCGGTCCTCTCGACCCCTTGAACCCTCTGACCACTCTTCAGACACCAGGTAAAAGTCCAATAATTATTTACTTGGACAATAATAAAGTGCACAAAGCACCTACACTCCACAATACTCATATAATAATCAATAATCAATAATAAACAATCAATACAATCCTCCACACTCCTTGATATGTTGCCACCCTTCCACCCAGCTCAGCTCCCCGCTCTGGTGTTTCACAGTCCTTTTTATAGTCCTTGACCCGGAAGTGTTTCGCCCTCTCTGTCCACGTGACCTGGAACACTTCCGGGTCAGATAAAAATCCTGTCTTCTTCACCCCGGAAGCACGTCATTCCTCCTGTCCATGTGACTTGAATGTACTTCCGGGGCATAGGGCAAATAATCCTAGCGGCCCCCACGGCATCCAGCAGGGTTGGGGATAAAAACTGCATTGTCCAGAATTCCCTGCTGGCATTCGGGGCACCTCCATGCTGCAGGGAGAGCTCCACCTGGCGGCCTGGGGGTATTGGCCGGGATGAACGGCTGGCTACATATCACACCAGTTATTGACTTTTTGTTAAACTTTAATGTTTATTTTGAAATTTCTTCCTTCAATTATATGTACACTTTGGGTACGGCAAAGTAACCAACTATTTAGTTTTTTTTTTTTTAACATCATACCCATGATATATTATATTTGGACTGTTTAAGATCATATCCATGGTTTATTGTTTTGTACGGTACCTTCACAAGATATCTCAGTTTTACCCTGCTCTTCAGGGAGTTTCGTTTTGCTCTAGATGTGCTCAATATTAGCATGTCAGAGGAACAGGATTTTGCAAAGTGTGTTTTGTCTCACTTGCAGAGGCAAAATGCTGAGGGAGAGAAAGAGAACAATGCTATTTCTTTTTTATCCCTTCTACCCCAATAACCGTACGTACCAACATAACAGGCTGCATAGCAAAGGCACCTGGCAATAATGTGAAGTCCATGTCAAAGCTATCATATGTAACAACCTTAACCTAAAACTACAAAATGTCAACAAAAGTTCAGAAGCAATGTCTCTTTGACCAAATAATGAACTTTGTGAACTGGAATGTTAAAGGTCTCAATCATGAATTAAAGAGAGAGTACTCTCTTACTTAACAGGTCTAATTGCCAAGACAGTATTTTTGAAGGAGACTCATGTATTAAGCAAGGACCAGTTTCAGTTGCAAAGAGAGTGGTCTGGACAAATTTTTGACTCCAGCTATACAAAGAAAACTCTTTTTACACAGAATTATTCCATTTGTAGTGTCAGATGTAATATCTGATTGTGAAGGGCGAAATCTCATGATGATGGGCAATTTTTCTAGTACCAAAGTAATTTTGATTAATATCTCTGCGCCTAACATGGATGATAGAGATTTCTTCCAAAATGTATTTGCGTCTATCATTAATATGAACACTCACAAAATTGTAATGGCCAGAGACTTTAATTGTGTTTTAAATCCAGGTCTGGATAGACCCTTAGCTACAGTGACGCTGACATCTAATACTACAAAGATAATTATACCACTTGTAACACTTTGCCCACTATCAAATCTTGAAAGTACAACACTATTGTTATTTCTGACCATTCCCATCTGATGATGGAGCTTAAATTACTGCGTTCTACATGCTCATCTTGTAGCAGGGATCATAACCCCCTAACATTAGGTCAAGAGAACTATACAGAATTCATATCCAAGCAAATTGATTATTCATTTCTTTAGACAAATGCACAATCAGAGGTCTCAGCAGGTATACTCTGGGAAACTCTGAAGGCATTTTAAGAGGACAGATTATTTCATATCTTTCTCACAAAGATAAATCAGTAACCAAGAAGGCGTCTGAGTTAACCAACGAAATACCAGAATAGATTTAGAATATGCCAGGACTAAAGAAACAGAGCAGCTCATCTTTAAATCGCGACATCATTATTATGAACATGGAGAGAAGGCCAATAAGATCTTAGCCTAACAAATCCACAAGCTTGAAGTCCACAATGCAATAACAGCAATTATCAACACAGATGGAGATAAAATTATTGACCATAAAAATATAACTTACATATTTGGAGAGTACTATAAGTCCTTATATTATACTCAGTTTAAAGAAGATAAGACCAATTTTAATGAGTTTTTTTATTCATTACAGATGCCACACCTAGATATTCTTAGTGCTGTGGAACTGGATATACCTCTGACACTCTCAGAATTACTAGACATTATAAACTCACTTCAAAGTGGGAAAGCAGCAGGGTCTGATGGCTACCCAGTGGAATTTTATAAAAAAAAAAATTCAAATAAGTTAGTGCCACTATTATTAACAACAATTATACTGTAGAATATATAGACAACAAAATTCTACCTCTGACTTTTCACCAAGGATTAACTACCATCTTTCCTAAGAAAAATAAGGGCTTATTACAATGTGCATCATACAGACCAATCTCACTTCTAAATAATGACATTAAGATACACTCCAGAGTTCTAGCCAGAATGATCGAGAAATTGTTTTCTTCTGTAATATCACAAGACCAAACCAGATTTATTAAAGACAGACACTTAACTTCTAACTTTCAATGTTTGATATATTTTTTCACCCATTAAATCTAACATCCCAGAGATCTTATTATATTTAGATGTTGAAAAGCATTTGATATGGTTGAATGGGACTACATATTCACCACAGTGCACATATTTGTGTTCAGCCCAAACATATGTGCATGGATCAAGCTACTCTATACCAGTCCAAAAGTCTCAGTTTGTATTAACAACATTATTTCAGACTACTTCAAACTAGAATGTGACACTTTACAAGGATGCACCTTATCACCTTTGCTGTTTGCAATCACCATTGAACCATTGGCAGTTCACTTTCAATATATTTCTGAGATAAAGATGATTATCGGAGAAGAACTTGAACAGAAAATATCACTATATGCAGATGATATGGTACTGTATATATCGGACCCACACAATTTTGTGCCAGCAGTCCTAAAAGCATTAGCAGATTTTCAAAAGATACCTAGACTTAAAATCAATTTGAATAAAAGCGTGCATTTTTCCACTGAATTCTCTAGCACACAATATTGGACTGGACATTTATCTTAGCAGATCAGTTTAAATATCTAGGGGTAAATATCACAAATAAATTTAAAGATCTTTTTCAACAAAATGTTGCTGTCTGCATGGAAAAAAATAAACAAGATGTGAAAAGATGGTCTACCCTCCATCTCACATTAGCAGGTAGAATCAACATTGTTAAGATAGCCATCCTTCCCAAGCTTCTTTTTCTAATTTAAAACAATCCTCGTAGATATTAACAAAAAAGAAATTAATTCAGTCATGAGATTCAATTATAACCTCATTTATTTGGCATTCTAAACATCCACACATCCAAAGGGTGACTAAAGCAGAAGGTGGCATGACACTACCTAACTTTCAGTTTTATTACTGAGTGGCAAATATATAAACCATAAAGACCTGGGGCCTCATGCATAACGCCGTGCGTAGAATTCACACTAAAACATGGCGTATGGGCAAAAGCAGAAATGTTCGTATACACAAAAAAATTAAGATACATAAATTTGCATGTACGCCAACTTCCACATTATTCTGCTATGTAAATCCCGGTCAGCGTGAAAAGTAATGCACGTGCACGCACCTGCTGCCACTCTCCAACTCCTCCCAGAATTACGCTGCTTTGAATATGCAAATCAATATAAATAGCCCTTAAGCTCAGCGTTTTGTGAAAAGGCAATGGCAAAATCATGCGGGAAAATTTCAGTGAATACCAAGTGGAGGCAATGAAAAACGTACTATTTGTTGGTTTAAACAGTGGTATAAACAACAAAAAGAAGTTGATCGAGTGATATAGAGTGTCGGAGAAACTCGAAAGCTCAAGTTCACAAAGTCGCACAGTGCCCGAAATAAAAAAGAAGTTGTCACATATCAAAGTTGACGTGAAAAAGCAAGTCGTAGCCCACCGTCTGAGTGTCATATGAAAGCTTATTAGGGTACAGAGAAAAGAAAAAAAAATAGGGACACATTGGGGAAAAAAGCTCGAAATGCCAACTTTAATCTTGAAATTTCCACTTTAATCACGTACTTTATTTTGTCATTAAAGTAGAACATCATAAACTTCATCTTAAAATCATTTAATTTACTAGTTTCTCAAATCCCATCGTAACTCAAGTAGCACGTTAAATGCTTTGTTTTGTATCTGTTCTTCTATGTGCTGTATGTGTGTGGATTACTATGTGCTTCTTAAATGGGCTTTCTCTTCCTCTGACAGGACACAGAATCAATTACTTTCATGATATTACAGTTCTCTGAATAATTTAAATACTGAGATGTATAATTGATATCATTTCAGTATTCATATCATATCAATTAAAGCATGTATTAAACATGGGAACACGGTGATGCAGTGATAGTGACGAGCTGGTGCCTCATCCAGAGATTGTTCCTGCCTCACGCAAGATTCTTGCTGCACAGTGCGCGACCTTCGATGAAATAATTTATTGCAGTAGTACTGTCTCTTTCAAATGTGTAACCCCCAATTCCTGTCCTTCCTTTTCTTTCTCCAAGTACCCAATCGCCACACAATCAACTCTGTAATAGATGTTAAGCCATCTGTAAGCTTAGAACTCCGATTCTTCAAAACATTTAAGGAACATTGAAATATCTTCGTAGTACATGTTTAACTATTCTATCCATCTATCCTTCCAGTGTCGCGCCAGCCCCAGTAAGAATACAGCGCGAGGCAGGAACAATCCCTGAACGGAGCGCCAGCTCGTTGCTAGCACTACGACACAGAGTCCTCTCATGTTTAATTATTAAAAATACAGATTATTTAAATGATGTTAACATTTTATCTGTGTAATGTAAACATATTTTGCTGCATTTCATCTTAAAAATGATATCATCATCATATGTAAATACGTGCTTTATAAAGTGGCTCAGGTTGTGCAATATTATAACAGTATCGCAAGTTTACAGTGAGGTAATTGTACTTATAAGTACAAACAGTTCTACAAGGAGCACTTGATGGACTGGTTGATTGTGTTTTCAGTTCTTGGGATGAAACTGTTTCTGAACCGCGAGGTCCGTACAGGAAAGTCTCTGAAGCGTTTTGTCATATGAGAGCAGTTCAAATAGGCAGCATGGCTGAGGCACCGTGTGCTTGATGCTGTATACTGATAATTCTCTTTCCAATCAGCTGCTGTAGAGCTGTGATTCCACACTCAGGTACAATGATATAAATACCCTGAGTGGTGCGTTGAGAGTAATATGGAAAAAAATGATCCACTGTGGCAACCCCTAACAGGAGCAGCTGAAAGAAGAAGAAGGTGCAGTGAGAGGAACAAAGCTAAAGCAGCTATGGTATTTGGAATATTTTGGCCATTCTGTGGACCATTATATTGTTACAGGCTAATTACAATCAGATTTCTTAAACTAATAAACAATATGTGGTTAATTTCAGTGTGTTTCATAAAGCCGCATCAGGGATGTGGATCTAAAAAAGAAAGGGAAACCACACTGGAACAAAAGCACTGCTTTGACGCTGGGTGCCACCAGTTTGAAAAACCGAGTGGAGAACTTGCGTACGCCAAGCATTTAGCTGGCATGAAAATCTGCATGGCTTTATGCCAATTTTAGGTTTTATACATGCACGATTTGAGCTTGGAAACAGGAGTACGCAACATTTTTGTTCATACGCACCGTTTATACATGATGCCCCTGATGTGGAATGGCAGATCGTTCGAAAGCCATGGAGCAACAGCTGAAAGAGCCCTATCACCATTAGACTTCAGCCGTGATCTTGGAACTCCAGGGAATAGTTGAACAGATGACCTCAAAGCCCTCGTTCCAGAGAGGGGATGAAGGAGATCACAGATATATTTTGGGGTGAAACCATGCAAGGTCTTAAAAACAAACAATACATTTTTAAAATCAATCTGAAATCTCACCAGTAGCCAGTGGAGAGAGTCCAGTACAGGGGAGATATGATCTCTTTTTCTAGAGCTGGTTAGAAATCTAGCTGCTGCATTTTGAACGAATTGAAGGCGCAACAGGGCAGATTTAGGCATACAGGGAACTGCAATAATCTAGCTGAGATATAATAAAAGCATGATTCACTATTTCCAAATCCTTCTGTGAAAGAAATGATTTAAAATTTGAGACAAAACAAAGAAAAATATGAAGAAAAGGACAAATATATAAACATAAATGTAAGAAATGAAATAAAAATAAAACACATTAGCAGGTTTAGTTTTTCACTAGTTTTCACATTTTGGTCAGTCTTGTCCAGCTACCAATAAGCTGTTTGGAACACGGAATTGATTGCATGAGGTCCAATGTGTGGTTTGTCAACAACATTCTACTCACGTATGTAAAGTGCAGGCGAGGATTTTATTTTCAAACAGGTTTTCTCACTGCTGTGCAAAGTGACAAGTAAGTAGTTAACAAATGGCAAACACATGACAAGAAAGCTGAAAACATTTTCACTTGTGATCCACATCCTGGATGGTCCACAAGGCATTTTAAGTAAAGGTTTTGTTGATCAGTACATTTTCTATTGTTACATACAGTAAGTGCAAAGAAAACCAGCAGCTCGTCACGACTGACACCAGACCAAATGAACTCCTTTGGATTTTGTTTCAGCATGTGGTTCTGGACGAATTTCTGTGCCTGTCTGTTAGGCTCGGTCTCAATTACATCCAAATGCCATCACTTATGAAAAGATTGAATTTCTGTAAAGGATCATCTGTACCTGATTCTTCTGCCTTTTACACAAGAGATCAGTGAACAGCAGCTTTGAAAGCTGCCCGAATCTCATTCTAAACCAAACACATTCAGAGGTGGTGTCAGACTTTACTGTTTATGTCAAATCATCTCCTTTATATGATTCAACCTATAATGTTGTCACTTCTTGCTTTTTTCTTCATGCTCTAGCAGCCCTTATTCAGCTCTCCATCACCACCTGCAGTTCACTGGACACATAAAGTCGAGGATGATGGTGTGCAGTGAACAAATGATCTCAGGGTTAACAGTAAAGGGGGTTAAAGAGGGCTGCGATCTTCCAATTTAGCAGTAGGAACATTTCTTTTAAAAAATAAGGAACAAATGTTTATTCATACATCTTGGTTAAAGAAGGCACACGTTCTCAAGGGTGTAAGAAAGCATTAAGAGAGCAGCATGCACTGCCTGAGACAAAGCGAAATTAGTTTTGCTAAATCGGCACCCTACAAGAGGTGGCAACAATGGCGGGCATCTATTTTGTCTTATGGTTTAACCAGTTTTGTAGGTAACACATGAAGGGTCTAATTGGACAAAGATGAGGAAAGGGACTGGGGCAAAACTACAATTAATACAATCAAAGTGAAAAATGAAAACCACTAAAAAAGAAAAACGCAGTCATAACACCAGGAAACCGTACATGTAGGCTGCTTCATTTATATGCACATTTAAAGAAAGACTTCCAAAAAATGTTATAATAGAATCCCATTCTTCTGTAGGTAACCCCAAATTATTCACCATAACATTAACATCAATATAAGACAAAACATCCATCCATGTATTCATTTTCTGCTGCTTATCTGCTTTTCTTCCCACCACCTCCTCCACGGAGACCCCAAGGCATTTCCAAGCTAGCTAGGTGATAGAATCTCTTCAGCATATCCTGGGTTTGCCTGTTGGTCTCCTCCAAGGTGGACAATCCCAAAACACCTGCCCAGGGAGGTTTCCAGGAGCCATCCTAAATGGACGCCTGCACCACCTCAACTGGCCAAATGGCCGTGCACCTCGCCCTATCACTAAGGCTGAGCCCAGACACCCTGCAAAGGAAGCTCATTTCTACCGCTTGTATCCTTGATCTAATTCTTTTCGTCACTACCCAAAGGTCATGACCATGCAGATCAACCAGTAAATTGAGAGCTTTGCCTTTTGACTCAGCTCTGTTTTCACGATGATTGACCAGTGCAATGCCCACATGACTGCAGATGCCACTCCAATTATCCTGCCAATCTCCCATTCATGATACAACTCCCAGAGAAATTTAAACTCCACCACTTGAGACAAGCACTTCATTCCCAACCTGGAGAGGACTCTTCACCCTTTTCTGGTTGAGGACCATGATCTTGGACTTGAAGGCGCTGATCCTCATCCCTGTCGCTTCACACTCAACCTCAAAATGCCCAAGTGTTCATCTAAGGTCACAGCCTGGTGAAGCCAACAGGACCACATCATCTGCAAAAAAGCAGTTATGCGATCCTGAGATCACTAAATTTATTCTAGAAATCCTGTCCATAAAAACTATAAATACAGTTGGTGACAATGGGCAGACCTGACGGAGTCCCATGCCCACTGAGAGTCTGACTTACTGCTGCTGGCAATGCGATAGGGGCAGAGTAGCCCGGTAACCCTTACACCTGAAGCCAGAATGATTTTGTATATCAGAACAATAATCTTTAATGATTTAAAACTGGATGACTGTCCTTTGAGTGGGGCTGGTTCACAAGATGAAGGCAGGTTTTCCCATCCATGAGTAAACAGTAGTTTGTTGCTGGTGCAAATAGAATTTCCTTACCTCCCACACCCCCCATTTTACTAAAGTAACCACTGCCACAACATTACATAGGCATGGAAATAGAAAAGACAAACATTAAGATGCCCTAAACAGTGCCCATCCAGTATAGTTTTCCAAAAGTCTTCTAATCCAGTTTCTAAGGCCACCTTATTCCCATAATGCCCTGTGCCAAACTCTGAAGAGTAATGTGCAGCGTGTAGCTGTCGGCAGGGATACTCCATGCAGCTCACATCACATTCACTTACAGAACGCTTACTATGGGTATGCTGTGTTTGAGTTATTTTTAGTCCCATTTAATGAGCGTCACTGAGACAGAAGCCCATGACATTTCAGTTGTGTTGCAGTCATTTGAGCACAATTCCTACTTTTCAAGAAAGCAGCATCCTTAATTCATTTTGTAGTGTCCATAATATTAGGCGTTACGAAAACAGCAGGCAGCAGGGCAACTTCATATTGTATGCCTCTTGTTCTGCATCTGGCTAATCGAGGCTGAGCCATGGGGGACCGCAATCCCATCGACATCAATAAGAGACACAAGAAACAGAAACTGCAAGTTAAACTGTGCTGAAGGGAAAGGATTGTGACCATGAAGAAATAGTGCTGGAACGCCACAGGGATTTACCCCCACTGCTCCTTCACCTAGACGGAATAATTCAAACAAAATATTTAAGGCCACCATTACTGGACTATTTTCAAGCAACAATGATAATGACTTACAAGCAAAAAAGCATGTGTAGTAACATCGTGTGAGAGCAATGAAACAACCTTGTCAATAGTTTATAAATAATTATAAGCTTCAGAAGATCACAGATTCAAAGATTTCATAAGAATAAATGGCCTATTTACTACCACATACTCTTTAAAAAAACGTCTTCACCCATGTATCACCAAATCATTAAAAAGACGGCAGGAAGGCCCAGCAAAGACTACATGTGATACACCACAGTTAGGTTATTTTTTAACAAGGGGGCAATTACTTTTTCACACAGGGCCATGTAGGTTTGGATTTTTTTTTCTCCCTAAATAATAAAAACCATCATTTAAAAACTGCATTTTGTGTTTACTTGTGTTATATTTCACTAATGGTTAAATGTGTTTGATGATCAGAAACATTTTGTGTGACAAACATGCAAAAGAATAAGAAATCAGGAAGGGGGCAAATAGTTTTTCACACCACTGTAGATACTTTATTAATCCCAAGGGGAAATTCACATACTCCAGCAGCAGCATACTGATACAAAAAAACAATATTAAATTAAAGATTGATAATAATGCAGGTAAAAACAGACAATAACTTTGAATAATGTTAACGTTTACCCCCCCCCCCCGGGTGGAATTGAAGAGTCGCATAGTTTGGAGGAGGAACGATCTCCTCAGCCTGTCAATGGAGCAGGACAGTGACAGCAGTCTGTCGCTGAAGCTGCTCCTGTGTTTGGAGATGACACTGTTTAGTGGATGCAGTGGATTCTTCTTATGGAGCCTGCTGACCGCCCGTCGCTCTGTCACAGATGTCAAACTGTCCAGCTCCATGCCTACAATAGAGCCTGCTTTCCTCAACATTATCACCATGTTGAAAATAAGTGACGATAAAAGACACAACATTTGGGCTGTATAGCATTCATCCGGTTTGCGAATGAATAGAGCAGGTGGAGGAGGGAACAAAGCCAGGGCAGATGAAAGGAGAAGCCGCCATTACAGAGAAGATGAAGTGAGAGATTAAAAAGTTAGCTGGTCATTAAGACCTGGAGAAACATGTGATCGCAGGGAGAGAATGAGCTTAGAATGTCCTGTTTTTCTTAGGAAAGTGTCTTTGAAGCCCTGTGAAAGAACACAAACAGAGAGATTAATGGGGCTGTGATCAAGGATGTGAAGTGTTCGACAGTACACTTTGTAAGGTCTTTGCAGTCTTCATGGCTCAAATGTGCTTCCTGAAGCGGTCAGCTAGCCCTCTCCCTGTTTTACTTATGTAGATGGCTGGATGCTTCCCACAAGAAATGTAGCAAGTAAGATTTTTAAAAAGGCAAATGTCCTGTTGTTTTGTACCAATACTTGAAAGATATGATCATATATAACAAAATGAATAGAGAACTGGCGACCTGCACTACTCCTCTACTGAGCTCACACTGTATAGACCATACTGGGCACACTGCAAGTACAAAACAAGGTGATTGTAAATGTCTCAGTTATAAGAATGAAAATGAAATAACACACAGTGTAATGAATACTCCTCTTAAGATGCCTTCCACAATATGAAAAGAACACATAAGTACAGAACACAATCAATAACAAATGATGGAACCTGATTAGGAAAACACCCGGTAAGTCCACAGATAAGCAACACTATTGGAAAAGCATTTGAATGGAAGTCTAGGTAGAGTTATGGGTAAAGAATTGAAAACAGTTCAGGACTACTCGGGCATATTAGCTTCCTTCCAACACATTAAATAAAACCCTTAGAATATTTCACTTTAGCCTTCTTAACCTTTGTGTTGTATTCGTATTTTTGTTACTCAACTGGTATTCATGGGTCTGGTACACCCACAGTGTTAAAAATAATAAAAACATAATGTTTTATGTCAAACTACTTAACAGATGGTGACTTTTTCTCACTTACAAACAATACAGTAAGTAAATATGTTTAATATTTACTACTAAGGGCGGCACGGTGGCACAGTGGGTATTTCCTCGGGTCCTCCCTGTGTGGAGTTTGCATGTTCTCCCTGTGTCTGCGTGGGTTTCCTCCCACAGTCCAAAGACATGCAGGTTAGGTGCATTGGCGATCCTAAATTGTCCCTGGTGTGTGCTTGGTGTGTGTGTGTGTGTGTTGTGTGCCCTGCGGTGGGCTGGTGCCCTGCCCGGGGTTTGTTTCCTGCCTTGCGCCCTGTGTTGGCTGGGATTGGCTCCATCAGACCTCAGTGACCCTGTAGTTAGGATATAGCGGGTTGGATAATAGATGGATTTACTATTAAGTTCTGCTAAATTACATTTCTCAATGAAAGTGCTGTTCAATTCTTGTTATAAAATTTGATTTTTGCGTAGAAATCAATAATAATCAACATATAAGTGGAGCATGTCATTAATATTGAACAAATATAAATGAGACAAGGTTTTCAGAGCTATTAATATTTATTGTTTTGAATTGAACAAATTGAAAGGACAAACAGGGTTATACTGAAATGATACAATTAGCCCAGTTGAACACAAATTATAGCATCTATACAGCGCATGAAAGGCAGATTTTCAAAGTGTGTGCCATGCAAATGTATTTCTTGCCCTTGAAACATGTAAACCAGGTCTTTCTGTCCTTCTTGGGTCCTCAGACATCACAGTGTTTCCTCTGGTAGCAATCTAGAATGATGAAAACGCTAGTTAGTTCTAAAAGTCTACTGACGTCTCTGAGTGTCTCTGTTCCTCACACAAACATATACATTCAGGCTCACTCACATATACAGTATACTGGTGCATCTCAATAAATTAGAATATCATCGAAAAGTTCATTTATTTCAGTAATTCAATTCAAAAAGTGAAACTCATATATTATATAGATTCATTACACACAGAGTGATATATTTCAAGCATTTACAGTGGACCCTTGACTTACGAACTCAATTCGTTCGCGAGGGCTGGTTGTAACTCAAGTTGGTTGTAAGTCAAGACTATTTTTCCCATAAGAAATAATGGAAATACCCATAATGCATTCTGAACCTCCCACAGCAACACTTACTTAACCTTTTCATAATAAAAAAGGGTTGTATAATGTGCATAATTTACCAAAACACCAATAATTTTTCTAATGTACTAACCAAAAAGTTATAAAAAGTGCCTAGCCTACCAGAAACAACAATTTCATACTGTACTCACCATTTAACTTGACATCTTTGGGCTGCAGGAAGGGAGGAGAAGGAGAATGAAATGGAAGGTGGTTATTGTTTGGAAGGAGCCTCCTTATACAAATCTTTTCTTTGTCAAGATGGTAGATTTCGACATGCTGTACATATTAGCGAGATCGGTCACACGAACACCACTCTCATATTTCTGCACAATTTCCTTCTTCGTTTCGATTGTGATCGTTTTCTTTACCTTCGTTACCTTCTCGGTTATCAAAGCTGATAATCCTGGAAATATTGTGAAATATTGTGAAAGTCTTTCAGAGACAAAGTTCTCAGCCAATTTCTGAATTCCCCAGGGAATTCAGAGGACTCCCCACTGGATCTGAAAACACCAGCAAGTATAAAAAGCCCAAAGTATGCCTGTAAATTAGTTTGGTCCATTCCCTTCCACCTCTTTCCAAACACAAGCCTCCCCTCCAAATGAGTGCATTCCAGCATGATTAAAAAGTTCAAAAGAAGACATGATGTCCTCTACATGCATGACTGCCATCCGTGTTGGCCCTAGTTGCATCTTTATCACATTGGCAGCAAGGCACAGTGCCTCCTTCCATGGACAAGAATACCATTCAGTTTCATCATTTTTTGACATCCACATTTCTCTGAGAGTCAGTTCTGTCCTCTTCCTCAAACTCACTGTCAGACTCTGAATTGACAGAAACAACCAACCAACCATTGTCCAACCCGCTGAATCCGAACATAGGGTCATGGGGGTCTGCTGGAGCCAATCACAGCCAACACAGGGCACAAGGCAGGAACCAATCCTGGGCAGGGTGCCAACCCACCGCAGGAATTGACAGAAACATGATTCCCGTATTCTGAAAATTCTTCATCTTCCAAAGTGAGCACTTCCTCCACATTGTCTTCTCTCTCTTCTAAAATGATGTCTAAGGCCATCTGAGCAGGGATTTTCTTTGCCATGCTGGATTGTGTTTGGAAAGAAGCCACATGCACAGACCTAATTATTGGTTGTGTCCCTCCCCAATTCCAATTTGAAAAGAAATTAGAATGATTCATCTGATGAGATTGGGGATTGTACATGAATGGGAAAGTTATAGATGAAGTTTGGATAGTAAAGGAGGAGTTGATGGGAGAGGTTATTCATGGCTGATAGTGACATAAATGATTGCTGTGATTGGTATGATGGGATTAGGTTTGGGTTTGGTGGAAACAATGGTTCTAAAGTGATGCTATTGTTGTTTTATAGACACTTTCCACAACTGCTCAATGACCACTAGTAGACCCAATGCCACCAGTAATACGTAAATGTGTTAGAGGGGGCACAATAAATACTCATCAAAAAAATTTCCCTTAACGTGCTCTTTAAAGAAAAGGAGCCAAGGTTATCAAATTTCAGGTTGGAAAAAAGGAAACATTTTAAATTGGTCTCACATACCCGATAGCCCCACAAGGGTTAAGGTACTGTTTTCCTACTATCACTGTATTTATCACAGACTCCTTCCCTTACTGGCAAAGCACGGTCCATTCCCGTTTTTATTCCTACTGCAAACATCATAAGACTTGGCCATTGCTACAGTTTAATACAGAATTAACTGACAGACCTGTTACAACGGCATTGTTGGTAACATATAATTTCGTGTAACACAGGGTTTCCAGCTACAGCTTAAAGTGACTGCTGAGGAATGCGACTCTCCTCTGTGAAGTGAGCTACAGGTGAGATGTTTGAGTATTTTAGGTGGTCAAAAGAAAGAGATCAATGGTAGGGTTACGGAAAAAGGGTCCCGTTGAAGGAGAGGCCTGCAAAATTAGGAAGTTTCGTTTGAGACCTGTGGGAGAGATAGAGTGTTAGCGTAGATTGAGAGGACCAGCAGAATATGGGCTTAATTATTGGGATACTTCTTAGAGTGGATGTTACAAGGTCTACTGCTGGCTTGATTGAGTGCCTTGTCTTCAACCTAAGTGGGGTATCCTCTATCAATGAAGAAACTCCACATTCTGAGTGCTTTCAATACAGACATCAACCTCATCACTGCAGAGGCGGTGGAGTCTTAAAGAACTGTGGAAGAGGTAGAGAGTATTTAATTTGTCAGGGATGGAAGGGGCTGTAGAAGAGGTAACGGAAGGTGATAAAATGGTAGAGTTTTGGTAGAAACATTGACTATAAAGCTGGGATAATGATTGAAACTAGTAAAAAGTTGATGAATTCCTGTATTTGGCTTCTGGAATGAGATGTGGCATCAACACAATCATCAATTTATCTTTTGAAAATTTCTGGTATAAAGCCTAAATAGGAAGAAAATAAATGCTCTTCCACCCAGCAGTTGTTATTGAAAGAGAAGGAACTGAGGGTAAGAACCTGCTCTGCTGCTCTCATGAGGGTGTTTATGGGAGGATCCTGACCTGGAGGTACATTGAATGCCTGACTGAGGGTGATGAGGCCTTCATCATAAGGAAAGGCTGTGTACACAGAGGTGATGTCCACGGTAAAGACAAAGCAGTTAAGACCATGAAACCAGAGCATGGTTAGTATCTATACTAATAAAAGGCAAAGCCCTCACTCACTCACTCACTCACTCACTCACTCACTCACTCACTCACTCATCACTAATTCTCCAACTTCCCGTGTAGGTGGAAGGCTGAAATTTGGCAGGCTCATTCCTTACAGCTTACTTACAAAAGTTAGGCAGGTTTCATTTCGAAATTCTACGCGTAATGGTCATAACTGGAACCTCTTTTTTGTCCACAGACTGTAATGGAGGAGGCGGAGTCGCGTATCGCGTCATCACGCCTCCTACGTAATCACGTGAACTGAAAACAAGGAGGAGCCCCAAAGAGTGCTGAAGAAAACATTCTCCGTCAACCCCCACACTCCCCCCGCCCTTCCGCACATCACGGCATTTTTGTTAATGAAGTGACGTAATACTCCAGGCTCCACCTTCTTCACAAGTTCATTCACCAAATTATTTGTCAATTATATTTCACAGAAAGAATTTACAGCACGACTCAAACGCGGGAATGAAGGTAAATGACTTTAATTGTTGAGTGTCTTTTAATACTGTGTAAGCATACATATTAACACATGTGCAATTAAACGTGTGCATTTACAGGATGATTTCTCAGGCTTAGAAGCTTGCCTTTTATTAAAAAGGTAAATGCAAACTGTTTTCATTCTAAAGGGCACAAACCACGTTGGATTTCAGCCATTAAACGCGCAAAAATGTCGGTACACCAGATAAATAAGCGCAACATATTATCAGTTGTATTGTATGCTTACAATACATATAGAAATGTGTTAATCGTTAACTAATAGTATGGGATGGTGTTTTTCGACTCAGCTACAGATGCCGATGTAGACCAGAACTGCTTTGGAAAAATATGAACGCCTTGGGGCCGATCTGGAAGAAGGTAGTGCAGCTCCTTGATTTAAACGATTCCATGTCTTGGTGGGTTTGCGTAGCTTATTGTCAATATCTTTACACCTGTTTTTAAGGCTTATTGACTGAAACGGGTTTCACGAAAAAAGTTAGGGGTTTGCTACAGGATACACCCTCCACAAGTTAAGGAAGTAAAAATAAAGGTATATATTTCTGTTTTATTTAAACCTTTTAAGTTCATATGCATAGCCCCATTTGGCTGTTTTAGTTTTTTTTTTTTTCTTCAGTAATATTTAATCTCCTTAAAGAAAAACAACATATGCATTTTACTTTTTTTGTATCTCTTTAGTAATATTTTAGTGTAAAAGGATAACCAGTATTTAAACCTTTTATGTTACTTTATAAAGTTATTTTACACAATGTTGAAAAATTAATAAGAAAGCTACATATTTTGGCAGCTGCTGCTTTAATTTTCAATGAAATGAAAAAAGCTCTCCAAGAGAAAACCTCAATGAAGAAGTAACATTTATAAAGGTTTGCTGCAGATGACTTAACTGAAAATAAATGAATAGTTCCTATGTGTATAATACATATTTATCTATTTGACTTATGCCTTTATTCCAGCAACTTGCAACATCTGAGGTACAATTTGTTACATTACTTTTGTTTTTTGCAGCACAGGCAGGTGAAGTGACTTCCTCAGGGTCACACAGTGGTGTCAGTACCACGATTTGAACTGACAAGCTCCGGGTTTACTGAAATATTACTGAAGGAAGAAAAAAAATGAAAACGGGCAAATGGGGCTATGCATACAAATGTCCATCCATCCATTATCCAACCCTCTATATCCTAAATACAGGAGCCAATCCCTGCCAACACAGGGCACAAGGCAGGAAACAAACCCCAGGCAAGGTGCCAGCCCACCGCCGGGCGCACACACCCACACACACCCACACACCAGGGACAATTTAGATTCGCCAATGCACCTAACCTGCATGTCTTTGGACTGTGGGAGGAAACCGGAGTACCCGGAGGAAACCCAGACAGACACGGGGAGAACATTCAAACTCCACGCATGGAAGCGAACCCGGGTCTCCTAACTGGCACCTTTCACTGCGCCACCATACCGCCTGCATACAAACTTAAAAGGTTTAAATAAAACAGAAATATATACCTTTATTTTTACTTCCTTAACTTGTGGAGGGTGTATCCTGTAGCAAAGTCCTAACTTTTTTCATGAAAGCCCCTTTCAGTCAATAAGCCTTAAAAACAGGTGTAAAGCTAAACTTGCAGCACCACTATTCAATTACACTTGCCTAACGCCTCTCCTAAGGGGAGATACTGTGGGATCTAGGCATCAGTCAAAGCACCAATCACAGGCCCGATTAGAAAGCTGGAAGCTGTGATTTGTCGTTTCCCTCCCATGTAACAATCACAGCCTGTGTTACAACGCACTATGTATGTATGTGTATATGTATATATGTATATGTGTGTGTGTATGTATGTGTATATGTATATATGTATATGTGTGTGTGTATGTATGTCTGTATATGTATGTACAGTGGTGTGAAAAACTATTTGCCCCCTTCCTGATTTCTTATTCTTTTGCATTTTTGTCACACAAAATGTTTCTGATCATCAAACACATTTAACCAAAAAAAAATCCAAACCTACATGGCCCTGTGTGAAAAAGTAATTGCCCCCTTGTTAAAAAATAACCTAACTGTGGTGTATCACACCTGAGTTCAATTTCTGTAGCCACCCCCAGGCCTGATTACTGCCACACCTGTTTCAATCAAGAAATCACTTAAATAGGAGCTGCCTGACACAGAGAAGTAGACCAAAAGCACCTCAAAAGCTAGACATCATGCCAAGATCCAAAGAAATTCAGGAACAAATGAGAACAGAAGTAATTGAGATCTATCAGTCTGGTAAAGGTTATAAAGCCATTTCTAAAGCTTTGGGACTCCAGCGAACCACAGTGAGAGCCATTATCCACAAATGGCAAAAACATGGAACAGTGGTGAACCTTCCCAGGAGTGGCCGGCCGACCAAAATTACCCCAAGAGCGCAGAGACGACTCATCCGAGAGGTCACAAAAGAGCCCAGGACAACGTCTAAAGAACTGCAGGCCTCACTTGCCTCAATTAAGGTCAGTGTTCACGACTCCACCATAAGAAAGAGACTGGGCAAAAACGGCCTGCATGGCAGATTTCCAAGACGCAAACCACTGTTAAGCAAAAAGAACATTAGGGCTCGTCTCAATTTTGCTAAGAAACATCTCAATGATTGCCAAGACTTTTGGGAAAATACCTTGTGGACTGATGAGACAAAAGTTGAACTTTTTGGAAGGCAAATGTCCCGTTACATCTGGCGTAAAAGGAACACAGCATTTCAGAAAAAGAACATCATACCAACAGTAAAATATGGTGGTGGTAGTGTGATGGTCTGGGGTTGTTTTGCTGCTTCAGGACCTGGAAGGCTTGCTGTGATAGATGGAACCATGAATTCTACTGTCTACCAAAAAATCCTGAAGGAGAATGTCCGGCCATCTGTTCGTCAACTCAAGCTGAAGCGATCTTGGGTGCTGCAACAGGACAATGACCCAAAACACACCAGCAAATCCATCTCTGAATGGCTGAAGAAAAACAAAATGAAGACTTTGGAGTGGCCTAGTCAAAGTCCTGACCTGAATCCAATTGAGATGCTATGGCATGACCTTAAAAAGGCGGTTCATGCTAGAAAACCCTCAAATAAAGCTGAATTACAACAATTTTGCAAAGATGAGTGGGCCAAAATTCCTCCAGAGCGCTGTAAAAGACTCATTGCAAGTTATCGCAAACGCTTGATTGCAGTTATTGCTGCTAAGGGTGGCCCAACCAGTTATTAGGTTCAGGGGGCAATTACTTTTTCACACAGGGCCATGTAGGTTTGGATTTTTTTTTCTCCCTAAATAATAAAAACCATCATTTACAAACTGCATTTTGTGTTTACTTGTGTTATATTTGACTAATGGTTAAATGTGTTTGATGATCAGAAACATTTTGTGTGAAAAAACATGCAAAAGAATAAGAAATCAGGAAGGGGGCAAATAGTTTTTCACACCACTGTATATATATATATATATATATATATATATATATATATATATATATATATATGTATATATATGTGGATGTGTATATGTGTATATATATATATGTATATATGTATATATATATATATATATATATATGTATATGTAGATATGTGTATATGTAGATATGTGTATATATATGTATATGTATATACATGTTTACATAACCTCTTTAACACACTACTTCTCCGCTGCGAAGCGCGGGTATTTTGCTAGTTTTTTAAATAAGAAGGAGGACCTCCAACCAGTGGTCTCATAAAACTGTCAGGGAAAGCTGAAATGTCAGTAGTGGGACAGTCACATGCAGAAACAAGAAGAGACCCAGGATTGTCTGGTTTGTGGATTTTGGGGAGAGGGTCCAACTGAGATATCTGTTAACAATAGGAGGCAATTCCTTTGTACTGATGAGAAAAGAAATGGTAGAACTTACCCCCTGCTGTTAATCACCTGCTGGCTCCTGTTTGAGGGGAAGTTAGGCAGCCGTATTAGAGAGTTGTGTAGAAGCTTCTGCAACATAAATTCATCAAGTAACTTTTTAATCTCTCGCTTCATCTTCTCTAATGGCAGATTTTCTCACCTGCTCTCACCTTTTTTCCTGTCACCTGCCCTGGCTTTGTTCTCTCCTTTATATGTTAACCTGCTTGTTCCTTTTCCGCTGCACACCTGACGAAGGCCATACAGCCCAAATGTTGTGTCTTGTAACCTTTTCTTTTCAGAATGAAAATAACCTTAAACATTTTTATTCTAATATCACACATTACTATATAGTATGGCAGCACAGACTCCCAAACAAATGTTATCCATAAAGCGTCAAATTAATGGATGCCATCTTCTGTCAGTCCACTCTCTCTCTATCAAACACATCACGCAGAGGGATATCAAAATTGTCTCTGACTCCATTCACCCGACACATCAAATATTTCAGTCTCTTCCCGCAGGCAGACGACACAGACTTTTAACTAGTAAGACCACCCACTATAAGAACAGATTTTTTTTTCCCCTTCTGCTGCCAGAACTCTCATCTCTAGAAGTTAATCACTTGTCTCTGTTTGGCACGTCGCCCTCCTTGTCTGGCACTGGAGTCTGCTTTGTGTTCATCTTGCATATGCTCAAAGCTGAAATGAACAGTAACACCAAATCACCAGCGGGTTTGTGAATGCATGCTCTTCATACACAGCATACACTACCTTGAACACTGGAGGAGTTCATTTAATGTTGGCAAGTTTGCCATGCACCACTCTTTTCCTCATTTCAGTTTCCATGCAATGTATAAAGCAAAAGATCAGAGACACAGAAAACAAACTGTTGCTGCTTGATGTGTTTGCTCTTTTTGCCTGGCTGTGCTTTCTTATGAGAATGAGACATGTCATGTTTGCCATTTTGAGGATGCACAGTCTTTCGTTCTTCAGTTCTGCTGCCAGCTGGCCTTACTGTGCTGAGACAATGTGGGCAGAAAAAAAGGTTTTTTAAATCACCACTGCATCACAATGATTATTAGAGGAAATTCAAACCCCGTGTGTGCTGTCAATGCCACTGCTCTGCTAGCTGGCTGGATGGCAGTGCAAGTGAGGCAGTTATCAGCAAGTCATATGCTGCAGTCAATATACTTAAATGAATTTTAGTATTGAGTGTCAAAGCCCACAAAAGAAGGAGATTAAGAAAAAGGAGCAGGAAAACTAAAAGAACAAGCAAAAGAGCAAGCAGATGACAAGAAAAAGGGTCTAAACGGGAAGGAACAAGAGTCAGGCATCAGTTCACAAATCAAAGAAGGATGAAACTTTAGTCCAAAGGAAAATGTCCCGACAATCTAAATATCCTTTTCCTATTTAAATCACAAAACGACATAACATAAAAACCTCTGTAAACATGGACATTGGGCTTACTGCGCTGCCATGTTAAATGCCAATCATGTGATGACATCACGTGTCACAAAGCTGGTGGTCATGAGGTAGCAACAGAGGTCGTCGCTACATACAAAAGACTAGTAATCTGTGCAATGAAAACTCAAACCAAATTGGCAATGTGATGATATCACAATCATACCGGTAAAATAAATTAACTTTAAATAAAATGAGGATTAAAGGTAAAAGTAAACACAAATGGCAATAATTATTATTTATAACATAAGGCCAAGTCAACACCTTGAATTTCCTGAACAATATTTGCAGTGCAGCAGGGTGCATTATTCTGCTGAAAGAGGCCACTACTGCCATGAAGGGATGTACGTGGTCTTCACCTTTACGTAGGTGGTAAACGTCAAAGTAACATTGTGGTAATCAACTTTTCTTACCTGTCCTGCTACACTTGCTGAATAACAGGCCCTAGCCTAATGTTACTTGATTATGTTTACCTCTTTTGGAAGTCACTTTGGATAAATGTAAATTTTCACATGAATGCCAGCAGCCTGGGTTTCCCAAGAGAACTTTGCCACTGGAACTAAAGGACAATGTGATCCATCAGACCAGGCCACCTTTCTCCGCTGCTCCCTGGTCCAGTTCTTATGCTCACATGCCCACTGTAGGTGCTTTTGACGATGGGCAGGGGTCAGCATGGGCACTCTGACTGGTCTGTGGCTTGGAAGCAAGTTGTGACAGATGTCATTGTTATATTCAAAAGAAAAATCGCATAAGACTAGCAATCTGTGCAATGAAAACTCAAACCAAATTGGCGATGTGATGATGTCACAATCAGAACGGTAAAATAAATTAACCTTAAGAAAAATGAGAATTAATGGTAAAATTAAATATAAATGAAAAATGGCAAAAATTATTCTTAACAAAATCATGGTAATTGTTCTATTTTCAGTCTTTTTATTTAATACATTAGAACAGGGGTGTCGACCTCCGGGCCTGGAGGGCCGCAGTGGCTACAGGTTTTCATCCTAACCCTTTTCCTAATCACTGACCAGTTTTCATTGCTAATTAACTCATTTTCCCTCCATTTTAATAGCCCTGTTTTTAAGGAGTCAGTCCTCTGAATTTATTCCTTTCTTCATTAAATGAGAGCCAAACAGAAATGAGATGTGAAACAAGCTGACAGATGACCAGCTAAATTGGGATTTGAAACTCCAACCAATTTTCACTCCAACCAATCTCTTAATAAAAAGCTGATTCTGGCTGTTAATTAAACTCGTTATTTAATTCCACAGCTTGTTGCTGCTCTCATTCTGCCACGGCAGACATTTCTAAAACTGTTGATTTTCTGTTTTTTCTGAGAGCATCATCAAAATGTTTTGGTGACCTGAGAGATCAACCTTACTGAGAGCTTCATCTTTCGTTATTTTCAGATATTATGTGCTGAGCACAGGTGAGCTGGTCATGTGGCGGCTTGTTTTGTGTCTCATTATTGTTTGGCTGCTAATTAAGGAAAAAGAGACAACTAAGGGGTCTGAGTCAAGTTAATTAAAACTAAGGCAAAAGAAGTTAATTAGCAGCAAAAACATGTCACAAATGAAGAAGAAGGATAGAATGAAAACCTGCAGCCACTGCGGCCTTCCAGGACCGGAGTTCGACACCTGTGCATTAGAACAATAAAACAATTTCTGAGAACAGTCCAATCAGACAAAACAAAGCTCATTCATCATCGTATTTCTCGAAATTAAGTTGTAAAGCAGCCCCATAAACCTGGCAAAGCGAAGGCCTCAGCCGATGTTCCTGTTTTACCAGCAATGCTAATGATGGCCTCCCTATGCCTTAATAGATGCTATGTTTTGCCTTGCCAGGGTAATGCACCCTGCCGCACTGCAAATATTGTTCATGAAATTCAAGGTGTTGACTTGGCCACCAAGTTGCAAACAAAACTATTAAAGTAGCTGGAAAGACTAACTGAAATAAAATAATAATTTACTAAAATACTTTTAGTTTTAATTTTTGAAATGAATATTCTTGATGTTATTCTTTAACCCTTATAACTCTTAAACAGAAAGTCATCCACCACGAGCCGCCCGCACATATTCATCCAGTGAACGGCGGCTGGTGACGGAGGGCGGCTGTTCACACAGCAATTGCAGTGACAGAGTGAGCTGAATGCGGGTGCCTAAAGCTTGTGAAATAGAAAGCTATTTACGTGCCGCCTTTCTTTACGCTTATTGTATGTCAAGATGTAATTCAAACGGCTGAAATCAGAATGTGCTGGTTAACAAAACGTTTACCATATGGACAGAAAAATCACAAGTGAGTAACGTTTCAGTTTATTTCTCAGGTGACTGCTTTTTTGTTGACAACAATTCACCTGCCACTTTGCACAGAAGAAATTGTTTTTACTTTCTCATATACGAAGTATAGAGAAAGTATAGTAATCATGAAATCATTCGACCTCGATATTTTGATGAATCCTGATATTATAGACCTCCCAGAGTCCAAAAATACCGCTTTTTTGGAATTGTGTCTGTGTGTGTGTAAACACGATAACTCAAAAACACAACTAGATAGATGAATGAAATTTGGCATGTGGTTCTTACACCATAATTGTAGATCTGTATTAACTTTTGGGCCAAATCCATCACCCGGAAGTGGTACTTTACCTGAATACATACTCGATTTTTTTTTTATTATTCATGCAGCTGCAGAGTCCGATTTATTCAACTTTAATAATATATTGAACAATTATTATAAAAGTAATTTGATTTGTTGTTGATGGTTCCTTAATGTACATAATATCAAAATATAATCATTGTTTTGCGGCTTACTGCTCAAATATCCATCCCCATATCTGAGTACACAAGAAAGTTGAGGGGAGACAACTCCCGGTTTTTGAAAATTAAACGGCACTGATCAAGAGACTGACTAGGTCATCATACAAGATCAGCATATTGTTGCTGACCAATCACTTTTGCTTTAAAAAACAACAACATTTACTTATGTAGCACATTTTCATACAAATAATGTAGCTCAAAGTGCTTTACATGATGGAGAAAGAGAAAAAAAAAGACAAAATAAGAATTAAAATAAGACAACACTAATTAACATAGAATAAAAGTAAGGTCCGATGGCCAGGGAGGACAGAAAAAAACAAAAAAAACTCCAGACGGCTGGAGAAAAAAAATGTAATCTGCAGGGGTTCCAGGCCACGAGACCATCCAGCCCCCTCTGGGATTCTACCGTAACATAAATGACCTCAATCAGTCCTCATTGTATTCAGGGTTCTCATGGAAGAACTTGATAATGACTGAAATGTGGACTTCTGGACTTTACTCCATCAATGTAGGGACATCACGGTGCTTTGATTATGTGGTGGTGGTGCAGATTGCCACCACAGAAAACAGGAAAAAGAACAGAAGAGAAAATAGAGGTTAGTATGGATTTTGGAGCCACCATGAATAATAATGATAATTAATTAAAATATACAGAGCATCAGGATTAAACTAAAATGAAGCTATGAGAAAGCCATGTTACAGTAATGTGTTTTCAGCAGTGTTTTGAAGTGCTCCACCGTATCAGCCTGGCAAATTCCTATTGGCAGGCTATTCCAGATTTTAGGTGCATAACAGCAGAAGGCCGCCTCACCACTTCTTTTAAGTTTAGCTCTTGGAATTCTAAGCAGACTCTCATTTGAAGATCTAAGGTTACGATTTGGAGTGTAAGGTGTCAGACATTCCGAAACATACTAATGGGTTTTTGTATTTATTCTATATTTATTAATTTATCTTTTTTAGTTCATATTCACAACTCAAAATACCTGATATTGTGAAAGTAATCCATTAGCAGAATTATATTTTTAAAATATTTGTCTCCCTTTTTTCAATGTTTTTCTCTCTCTCTCAGAATAGATAGTTGAAATATCATACTCTTATTGTTCTTAACATCAGCCTTATCGTACATACTGCATATCAGAGATTTTTCCTGCCTTACATGCATGGTAGGCTCCAGGTTTCCTGCGATCCTACTCTGGATAAACAGGTTTAGATAATGTATATGTTGTTCTTAATCTCAGATGCTGTCTCTGTTGTTTTATGCCTGTCCGTACTCCTATTACCTGCTCTTGCTCTACTCATTAGGGGTTTACTATCCTTTATGTTGGGAATTTCAAGACTCACTGCCTCTAACCTTGACACTACATGCTTGTTTTTCTTTGTTTCCCTCAATACAACTAGGTGAGGTCTGCACACTCATTCAAGTCTAAGAGCCCTGTTCTTCCTAAACCCCTGCGATTTTCATGAGAAAATATTTTGAAAATTATAAAATTGTATAAAATTGTTCATATTCAGTTATCTAGTTTTGATTATGCTTGTTTTTATCAGACAAAAACAAAACCAGATAGTAAACCATGTAGTGTAGTAAGCTTCCACTGACATTAAACTCGTATCCAAATCTGTGTGCAGTGCAGTGTACAGTTCTGTCTGATTGTGATACAAAACTAAACTCCGTAGGAGCTCCATGCCATAATTACTAAAACTAAAACTGAAACTAATAGATATAAAAATAAAATAGAAATGCCTTTGTGAAATAAAAACTAAACTAAAACTAAAAATACACGATGAAGGGGAACTAAAACTAAACTGAATTTCCAAGTAAGGTCAGAAAAAATATAGAAATAAAAACTAATATAAAAAGGCAAAACTATAATAACCTTGGTACTAACTACTGCATACTGGGAGTACCCCACCAGAACTGTCATTTTGGAGATGCTCTGGCCCAGTCATCTAACCAGCACAATTTGGCCCTTGTCAAAGTCACACAGATCATCATGCTTGCCCATTTTTCTTGCTTCCAACACATCAACGTCAAGAACTGATGTTTCACTAGCTGCCTGATACGTCCCACCCCTTAACAGCTGCCACTGTAATGAGATGATCAATATCATTCATATTACCTGGCTGAATGGTGTGTGTGTGTATGACAGTATTTTGCAACTGAAATGCAGTAATTGCTGCTGCAACATTGTTTCCTGCATTGCCCCCAGAGTTCCCAAGATGGGCTCCAGTTCCCAATAACCCTGCCCTGTTAGGAGATGAGAAGACCCCGCTGGGGCAGCCCACATGAAATTCCCATATGCAGTCCTGTTCAGCGGAGTCAGTGAGAACTGTCCTAAATTACGTGTCGATCTCCTTAAAGAAACGGCTCAAGAAATGCCCCAGAACAAGAGACAAACAGAGCACACCCTGAAAATGCCAAGCGAGGCCTCTCACAAGTGGACGATGTGTGATCTCCATATAAACAAAAGGCTTTAAAAGATTAGGTCTAATCTACATCAATTTTTGAAGCTTTGCGCATCTCTAATTCCCAATTTGGAAACTCCGAATCCTTAATGGCTTTTTGGGACTGCATGTAAAATGAAGCCTAGCATGGTGCTTATTAATGAATCTGTCTGGAACGACTACATTGTGAGCGCCGGCAGTCTCTGAGGCTTATGAACATGTTCAAGGCTGGCTACTTTGGATTTAATCTCTAATAAGATGATAATAATAAAAAGATTCAGATGTCACCTCGGATATTATATGGAAATTCAGCTTTTTCATCCTTCTTTATGAACTGAAGAGAGAAGAACCTCAACAAGCAGATGAGAATCACACTGCTTTCAGAATATTTCTTTAAACAAAATGCTCTAAACATGATGCTGGCCATACTAAGCCCCGTACACTCTCCTTTCCTTAATTTCTGTGTTAACACTTTTATTTCTTTGGACACACGTGGTAAATTAAAATGTCTGCATGACTTTCTTTCAAAGGCGTCTGCCACACACTTAACACATTCAAGTAACTTTTTCTACTCTTTGTGCAATGCATCAAAACTAAATATGTGTCATGAAGCAAGTCCACTGCTATCTCCTAAAATAAACATATTAACATGCTGAGAAAATAAAAAAGCAAACTGGAATATAAAATAACCAAATCCCTCAAAATTAGATTAATTGTCTCACACTCACAAAACTGTCCTATAGCTCGTCTCAGGCTGTACAACAGAATATAAAAGGACACAACCTAATGACGATTTGGGGGAGTCTCCCAGAGTGCACAGCGGGGTTCTTAGCCATTATCCACCATACACTATACTGTATTTATTGAACTTTACTATTTCTGTTACTCTGTAGAATTTTGAGTTTGCTAGTTAATAATTTGTTAATTACTGTAAACAGCATCTATGACTACCAAGAGTACTAATAATGCAAAGGTATAAATAAATATTTTTCCCTGTGGACAAATGCTGGAAACTCTGTCTCTAAGGTTCATGGTCTAACTATTCATAATTGGTAATTATCTTTAATAGATTAAATGTAACACATGGTAAGTTAAGCTTCCTAGCCTCTGACGTTTTATTCTGAAACACATGCTAAGAAATGGTGTCAAGGCTTTGAGTTTGCATGTGAACTATTATTAATGTAACATACGCTATGAAAGCTACTTAGCCCCTGAGGTTTCATTATAAAGCACATACAAGTTAAACTGCACTTAACCTCTGAGCTAACATATGAATAGTGACTGTAGCTGCCGGAATATATGGTGTGGTTAAGCACGGGTAAAACGCATCCCAAAAGAAATCTCAAAGTCCAAAAGTTCGTTTTAAAAATATTTAGTGAAAGTTAAAAGCAAATAATCCACACAAGAATAAAAGAAAAAATAGTTACACACGTAGAATAAAAGGCAAAAAAAAAGGAAAAATGTATCTTCTCTAAACTTAGGTTTTCTTGAGAAACTTTAGTTATTCCTGTACTTAAAGGTTCTTTATTTCTTTTTCTCTACTTAAAGATTCTTAAATTCTTATATACTTAAAGATTCTTAGCTTCTTCTTCTGTACACTTTAAATGTACGGCACAGCACATAAATTAAGTGCTGTTTTCTAACATATTTACTTCACACACTCAAAAGGCCCATAGGCCGGTTGGCACATAGGCATGTGCCCAGGCACGGTTTAAAACCTTATGCCTTCCACATCTTACTCATGGCAAGGCTGTTACTAACTAACTGAAGAATAATGTTTACTCAAAGCTGTTAGAAATGGCAAGAATATACCAATACAATTCTACTTATGGGGGTAATAGGAACCTCCCATAGATTAAACATTGTCATCTAGTAAAATATTCATGAATCTTATAGAACTAGGAAAATGGCTCTTACAGTGACTATTTGCCACAGTTGTAGTTCTTTCTAAAGTTATATAGCCTAACGTTTTCCAAGTAATAGTAAAAGAAAGCTACCTCAAATAGTACAGTAAAAATAATAATATAACACACAGTAAAAGTAATCTTTAAATTTCTCTATATATAAAATCCAACGTCTGTCTGTCTGCCTGCATGTATGTCTGTTCGTTTTCACAAGAGAACTACTGAACGGATTTAGATTGGGTTCTTTCTATAATTTGTTTGACTTCTCTCATTGCGCTATGTATCATAGTCCACTTGCAGTACCGATTTATTTGTGCGAATCCAAGAGATAAGCAGCAGGCAGAGGGGAGGGGGGCAGGGCCCTCCTCACTCATGCACCAGCCTCAGGGCATATCTTACATCCGCTTAGCTAGTGAACGAGAGAACTACTTAACGGATTTAGATCAGGTTTTTATCTATAATTTGCTTTAACATTCTGGTTGATTTTGACTTCTCTCATCACGCTAAGAATCACAGTTCATTTGCAGGAGCGATATATTCATGCTAATCTGCGACAGAGGATGCGGGCCGAGGGGAGGGGAAAGCATGACGTCAAGATTAGGGAGCTGGCCGGGCCCTCTTTGCTGTCCTGTTCCACTTCTACACACGTGGAGCCGTGGGGGACGGCTAGTATTAATAATAAATTAAAGTCAGATTAAGAGATCCACACCCTTAATCTGTCGTTGGTTAAGTAATGTAACAACTGTAGCTTAAGAGGTTGGTGTAATAACCATTTAAAATGTAAACTTTAAATGGTAAAATAATAGCCAGCTAAAAGGGCCCACACTGGGCATGGGATTCAAGGCCAGATAGTGAGATCTCTGAAGTGCCTTCCACTACAACTAGAACAATGAATTCATCATTATATAAGTTAAAACCAAAGCAAATATAATTTCCTGAGACAGAACTCATTCATGTTGTTGTGGTAAACATGTCTAAAATCTTTGCAGTAGAAAATGAGAGGCCTCACCTTAATCAGTCAATTTGCTGTCTCTCTATGAAACCCACAGATAAACACTCATCAAGGACCAACTTATATACAGCCGGTGAAACAAAGCAAGAAAAGTGTTAATGTTTAAAAAGGAATATCCATATCAGAATTACTAGATGCTATAAAGTCACTTCAGAGCGGGAAAGCAGCAGGCCCTGATGGCTACCCTGTAGAATTTTATAAGAAATTCTCCACTCAGCTAGCTCCCCTCTTATCAGAAACATTTACACAAGCTAGAGACAATCAAATTCTACCCCAAACTTTTCGCCAAGCATTAATTGCCATCTTTCCTAAACAAAATAAGGACTTATTACAATGTGCATCATACAGACCAATTTCACTTCTGAATAATGATGTTAAGGTACTCTCCAAAATCGTAGCTAGAAGGATGGAGAAAGCGCTGCCTTTGGTAATATCACAAGATCAAACTGGATTTATTAAAGGCCAACACTTAGCTTCCAATCTTCTGTTTAATGTAATATATTCACCTGCAAAGTCAAACACCCCAGAGATATTATTATCGTTGGATGCAGATATAGCATTTGATATGATTGAATGGAACTACCTTTTCACTACATTAGAGAAGTTTGGTTTTGGCCCGAATATTTGTGCATGGATCAAACTACTGTATACCAATCCAGAAGCTTCAGTTTGTTAACAACATTAATTCAGACTACTTTAAACTAGAACGTGGTACCATGCAAGGATGCCCCTTATTGCCACTGCTATTTGCAATCGCCATTGAACCACTAACAGTTCACTGTTGAAATGCTTACCAGATAAAGGGGATTATCAGAGAAGGACTGGAACAGAAAATGTCTCTATATGCAGATGACATGGTTTTGTATATATCAGACCCACAAAATACTGCGCCTGCAGTCTTAACAGCACTTACAGAATTTCAAAACATCTCTGGTCTCAGAATTAATTTGAATAAAAGTGTGTTCTTTCCAGTGAATTCTAAAGCACACAATATTAGATTGGACACCTTTTTATTATTTCAGATCAGTTTAAATACCTAGGGGTAAACATAAAGCTCTTTATCAACAAAATTTCACTGTCTGTATGAAAAAAAATTAAGCAAGACTTGCATAGATGGTCAACCCTTCATCTCACTCTAGCTGGTAGAAATAACGCTGTTAAGATGAATATTCTTCCTAAGCTTCTCTTTTTATTTCAAAACATTCCAATATACATCAATAAATAATTTTTTAAGCAATTAGATTCAACCATAACCTCATTTATTTGGAACTTAAAACATCAACGTATCCAAAGAGCGACCCTACAAAGGCCAAAGACAGAAGGTGGCATGGCTCTACCTAACTTTCAGTTTTATTACTGGGCAGCTAACATACAAACTATAAAAACCTGGACACAAATAGGTGAACATACACAGGCTTGGTCCGCAATAGAAATAAAATCCTGCAGTACTTCTTTATATTCCCTGCTTTGTGCCCCAACAAATGCAAGTTATCACCAATATACTAACAATCCAATTGTGCTTCACTCACTCAGAATATGGAACCAATGTAGGAAGCATTTTAAAATGGAGAATCTTATTTGTGGCACCTCTGCATGAGAACCACCTTTTTCAACCCTCGCAAACATATGCAGTTTTTAATGTCTGGAAAACATTTGGGATTAAATTGCTTAGAGATCTTTATATAGACAATGTCTTTGCATCCTATGAACAATTACAATTCAAATTTAACTTTCCAGCAACACATTTCTTTCATTATCTTCAAATTAGAAACTTTGTTAAACAGAACCTGCCTGATTTACTTCATCTTGCACCTTCCTTTATGCTGGAAACAATATTGCTCAGTTTCAAGGACTCAGACAGCATTTCTCAATATATAAAATTATTTTACAGTCCCTCCCTTTCAAAGATCCAAGAGAACAGTGGGAAAAGGATCCCTCACTCAACATCTCAGAAAAGGAGTGGAAGGTAGCAATGCAGAGAATTCACTCGAGCTCCATATGCGCAAAGCATACAATTATTCAACTCAAAATTAAATATCAAGCACTTCTGTCTCATTTAAAATTGTCCAAAATGTTTCCAGGGCAAGATCCAACCTGTGAACGCTACAATCAAGTTCTAGCCTCACTGGGTCACATGTTTTGGGCCTGCACCAAATTAACATCATTCTGGACCAAAATGTTTAAGTGCCTTTCAGACAGCCTTGGTGTCCCAAGCCCTCCTAATCCACTAACAGTTGTGTTTTGTGTTCTTCCAGATGGGCTTAAAGTGGAAAAGGACAAACAAACTGTGATTGCCTTTACTACACTATTGGCATGCAGATTTATTTTGCTCAACTGGAAGAATCCTAACTCTCCTCTGTTAAGTCAGTGGGTAACTGATGTTATATATTATTTGAAATTGGAAAAAATCAAATTCTCACTTAGACGATCGGTGCAGAAATTTTTCAAAACCTGGCAGGATCTAATCAATAACATTTTAGAATAAGCTCTTAAAGCACCAAGGAAGCAGATTGTCTTCCCATTTCTTTTTCTTCTCCATTTATCTTTATCCACTCATTAAACTCATCAATTTATTTATTTTTACTAGCTTTAAGTTTTACTCCGTTGGCCATGCTCTCTTTCTCAGGGGTGGGGGTTGATTTGTTTTCAATCCTATTTTTTGTGAAAATTGACTATTTGTATGGAATGATGACAATAACATTTATAAAAAAAAAATGGAATATCCAAATTATGGTCCACTGCAAGCCTTCTGTAGAGAGATTATCCGAAATTCAGAAGGCTATAAGAGATTTTGTGGCTAAAAGCAGAAACCTTTGCATTTCTTCAAAGCTCATTGCTTATTGCAGTGCACACCTCTTACCAGCATAGCTGATTTCTTTCAATGAATTTTGGGATAATTTTCCAGCATTTCAGTTTATTAGGTATAGTTATTCTTTATCCCACATTTCCTTTATTTCAGAAGAGATCAAATGTATGATCTGTTTGACGTCTTGCTCTGTTTTTCTATGGTTTTTATTTTGCTTTTGTTTTTTAAACATTCTGTTCTACAGTAGTTTGAGTTTTGTTGTATTGTTTTTGATGTTCACTTTCTGTTAAGTTCAAATCAGCCTTTCTGCTTTCTGTTAACTGTTCTTGATGTTGGAGGGATGAGGCTTCTACTTGGATTACAAGCCCCAGGTGTGGGGGTCTCATGGCAGAATAGAGATTCTGTATGGGAGCTGCTGCCAGTGTCCAAGCACAGTGGCATTGACCTTGTGCTTTACTGTTTCTCGTCCCTTTTTGAGCTTGTGTCTTATGTCTTGTGGTGTTCAGATGACAGAGTTTTGGATCTTTAGGTTGTCTGATTTTTTGGATTGTTTTCTTGTTTGTGTGTTTTTGGATTTTGGAATTTTGACATTGTTACAATTACCATTGCATATGCTTCTTTAAATCCTTATTTTAAATTTGGCATATTTTGTCCTTTCAATTCTAGAAATTTGTATTTTTGTACTTTTACTTATAGTACTAGGGTGTTGTACCATGTTAGGCATTATGAATGTAGTGAGAAGTCAAGCAAAATGACACCTTTTATTGGCTAACTAAAAAGATTACAATATGCAAGTTTTCGAGGCAACTCCGGCCCCTTCTTCAGGCAAGATGTAGCTTACATATTGTAATTTTTCTAGTTATCCAATAAAAGGTGTCATTTTGCCTGACTCCTCTGTACTTTTACTTGTAATTCTAAATGTATTAAACTTTAATAACTTTAAATATTAAAGTCTTTCTGATCAGCATTTCTGACTATGTCCCTCTCCTTTTGGAAATTAATCATAATAAGACACACTTCCCAATTATTCTGAACCACAGTTCAGGATAAAAGTAGAAAAAAATGAATTCAGCCATCAAACATGTAGAGTAACTTGTGATGCCCTTAGACTTGCTAATAACCCATCAGCCATCCCTGCATGGTATTTTCTGACATGTGTGGCATGCTGTGCTGTTCTGTGTTGTTGTTATTAACACTGTGTGGATGAACAGTGCAAAAAAAGCAAAAAATAAATGGATGTGAAAGAACTCAGAAGAACAGGCACAAATTATGGTCAGCAGGCAGGCACAAGTCAGAAAAACTGGCACAAACAACAAGAATCAATCATCCATCCATCCATTTTCCAACCCGTTATATCCTAACTACAGGGCCACGGGGAAGAATCAATCATCAAAGCAAAATGCTGAACCAAAGTCGTAGTCAACATAACTAGAAAATCCTGACATGATTTTATTTTAATTACCCCTCACTTCCTCTAATAGTCTTTTTCAGGAAACAGATTCAAATTTAGGATGGAAGAAGCTGGGTCTTAAATTGGTGCGACATGATGCATCACGTGAATAAAAATGAAACAAAAAAATAATTTAACAATCTAAAACTAAGTTACATAAACTCAAGAATGGACAAAAATTAGTCCAAGGCCTCAGAAAAATTAGATTTGTAACAATAGTGGAGATATCCAAGGCTGACTTTCTTGGTTTCCATCCTATACAGTTAAGACAGGAATTTGTTGACTAATTGACTAATAAAGCAGATTTAAGATGAATTTTAAGGCAGCAGTTTTCTTCCTTGACTTGTCCCGTAAAGTAATTTAAGAAATTCTTCATTGGATGTTCTCCAGTTGAGTATAAATTATAAAAACTGAGCAGGAAACAGCCAATCACTGGCCTTTAAACTTGGGGTCACTTTTGTCCAAATCGGAGGCAGTTGTGATGAAAACTCTGATTGGCAGCCTGTTTGTTTTTTGAATAAAGAAAACGAAAGCAAAGCACTTCTAATATGTGACTTTGAATATGTGACTGCTACCATTTTAATTTTCTTTAAAAGTTTTGACATGTTTGTAGGTGATGTCAGCCTCTGTTGATACCTTTTTTTGGAAAAAGACCATGTTTGCTATCTGTGCAGCTCTGCTCAAGATGTTAGGTTTTCTATTGGGGTCCCGGCGCTTCCAGTTTACATTCTGGTTATGTCCATTTTCAGTCTTCATAGTGTATTAGAGAAAATAGGATTCACACCTTTATGTCTCTTTTTTATTTTGTTTAAAATCGATTTACATGTTCAGGTCTGAAATTGTTCATCTAGTATCCAGCTCCACTGTTATTACACTCCCGTAGAGCCACATGAAAGGGACATACACTAATTTGGGATCTCCCTGTTTATTATTAAATATGATGGGTGAAGAGGAACCTGGCTGGTGGACATCACAGGTCGGGTGCCATTTTCAGAGAGCTTCCTTTCAAATGCAGTCAGCCTGGTCAGGTGTCTTTCTAAGGGTGGGTTCACCAGCTTGGTCCACCAGCTAGAAGCTACTCATGAAAACAGTCTGGACTGTGATTGGATGCCATGCAGAAGTGGCATCACCAGACCTGCATACACTGTCAGATACAGTCTGATCTTGCAGATATTGTATAGAATGAATCTGTAAGAGAGAGAGACCATAGCAACATGGTCAATGAAGGGCAGCTGGTCATTGATCACCACCCCAAATGTTGTGAACAGACTTGGCACAATGATGAGCCGAGCTGAATAGAGATGGGGAGCTAAATAATGTGGAAGTTAGGGTGCGCTGTTGCCCCTTAAACCCAACAGACAAACACACAGGACACAGGGTAAAAGCACCAAGAAGATATTTTTTACTTTGCCTTCTTGAAAATAGCACCCAAAGCACCACAGCCTCCATAAACAGGCAAATAAACACACTATTCCAAGATATAATACAGCACTTCTCCTCCACACCTCCCAACAAGCGTTGCCCATCTCCTCCCGACTCTGGCTCGCTTGCTGGGTCTCCACCAGTCCTTTATATAGTCCTTGACCCAGAAGTGCTTCTGTCCTTCCGCCCACGTGACTTGTCAGCACTTCCGGGTCAGATGGAGACTTGTATTTTTCTTCAGCCCGGAAGTACTTCTGTGATTCTGTCCCTATTACTTTGGAGTACTTCCTGGCTATGTAAGCAGTAGGGACTTCCCAGTCTCCCTACAGCGTCTCCTGGGGGCACCATAGTGCCTGCAGGCATCCGGGGCACTGCTGCAGTCTAGGGAAGCTGCCAACTATAGTCCTGGGGGAGGCAGTGTCCCTGCTAAGCTGCCTTCCCCCATCCTTCCGTTACTGGGGTGTCCCAGCTGGGGTAAACTTCCGGCCGTCCCTTACAATAGACAGATCAACCGGGATAACAAGAAGGTCCCTCTTTGCCAGATTGAGCTGGAAATGGTGTTTCTCCATCCAGGTTGCAGTATGAGAGAGATATGCTGATATTCTAGCTGGCAACATATGGTCCTCTGGAGGGAAAAACAATGCATAATATTAGGAAAGCACTGATAAGAAAAGCCATGAGGCCTGATAGCAGGGCCTAGTGAGGAGGCATATAGAGAGGAGAGCACTTATCTTTGAGGGACCCCCATGTTTGGCTGGTGCACACTTGACATGTTTCAATGCCGGGACATATGGTAGGATCTGTCCAAGAGGTAGGACTCAAAACACCTGACGGCAGTCTCAGTGATACCAAGGGCAAAGAGGGGGGCAAGGAGGATCTGGTAGTTGACCATATTCAAGGTAGAGGAGAGATCTAACAGATCTACGTAATTTATCCCTGGGATCAGTACATCTAATCTGATCTACTGTAATCTAATCTGAGGATAAGGATGGAAGTCATGTTGGTAGCTCTGGCCTGCCATAATGTGCCAACAACAGTAAGTAGAGCCGTCTCTGTGGAATGGCTCTTTTTGAGGTCTAATTGATTAGGACCAAGCAGTCTGGCACACCCTTGTCCAAATTCACTTACTGTGTCATATGAAGGTAGTTAACCTGCTCAATGAGATGTGGGAGGGAATTGTAGTAAACAGTGAAAATTCACATGAACACAGGGAGAACAAGAGCACTCCACACAGCAAATGATGGTGCCAAAACGGACATCCTGCTCTGTGTAGCCATCTCACTCAGAATTCAATATTTCTTTATTCTACAGAATACATTTAAAGAATCAATATATATATATATATTTTAACGCAACTGGACATGGTTTTACTTAGTGTGCTTTTATGGATACCTAGGAGAACGCCTGTGTATTATTGTGGGCTTTATAGGTCTGCCAAGTCTGTTATTAGGTTAGTCTACTCTCACACCTTAAGATTATCACACATAAAGATACATATCTTAACCAAAAGAAGTTTAAGAGATGACATGATTGAATTTTTTAAGATCATGAAGGGAATTGGTACGGTGGATTGGTACTTTTATTTTAAAATGAGTTCATCAAGAACATGGGGACAAAGATGGAAACTTGTTAAGGATAAATTTCACACAAACATTAGGAAGTTTTTCTTTACACAGAGAACAATAGACAAGATAAATAAGTTACTAAGTAGTGTGGTAGACTTTAGGGACTTTCAAAACTCGACTTGATGTTTTTTTAGAGGAATTAGGTGGATAGGACTGGTGAGCTTTGTTGGGCTGAATGGCCTGTTTTCGTCTAGATTGTTCTAAAGTTCTAATATACATATAGGGATCCTGTAGACAAACTCTCAGGTGAAAGCCTAATTGTCAGTCACCCTGCAATATTCTACTTAAAACCCCCTTACATTCACACAGTATATATGTAGATATCCTTAAAGAGACAATGAAGAATATGTCTCATAATATTCTATAAGAGTTTTTAGTTAAGAACTTACTATCACCAGCACTGACAAATATATGGGAGTCATCATGACACAATTCAAAGTGCAGCTCTTTTGGATATGCCACTTACCAACCATACAATATGCTCTGCTTTGACCACAGTTGTCTTTTCTTTCAAGGAGCGATCTCTTAGCCTCAATAAACTTTACGGGAAGGTAATGTGGCTGCCCCCCATACGGGTGTCTTCATTTTCAGTTTATTATTTCAATTTCTCTAAATATAAAGACAAAGTATGGAGCTAAAGCTAAAAGCAACATGGTATTTATTAAAGAACAATATTACCAGTAGAGGAAAGCATAAAAAGAGAATACATATGGCAAAGTCAGGATATATACAGTCTTTAGAAAAAGCTTACGTAGAATGTCAAAGATGATGATGACTTTTGATCTAGCAATCGATATTGTTAATGAGATGCTTCCGCTGACAATCGGATGAAAACAGTCACATGTCTCTCGCCCTCTCCTCACGTCGCTGTTTGGTCATCGCTCTTTCTATTTCTGTCTTCAATTCTTTTTGGTCCCTCAGAAATAGCATATTTATTTTCATATTCCATGTGGGATTCTGGAACATGTGATGTTACACACTTTTGACTTGCAATATGATGGATGTCCTTGCTCAGATTCTTCCATTTATTTAAGTATGTCCATTTCCCTTCCTTTACCAAGCTGTTAAACAATTTGGGAATTCCTAGTCCCATTGTATACATCTGTTCACAGGTTATAAAGTAATCAATACATCCTGAAGTATAATCCTGGTCTTCAGTGTTGTTTACACAAACAGAGTGGTGGCTCTGAGGCTAGGAATCTGCACCGGCAATCGGAAGGTTGCCGGTTCGAATCCTGTAAATGCCAATAGGGATTCTGCTCTGTTGGGCCCTTGAGCAAGGCCCTTAACCTGCAATTGCTGAGCGCTTTGAGTAGTGAGAAAAGCGCTATATAAATGCGAAGAATTATTATTATTATTACACAGATGTTTTAAAGGTGGTACAATTCAGGAAGAGGAGAAGCTTTGACGTTAATTACCTCCTAAAGTGTTAAGTTCATCCTGTCCATCTGATAAAATATTTGTTTTAAGGTGTTACAATTCAGGAAAAGAAGACACTTTGATGTTAACTGCCCTTGTAAAATTAAGTTCATCTTTGTTTGTGTGGGCAAAAAATAAAACATAAAATTTAAAATCCACAATACTACACCCCATTTTTTCAGTTATACAAACTAAAGGTGAACTGTGAGCATTTCAAACCCAATAATTCTAATAATTCTAGGAATTGTTCTTTGAGTATAGTTTATAAGTATAGGAGTTGCTTTTAGTAAACATCAGTTTGGCATGGCTGCCTTTTCCACAAAGTCTATTACTAGTCTGGCCTTTCTGGAGCTGTGATAGCTGTTCAGACCTCTACTGTGTCACCAGACCTCAGTAAGCATCCCTTTGGTAGACATGTGGTAACTAGAGGCCCAAACTATGTTTTCATCAAAATGAATTTGCAACTCGGGCTCATTCTCCAACCTTAGGGTGCACAAAAGCATTGTGAAGATAAATGAAGCAATGTATATTTGCGAATTTATATTTATTTGTTAAAGATACTTATCAAGCCTGACTTACAGTTGAAATATGTCAAAAAAAAACCTATAACATAAACATACACACATCATATTCTGACAAGCCTCATCACTCCTTTGAGATGCTGACAGTGGGCACAAGCATCTCGTAATATAAAATGGTTCCACGCCATCACGGCTTTTCACAGAAATTTTAACTGATCCTTGAGGCTTCAAGACCCTCACATGAGTCTGTTTTTTATGTTGAGTCACACTGCTGACACCATAGAGCACAGTTTCAAGTGAAGCACTTGTGGTTTCTTTCCTCAATAAAGGCTTCAGAACTTTTATTAATTGGGTTGTTCACATGAAGCAAATACATCAAGTTGTTATGGAAACAAAGTCCTGCTCAATTGCCCAGTTTGTAATGACATGAAGAACACAGCAAGGACCTGTCTGCATATAATACTACTAAAGTGAATTTAATGACATATTAAAGAATATGTAAAGATGTGAGAGCACCTCAAGGCAGATTGTTTAACTCTTTTAGGGCTAATTTTTTTTTTTGTTTCTTTTCTCCCAGGGCTATATATTTTTCCAAAAACTAACATTTTTTAAAAAAGAACACAAAGCAATTGTTTAACATATCAAATCAACAAAAAATATTTCCTTTTGACAAATGTTACTGTCTTGCATGTTGTATGAGCCTGCATACTCTATGATTTCACATACATATCACATACATTTTACACAGCAAAGTCTGATCTCGCTCAAAGCAGCCAATTTCAGTCATTGCCACATTGCACTCCTTACAGTATGTGTTGCTTTGGTGCCTATTTTTCAATTGTCTGTTGCTGCACTTTCTAACATATATTGTTAGTGTGTACTGTAGAGAGAGACAAGTCACCCATTTGCCATCGTGCCATGCCACTGCCACCAAGTTTTCTGCCTGCATGAAAACCGTATTGTCACCTCTTTTCATCTTCTGAAACTTTATGAACTTTATGTATGGCATTATAGCCTGGCTCACCCCATGGGATTTACTTCTGTTTATTACAGAAGTGAATAAAACTTTGCAGCAGCACGTACCTAAGCCACCAGGGGACAAAACACGTTTGGACCAATGCTCCCTGAAGTTATATCACCAGTTCTGTCCCATCTCTATTTGTAATGCCACAGCGTGCTTCATCTCGTCTTTCGTTGTGGGTTTCCACTTTGAAAAACGAGAATGCGATGCAAACGCAGCCCGCGATTCAAAAAAAATCTCTGCCTACTTGTTTGTCTCGTCTGACAGTAGCTGAAAAGCAGCATCAGGAGAGAGCAGCCTGAAGTACAGCAGCTGGTGATCTGTCGTGTCCAACAGCAAGCCATGCCTTTTTGTAAACTCCGGTAGCCAGATCGGCTCACAACGGATCAATGTCTGTGTATTTATCCCATGCGAACCTTGCCGTAGATGCATTGGCTGAGCGAAGGCACTCAACTGGCAGCAGATCCGCTGGCGCGGCATCGGCTGGTGTCTGATCAGCTGATGCCTGCTTCTCACTCTCTTGCTCGATCTCCTGATCACTGCCAATAAAATCCGATTCTGAAAAATCAAGAGTCCGACTCCGCGATAATGTGCAAAACATCGTCTGCCGAGTGTTTTCTTTTCTGCACTTGCTTCGCTGCCTTTTCACATGTCGGTGCCATCTTGCCATTGTTTACATTTCGCAACTCACGCACACGCAAGGTTTAGTTGCCGAGTCAACGAGTCTAGCATTCCTCCAAGCACAGAGGGAATGCCTGTGACGTGACAGTGAGATTTGTCGCCATTAACAGCTGATTGTTGCCCCCTATCCCTGGATGTCGACTTTTGTCGACATTCGCCTTCAACCCCTCCTGTCGACAAAAGTCGACATCCGCCCTAAAAGAGTTAAAGAACCGTTTAATGTGTTTGTAAAGGCACTGAAACAAGAGCTAAACTGATGATTTTCAGAACTTTGTGTTCATATGCTGCAGATCTAAATGTTGTTACGTTACTGTGCTTGGACCCCACATTCATTACCAGCACCCGAGCCCTCTGGGTGCTGTTTGAATGTTCTCTCTCTGTTCATGTCAGTTCCAGTAGGGCATCAAGCTTTCTCCCAGAGGCTGAAACTGTTCAGACTGGTCAACTGGTAACTGTGTGTGAGACTCTCTTTTACAATAAAGTGGTCATTTATGCAGAATGCCGATCCCAGTCAAGATAATTTGGTTAAAAAAAAGGAAGACCTCCCTCCCCAAAGAAAGGGTGTTGATTGTTCTCCCTGTTCTCTCTCTCTCTGTCCTTACCTTTACCTCCTTGAAATTGAAGACACCACTCCTAACCTTAGTCCTCTTAAAGGAATACTCCTTCTTTTTTGTTACTTATTCCATGTAGTTTGTTGTGAAGACTGAGAACAATATTTACTCTCATGTTTTAATGCATAATGGAGACAACAAAGTTTCTCATATAAAAGACATCAATGGTAACCAACACTATGCTACAGCAAACAATATCAGAAATTCCCATGAAAAAAATCTCATGTTAGTCAAGTTGCATAATCCCACCAATGACAAAGGCATCAGTCGTGAACAACTACTGTGTTTGAATTCCAACCTCCAGTGCAAAAACACTAATGGAATACTCCACTCACAAATCATACATTTTATTTATTTTCTACTTATCCAATGCAGTGTGCAATGATGGCTGAGAAAAATATTTAGTCTTATGTTTTCGTGAAGAATGCAGATAGCAAAGTTTCTGAAATAATAGGAGTTTATGGTAAGAAATGCTGGAAAACAGAAAACAATATCAAAAACTTTGAAAACATTTCACATTATTCATCTTGCATTATCCCATGGTCAAGTCATCCTATCGTATGTTCACAATTCCCAAATTCATAATGCTGAGGACTATTTTGATTACTTAGATTTCTACCCATCTCAGACGGGTAGCAAGCTAGAAGGTATATAAACACTCTCGATAATCTAATCCATCTTGAATTAGCATGTATTCTGTACCACACAGTGAGGAGTAAGAAGAATCCAACAGAATGGAGAGTTCTGTATGTACCCAAGGAGGCCACTTGCGAACCATGTCTTCTTTGAGTTTCGCCCAACTTTCTTTCCTTCATCCATTTCACATCTTATTTACTAAGCAGCCTACCACCCATTCGCTTTCTCCTGTACAGGACAGCCGCACTTCTTCACTTAACACCAGCATAATTTCATTGTGCAATCACAGCCTCGGCTTGTTCAGTGGTGCTTTTAATGCTTTAACACAAAGACTATGAATATACCCAATCACTAAAACATTATTACCAACAAAAATTGAGAAATAAAAAATCATGGATTGGTTAATTTTCTTTTTTTCTATGATGTTACTAAATTTCAATCAAATCAATCAAAACATTTTTGAGATTTTTGGGGCATTTCGTTTTTTTTTTGTGATGGAAGAGGTTACCCCTAAATATTAATAGATCAAAATGTTCTTTCTTAGCTGATAACCACTGACCTAGTTTCGCCATCCAACTTTTTACTTAAACCACCAATAGTGTTAGTGAGTGAGTGAGTGAGTGAGTGAGTGAGTCGGTCGGTCGGTCGGTCGGTCAATCAGTTTACGGGCTCTGCTGACAATAATTCTCTGCCGGCCCAGGGTTTGGTGCTTTGTGATTTTCCTTTCTTTTCTTTATTCTACACACCAGGGGCCTCATGTATAACGCCATGCGTAGAACTCACACTATAACATGGCGTAAGCACAAAAGCGGGAATGTGCGTACACACAGAAAAATCCAGATGCAAGAATCTGTGTGTACGCAAACTTTCACGTTCTTCCACTACATAAATCCCGATCAGCGTGAAAAGTAACGCACGTGCACACGCCTTCTGTCCCGCCCCAACTCCATCCAGAATTATGCCGCTTTGAATATGCAAATTGATATAAATAGCCTTATGTGTAAAGACAATGGGAAAAGCACGGGGGAAAATATAAGAATTTCAGTGAATACCAAGTGGAGGCAAAGGAAAAACGTACTATTTGTTGGTTTAAACAGTGGTATAATCAACAAAAGGAAGTTGATCGAGTGACATAGTGTCGGAGAAACTCGAAAGCTCAAGTTCACAAAGTCGCACAGTGCCCGACATAAAAAAGAAGTTGTCACATATCAAAGTCGGTGTGAAAAAGCGACTCGTAGCGGACCGTCTGAGTGTCATATGAAAGCTTATTACGGTACAGAGAAAAAAAATAGGCACACAGTGGGGAAAAAAGCACGAAATGTCAACTTTAATCTCCAAATTTCCACTTTAATCACGTAATTTATTTTGTCATTAATGTAGAACATCATAAACTTCATCTTAAAATTGTTTATTTTACTAGTTTCTCAAATCCCATCGTAACTAAAGTAGGACGTTAAATGCTTTGTTCTGTATTTGATCTTCTATGTGCTCTATGTGTATGAATCACTACGTGGTTCCGTTCTTTCTCTTTCTCCGACAGGACACAGAATCCATTACATTTGTGATTTTACAGCTCTCTGAATAATTAAAATACTGAGATGTATACGTGATATCTTTTTCATGATGATAGGAATGAAAGCATGTTATTAAATATGGGAACATGGTGGCGCAGTGATTGTTCATATCTCACGCAAGAGGCTTACTGCGCCATGTGCGACCTTCGATGAAATAATTTATTACAGAAGTACTGTCTCTTTCAGACATACTAACCTCCAATTCCTGTCCTTACTTTTCTTTCTCCAAATACCTAATTGCCACACAATCAGCTCTGTAATAGACGTTAAGCCATCTGTAAGCTTAGAACGCCGATTCTTCAAAACATTTAAGAAACATTGAAATATCTTTGTAGTACATGTTTAATTATTCTATCCGTCTATCCTTCCAATGTCGTTTCCGCACCAGCAAGAATACAACGCAATGCAGGAGCTATCCATCAACTAGCTAGCGCTGTGGCACCGTGTCCTCACATGTCTAATTATTAACAATACTGATTATTTAAATGAAGTTAATGTTTTATCTGTATACTATAAGACAACATATTTTGCTGCATTTCATCTTAAAAATGATATCGTCATCATACGCGCTTTATAAAGTGGCGCAGGTTGTGCAATATTATAACTGTAGTGCAAGTTTTCAGTGGGGTAATTGTACTTATAAGTACAAACAGTTCTACAAGGAGCACTTGATTGAGTGCGTTTATAGTTCTTGGGATGAAACTGTTTCTGAAACGCGAGGTCCGTACAGGAAAGTCTTTGACGCGTTTTGCAGTGGCTGAGGTAGTGTGTGCTTGAAACTGTATACCGATAATTCTCTTTCCGATCAGCTGCTTCTGTGATTCCCCACTCAGATACAGTGATATAAATACTCCGAGTGGTGCAGTGAGAGTAATATGGAAAAAGATGATCTGCTGTGGCAACCCTTAATGGGAGCAGCTGAAAGAAGAACAAGATGCAGTGAGAGTAACAACGCTAAAGCAGTTATGGTATTTGGAATAGTTTCACCATTCCCTGGACCAATATATTGCTGCAGGTTAATTACAATCAGATGCATTACACTAATAAACAATATGCAGTTAGTTTCAGTGTATTTATAAAACCGTGTCAGGAATGTGGGTCTAAGAAAGAAAGGGTAACCACACAGGAACAGTAGCACTGCTTTGACATTGGGTGCCGCCAATCTGTACCGAACGGAGAAACTGCGTACGCCAGGGTATGAGGTACTGTGGAAATGTGCGTGGCTTTACGCCACGATTTGAGCGTAGAAATGCTCGTACGCAAAATTTCTGTACGTACGCACCGTTTATACATGAGGCCCCAGATGTTTGACAGCTTTTACACCTCTGACATCACGTCCGGTGTCCATCCGCCTAAATCCGTTTCTTGCTGTGAGAAAACCTCATAGCCATCTTTGGCAGTCAAAAACCAAACTCCTTTCTGAATAGACGTCTCGTAAAGTTCTTACCTGCATTTTTTTTCTCTTTTTTGAATTAGAATCACATCCACTGCTGCCCACATAGGCTGCAGCTCCCCCATAAAGCTTAAAAGGATAAAATAAAGTGCAAACGTTTTTCTACTTATTTAATAGTTTACAGGGGTTTTTATAAAGCATATCATGTAATGTCTCATCGTGAATGAGAATAAAAGAAACTGTGTATATTTATAAACTGAACTGAGATATTTGCTTAAAGTATGCATATGCTTTAATCCTGCATGATAAGCAAGTGAATAATATAAGTTCAATGTAGAATATCATGAAACCTACACAGAAAGACAATGTGATGCTAGCTGGGCGACACCGCTATAGCATTTGGCATCTTTACTTACATCACTATTTTAGTTTCATTTGCTATTAAAAAGAAATGAGCCCAAATCTTGAGTTCAGACATCCAGGCATTTGACTCCTCAGCCACTCCTAGACTAACAAAGTGCTGAGACAATGTGGCCTTAAAGAAGGACCCCTATGGTGTACAGAGTGACAGTCATTCCATTCTTATTGTTACACAAAGTCATTATTAACTCTGTGGTCAAGTGAGCAGCCACTTTAAAGAGGCATCTGTGAAAATGTGACTATATAAGAAGTAAATAATAAAACTGTTTTTGATCACATCAGACAGTAAATGGTAAGAGGAGCAAGGTTAACAGTATTCTGTTAGAAGTCCGCCTTCTCTGCTGTAAAATTGTCAGGTTTGAAGTTTATGCGATTGTTCCCCCTTCTGAAACAAATGATTTGTGTTATTCAGCAGTTCAATACAATGTTTTATTAAAGTTTTCTATACCATCTAAAACAATCTTTATCAAACCAGCTCTGTCTTTCCTACTCAATCTAATGGGTTTCATTGTCTTGGACTGCTGAGACACCATAAAATTCAGCTTGTTCTTCGTTTTTTCCTGGACCTTGCTTCCTCTGCTATTAAGGTGTAAGGATCCTCTTTATACCTGACATAACATGGATTTTGTGTCTGGTCATAGAGACATCAGTAGGAAAGGCAACATTGCTGGGTTATCAAGCATGATCCATACTGCATGGGCAGGCACCTACTGTACATAAATACAAATACTATTAATCTGCGTATCTGGTGTACAATCATGGAGAGCTTCACTGCACACAAATTGGGAACCAACCCTGCACTGGGCACCAGTCCACCACAGGATAGTCACTTTCACAGGGCTAATTTAGAGACAATAATTTATCTAACCAGCATGGAGGGAATGTGCATGCAGACAGTGACCAAGCCCGAGTTCATGCTTCGGACTCCCGAGATGGGAAGCAGCAGCGTTTCCCTTTAAACAACAAGAGTTTTTCGTTCCCTTTCCTGGTGGAGTTTGTGGAAGGGCTCCACGGTGCGACCCTGACTTGCTCATTTAGAAGAAATGTTTGTAGTAATATTAAGATCTGTCCAAAATGCACACGCCATAAATTCTTAGGCTGAGAATGTGAAAAGGTCAGCAAGAGCTGTAAATGAGCGAAGATGTCCATTTACATGAATAGAAAGCTCAATGTTTATCTATTATCCACGTTGTTTACTCAATTTGCCAGTTCATTAAAAAGGAGGCAATTTGCAGGAAGTTTTAGCAAAGCACATTAGCAAATGGATAAATGCACATGTCCATGCACATTTTACTATACATTGTGCTGGATGGCCGGGATGCCTCCATAGTGGGAGGTCTAGGGAGGGAACATGCACAGGGCACTACTTCCCCCAGAGCGCTAGATGGCAGCCCCCCACACGGGGCCCACAGGGCCTGTTGGGTTATGGAGGTGCCGCCAGAGGATGCTGCAGGAACTGCCGAGTCCTATTTAATCGGGCCTCAGCCACACCTGGCAGTACTTTTGGATCATGCTAATGGGCCACCTGTGGTGCTCCTGGGTGCAGCATAAAAGGGACCACCTCACTTTATTCAAAAAGGTAGAGTCAGGAGGGAGAGAACAACGCTTGCCGGGAGGAGTAGTGGCGGAAGACAAAGACACAGAAAGAAAGAAAAGAGAAGACAGAGAGTGTGCTTTGTGCTTATTGTACTGTGTTCTTCTGTGGGAAGCGACTGAGAAGAGTTTCCCACAGCCAAATCAAAGCTTTGTGCCTGTGTCTATGTCAGGTTTGGGGCGCTGGAGCACCCCCTGCATCCCTCAATGTCTATGAACAGGTGGGGGCGCTCCACACTGTAATGCACTCCTAAAGATCACATTATCAGTATATCCCATTCATTTTTCCACATACATTTCTAAATCTGAACAATTTTCCTTACATTTAGTTGAGTATTCATGTATTGCAATTACACAATCATATAAAAACTTATTCAAATTTAACCCATAGCCACAATAAAGTTTAATTGTCCTTGATTGGGAAAATCGAAACAATCGAAATGACGATATTTCTCATTATGTGCCCCTTTCCAGGTTTATCTATTTATGCAAAGACATTTTATAACAGTGTTCTCTCTGTATGAATGATCAGAAATATGAATCTATTGACATGCCAGTCAATACTTTTCTTTAGGAATTTTAGGGTTATGAATACTTACCTAACTGCCAAAGTATACTGTAGTTACCCTTAGTTGCAGTAGTGGCAGCAATCATGGTGTTGTCACTTGTACTGAGTACAGTTAAATGTTAACATCCAACAAACATTATTTTAAAGACAACACTAATTACCTTACCTTATCTAGCTTATCTTAACTTCCATTTCTTGAAACCATTTGGAACAAATACCTGAAAAAAACTCCATTATACAGTAGTAATAACTGACCTCAAATAAAAACATAATCAGTTATGTTGTTTTAAAAATATGTTAGTATATTGAAGGCAACATACAGAATATCGCTGCCAATATGACTACTATATGCAGTCACTGCAGGGCCTTCTGGTAGAGGCTGCACCAGTTTGTAGCGTACTAATGCTAGTGAACAGAGGAGGGCAAAGTTCTATATGTTTTACTTGCATTATTTTTATCAATGACAATGTGAATCTAATCTCATTTGTGAACTATAATACTTTCTTCACGTTTTCTATAGTAAAAAAATCAATTTTGAGCTTTCAATAAAAAAAAAAAAAAAAGCTCTCCCGAGGACATATTTTGGAAAGCCGCATGTCTGTGTGTTTGTGTGTTGGTTGTAGAAATCTTGTAGACAATAAAAAATGAATGCACAGATTCTTAGGAAATTTTGTGGTCCACTAGCACTCATTGGTGTTAAGAACTAATTGGGTTTTCAACTCTTTCACCTGCATTTTAAAATTAAATATTCATAAAACTGATGCAACAACACTCAAACCAAAGGCTCAGAAGTTCACACAAAGTGGTATCCGCGTTTAGGACTTTTGTGAAGTTAGAGCTTTGAGCATTTAAAATTCAAACTTTTCTCATGTGTTAGTCACAGCAGCCAATTTGTTAATTGTAAAGAAAGATTGATTATATTTTATGCCTTTATTAAATCACTAATGTATTTATTTGTTTGTTGGTAGGTAATTACTTTTGTTTTTGTTTTTTACAATTGAAAGTGCTCCGACTCGTGATGAGTGACATAAATTGTGCAAAACTGAACTTGCAGCTAAACACGATATTTTGCGTACAAAAAAATGGTGAAGAAAATGGAGTTCCACTTCTGGTGAAACTCGCGTCATTCACACAGGAAATGTTTACAGCATGCGCATTAATACCACGTGAATCTGCTTGTCAATTCATATTTAAATAAAAATATCAAGTGAATAAGAAAAACTACCAGAAGTGTGCATATCCTCAACTAGGATAAGGCAGCTTGTCCACTTTTATAGAGAATCTCCCAGCAGAGCCTGATTGTGAATTGTCCGCTGAATGAATAAACACAAGCTAAGTATAAAATTATTATTACTTGTGTTGTCATCAGGTTTTTGTTGTTGTGGTGGTCTATTTGTCACTGTGGCTTTGCAGTTTCTTTTCCACACTGCACTACAGTGAACATGGTCCATCCATGGAGCTACTCTCCTTGCTGGACACATTGATGTGTAGATCCACTGACATACTCTGGCTCCTTCTTTTATTAGATTTTCTGTGTCCTTTTGGGATGATGTTTACTTCCTTTCTGGGGATTTTCACCTCAGGTTATTTATTTTCTGTCATGTGGCGAGCCATTTAAAAGTTGGAGTTTATTGATGTTATTGCTATGACTGGATTATGTTTTATATTTATTACAACTTAATTGTTTTGTTTTATCTTGGACATTCTGGTTCATCTAAGAGTTTTGACAGTTGCTGAATCTTATTTTGAAAACATTTTGCTGTAAACACCTTTATTTAATGAGATTTAAAATATTTTAACACCTTTTGGCAGCACCATTTTGTTTTCTGTCTGTGCCGCCATTTTGAGTCTAGTGTGTGTACCGTTGCTAGCCATGTTGCTATGCTGGATGATCAGAGGTCATGACCTGTGATGCAAGGAGTTTAAAGGTATAAAGGTCGGCTCAAAGACTTCCTGGTTATCTGAGTTCTGGTTAAAAAATGTTTTAGTGGTTAATGCATTTTGTTTATCAATCTTCTTGTTATGAGTTAGCATTTTGTTTTCTTTTGACTTTGATTTTTGGTATTTTCATTAAGTTTGCTGACAGATCAGTTGGACTTTCTGGTTTTGAACTTTGCAAGGTTTTAGACTATGTTTCATCCCTTAATTATTTCTCATTAAACATCTTTCCTAACATTTTCTATGGCAGAATAGTTATGACACCACCATAATAGAGCTATAGCTTGTTCATCGCCATTACTCTTCGGGAATGTGTACCTCCTCATCCCGATATAATAAGAGCATCACGTACTATCCTGAAATCATCTGAGATTTGGATACAAAGATATTTACTTGGGATTTATTTATTATTGCTTTCTGGTTTATTAAACCTAAGCTCTGGCATTTAGAACTCTGGCATTTATTGTTTGATGACAGATTTGTTTAGTCTTTTTGGTTATAACCATTGCACTAATTTTTGATGTTGTGTATCTGTCCCTCTTCTTTCATTAAAATCTTTTTCTGTCTCATTTCAGATAGAACACACTGTATATGTACTCTGGCCCAATGTATTTTTGTATTTACTGTCTCACTTCTGTAAGTAGGCTAATTCGGCATGCTTGGGGTATGATTGTGAAGACTCTGCACAGACAAGACGACTCCCCAGTGCCTCGACTTGATTTTTGTGAGGCAGTAGTGTTAACCACTGAACCATCATACTATCTGTTATCTATATTTATTTTGGTGATTGTTACCAGTGTAATGTTGTAAGGAACACCAAGATAAGTGACAGAGACACTACATGCTATTAATATTTCATCCCAAGTGTACAGCATTATTGTAGAACCCAAAACAGGCAAATATTGAAAGCTCACACACATTGCAGCATTCCATTGATTTTATCAATGTCTCATGATTCCTCATGATTCATGGTTCCATTGAAATGGGCCGTTGAAAAATGCCTCCAGAACTACAAATACACAGTGACACCATGGAGGGCACTCCTTTCCTGCTCCCCTTCATTCACTTTGCAGACCTGCAGGTTCCTGAACATCTCCCTGTAATCTCTTGTCCAGTACACCATCACTTCTTCAGCGCTCCAGAGTCTCTCAGCCTTAAGATGGCTCAGCTTCCACCATCTTTATGGATTCTCCTTGCTCTGTCCTCAAACATGTCAGCTCACCCAGTTCCTTCCATCTTCCAGATGTCTCCTCATGCAGGCCCACATTCCCTCATGCTGGACTATCACTGTACTTCTACTAAAATCACCCAAGCCGAGGTGTGCCTAACCCCAGCAAATAGCTTGTCTGAAGGCGGTAGATTTTCTGGAACAGTCACTGTCAGTCCAGGTAGTTGCTTCCACTCGGCCTTTTATCATTTCAGTGTTTAGTCTCCCAGTCCATTGTACTCCCAGCAGCTGGCTGCACTTTGTTTATCATCCACTGCAGTATGTTGTGCTCCTGAATGGCATGTATGTCACTACATTTAGCTTGCATTAAATCTGTTTCTGATATTTGAATAAATTCAAGTGCCTTCAGTGTGTCACCTTGATCTGCTTACACTACTAGCACTCTGCCAAGGTGTTAGCCACCTCAGTTCTGAATATTTTGGATTGTGCTATCAGGATTTTTGTAACACAAATCTGGGTCTGTTTACCAGTAGTGGTATTGTCACGTGTACAGAGCCAAATGAAATTCTTACTTGCATGTCTGATCAACTTGTAACATGTCACCACTCACCCGCAGCAAGATAAACAAGAATGTATTACAATACATAATTACTGTGCACATGGAAAAATGTTTAGGGTTGTAATATAGTTTTATATTTTCAGATTCCTTTTAGAAGTCAGGTTCCCTAATTGCTGCTTCTTCAATGGTACGCCCCTCATATTTGGCTCATGCCAGGTGACTATAAGCATCCCACAGATAGCCCTGCCTCATGCCTACACTTGATTATCTCCATTACTTGAACCAAAGCCACGGTCTCAGTCTGTGGTGTCATACAGGGCATGAGAGAGGCTCAGGCAGCCATTTTATACCTGTAAGCCTGGTCCTCTGCTCAACACCTGCCTGCTGTTCTATGAAGAATCCCAAGAAAGAACTATAAAATGGCATTAATTAAAGAAGTCTTTTTAAAAGTATACCTGAAAGCCTGAATGTAGCTGGGCCTAACTAATCAATAACCTGTAGTGGGTTGGAAAGAGAGGAGCTTGTGGTCTTGCTGAGGCCGGTGGATTCTGACCTAATCCAAGAGTAATGATAAGAGTCTTCACCTGCTGTTTTTTGTTGATGTGCAGTTACATTCTCTGTTGAGTTTAGGACATGTGTGAGAAAAGCAGGAGCATCCTGAGGCCACAACCGTTTCAGTGGTAATTGAAGTTCACACCTTACCATAAGCAGTGCTGGAGAGCAAGCAGATGTGGAATGCTGAGCTGTTCTATAGTGTAGGAGAGCAACTGAAAATGAGAAACTCTCTGTTAGCTGAGTTGAGATACCAATTTTCAGAGTTTAATCTCTTATAATTTTGTCCTGCATTGTGTCAAAATTTTAAATAAGCTTGCCAGTCTGTGCCGGTTCGTCATATGCTGGTGCACCAACTCCAAAAGTTGCTGGTGCCACTGGCAGTGTTGGCTGGTGAAGAAGATACAAACGGGGTGCAGTTTTTGGGGGGACAGACTGAAGCAGCACTTATATAATATAGTATCTATCTATCTACCTAGTCATTCTACTTGGTCTTGTGGTCCTCATCATAGTGGCAATGCACATCTTGGCCTGTCCGGTACCAGACCCATAGGACAAATCTGGGCTAAAATGTATTATACCCTTTTCAACATGCTGCCCAATCTGATGCCAGCTTTCCAATTTCTACTGTGCTCCAAAACTTCAGTCTGTGACATCCAGTCCCCTTATTCTTCCCATAAGTTGCCTTATAGATGTGGAAAGGAGCAAGTGCACCTGCCACACAAGTTTCATACTACACCTGTCTCTAGATTGCTCTGTTCTGAGCCAACTTACCCAGTTCCCCATTCTGTCAAATCCCACACCATAATGTCTGCACCCCCACCTCCGTAATCTTAACAATAACGTACACTTCCGTCTATCTTATAACACAATCCTAGCAAAAATCCAATCCAAATCTTATTCTGCCTCTGCTAATAGAGTGACCAGTCCATGGCCATTTCTGTTTTTCATAAATCCGTATCATACATACATCTCAGTTTATCATTCACCACACCTATAGAGTCATTCCCACCTTAGTTTTATTGTACACATGGTACCAGTCTGCCCAGTCCTATGCACATTTTGTCAGGCTTACCTCACCTGGGCACAAATTCACAATGTAAGATCCATAGACCCCCACTTCTTAAAACACAATTCGCCCCCCCAAACTGTTTTGTGCTACAACCACAGGACAAGTCCAACATGAATCCTATTCTGTCTTTTCGATCAGGATACCTATATTGTCTTGAACATAAATTTTGTCCTCCTTTCCTTCAATTTCTCAATTGCTTGCCAAAAAATTATCGTCATGTTATTGTCTAGATTGGAGTTTCCCAACCTTTTTTCTGTAGTGGGACACTACAACTAAAATCATCACAAGGCACACCACTATCTTACTCACCACAAACACATTACATTCATACATGTGCTTAACTGTCAGAAGGGACGGGGCTACCAGAGAAGCCAGTAAAAACGCAGCTCCAAGATCAATGTTCACAGACACGGCACTTAGTGACGACTTTGCTGACGTCTCTCAGTTGCTTTGTTACTTTGCCCACCCCTAACTGCCTCAGAGGTGACTCTTATGCCTAATATGTACTGGTCCTGAGAGACTCGGCAGCCACACAACCAGGCAGATGGACTCTAGCAGCTTGGAGATGCATCTGAAGTGCTTGAAGTGCCGTGTCTGCAAAATAACAATCATGGAGCTGCTTGTATATCAGCTTCTTCAGGCAGTCCTGTGCTCCTGAGACAGGCCTTGACCATTTGATAAGGTTGTTCCTCTCCGGTTCAGACTCCAGTGCACTACACTATTATTTCCATGGCACACCTGGGTAGCTCTCATAGTGCACCACTGTATCGTGGCACACTGGTTGAAAAACACTGCTCTAGATGACTACAGCCAATTTCATGCCACTTGCATTTTTCAGTAAGATGTTTTAGGTCTCGTAACCCCGTCATTGTCAGTAACACTTGGACATTTTGAAACAGCAAACACGGAAAGCAAAAAAAAGCATTACATACACCACATCCAGTTAGCCAACTCTGTCATAACAAGAGCGGAAAAAGTCTGAATGTAAGCTCGTCCTCAATCACTTGCCTGCTACTGAAGTCAGGTTGGTCCGGTCCAATCTCCTTTATCTTCTGTTCTTCAAGTGAACATTTTATGAAGATGTATTTCATTAAAGAAATAGCCAAATTTTCTTTGATTTCTGAAGTTCCACTTGAAGTTGCCATCTCTAAAGTCGCCTTGCAGTTACGTTAATGGCAGGAGCGAACTGTGAACCATTGATGTAAACCTAAAACAGTCCATTGACTATTGTCCAATCACATTAGATTAAAAAAACCTAAAACAATACTAATTCGCTGCCAATAAATGTGGGAGTGTCCAGGTTGCAGAGAGCTGCTCCCCCAGAAAAATCTGAAGCAACCAATTAAAAGGCAGCCTCGGGTCACCTGCTTACCAAAAGATCAAGGACTTACATAAACTCTCATTTGGCTGCCACCCTTCACTCAGGAAATATAAGTATTCATACAGAAATTAAACAAGTACAAGCCGGAATCAATTGTTGACATGCACTAACACCAGGCACATTGTGCAAATAAACAAATTTATTTCATGATTATTTTGCATTACCTAATTAATTTAAGTAGAGTTTTTAAAATATTTGGAGCACTCCCCCACTGCTAAAATTGAGTCCATCTGACAATTACACTCTGTGATAATAATTGAGTCCAGACATCATTAAAAGATTTGGGGCAGCCACCCATGTAATATCCGTGGCTGCAAAAGGCTTTTTAGTAACAGATGTTACTTTTTTCTGTCCAAAACAGAACTGATTACATGTGGCAAAGATGGCAGCTTCAAAGGCCCATATAGGAAGTGATGTCATCAAAGGGGGCGGAACCTGGAAGTGACATCATCTGGAGCAGAAGTGACATCATCAAATGGCGCGGAACCGGAAGTGACATCTTCAGAGGCACTGGAACCTTGCAGGATTTGCCAGGAAAGGTCTGCAGGGAACTGAGAAAGACAGTCGGTGCACCCTGCCAACCCCGGTCGGATGTTTTTATTACAATTATGTAAGCCCTTTACCTGCCTCTTAGTTGCGAAGTGAGAAGACGAAAGGATTGTGGCAGCAGAATAATCACCCATAGTTCCAAGGGTTTTAAAAATGTAATGTCCCTGTCTTCCTAGGGAAAGCATCAGCAGCACCTTTGTGCATGTTATCCATGTTTTGAGGCCAAGTGCTCAAAGGACTCCATCTAGCGAGTGCATGGTGGTGGTAGAGAAAGCTCCATCCTCATTGCCAGTGTTAAACAGAGAATTAGGGAGACTCGGAAGTCGTTATAAACGTGTCAGTCTTGTGCTTTAGACAACATCCCATCCCCTAGACTCACCTGCCATCTACAACGGCTGCACTGTCGTGCTGACAGCAATGTAACATGTGGTGACCCACTGCCGTCCACTCAAATAAAAATCTTCACTATGAAGTGGGTGGAGTACCTCGAATGTTCGTAAGATACAAAAATTTCAGTATTGAACAGATCAAGCCTTTGTTCTGCATAAAATCTGAGGAAAGTCTGTTCACCATCAAGAAGACTATCAAGGGAAACCATTTGGTGTGCATCAGATTGAATTGTAAAAAAAATGAGGCAAAGCTCACAGAACTGGACTTTGATGTCTGCATTCAATATTTAATCATATTCTTTGCTTGTAGCATGTCAAAAATTTTCCATTTCTATTTTACTCAGTTTGAAAACAACAGCATTTGCTGTAATCAGTAACCTTTATCCGCTACACTCTCAAGTGCATCTGGTGTATCCTTTGACTTTTTTGTTTTTTTACTATAACGCTGTTATTTACTTAATAATACATTTTCTGATAGTGCTCACTGTGGAATCCACTAGATAAAATAATGCTGCAATTGATTGATGCATTGTAGCTGAGTGTAAAAGGCAAACGAAGCAGAAGCAATCCTGGTAATAAATGAAAGTAACCACAAGATGGCAGTCACTGCACAGTCATCTCCATCTCCAGCTGCAATGAGGTGCCTGCAATTTTCCATTAAATCAGACTTTGCAAAGCATATCGTCGACATTCTCAGCATTGGCAGTGCTTTTTCTCACTCATTATCATTCAAGAGTTTGTACAGTCCAAATAATTAAAATAATAATAATAATAATCCAGTGGACAGACTTAATATTCAAGAGCTGCAAATGCATAGAAATAACAGGATGTGCACTCTCTGCCGTATGAATATACATTTTATTAGTATCACTTCTGTTTTTTTTGGTAAAGTGGGCAGATGGTTAGTACAGTATGTTTAGAAAATGTATCCTACAGCCATTTTCTGCATGGATTCACATCAAAACAGTGGCAAAGCAGCCTAATACATTCAAATACATTTGTCCAAACACCCAGAGGGTGTAGAATTACAAAGCAGACAGGGTAGAAATCCGACAATATGATATGATTTTAAATGCCAGGGTTTAATACGCAGCTGAACTGGTGTATAAATAGTTCATAAAAGGATTTGCTGGCACATACACCGAGGTGGGAACAGCTTTTCGTTTTTGAAAGGTGAGAATGCATGCTTGCTGCTGTGACAGTATAGCTGACCCAAGGCCCCTGCGTGAGCCATACCGGTATGGAAAGTAAAATCAAATCAGCAGATCATCATGGAGGAGACGGACGTGATTTCCTCTATGCGGCTTCATCAACAGTCCGCACTTGTTTAGCACACAGAAGCAGCTTTAATGAGGAGTGCTGGCTTTTTTTTGCCTACTGCCGAAAATAAAGCCTTTAAATTAGGAGTTGGCTTCGGAAATCACTGCATTATGCATTAATACAGAAAGCAGGGACTGTCTGCTATCATTTGCTTATCATTTTAATGGTAATTATTTTAATATTCTGTTTGTAAAGCAAGAGCTGCATTAAGCATTTATGACTGTGCTCACTTATGAAATAAATGTCCCTCGATATTACAGCAGCTCCACATAACTGCAGCCCAAGATAGAGATGCTAGCTGTTTTTTTTTTTATTTCTTATTTTTCTTGTACTCTTTTTTTTCTTTTTTATTCTGTGTATGGCCACAGGTCAAAGTAGAAAAGAAAGCATTTTCTTGATAAGTGGAATTGGACGGACTCGCAGAGAGACCAAATTGGGCCAAATTGGCCAGCCACAGAAATGAAGCTATTTCCACTGTCGTCAGTGGGTTTATCAAGAATGCTAAGACATTAATAAATATTTAATGGAGACAATAAAGCTGCTAATTAGATCTAACAAATGACTTACAACGGCAGATTACCTTTTTAAAGGCTTTAAAAGAATTAAATCTATTAAAACAGTTTAATCTATATCATGAAGAACAAAGACATTGGCGAAGAGAGGCTGGTAATGAAGCATTTAAGATCATTAGCAGTATATGGCTTGATGATTACATGGCATCATTTGTTAATAAACTGTTACTTCACTACTTGCTTATCCCCATAATTTTTATGTTCCACAGTTTTACCACATGTTTTTATTTTGCATTGGGCTCAGCAACTTAACCCACATGCAAAAGGCTTCAAATCCAGAAGTAAAATGGAAAGGTAGACTAGAAAATGCTTGTTGTTAATTGTCATTATTGGGGTCCTAATAAGGGAACAATGTCTGCAGACAAAGGTGAATTAATAGTAAAGCGACAAAACAGAATTACAAAAAGTTCTAATTTTCTTATGACTGTGAATCTCACACTAATGATCTTTTCTGAAAGCAGAATAAAAGAAATAAAGTCCCTCTAATTAAACAATGAGATCAGTTAGAGGTAAAATGACTGGATGATTGTCAATTTGCATGGAACAAAAACCTGTAGCTACAGGGGGTCCGCAGGTCTTCAATAGGGAACCACAGGGTTAAGGTCCCCTTGGTCCTTAGCTGGCTGTGACAATGCAGATCTGCTCCATGCTGCCATCTCTCCTCTGGGATCCTCTGTCTTTATGCTGGCTGGATGGATGGCTCGTCCTCTTCCTTTTGCCCCTAATGCTGCTCTCGCTCCCTAAGCCTTTCTTTCTCTTTTCTTTTATGTCTCTCCATTTCCTTTCTGTTCCCTTCCTCTTTCTTCCAGCCCGTTCATATACAGCTCCGTGGGTGCAATTAAGCAATTGAGAACGATCGCACCCTTATTTGCAGGTGCGAATCGCCCCAATTACTCCAACTCCCCACGGCTGCATGATCACGCCCTTGGAGACTGGCACGGCGAATGGATTATTTAAAAGCCATCAATCTTTCATAGCTACGGACCTGCTACACCACATTCCTCCCCCCCCCCCCCCCCCAAGCCACCAGTTGCACAGGAAGGCTCCATGCCACTACCAGCCCAGTGCAACTGGTGGCCCAGGTCCGCAGCTTGGCCATAACACTGCTCTAAAACCACCAATAAATAATAAAAGCACTAAAAACAATCCCACTCTAAAACCAATTCAAGCCCCCCTTGTTAAAATGGGACATTAGAAGAATAAGAACTTTAAAAATGACAATTAAAACCAGTTAATAAATAAATGTCTATTAAAAATCTCAGTCCTTTAAAATGTCCTCCTCCGGCTTGGGTCAGTGGGATCTTTTCAAAAGTCTGGCACCTATCCCACTTGCTGCTCTGTCTCCTGCTCTTCGGTCCCCACTGGCAGCTCATCCCACTGCTGCCACCATTTGTGATGATGCGGGTCTGCTCCATGCTCCCTAATGCTGCTCTTGCTCCCTAAGCCTTTCTCTCTCATTTCTTTTACGTCTCTCCATTTCCTTTCTGTTCCCTTCCTCTTTGTGCCAGCCTGTTTTTATACAGCTCCGTTGGTGCAGCATCCCAATCATGCACCGCAGGAAGCTGATTAAGCAATTGAGAACGATCGCACCCTCACTGCAACAACTCCCCATGGCTGCACGATCACACCCACAGAGACTGACAAGGCGAATGGATTATATAAAAGTTGCAAATCTTTCATAGCCATGGACCCACTACAAAACATTGGCTTGTCTGTTTCTAGAGCATGCTCAGGGTTAGTACTAGAGGTGTCGATTACATCTTGCCTGAAGAAGGGGCCTGAGTTGCCGCGAAAGTTTGCAAATTGTAATATTTTTAGTTAGCCAATAAAAGGTGTCATTTTGCTTGAACTTCTCACAACATGGAGTTACCAATGGCCACAGCAATTTAAGTGTTGGCTGACGTCGTCAGATGACCACACCTGCTCTGGTTCAGTAGGCCTTGCGGGATTAGTTTGGTTCTGCACAGGTTCATCTATATGATGTTTCCATTTCTCTGTAGCCCTCACATCCACATTATAATAGATTGGTCCACTTTGAGAAGTCACCCTTTTCTTGTCTGTCTCTGTCTCTTCTGTAGATAAAAGCAACTGCAGAATCTCACACAGAAAGCTGTTTCCATCTGGACCATGAATCTCTGCGAAGGATGTGAGAGTGCAGAGTGTGCACCTTACAGTGGAATCTGAATGAGTTTATAATTAACCTGTAAAAAGCATTCTTGGTTGTTTAGTTGTGGAGAGTGGAGTGCTGTGGCATGGCAGCAGGACTTTAGTGTTGTTGCTGGACATCTTGTACCATCTCTTGGCTTGGCTTTTGGTAGTGGAGTGGTACAGAGCAGAGTTAATGCATCTAATGGGGTTTGCCTTCGGAAATATTACAGATTCGTCTGGTGTAAATTGTGGTTCAAAATTACAAACAAGGATTTCAGGCATGTCCTGCGGTGGGTTGGCACCCTGCCCAGGATTGTTTCCTGCCTTGTGCCCTGTGTTGGCTGGGTTTGGCTCCAGCAGACCCCCGTGACCCTGTGTTCGGATTCACTGGGTTAGAAAATGGATGGATGGATGGATTTCAGGCATCCCACAATGGCCAAAAAATGTTTCCTAGCTCTTGAAGGGTCTTATCGGCATTGGGAAAGTCCATTATTTATACTTCTGGCTGTTTTGAATGAGCATCAACCACAGCCATAAACTTGTGCTCCACACACAGTTCATCTAAATCTACATGCATTTGTTTGTTCGAGTGCTTGGGTGGAGTTTTTCTGGATGGGGTATCATCTGGAGTTGACCGGACTGACTACCCCTTTATTTGTCACTCACACTGTGGGAAATGATCTTCATCCTAACAACTCAGCACGTACATTCTGACAAAGCTTAAGAGCAACCATAACTCTCATGCCCTGGAACTGTGAACATTGACATGTACAATCGGAAAAGGTGACAACTCATGTTTATGAACGATATCTGTTGACTTGTTTCATTTAGTTATCATTCCCACTGCTGTTAATAAACAGGATTGGTATGTATCTCCTTACATATTTAAGTGGTGCTGACTGGTAATGCCTGTACTTGTTGGAGATGGAACACTTCTTCTGCATCTGGGTAGTCACAGTGTCCCACAAATAACAGAAGCTGAGCTGAGAAAGGCTATCTTTCAGTATTTTATTATATGCAGTCACACAACACAAATGAGATCATAAAGAGTTGGGATATCAAATGGTGAACCCCGTATAACTGATGTCAAAGCAACAAACACACCTTCAAACTAATCATGAGACCATCTTCTTATTCGTGAGTCCAAGTATGAACTAATTCAAGATGGCAGATCTTCTGGTTTTCAGCCCTTCCAGCAGGATGTGGCGGGTCCAGGTGGAGAGACACAGGAAGCGATGTCAGTGGTGTTACAGCCATCTGTCTCCCAGTCTGCAGAGGGAGGAAGAGAAAGAGCATTAGGACACAGCTCCAACCACTGGAGCAGTGGGGAATTACAATCATTACAGGGCTTAAGCTGTGCGGATGCACGTGACAATACTTATAGAGGGTTTCTCTTTGCATCCTTGCTGTTGTCGTAGACAGAACCTCTTTCTGTAGATTAAAATTGATCAACTCACAATCCGTATTTTCAAGACATTCAAGGGCCACATGAAATTTTCCAGGTACTCTGGTTTCATCCAGGTAACAGTTGGGTGGACACTGCAATAACTGATCCTTAGCCCTTTGAAATATGGCTGGAGCTGATGTAGTTACAAATAGAAGATGAACAGATCTGAGCAAACCTTTCTGAATGATGATGCTGAGAGGTTTTCCTGACTTTTCATTTACCAACATCTAAAGGTAGGCATGAGAGGGGTCCAATTTGCTGAAGCACTGCCCTCCTGCCAATCATGAAAAATATCCTTAATGTATGATATGCTCAATGAACAGAACAAAGTTCAGAAATCTGCATAAATTTTCCTTTGCCAATTGTTCTTCATTACTTTGACAATTGGAGTGAACCAGTCACTGTATTGTGTGGGTGATAACACATCACTTTCAGCCTCAAGTTTTGGCCCAGGCATGTATAGAGAAACTTGTGGTTAGCAGAGCACCAGTTTACCCCCAGGCTTCAGTTACACATATGTCTGAATTTTCTTCATCACTGCAAACCCTTTACAAAACACTGCAGCATTTTTCTATAACATAGCTTCCAGAAGGTCTTTATTTCTTTCCAGTTAAAATCTAGGATTTGAACCCATGTTCTGCTAAACTCTGTTGTGAACTGAGTTAAAAAAAAACCCTTGGGATGCATTTCTGTTCCCTCCATTTGCATAAAATTAATTTTTGAGTTTAAAGAAAAATTTCATCCTTAAGATGGTAACATAGTGATGGCACTATTTTGTAGTTTTGTACTCATTTTACATGGTGCCTGCCATGCTATTTAAACGTATAATGCCTGGTGCTATCTACATAAGTCGCATGTGTTACATCATCACATGATCATATTAAGAAATGATGGGGCATTAACACAGTCATACTGTACATTTCAAAGATATCTAGCAAGAATTTTTCTAGAACTTTTTCCTTTTTATTAGGGTTTTGCTATTCTGACTCCATTTCTATGAAAACTAGTTTCTTTGCTACCTTACACTCCATCTACCAGTTTGCACACCTCCGTTCTGCACATTCACTCGCACAAACACCCATATTAGCACAGGTAGAACATACAAAGTCCACACAGTGGAAGTGCTAATTAAAGTTGCCTACAACTCCCAGCCGCCCTGGCAGTATTACACCATTGGGTAGGTTGCTGGGAAGAAGGATAATTAAGTAGGCTCGTTAAAAAGAAGTCAAAAAAGACGCCAAGGGGGATCGCAATCAACTGTCTGTATTTGTTTGTACACAACACATACTCTATTGGATTACACCTCAACCACAGTATTTTACAGTTTCTTCTGGTTGTATGTGCTGTCCTGTGCCTGCTTGTCCTTGTGATTTCACCTTGGTTGGCTGCATCTTCATTTGAGGAGCGCCCTCAATCATGCCAAATCTTCACGCTACAACTGGAACCTGGTAGGACAAAACATTACTTTTCATTCAGAGGGATTCTTATTCCACACATTCTGTCTTCTGCACCTGCTGTACTGGAGTGTGTTTGATCTTTACTGTAAGTATTTACTGAGTATTGTCTGTGGTTTCATATGTATGTAGATAATTATTGCAAATGGGGTGTCGGGAAGGGCTTTTGTGTATGCGTTGTTTATTTAATAATTGTTTTTCTTTCTTCTTTATTTGTTGAATATATATATTGTATTATCTTTATTATATTGAGCCACTTATCAGGGTCTCTGTGTGTGAGTGTGAGTGCATGGCAGGTCAAGGCTGGGTGTGTTCCTGGGATCCCTGTAATAAATTAAACAAACCACCATCTTCAGACGGTGCGAATCTTAGCATCCTCGTGACTGTTACACCACTATGAATTGAACCCAGATCTCTAGAGCTACAAGGCAGAAGTATTAATCACCACATCAGTGAGCTTCCTTTAAATTCACAGAGAAACAAAAGATGAATTCTTTTTTCTTTGGTTTTCTATTTTTTTTTTCCACATTTTTCAATTTTTTTTTTTCTGTTAGTTGCTGCTCTTAAGTGACTACAGATTTAGCTTTACATTTCTCATTAGTTTTATTATTCTGTAATTTTCAGAAAGACAGTATAGTTTTGAAATTAAGGTGTAACCATGAAGCACAAATTCCTTAACCTGCCAATGCTGCCACAAACTGATAAAAGAAGCAATGAATTTGTGTACTTCTAATTTCTATGCATAAATGCATAACATCCTCAAAGAGTAAAAGTCTGCCCCAGCAGCATCAGGTTCACAGCACAATTCATCCCCATACATGGTTACCAGCCCACCACAGAGCCCACTGATTCACTTTAGGATTGCCAAATAGACTTTTCTTTGTATGGAAAACCAGACTACCTGAAGAAAAATCCACACAGGCTCAGGGAGACAATGCAAACTCTGCAGAGACAGGAATCAGCCATTGGAGTCAAACCCATGATGCTAGATCGACTCTATGACCAATTTTGTTGATGCTAAGCCCATGTGATGATATGGAATGATCCATACACTTTCTAAGCCACTTATCTATTTCAAGGTAATAGGATGGATGGCATCCATCTGACAAAAGACGCCAGATGGGGTGTGAGTCCATACACACCCACAAGCACTAAAAGCTGGCTGATTCACCATAAAACGCCTGTGTTTGGGAGCTGTGAAGACAACCAGCACACCAGGAGGGAACACAATCATGCAGAAATTAATTATTAAACAAGAAGGATCTATTCCATTCTATTCTTACATAAATTTATTTCCTTACTATAAGCAAACAATAAACAATGTTTGAGGTATAAAATGAACAATTGGAAAAAAAAGCGCAAGACGTTCTTTGGAGCACAAGGGTTAAAAAACATTTAGCAGCTGATCCAACTGAGGGCTGAAAGCTCGATAATCTCCACAATGTGAAGGTTTTGCTCACATGGACGATTCTGCTTTTAGGCTTATGATTTGCTCTTTATAAATAAATAAACAATGATTTTGCGAATGTGCAGTGTATAGGGAATGACTATAAACATGTTAAATCAAATAATTGAACAGGCCCTATGGACTGAATCAATTACTCACAAGCAGGTGGCTGGAGGTTTACAGCAAGTCTAGTAGATCTTGGCACAGGGTTACGCCATTGATCTGCTTTGCCCTAACATATTGAATGCCCTCAGGCTTTTGGCCTTCCCATGGAACCAGGCTTTTGGCCTTCCCATGGAACCAGCAAAAAATGAATAAAGTCATCCATTTTAAATGTTTCTTTAGGCTAAATAAAAATTTGGCTGCAAAGGTAAATTCCATATTCATACAAGACAAGATTGAATTTGTTAAGATGTAGTACACTGCATTAGTAGTGATCTAATGTGATTGATATCCAGGTTGCTGCACTTTGGCTTATGCTTTTGACATTTGCAATTTCTGTCTCATTAAGAAGTTCTCAAGGACAAAAATAAAGAAGACATATAAAAAATGAATTGCAGAAAACTGGCTGGTCATTCTGTTATGGCAGATGGCACACCTTCAGCTGCCCTATCAAGATGGCCAACTGGTATTTGCCATAGAAAAGTTCCTAGAGGGTGTCAGCGATGTATTTTCTACTGTGAGGAAGCAGTGAAAGAACACTAAGCTAGGGTTTCATCAGTTGTAAAGAACATCTTTCCATGAACTCCATGCATTCCGAAATCAATTAGTAAAGTTACACTCCTTTGAGGTGTAACTGGGCAGCCAACTTCTGAAAAGCTCTTTAACCTGTTGTTTTGATGTTAGGCTACCATTTACTACAGGGTTTGTCCTGTGAAGGGGGAAATGGCCAATAAAGCAGCCAAGGTTCAGTTCTTTTGTGTTTGGGGAGGAGATGTTGCTTCTCTCCAAAATGTAAACAACAGGCATAACAGCAGCAGGACCAGGCCATAGCTTATTTGTTCTCAAATGTGCCGTCCTATCTGCATTGCCTCTGCTAAACTGACCTGAAAAGTGAGCTGCTTCATTCAGGTTAGTTCATCTTTGTCACCCTAATGGACGATCATAATTGTTTACTTGGTGGGATTGAGGTCTTTGGGGTATTATTAAGTGTGAGACAGACGGAAGTGTATCTATCTCTATCTCTATCTCTATCTCTATCTCTATCTCTATCTCTATCTCTATCTCTATCTCTATCTCTATCTCTGTCTCTGTCTCTGTCTCTGTCTCTGTCTCTGTCTCTGTCTCTGTCTCTGTCTATCATTTTCAGAGTAGTTTGTGTGGTGTGCTCTATGGTAGCCTGAGTGAACAGAAGACCATTCTACCATGTAAAGTTACAATAAAGTTAGTGTAAGAGACAGATGGTGCAAACACTGCTTTCATTACATCCATGGCTTGAAGAAGAGTTACATCACATTCTTCAGATGTTAACAATCATACATCTATTTTTTTTTATCATTGCACACCTTTTAGGAGCATATTATGAAGACTGTTCCTCAATAAGGTTTTGTTTGTTACGCACATGCTAGTCAGAGCTCAAAAGAAGAAGGTGTGGAGGCTAATAACACGAGGAAATAAAGTGCCTATAAAAAAGTATTCCCTTCCTTGGAAGTGTTCACATTCTTTTGTTATACTACATTAAATCACTGTGCATTGAATTTGGCTTTTTTGACACTGATCTCTGCAAAGTGGTCTATTACAAATAATAAAGCACCACATGATCGATCTTGTAAGTATTTATGCCCTTCAATTCAGTATTTAGTAGATGCGCCTTTGGCAGCCATTATAGCCTTGAGTCACTGTGCTCAGGTCTCTGTTAGCTTTACACACCTGCACACTGCCATCCTCCCCTCCCCCCCCATTCTTATTTGCAAAACTCCTGAAGCTCTGATTGGTTGCATGAGGATAGTGAATAAAGAGTTTTGTTTTAAGTCCAGCCACAATTTTTCAATTGGAATAACATCTGGACTCTGACTTGGCCACTCTGTGCCCTTAACATTGTTGTTCTTAAGCCATTTCTGTGAGGCTTTGGCGTTATACTTGGGTTGATGTCTTTCTGAAAAACGGAAATTTTCCTAAGGTGTAGGTTTCTTGTAGGCTGCATTTGGGTTTTCTCCAGGATTTCCCTGTATTTTGATGCATTCATTTTTCAGTCTTTCCTCACGAACCTCCCAGGGCCTGCTGCAGAGATGTACTCCAGCGTGATGCTGTCACACCACACTTCATAATGGGGGTAATGGTGTGTTTTTAAGAATGTGCAGTGTCTGCTGTTTAGGCTGATGACCAAAAAGCTCAATTTTGGTCTCATTAGACAACAGAACCTTCCTCCACCTCACTTCAGAGTCTCCCATGTACCTTCTGGCAAACTCTAGCTGAGACTTCATGAACGCTTTTTTTTTTTTTAACAGTTGCCTTCTCTTTGCCATCTCCCATAAAACAGCTTCAACAGAAATTGTTGTCCCAAAGTCCATCCATCCAGAGGTGATCTTAGGGGTGTACGGGGCATTGGGCTGCCCAACCCCACGTGGGGCCATTTACATCAAACGCTGTTAACGGTATGTGAGGGCTGTATAAACTTGCGCATGAATTTAATAAAAATAATGTTAACATACACCGGATTTTCTCATTACAGTATTCAGCTACATTTTTGAAGATAACATGAAGACTTCATCAAAATGTAATGATATAATCTATTAAAAAAGTGCAATTCATAATTCATGACAATTCCAGTTGTAATGTGTAATGCGATGCAGTGTCATGCGGAAATTAGCAGGGCCTCTTGTAGAAAAGTACCCAAGACCCACTGTAGCTTGTAACTCCTTCAGAGTTATCACTGGCCTCTTGGCGGCCTTCCTCACTAGTCTTCTTCATGCCTGATCACTCAATTTTCAAGGACAGCCTGCTCTAGGCAGATTTATAGTTTTGCAATTCTCTCATTTCTAAAAATGGATTACCTGTACTCCAACGGATATTCAGTGACTTGGATGTTATTCCTTAATTTGTATTTTGCAATCCCCTTTTCCCAGAGTTGCATGGAGAGTTCTTTTGATTTTATTGTGTAGGTCAGGCCAGAATCCAGACAGTTGCTCTCCACTGATCTAATTTATGAGACTTCTACAACCATTTGACTGCCCCAGTAATGCTTTAGGTGTGTCATATTAAAGATGGTGACTGCTTATGTAATCTGTTTTATAAGTGTAATTGCAGTAATTTAGGCCAGTTTGATGGGTTTTATTTTCACTCTGACACTAATGAGTGTTTTGATGCTATTGATCAGTGTCAAACAAGGCAAACTAAATCCTCCGCCATTCAGTGTTGTACAACAAAAAAACTTGAAAGCTTCCAAGGGGGTGAATACTTTATTTTACAGACACTGTACATGTTGCCAGCCTGAGGTTAAGCTGCCATTCACCACATTGAATATCTGACAGCAAGATACACACAAGCAGAGAAACAAATGTGTCAAAGACATGATGTCAGATGTCTGCTGGATTCAAGGTCTGCCCAAGAAAAAGCAGTCGATTCTTTTTTTTATTTTATGGCACAAAGTCTACTGCAATTTCAGATTGATTATTTTGAGGTGAAACGTAAACCACTAGAAGCACTTAATAACATTTCAAGTAATAATCTAAATTCATCATTTTGGCATTGATTGCAGCTAAACAGTAATTTGGTAATGAGCTGTTTTCAAGTGCATACCGCGCATGACTTTTTTTGCTCGAAGGCTTACCTGGTACGCCCGATTGGGGTTGGACAATTGCAGAGAGTGAAATAATTTAATAGTCAGTAATGCTGTGGTCTCCTTGCTTCAGGCTGTCACCTGGTCACTCCCGGTGAGGAGTTTGCCTGTTCTCCATACAGTATATCCAAGTAGTTCAGTTCTTTTCCCCAACCCAAAGATGCATGTTTAGCTTGTTTGGTTACTGCAGACTCCCTCTGTATGTACAAGTGTGGGTGTGGATTGGCACCCTATGCCAGGTTATTTGATGTTTGCTGCTGGGATAGTCTTGGGCATCCTGTGACCCTATATTTGGGTTAAATGGGTTAAGAAAATTGATGGATGGATAGCCCACACATTACAAGGCCCTTTAAATAGCTTGGAAATTAGGGCTTCAGATTGTTTGACTCATCCACTGCCATGTATTAAGATGGTCTCTCTGCACATTAAAAGGTTTATATCAGGGCACACAAAAGGTTTACCTTACAGAAGGAGCTGCCTGACAAAAGCTGCAGAGAGGAGGCCTATCAAGACACAGAGTGAAGTGTACTGAGGTGAGCCTACTTGCATGTAAAGGGAGGGAGTCCTCTAGTAGGGAAGCAGCATATAATCATAGCATGACGTCGTTCTTCTCAACCACCAAAGCTCAGTATGGCTTTTATTGTTCTGTTTCTATTCGGAATGATCATTTTAAACAGAGGAAATCAAAAAAAGACTGTTTTTTGAAGACTGTAGAAAATGACATGCCACTGTGCGTCTTTGGCAGCAGCTGCCTAAATCCACTCCCATCCACTTGATTCAACTGTACGTTCATGCCACCCACACTAAATCATTACTTGTTTGTTCACAGGTAAGAGAAAACAAAGTTGTTTCTTCTCATTAGCTGTCACGGCTCATAAACCCTTTGAAACGTGAGCCTCGCTTTGCAGTCAGTGAGCAACTCAAAAGGCTTATTTATTCTGGAAAGCAGTTGCCTCATGGAGCATTGAGCTGGAGATCCATGGAGACCCGGCTTCTCCACCGCCGTCTGCATTCTTTTATGCGTACAAAGTGTGCTTTGCTCTCTTCTCTGTGCCGCAGGAGGTGCTAATTTGATGGAGTCTGCGTTCTTATTTTCTCTGGTGGTCACTTACGGCTGCTGCCATTCCTTAGCACCTCGGGTGAGCAGAGAGTACTTCATGCGGACCACAGTGTCGCACACAACTGCAGATTTTGAATGCAAGGCAGCCAGGCTGTTTCTTGCTCCATTGGTTTTATGCCCTTAGGTTTCTCTCTTTATTCATTTCCTTGTTTTTAACAATAAAAAAAGGTTTTAGATATAATGAAGTAAAACTAGGTGGTACCAAATGTGGCTTGCATTAGGAGCTGGGGCATGATGCTACAGCTCATACAGTTCCTCCCCTCACCACACTTTTAATGGTGGTGTGATCTGCCTGTAGTTTACATGCCTCTGACTCAATGTGAGTTTCTTTCCTTGTGATCTTTGCAGACATGTAAACAGCCACTGTCAGTTGGACCCTATTTTCAGGAAATGTGTAGATGCTCTTAGGGATTGCTACTCTGACCGAAGACTACAGTATAATGCTGACAGTTCCCTTTTATTAAGTTGCAAAAGGCCACTACAAATGCCAGGTGGCACAGTGGTTGGCGTTATTACCTCACAACTAGAGAGTTGGGAGAGGTTGGAAAATGGATGGATGGATAGAGAGTCCTGGAGAAGAACCTGGCCATTTGATTCTATTCAGAGTCAGTTTGAGGTTCCAACGTCAGATCTAAGTATCTGGAATCTTGACTTCTCCACAAACATACATACCACAATGTAATCCTAGTCAGTGCAGGTAAAATTTTGTCACCAGTAGAGAAAAAGGAGTAAGTGTGGATATGTGTGTGAATGTACCCAGTGGTGAACTGCTATTTCATTTGCCCTGAATCTGACTGCTAGGACAGGCTCAGACAAAAAGGTAGCCACCATTAACAAGGTAGGCTGAAAAAATGAATGGATGGAAATCTAACCATGAAGTGCCAAAGTCCATCCATCCATCTATCCATTTTCTTTAACTCCTTATGGTCACAGCTAATCTTTGGTTAGCTGCCTGACTGCTCCAGGTAAGGCAGATCTGATTCCACCCTCTCTGTTCAGTTTTCACATTCTTCCAACACGTACTTCTGTTTCCTGCCATTTTCCAAAGATGTCAAGTTTAGCTTACCTGGTGACTTCAAAGTGTGTTCTTCTGTGAGTGAGTGTAGCCTGCAAGAATTTGGCATGCCATTCAAAGACTGGTTTGTTTGATGCTACTCAGATATGTCCCAGGATTCTATGATAAATTAAAGCCCTGGTGATCTTCTTCTTTCGGCTGCTCCCATTAGGGGTTGCCACAGCGGATCATCTTCTTCCATATCTTTCTGTCCTCTACATCTTGCTCTGTTACACCCATCACCTGCATGTCCTCTCTCACCACATCCATAAATCTTCGCTTAGGCCTTCCTTTTTTCCTTTTAGCTGGCAGCTCTATCCTTAGCATCCATCTCCCAATATACCCAGCATCTCTTCTCTGCACATGTCCAAACCAACACAATCTCGCCTCTCTGACTTTGTCTCCCAACCGCTCCACTTGAGCTGACCCTCTAAAGTCCTCATTTCTAATCCTATCCATCCTCATCACACCCAGTGCAAATCTTAGCATCTTTAACTGTGCCACCTCCAGCTCTGTCTCCTGCTTTCTGGTCAGTGCCACCGTCTCCAACCCATATAATAAAGCTGGTCTCACTACCGTCCTGTAGACCTTCCCTTTCACTCTTGCTGAAAGCCCTGGTGATCCAGAGAGGAAATGCATCTCAAAGGGTGGGTGACTGAAAAAGGAGAGAAATTTTGAAGTTTGTGTATATTGGTGGAAACAGAGGTTCATAATTACTAGAAGTGTCTACTTTTCTGCCTGTATGCCAAGGGATTGCCTAGGACAGAAGAGGCTGAAGGCATAGATATGACTGGGGAAGGTCAGAATTTTGGAAGGAGAAGACCACACTGGTAACTGGGGAGCCCATTGTGGCTAAACACTGTCCAATGGCAGCATGCTAGGAGTAGTTAGTGCACGGGGATGGATGTGAAATAAGATTTATGGAAGCTGAGCTGAATGTTGGATGAGTTCTCACAAAACATTGTTGGCAGCAGAGAGCTTCTACTTGGAATCGGTGGGGTCCTCTTCATGTTATGGTGGAAAGACAGTAGTAGAGCATCCCTGGGCTCCTAGGTCTTTCATTTTGTACTGAGGACTTAGCATTGTGGGCCAAGTTTGAGACCAATTTAGAAGAAAGGTTCTGTTAGATGTGATTTTAGATTTGAACCATCAGCTAAACAAATTGACAGGAACAGCAATGTGTTTAAATACAGTGTTAAATTGTACAGTGCAAATAATATAAGAATTCTGGGAAAATATGTCAATATAAAGCCCATGTTAAAACCAAGTGTTATTATCTATTGGACTGTTTAGGTCCGTTACAGTGAGCTATGAGCTGACGATGATCTCATGCTGATCTGGTCTCAAATTACAGTAATGACACTAACGTTCGGGTTTAGTGCTGTTGCAGTGTGCCCCAAACTAACAGCAAACCAAGACTAGAAGTAAGTGCAGTTACACAGTGTGCTTCTTGGGGTCTGAGAAGGGGAATAAACTTTCCTACTAGCATAGACAACCTCCTGAGCATTTTCAACAGACTTTGTTCCAGTGAGTAGTGTTGCAAAATAATTTCTGCATGCATCAGCCAGACTGTTACAGACATATAAAGCACAAACCATGCTGAATGTTATAAAGTATAGAGTGATATTAAATCAAACAAACTTAACTCAGTGCAACAGGTAAATAAAAGTGATGCACGGAAATATGTGTATTGTATAATATAAGAAATAGAATAATACAATTCAACGTAAAAAAGTTTGAGTCTGTGTCCCTAATTAAGTAATCTCTCAGCTGCCAGTTTGGATGGTATGCATTGATAGCTGCTGCCAGTTTCTTCCATGCTGGATTCTTTCAGAGTTAGAAAAGGAGAATGGCAGCAAGATTAAGAAGAGAGTGGAGTAGATTGTCGGTGCTTATGACACGCTGCGTTAGGATGGGGGTTAAGTGGCTGAGCCTCCCTACCTGAAAGACATGGCGTTGAACCTCTGTGTCCAGACCCAGTGGAGGCTCCAGGGCCGTCTTAATGTATGGGCACTGGCCAGGGACGCCAGGAGCACAGGGGCTCATGATGTTTCTGATGCCTGTGCATGTTTCCCTTTTGCTATCAAAACATGGCCTCAGCACACTACTTTGTCCAGGGGTTTATGATGCTGGTAAGACGGCCAAGAGTGGAGCAGCTAGGGCTTGTCTTCTGTTTATTTGATCATCCCGCTCTTGCATGCTCTATATAATGCAAACAGAATTTAGATTTTACTGCCCGTTTGTCCCGGTCATGTGTTGTATTGAGAGGCAGTAGGTTCATTTCTATGCAGGAAATTGCCTGATTATAACGATCTTCTGTATTTACAATTTTAACCCAAATCCCTTTGTCTCCCTTGTTTGGGAGAGCTGGTGAAAAATCAAACGAAATGAAACCTTCACCAGCAACCTCTGAAGTCTCTCATAAGTTCCTTAGTTAGGTTTAGTTCAGTGTTTTGTTATAAAAGGAAACCTGAAGAGTTTCACACTGTGGAGAAAGCTCCTTTAAAAAAAATTCCAACTCAGATACATTTTGGGAAAGTATATAATGTGAAAGCCACTCGCTGTGCAGCTGATATCAGCGTTTTTTCACCTCGTGTTTTAGTGTGTTGTGAAGATCTAAGTCTCACTTACTTAGAGGCGGGTGTCACGTTTGCATAAGTATGGGTAAGGGACCGCTGCTTTTCATTTGAGAAGTTGTTTCATTATACAACAGTGGCAACGGGAGCTGCTGACTAATGCGCAAAAAATAACAAAACAGAACTTTTCAGAATTCCAGTGTGCTCAGCTTGTTATGTGATGTGAAAAATCAAAGGCTGCAAGCAAAGACAATCCAGGCCTGCCAACACTGCCTGTCACAGCCCTCTTTTTTGTGGAGCGTATCTTGTTAAACACCTAGGAAGGTTTTGAACCAAATGTTTGCCGCTCTAGACACTCCAGATGAAAATGAAATCCTATCACGGCACCCTAGTGTGCTGTCTGGAACGGAAAGTAAACTTATACCAACTGGGAAGACCCAAAACAAAGTAGCCAAAGTTATGACAAAACTGTTATTTTTTTTATTTCATATCTGAAGCAGAAATGACAGAGTTCAATCAGATAGTCTGTGTGCAGCCTCAATTTAATAATCCTTTTGTTTTCACAAAATATTGCATTTTGATGTGTAAAGCTAGGAACTGGTGTTACTCACTGACTATTTATAATGCCACATAACATGCAGTGAATGTAGTCTATAGATTCTTATCAACGCTCTTTTCACCTTTGCTGGTTTTAATTACCTACATACAGAAAAGAAAAATCCATTTTCCCATCTCTCTGGCATCCACCCCATTCCATTTGTAAAGCAATTTGTAATGGCCAGTGATAATTCTGCAGAGTGATAGCATCCTATTGTGTCCCATAATCTATAAATAGACCCCAAAGCGTATGGAAATAATATTTTATTTAACAGAGGCACGAAAAGAGGAACCAAATAAGGTACAAACTCAGTAAAAGAAAATTCTTGTTGTGCCTGGGTTTGAACCTAACGTCTATGTAATACAGCAGTGGCACATCTGCTTGTCTTCACCAAATCAGGCAGACACAACACTTCAAATTTACCTCCCATTGTAATCTCACTACCAGTGAATTCTCTGCTAAGTTCATCTCCCAAGAAGACTGGCAAGGTTAGCTGTTAAAATATCCACCATAGGCAAGCCTGCAGCAGATCCCTCAGCTTACAGGTTTCCCTTGTAAATGGAAGGATAAAAATTAAAAAAAATAAACGAAAAAGTTCCAGCTATGAAAACCACTTTTAATGACCAGGTTTTCCTAGTGAAAGCTTTAAGAAAAGTGATAATGAAGCATGGCAACATGTCACCAACTGCCTTTCACAAAACTACAGGCTTCTGCTCTTCAGAAGGGCTGCTGGATGAATGATGATGTCCTATGATAATGTCACCAGATGGGGTGGAGTGGAAGTGACTCCAATCCTCTTCTGGGAAGTATTCCTCCATTGTAGAGAAAGAAACCAATGTTGCCAGCCAACTGAGCTATTTTTGATCCGTGCCTATGAGGAAAGATGGAATTTCACGGGTCATGCTTTTTGGGCTGTTTTTCATACCTCACTCTATTAGCACTATTTCACATATCGGATGCCCCGTTTCACTGCTCTTCAGATGTCTTCATCCTACTTTATCACTCTCAAATCTTTGAGGGTGGTCCCCCCTACTCTTTAATGACATATATGCATTCTGTTTCTGTCACTCTCATATTTCCAAAGGGGGGCAGCCCAGCCCACCCCACCCCACACTCTTTAATGGTATGTATGTAATCCATCACTCTCAAATCTCTAAGCGGGAACCCATTCATAACTTTTCATGGGTGTCAGTTTCTATATTCTAAGTATTAGGCTCCTTTCTTGCACCACCATTTGGCTTTTGAGCTGTCCTTAGGCTGGAGATCATTTCAGGACCTGGTAGCCCTGAAGGAAACCGAATCCCTATGAACTCTCCATTCTGTTTTCCCAATTGCACCCATGAAAAGGTGCCCATAAGATACTCGCTGCTCTCCTATGTTTCAAACCCTGTAAGTGTTAAGCCAATGTAACTGTAGTGAGGCGTGTCTTACGGGATGTTTTAATCAATTTAATGTATTGGTATTTTTAAGATTATACTTAGCCCACTGGTTAATACACGTGTACTCACCTTAACAAGGTAATTGCCATTTAGTGGTGTGGATAGTGCAGTGCATAGGCTGAAGTTGGTGGTGTGTATTGAAGAGAAGAGTGGCTAAGTAAGGGAGGAAAAAAGAAATGGAGAACCAAAGCAAGCAAGCACAAGCTCGAGACAGAGACGAGAGCAGGAACAGTATAACGCAAGCTTTAAATGGGCTAGTGTAGATGGGATCCTCTGGGAGTAGTCAATCTGCTGAGTGACTTCCAAGTAGCAGTGAAGGCAAAAGGAGGCTGGAGAGTGGAAGGAATGGACCAGAGGGAAGAAAGTGAACCTTCTGCTAGGTGTAGGGGCTTGGGGCAATGGTGGTCGAGGGTAAGTTGTAGTATAAAGGCGGAGCTAAGTGCTGTGATCCAAACTCCTGGGAGGGGCCAATCTTCGCACAATGCTCAGTATCAGGATTTATGCTTAAAAATGACTCAATCTTTGGTTTTATTCTTATTTTTAATGCTCTGGTTTTAACTTATGTCACACACGTGGGAGGCAGCTAAAGGGGCTGAATAATAGTAGTTCCACGCCAGACTAGGGGGTGGTGAGGTGCACTGACTTTCTCTCTCAATCCTCTGCAGACTATCTACAGGAAATCCTGCATGGTTCCTGTGGCACTGTTGGCTTCCTTTCCACTTTTTCTGGCCCCATTGATGACATTACTTCTGGTCCCAAAGACATCACTCCCACTTTCCGGCACCATCAATAATGTCACTTCTGGGTTCATCAATGACATCACTTCTGGTTCCAGTCCAGATGATGTCACTTCCTGTCTTGGCCTTTAAAGCCGCCATCTTTACAGCCTTAAAATCAGTCCACTTATCATCTTGGAAGATGGTTGACTGTGTTATGTTGCTCTTGTGCATTCTGGTGCATTGTGGATACTTATTTCTTTGTGGTTTTTGATGAACAGTTTTTGCACCTTATATCTTGTCTTCACTTACTACTAATCTATCATTGGTCTATGAACTACTAGATGTCCCGCCAAGGGACACTGCCATAGGCTGTTGGCATGTTGCATCACAGTAACATTATGAAACTTATTGTACATGACTGAAAATTGCTGGGCATGTCCAATTTACTTAACGTGTGCTGACCTTCCAGAACAGAAATGCTCACCCATTTTTGTGTTACAGCCAATAGCATGCTGCCTGATGGTCCTGTTGCTGTATGAAGGGTTAACAGATACAGTGAGTTTAGCTGCAGTCTCTGTATTTTTCTATTCTATTGTGGTATGTAAAACACAAGACATCGGAAAGACAAGCTTCTCATCTGTTTGTGAGGTATAAACCCCCAAGTTCCTTATTCCTAATTGCTGCCTTGTATGACTCGTACCTCTGGGTGAACATTCATTAGTTGTCAGGTCTCATGCACACACAACATGCCCCTACGACGAAGCTCAAAATGTACAATCTTGTCAGAGTGGATTGTGGACTAGTTGGAGGAAGTCACTGGCCATGTCCCACTATGCAACTGATTTCTCAGAAGTGCACCACCAAGTGCCTCCGACTCACTAATATAAATGAAGACTACGGCTGAAAACCATTAAAGTCGTCAAATGTGACATGGCCTTTAGATGTATCATTAGGCTATATCGGGGTACTCAATTACATGTGCCGGAGGTCCACAGTGGCTGTGGGTTTTCTTAACCAGTTTCTTTATTTATGGATTAAGCAATCTTTTTGAGGGTTGAGCTTTAGTAACCTCACTTATTACGATTCTCTCTTAAATGCCTATTTTAGTTATAAACTGCAGCATTGAGGTTTTCATTATTGCTTGTTTTCTTAACCAGGAAGCAGTTAATAATGAGGAGCAAATGACAAAGGAACCAGCAGGCCTCCAGCTAACATACTTCCATTTAAACCTGTGTGCATGCATCATGTTAACAGTGTTTTGAAATAAATGAGAGAGAAGGGAAGGACCGTTAAAGATGTGGATCAAGTTCCCAGAACACCAAAAATATTCAGTTTTTATCTTGGAAGAATGAAAGCATTAACAAGCCTTATCATTAAATAGCACATTTCATTTTTTTTATTAGGCCTGACTTCTAATTATGAAACTGATTGGAACAAATACTTGCAGCAACTGTGGACCTCCTGGACTTTAGTTGAGTATCCCTGGACTACATCATCCTCTAAGGCCCCAATGTCAGACCCCCTGAGCTACTTCTTGACTTGCCTGCCTTTTATCATAACACCATACAAGAACTCTCTAATGGAATCCAGGGTATAAAGGAAATATAACTGACACCACACCAATCTTCACGGACGTTCCCAAACCGTGGTGCTCCCTGGATATTTCCATTCATGGCCTCAGATATTCACACAAGAGACTCAGCAAAGCACCTTACAGATCTTTCTTCTGCCTTCTAGCAACAGCAGCCGCAAATTGAATAAAGAATGGAAATATTTATCAGTAAGTTATAGCCTAGCCATACTAAATATAAATAACCAGACTTCTACCATGAAAATACTCTGGGAAAAATATTTTTTCTAGTTTAATACATTCTGAAGAGAGCCACATTTAGAGCTGGCACATATGAGAGTGACACTCTGTTTCTCTCTGTGTCTAGACGTCCGACATGATGATTGCTACAGCTGTGATGATTCCCTCCCACAGATACTGAATGACATGGAACTTTTGAAGTGGAGAATATTTCACATATGCAAGCAGAGATACATCTAATGGCATTATCCCTATATTGCAATTGAAAAAATAGGTGGGATTTTGGCTGCCTTTTATCACTAGAAACATCTGTCTCAGGTCTGCTGTTTTAGCTGATCTACTGTACACTACGATTTGTAATTTCATAACAGCGCCGAGTGGAGCTGTGACAGTTTCACTTTGTACTGCTGTGTCATGTCTTTAAGTCTTTTGGATGGAGACTGCCCAATTAAAGGGTCAATGGTTTTGGTTCACCTTTGAGTCAACCTGTAGATGGCTCAGAGATTTAACCATAGATGGAGAATTGCCTGGTGTTGGGAATATTTGTTATCACTCAAAATGCTCATCATATACAATACAATTTATTTTTGTATAGCACAAAATCACACAAGAAGTGTCGCAATGGGCTTTAACAGGCCCTGCCTCTTGACAGCCCCCCAGCCTTGACTCTCTAAGAAGACAAGGAAAAACTCCCAAAAAAACCTTTGTAGGTGAAAAAAAATGGAAGAAACCTTGGGAAAGGCAGTTCAAAAAGAGACCCCTTTCCAGGTAGGTGGGGGTGCAATGGGTGTCAAAAAGAAGGGAATCAATACAATACACAGAACAGAGCAAATCCTCAATACAGTATAAAAATAAAAAAAATGTACAAGTATGGAGCAGAATTTAACAGTAGATGATATCCCATAATATGATTTGGATTTGTTTAGAGTCCTGGAGACCTCAGCCATCATGCTGCCTCCCCATTTGGCCATTCCACAGCTGAATCAGAGCTGGGCCAGCCAGGACCCCTCTACCCCACAATTCCTGTGATCCTCTATCAGGGATGACTTTACTTTAGGCAGGCAAAACAACTTGGCAGGTGGGTTGTGGCACCAAGTCCCACATTTGAGTACCTAGCAGAAAAACAGAATAGGTGAGAATTAGTAAAAAATTATGACTATCATGTTACTTATGTTTCAGAGCTAATGACTAACAACAGAGATGCAGTATGTACAGTTAATCAGCAGCTCTAGTCAGGGTATGCTAAACTGAAGTAATGAGTCTTCAGCCGGGATTTGAAAGCGGAGGCCGAAGAGGCATCTCTTATAGTAGCAGGCAGACCATTCTACAGTTTAAGGGCCCTGTAACTAAAAGCTTGACCTCCCACTGTTATTTAATTAATTCTTGGAATCATAAGCAGACCAGCATCTTGAGATCTTAATGTGCGCTCTGGTTTGTAAGTCATGATAAGTTCAGACAAATAAGTCGGACCTTGGCCATTTAATGCTTTATATGTTAAAAGGAAGATTTTGAAATCTGCCCTAAACTTAACCGGGAGCCAGTGTAAGGATTTAAGAACTGGAGTTATGTGCTCGTATTTTCTTGTTCTTGTAGTAATTCTTGCAGCAGAATTTAGGATTAACTGGAGGCTGTATAAAGAAGTTTGAACATTCAGTGAACACCGCATTGCAGTAGACAATCCTAATAGAAATAAATGCATCAATTAATTTTTCAGAATCCTGTTTATTTAGAAAGCGCCTTAACATGATTATATGAGGTATAAATAAGAATCAGCTCTTTCAGTTTCACCAGGAGGCTGCACTTAAAGTGAAGGCAGGGCATTTTTATGTCAATCCATTCGTGGCAAAAAGTTGAAGAACATGCTAGCCCAAGTGCCACAGAATGTTACAGAAATCGGGATCATTGGATTGATGAAGTTTGTTGGGTAGAATGGCCTGCTTCACTTAAAATTAAAAAAGATTAGGAGATTTGGTTCCTAGTGGGCAGATTTGGCTCAACCGACATATCCCAATAGCATTTCTCCGGGTTATAAGAGTGGCGATGATGTTTACTTATGCTGACCAATGCAAAGTCTGTGTGTTCCAGACTTATTCTCCTCTATATTTCTACTTTTGCAGAAGCCTGACCCTGAAGCCTTTTATTAGAAGGTGCTGCAGGAAAATTCATGACTTCAAACAGTCAAGACATTGTAAAAAGAAAAAAAAAATATATATCTTTGGTTAAACCTTCAAAAGACTTATGACATACTATTTAAAAGGGCACATCTTGGGCACTAAAAAATGTCACATTTATAGCGGATCGTTTCAAGTAGTTGACCTTTTAGGCAGCTGTCTGTTTGGAGGTTTCAGGGCATGGTGGAATAAAGCCTGAAACATTGTTTAAAAGGCACTCAAGCAGCATTCGGTGCAACATCTCGCTAGCTGCACATCTTGTATTTGTTAAGAAAAAATAGCAAACCCAGGCTCCGGGGACATTTCATTTGTTTTCTGGTATTGTTTTATAATGTGTGTCATGCAAAGCATTGGTAAATAGAATTATACATGCTGGAACTATCATACAGAATACCAGACATTATTATTAATGATATCTGTTATGAATAAGTCATAAATACAAGTGAATTCTCAGGTTATCTTTTTTATTTTTGCCTTGCTTATCACTCTAAAGCCAACTTTTAGTTTATTCTGCAGTTAGGTTTATAAAAACTATCACCAGTAAAATGTCCTCCATTTTCCACACCCACTTTTCCCATTAGGATGAAGGAGGGCGCCTGTTGGCTGGTACCACATCCAGAGGTTTCAGTGTTGTGCTTGTTACTTCTGAGATAGGCCACTTGTGACCCTGCTTCAGAAAATGAATGGATGGATTAAATCCAAACAATTCAATTAAGAAAAGGTTATTTTCTGTAGTGCCTTTCTATAGTGCAGACTTCCCCGAGGCAACTAATGTGATCCTTTTCAATGACACGTTAGAGTAGGGGCTACCTAAGTACATCACTAGTCACTTGCTGCTACGTAACAAATAGTTCTTTCGGTCTTTAAAGGACTTCAAAACATCAATGACAACAAGTTGGAATAGGGGCTACCTATGGTGCATCCATTAGTGACTTACTGCTATATACCGTAACAAGACCTTTAGAAATCCATTGTTTGTGTCGGAGTGTCTAATAGATGCACTATAGTAAGCCTCGATTACAAAGCATTGCCTCAATTTCTCTATTTGCCAGACACAAGAGTGTGCAAAGTCAAGTGGAAAGTGCTGTACATCAATTGCTAAGCATTAGGGACAGTAAAGAATCGCCAACCCAAAGGGTGTCACTTTGGGGGCCACTCTTCAGCTTGGAGATGAAATGCTGCTGCTGAAACTTCACAGGCAGACCTTTGAATGGCCGGAAAATACGAGTGGCAAGCCATTTTCCAGCAATTATAAGAGCATGTACACTTTTAGCAAATATATCGGATCAAAACAAAAATACTGGAGAAGAGCACACAAGGTCAAGCACTGTAATCTTGGTCGATTTGAACCTTTTCAGTGCTGCAGAAAGTCGGCTCTGATTGTGCCTAACTGCTTTTGTTCTGTCTTCAAAAACTATTGAATAGTGTCTGATATTCCCAGCATTTCACTAACTGGGCTGTGATTTCATCTTTATGATCAGCATCTGGACAGCTCCACTACACACACACACACCCGTGCGCGCACGCACGCACACACACTTTCAAGTTAAAAGCCATCAGGCTTTTGTTAAGAGATTCCATGTGCTGTCTGAACGCTCTATTGACAATGAACTGAGGCATCTAATCTGAAGCGTCTATTTATCACGGAACTCTGGCTGGATTGACAAGGTATGATAGATTTATATTTGCTCTGGTTTGAATACCTTTCAAGTACAGTGGCCCAGCGCAGATTCTTTATGCACAGGCATTCTCTATTGTCCACTTTCCTTGGGATGGAACAAACAAGGCTGCTTATTCAATTTCTTCATATTTCAGAAAATGATCTCTTGGGGGGGAAAAAAAGTGTGTGTGAGTGTGTGTGTAGCGGCAAATGAAAGCCTGACTGCTGAAGCAAGGGATAACAAAAGTGGAGGAGGGTGCGCTTTAATTTTTATAATGTATGGTGCTTTGCCTCATAAAATGAATGCATGTGCTAATGAAATGTTATTCATATATTTGTTTTTTTTTTTTTTTTTAAAAGAATCCTTGACTCCTTTCAGCCTCCCCAGAATGCTTTCTGTCATTGCTATATTAACAAGGAAATGGATGTCAATTCATCACCTGTATAAAACTGTCACCAGCACAGCCATCACATAGGCCCGTTAACCCTGTTTTACCTCTGCAGTCACCAAACAATATTGCATACTTTTTCATTTAATAGGCATAGATTCCTTTAGATAGCTCAAGGTCATTCATATCAAAGTGGGATTACTGGTGAGCCAGGGCAGCAATACCTTTAATAGGCCAATCCTTTATAAAAGAAAAAAAAAAGAAAAAAAGCTGGCAGTCACGTAAAGAAAGGCTACTAACAGAAAGGAGGGGAAGGTGCTGAGCGGTACTTTTCCTTCAGTCTGCCTACAGGTCCCTAGGCACTGGCCTGTTGACTGCATTTACACATTATATTACTTAAGCGTTGCAGACCGGAGCATAATAACATTATTCCTTGAAAACTGGGATTCTAACCATACATTAGAGTTACTGACCTGTGGAGGAATTTCTCCAATGGGCAGATGAGCACTGCTTGTTCTAAAGCGCTCATTCTTCAAGAAGCAGGTTTTCTCGGCATTTCCTGAAGGCTGCTCAAAATAAAATGTTCACTGAGCAGAGTTCTGTAAGCACTCCTTCGAGTTTATTTATAAATCTTTATTACTTGTGTGGCCAGGCAACTTTAATTGTCACTTAAGGTCTTGCTTCTCCCCTAAAGAATATCTCCATAAATCATCTTTGAAGTGTAGGTTTGCTCTATCTTGTTAGAGATATAGAAATGATACCATCTTTTAAACATTTGTTATACCTATTAAATAATTCCATCTGAAATTTAAAGTCATTTGTGAGGAATTATACATGAACCACTTCTGCCCTTTCTCCAAGCACAAATCTCATCATTTAACAATTAAAACTTGTTACTGTATTTAGATTTAACCATCTTTGTACATCTTTATGTATGTGAGATATTTTGCCTAAAGGCAGGTTTTACGAATCCATATTCATGATAGTGTGCCTTCAGAATAATAGCTGAAGCAGTATGTATACCTTTACAGCTCTCCTCAGATGCCACTGCAGGACTGAATGAGGTTGATATCAAGGCTACTGACTCGTCCGGTCTAGCCTGTTGCTCACATGGACATGCTGCTACAATTCTACGCGTAGGCATGGGCATTGTTCAGGACTGGGTGCAGTTTCATTTGATAATCACATAGGGGTTAAATTAGGGAAAGAACAGAACTCCCATGAGCTCCAACCACATCCCTACAATTTGAGCTGTTTATTTTTTGGTGTCATGGGTGCCCAGAGTTGCACGGGTTAGGGTAGAGGAGGTAGAAGTCCCCTAGGGTTAGGGTTAGGCTTAGGGTTCAGGTTATATTCTATTGCTGCAGTTTCTATTTATTGCTCGGGGCTGGCTGGAGATCAATGGTTTCAACTAGATGAATGATGCTGCTTTTTGAGTACTGGACTCTGGGCAGAACTGCTTCTAGCCTTAATTTTCTTACCTTATTGTTTTTTTTCTGAATGTATCTGGAACCATCTGTAAAATTTCATGACTTCAGTAGTTCTTGTTGAGCTAACGGGGCCTACTTACACATTGAGAACACAGCAGGCAAACCATTGCTTTTCCCTGTGACATTTGAAACACTCAATTAACCTTTTGTTTTGGGCTGCGGTCACTTTTTTTGTTTAAAAAGGGACGCATATGAATGAAAATTCAAAAAAGAGATCTGCTTAATATGTTTTCCTGTTTCTCCTAGAAAACACCTAGAAAGCATTAAGATCTGAAAGAATCAAAATGGAGACATTTTCTCAGATTTTTGCAGAGATAAAAAAGAACACCCCAATATTCTCACCTTCTCAAGTCCCCCTTGACTTTCAGCCGAGATCTCGGCAAAGTCACACAATAGGCTTAGATTTTCTTGTAGTGTCTTGACATTTTTTGCAATTTCAAAGTATCTGAGTTGTGTGCTCAGTAATGTACTGTGAAGTATATATACAGTTGTTTGTGATAATACAACACTTTACAATGATTATAAAACTATAGTACTTGCTTCTGAATAATACAATTACAGTGAAACCTTGGATTGCGAGTAACTTTGTTTGCGAATGTTTTGCAAGACAAGCTAAAATTTTTAATAAACTTTAACTTGATAAATGAGCAAGGTCTTGCAATATGAGTAGTACATGTACGCTTTGTCTGCCGAGCATCACGTGATCACAACGTGATCTCACTGTGGGATTGTGGGTAATCGTCTCCCATGCTCGTTCTCAGTCGGCATGCCTCACTCATATAGTCAACATCCGTATGAGGTTATACTGTTTACTATAGCATGGTGACCACGTGTGTGTGCTGTAATGTGCGAGTCCCTGTTATGAACCCCAAAACATGAGGCTGAGTCTCAGTAATTTAGCAAAACCAGCTTTATTCAGCATGAAACAGGACCAGCTCGGTTATTTATTGTAGCAGGATCTACCGCTCTCCTATACAGACACACAGCAATCAGGCAGGGTCGTGACCAGGTTAGTGGCCAAGTAATACTGTGCTCTTGCACTTATAATGTTCCTTGCATCATCCATTGATGGAAGGTTCTTATAACTTGACTGCAATCTTTTCTGATTCTCTTTTACGGCGAACTGCTACAGCGCTGTGGTTGCTTGCTTCAGGACGCTAGTGTGTTGTCCTGTTGGGGTGGGAATCCCAAAAGAGTTTAGAAACCTTACAGTGCATAAAGCATTTTTTTTATTTTGTGTCCAAGTGTAGTGACTCTTCAGACAAAAGCAACTGTCATTGGATAGGTTCCTTGTTAAAGTCGCAAAAACAGAAAGATTTCAGTGAGCCAACAGATAGCAGTGATTCCGTTAGAGTGAAGATTTTGTATTAATCATTTTTATATAAATATTTGTGGGTTGTGAAACGAATTATCTGAGTTTCCATTATTTCTTATGGGGAAATTCCCTTTGATATATGAGTGCTTTGGATTACAAGCACATTTCCGGAATGAATTATGCTCGCAAACCGAGGTTCCACTGTAGTTGCTCTAATTTATATTGCTGTTTCCCAGTTAGGAAGAAAAGCTAGGTATTGTGGCTTAGTGGTTAAGACTTTGGGCTTGAAACCCTGAGGTTATGAGTTCAAATCCCACTACTGACACTGGGTGATCATAAGCAAGTCGCAGCATCTGCTTGTCCTCCAATAGGAAAAAACAAAAGAAATGTTCATTAACTGATCGTGTCTAAAATGTAGTAATCCTCCTTGGTAAAAGGCATCAATTCAATAATAAGTAAAAAAAAAAAAAAAAAGGTTATATCTTAAAAAAGATTAAAATGAGACTAGAAAGAGATCTCCCAAAATGTAACATGCTTTTCAAGCCAAATTCTCAATTTTGACTCTTTTTACTTCAGTTGTATCTCATGTTTGCTTTTTGTCTAAAGCTATTTCACCTAAGGAATTTTAGGAGAAATATCTGTGCCAAAGCTGATTCTTAAATGAAACATAAATGAGAATCTCCTTTAAGTCATATGTACCATTAAAGATCAACCTTTGAGCAGTAAAAATTTCCTATGGGAAGTCACCATCGCTGTGGAGCACCAAAGAAATACAATTATTACAGTTTAGGCTAAAGTGAGGGTTCAATACATCAAGGAAAAGTCAGAGAGAGTAATGGGAAAGTAAATACATGAATATCATGAAAAGCTGGAAGAAATGGGTATTGTAAACAGCAGAAATCAAAGCATAATATTCTCATCGCCATCATCATCAGTGGATAAGGAGGCCTGGTTAACTGCTCTGACCCTGTAGCAAGTTGTGCCACAGGACCTCTAGTAGTCGGCTTATCGTGTCATTTTGAACTCTTTAAAGATTATATAAACGGGTAAGAGTGCCTGCACTTATTGTACGTGGAGAGGAGGGTGCTGCAGGTAGTGTGCTGTGAGTGGCATGGGGGTGACTGCTGGAGTGTGTGTTGGATACCTGGTGCTGTCGGTCTCGGGAGAGAGGCAGCATCATGTTATTTGTCAGCAAGAAGTGAGAGGATATAGGATCCACTGGGAAGCACAGAAAAGGGTCTTTAACACATACTGTATAGATAGTATTACATACCTGAGGGATTACAACACGTTTTTAAAGGGTGGCAGCTTAATTAAGAGAATACAATATAGAACCAGCTGAGGATGATTGTAGCTCCTCCAGTAGGGTATGTAAAGGAGAAGGTGGAAGATGTCGGTGAGAAGCCTCTCAGGAGTGGGTCTTTCTTGTTCTTATATCCCACAGATTGTGCTCCAAGCTACTGAACCCCAGGAAACAAGAGAAAGGATGAGAAGAGGGGGTGAATCGATCCCCGAGTTATGGAAAATCAAGGGATAGATGATTGGCATGTGATCTGGGGAATTGGGAGAATGGAAGAGACAGAGAGAGAGTGCAAAGGTGTGCTAAGGAATGAAGTTATCGGATAATGTTTCGTGATTGGGCCTCAGACGATACAGTAATGAGGGAGATGTAAAACCAGTCACAGGAGAAACATTGAATTATTTCGTTTTCTGATCCATTAACTTGAAGGACACATTTTTATTGTATCTTTCTAACTTGGAAGAATGTCCATTTAGTGGAACTTTTAAAAGTGCTTTTGTATTTTTTCTGTCTTCAATCATTTGAATGGACTGTATTTAATTGAAAATGCATGTATTAATTATTGTAATTGACGACATGTAATTTAATAACTGTTTGTTTTTGTTTTTGCACTGAGCATCTGTGTGGCTCATTCTCTCACAAGTGTGCTCGGCTCATGAACCCCAGGACTCTGCTACATGCTGGGACGAGGGCACAGAGCATCGCACACCCTCATTAGGCAACATAAACAACTCTCTAGCTTGTTTAATGCAATTTGAGCTCACAGTGGGCCAAGGCAAGAAACAGTCCAGAGCAGGGCGCCAACCCATCATAGGGCCCACTCACAATCTTATTCAGCCAAATCTGAGTATGGGAAAGATGCTATACAAATAAAATGTAAATAATTTAATTTGGAATTGATAATTAACCTAATCATCATACCTTTGGGGATGTACCCAGAGAAAGCTCATGCAAACATTTGGAGAAGATGCCAGCTTGGGCATTAAATTTAGAAAGATGTTGGTACCAATATCCCATCCTGGTGTTAGATATGTTAAGAAAAAATAAGAAACTAATAGTATCCGAAAAAGCACACTAATGATGCTATAAACCTGTAAATCTCTAAACTAAAGCAACAAATGAACAATAAGGACTTACAGTCATTCCTCCATATCTTCCCTATGGGTGAAAATGCAAATATCTTTGATTTACAGATTGTTTGATGAAGTTAATTAAAAATAATGCCTCCTTGACCGTTTTGTTTGATAAAAACATGACAGTGACCTATAACTCTGAAGAACACTCATTATGAGAAAAGTGCTATATAAATGCAAATAATTATTACTATTATGGCACCTCAGAATGTTGTACAAATCAAATTTCAGACTATCTTTAATGTTGTCTAATATTTCTGTCATTCTGACAGTATCATCTAGACACCATTTTTGCTGCATCCATCTTCTTTATTGTTACTACGCCTGTTGCTGATCACATTACTAGTGATGAGTGAAATTGAATGTACAGTGAACCTCAGTGTTTTGTGCTCTGCAAAAAAATTGTGAAATAAATTGCATTTTGCATCCAGTGAAATTTGTGCCATTCACACAGGAAGAAATATGTTTAATTCCTTTCTGGAAGCATTTTCACATTTTAATTCTGCTTGTGTATGCTTGCCATTTGGTATTTTAATGAAGATCTCTAGTGAAAATTAAAAAAAGTCACCATTAAGTGTGCATATCCTCAACTAGGAGAAAGCTAGGTGATGTGGTTGGCATCAGTAACTTTCCATGTAGTTACGTTTCCTGGAGAGAATGCATAGTAATGTGCATGATGGTGTGGAAAACAGGCAACATGTCACATTTTGAAAATTAGTATGGCGTTAGGAAAAGCAAACATTGAAGGAGCCTGACACCCCCCAACAGAGGAAACTCTCTGAAATATTAATAATAATAATAATGAAATTTTGATAGAATAAAAAGTGTAAAGGATCAGCACAGACAGTTTAGAGAGCCTTCAGCACAACTTCAAAAAATAGAACGAGCCAGCAGTTTCAATCATGACATGTCATTTCTGCCTTTAAAAGGCCTACATAATTTTTCTAACTTTTGACTATGATTTTAGCATTTCCGTTTTAGTATTTATTGTTTTGATAAAATATTTAATTGTGCGTCTCTGACTGCGTTCTTTCTTCTTTGATCTCACGGAGGCACGGTGCCACACAGCTCAGGTCACCTTTTCAGCTACATTAATCAGTCCACTATAGTTGCAAGACATTTCCCTAGCCCTCAGGGATATTTTACAGACAACTGCACCCTTATAATCCTGTCAAATCCAGTTCAGTTACCCCTTCCCCATTGACTTTAATGCAGTTCGACAAGTTCCACAAATATCGCAAACATTTCCGTGATTTTGAAAGTCTCATGGTGACGCAAGCTCTGCAATGTTTGCTCATCACTATTCACTAGTTATATTTGCCATCATTACTCCATCATTATACACAGAAGTTCAATATGGTGTCCCGCAGGGCTCAGTACTGGGACCTTTACTGTTTTCACTTTACATGCTTCCACTGGGATCTATCATTAGGAAACATAGTGTTAATTTTCACTCGTATGCAGATGACACCCAGTTATACCTTTAATTTAAATCAGATGAAGTTTCTCCGATATTGTCTTTAATTAGTTGTGCTAGCGAATTAAAGGAGTGGATGAATGAGAACTACTTGTCTTTAAACACAGATAAAACAGAGATGTCAATTGTTGGAGGGAATGACGCTGATCATAACAATATTTTGTCATCATTTAACTCAGTTGGAATCCCAATTAATTTTACAGAATCAGCCTGCAATCTAGGAGTTATCTTTGACTCTAGCATGTCATTTAAAGCGCATATTACAAAGTTGTTCAAAACATGTTTCTTCCATCTTAAAAATGTTAGGAAATTAAGGCGCTTTCTAAATAAACAGGATCCTGAGAAATTAATTCATGCATTTATCTCTAGTAGGATTGACTGCTGCAATGCAGTATTCACTGGATGTTCAAACTGTTCTTTATACAGCCTCCAGTTAATACAAAATGCGGCTGCAAGAATTATTACAAGAACAAGAAAATATGAACACATAACTCCAGTTCTTAAATCCTTACACTGGTTAAGTTTAGGGCAGATTTCAAAATCCTTCTTTTAACATATAAAGCATTAAATGGCCAAGGTCCAGCTTACTTGTCTGAACTTATCATGACTTACAAACCAGAGCGCACATTAAGATCTCAAGATGCTGGTCTGCTTATGGTTCCAAGGATTAATAAAATAACAGTGGGAGGTCGAGCTTTTAGTTACAGGGCCCTTAAACTGTGGAATGGTCTGCCTGCTACTATAAGAGATGCCCCTTCGGTCTCAGCTTTTAAATCCCGGCTGAAGACTCACTACTTCAGTTTAGTATATCCTGACTAGAGCTGCTGATTAACTGTACAGACTACATCTCTGTTGTTAGTCATTAGCACTAAAACATAAGTAACATGATAGTTAGAATTGGATACTGACCCTCACCTATTCTGTTTCTCTTCTCGGTACTCAAATGTGGTACTTGGTGCCACGGCCCACCTGCCAAGTTGTTTTGCCTGCCTAAGGTAAAGTCATCCCTGATGGAGGATCACAGGAATCGTGAGAAAGAGGGGTCCTTTCTTCGGATTGGCTGGCCCAACACTGTTTCAACCGTGGAATGGCCAAATGGGGGAGGCAGCTTGATGGATGAGGTCTCCAGGAGTCTAAAATTATCTAAATCTTATTATGTGATATCATCTACTGTTAAATTCTGCTCCGTACTTCTAAAAAAAATTTTATTTTTTTTATTGAGGATTTGTTCTCTGCGGTGGGTTGGCACCCTGCCCGGGATTGTTTCCTGCCTTGTGCCCTGTATTGGCTGGGATTGGCTCCAGCAGACCCCCGTGACCCTGTGTTCGGATTCAGCGGGTTGGAAACTGGATGGATGGATTTGTTCTGTTCTGTGTATTGTATTGACCCCCTTCTTTTGACACCCACTGCACGCCCAACCTACCTGGAAAGGGGTCTCTCTTTGAACTGCCTTTCCCAAGGTTTCTTCCATTTTTTTCCCTACTTTTTTTTTTTTTTTTGGGAGTTTTTCCTTGTCTTCTTAGAGAGTCAAGGCTGGGGGGCTGTCAAGAGGCAGGGCCTGTTAAAGCCCATTGCGGCACTTCCTGTGTGATTTTGGGCTATACAAAAAATAAATTGTATTGTATTGTATTTGCCGTGATAATCATTTACTGTAAGCAAAATATTTCACTATTTTTTTTTTTAAGAAAAAGGCTACTCTCTTTTTATTTCAGTAAAGAGGTGGGCTTAAACTGTAATCAGATCCTAATTAGATGCTACTGAAAACATACATTTTCTCTACAGTCTCAGGTCCTCTCCCTGTGTGGAGTTTGTATGTTCTCCCCGTGTCTACATGAGTTTCCTCCTAGTACTCCATATTCCTCCTACTGCCCAAAGACATGCAGATTAGGTGAATTAGTGACACTAAAATGGTCCTAGTGTGTGTTTGGTGGCTGTGTGTGTGTGTACACCCTGTGATGGACTGGCATCCTGCCCAGGGTTTGTTCCAGGCTTGCACCCTATGTTGGCTAAGATAGGCTCCAGCCCACCAAACAACCCTGGTCTGGATTAAGCGGGTTAGAAAGTGACATGACATTTACACAATAACCTGACCACACACTTGTCTGCACCACAGTATGCCATGCACCTCTGCTTACTTTGCATCAAATTTCTTTAGGTTTTTTTTTTTTGGAAAGTTGGTGCCAGAATTAGAGTGGAAATTAAATAACATTTTTAATATTATGTATTCATTTGGTCAATGTATGTACTTGTTTTGTGCTATGCATTTTTAGAATGTGATTTCTTAAAGCTTTCACTCTACCATCCCAAATGGGCGTGACATCAGACTGATCTGAATGTACATTACAAGTACATAAGGAACACCTGCTTATACAGGCCACTCCTACCTGCAGAATTGGATTCTGATTGGTTGAGGTCATTAGTCTCTGTTAGCCTCAGTTTCAAGGTGTGGCTTCAAGTGTTCAGGTAGAGTGATTCATCAGAAATGGCTGCACTTTCATTTGGACTGAGGTCTGCATGGGGATTCATACAATGGCTCAGTCAGGATGCTGTTTCAGTAATTGCTAAGGTTGACATGCAGTCACACTCTTGGTCTCTGGAATGAGGCATAAATCAGAATTAGTTTCCGGCCTCCCCTTAGCCTGACTCCCTTCCACACAATTTTATTATCTTGTACATTTCTTGTAAACAAAACAACACAAGCTAGGAAAATGTTAATCACTTTGTATTAACTCTGTATTTTAAAGTCTGGATGGGAGAATCACCAGAAAAATCAAGCTAAAGTATTGGAAAAGCAGACTTGACACACAGAAAAGTTAACAGTTACATATTGCATTAATCTTCACAATCATAGGATAATTGCCTGAATTTAATTTCAAAATGCTTACTTATTTCAGTGTAATTGAAGTGTAGTTAAGATATTCAGAATTTAAATATTCTGTAATGAAGTGCATGTAAGGGGTCTGTCGACAGTGTGCTTCAGCAGAGGAAACTGTTGTTTGGGAGCTGGGAGTCAGGCTTGCTGTGAAGGGTGAACTGACTGAATTAATGAGAATTATGCACAGTGGAGAAATAACCTGGTTGCTTATAAAAGAAAGTCATGAACGGTAGGATAGGGATTATGGTTACCTTATTCATTCATCCATCCATCCGTCCATTTTTATCACCTTCATCCAATTTTAGGTCTGCAGGGAATCAGAGCCTTTTCTGCCTGGAACCAACCTGGAAGAGGGTAGCTAGCAATCAATTTCAGATTACTCCTAACATGCATGTCTGTGGAATGTCGGGAAGACCTCATGACAATATGACAGAATGTGCAAACTCCACAGAGAGGAAGTGATCAGGCTGGAATTAAAGCTTGTCTCCTAGAGCTGTAAGATAGCACTGGTTCACCATGACACTCACATACCTGCTATTGAATGCTCCTTCAGGGTTCAAATAGGCTTTCTTGGTGGTCTCCCTCACTAGTCATCTTCTTGCACGATCACTCAGTTTTTGTGGACGGCCTGCTCTAGGCCGATTTACAGCAGTGCCATATTCTTACATTTCTTAATTCTTGATTTAACTGAACTCCAAGGGATATTCAGTGAATTGGATATTTACTTGTCTCTATTCCCTGACTTGTGCTCTTCACTCAGCATTTCCCAGAATTTCTTGGAGTGTAATTTTGTCTTCATTGTGTAGGTTAGGCCAAGATGCTTAGCAACCACAAGTTGGACCTTCCTGATAAGACACATTAATACTCCAATCAATTGAAACCCCAGACAGACAATCTGGCTGCACCAGTGATGACGTAGGTGTGCCATATTAAAGGGAGTGAATACTCCTACTTATGTGATTATTTTGTGTTTTATATTTGTAATTAATTTAGACCACTTTGCAAATATCTGCGTTCACTTTGACATTAATCTTTTTCCATTCATCAGTGTCAAAAAATCCACCGTGATTCAGTGTTTTATAACAATAACATTTGAAATCTTCCAAGGTGGCGAATACGTTTTATAGACACTGAACATTGTGTCCTTCTGTGCCTACTAGTGAGGTCAGTGCCCATTACAGTCTCTCAGGACCGCAAAAATCCAAATCCATGAGGCTGTCCTGTTTTTAGTTTCACAGAGCTATGCACACATATGTGTGGATCTAATTACCATGTGAAAGTAAAAATTAATGCAAACAAATAATGCAGCCTAATAACCATAATAATTGTGATAAATCCTCATGTGGATTAAAGCAATCAGCTGAACAAACACGACTGGTACTCCAGTGAACCAAGGCCATCTAGCAGGTCCCTATCTGGCCAGCAGGTGTCTCCATTGTGCCACCACATCATTGAGAGCTGAGAGACTTCTTACAGAGGAAACTGCACAACATTGGTGGAGACCACGGCACTGAAATAATGCTTCTCAAAAAGCTGAATGCTCTCATTATTCAGCTTAAATACATGCTGCACATGGATTTGCACCCTCACCCTGGGCTTTTACTATAGTGTTTTTTTTTTTTTAATATCTTCATGTTCTTCCACTTGAGGTTTCCTTCTATATCATTTAGTCTGCTAAGATATCTTGCACTAAAATATTTGCTTTCCTTTAAATGAATAAGGAAAATTCATGATAGTCAACACAATATCTTGTTATTCATACAATTTGAAGTAATAAAGAGTCCTTAAATCTGAAAATGTTCTATTCGTGTTTCATGCTAATTATTGTGAAAGGATAGCCGATTATGTCCCTTTGTATGCTTAGTTTTTACAGCTTGGGTTAGAAACAAAATACAATTAGTGCATTGTTTTCTTCACCTCGACTTTCTGCTGGATTTTCTTGAAAAAGGTGCAAAACGTAAAATTGCCTTCTGCTGGGATGAATTTACCCTAATTATTTTCTGATGATTACACATACACAATGTTTCCCCAAAGCGATAAAAATGCCAGAAATAACAGGAGAACAATCTACCTGGGATGTCTATGTATCTTGGGACACGTGTGCACTCACAAGCAATCAGTGCCATAGTAAAGCCCTTGTCACATTACACAACACTTCAAACGATTTGTAGTCATAGACGTCATTTTACATGACCTTAGAAGCTCGGGGCATTCATGGCACATTAATGTGACAGCAAATCATGTAGTTTAATAATCACAGCGGGCCAGTCAGGCTTGTTGGCCCGAGATATCAGTTAAAGGAGAGCTGCAAAATCAAACTGACCTTAAATCATAGGGCAGCCACCTTCTGTGTGACAGCTTGCAACCTATAAGCACTCACTCAGAAGTACAGTGCATACAATGTAGCTGCAAGGAAGAAGAAAAACAAGTGTTTTACACTGCAAGAGAGGCTGGTCTGTCTGGTGTCTTATGTTTGACATATCATGACAGAATAAAAAAATGAAAAAGGTGAGTGGAGGCTAAGGCTGAACCTTCCATATCTGAAAACATTCATATAGCCCCCAGCACTACTAAGCACCTTGAGCATGGGAAAGGCATTATATAAATAAAATGTATTATTTTTATTATTATTATTATTACTAAACAACACATTAACTGGCTGATGAGCTTGTGATACTTTGGAAGATTGAGAAGTTATGACACAGTCGTGTAATTTTTCACTCGCTGCATTCTGCATAATTGTGTAACCTGATATTGTTAAGACAATGAGATTCAACAACTACAGTCGTTAAATTCAATGTGTTTTCCAAATAGAAATCCTGTTATGTCCTGACCAACATAGGGATGTGACCGACATAGAAACCAACAGTGTTGTGCAACTTCACACCTCACAAGAACTAGCTCAAAGTTCAGTTCATACAGATTAAAATGAATAAATTCACAGTTCATAGTTCATCATTTCAATTTTAAACTAGTTCATGTTCAGTTCATTTTGTACTTTTTAAGGAATGAGAATAAATGACCCATGAGTTTACTTTTTTTCAATTTTGCATGCCTTATATTAGGCTATGACAGTGTTCTTGAATAAAATACAATAATTATGAAGACTTTTTTATTTAAATACACTTTGTTGAATTATACACAGCAGCAAACACGTATATCCATATATGCAAATATCCTCCCGGTCAATAAAGAAATTAAATAGATTCAAGTATACATATAAATTACCATTCTTTTTCCAACTGTGTGACAAATGGTGACTGTGGAACCAGTGTGTAGGTGAACTAACCTGTTACGCTGCCGGTCAAAATTCATGTCACATATTGCATGTCCAATGGGGAAAAAATATAAAGTGGCCTTGTGAAGTACAACATTTTCCTAAAAGCATAAGCGAAGCATCACCACATGCTCGTGTCAGCAGGGGTGCAGCTTAAGCACAAGCAGGCAGACACCGACAGTGCCTATTTGATTTTACGTTATTTTTTCCAAAATAAAAATAAGCGGCAAAAAATCTGTACAAAATAAATATTTGTAAAAATCCACTATTTGTGCTTATCCGAATATTGTATTCAGATTCGGCTCCACCCCTACATTACAGGGTAAGGCAAAATGTTTAATCGGGACCTAAACCAGATCCAGAATGTCACATAAAACTGAACTAGCTCACGTTCAAGTTCTTGACTTGCAAATATGTTACGTTAAGTTCACCGTTCTTAGAAAAATGAGTTTGTTCAATGAACGTGCTCTTTAGAACTAGTTCATGCATAACACTGGAAACAATGACAACATTTATTTCTATAGCACATATCATTTAGAGCATGGGTGCTCAACCCCCGGTCCGCGGCCCACTACCCACAGCCGGGCCGCGAGAGAACTGCCGGCAACGGAGACTCACTCAGACTTTTCAGAAGGCTTGGCGGGCGGGGATTTGAAGCGGCGCTGAGAGACCGAGGTGAGAGACTATTACAACAAAGTATTTTTATGGTCCCGACAGTTTCCCCATATGACACGAGTCTATAGAAATCGCGTTACAGTACTACGAAGTACATTCAGCAGATGCTTTCATTACAACGAAGTGACCTTGAAATGCTTGAACGAATCATCCACACAGCAGTTAGATCTGTGGTCACAGCTCAGTTATGCACATTTGCACAACGATCCCCAAACAGAAACATTGTAAAAAAAAAAAAAAAATCTCTTTCTTCGAATTTTCCTCGTACTGTTTTTTTTTTTTTTTTGCTGTTTTTGTTGTCTGTGGTTTTCAGTGATACTTTTTGCTTATTGAAAGCATATTTGCATTTGAAAAACATCCATTGGAATTTAACTCATTGTCACCCTCCTATAGAAACGGCAGACACGAAAAAAAAGATAGCAGTGTTAATGTTTGTGATGTGCAATCTGTAGGAATGGCAAATGTAAAGCATATGTCTTTGTTATATGCAAAAAAGAAAAAAAATCTCGGGTTGCAAACGTATGCGACCTGCTTAATAACTTAATAATAATAGAAATGTTATGTAAATTGTGTATAAAACTGCCCCCCCCCCCCCCCCCCCCCAACCGGTCCATGGAAAAATTTGCATCTAATAAAGTGGTCCTTGCTGTCAAAAAGGTTGGGGACCACTGATATAGAGGATGTAGCTCAGAGTGCTTTACAAGATGTTAAAGAAATAATTATAAGAAAAGAAAAACTAACTCAACCAGGGAAGAATAATAATAATTTAGTAATAAAAAATAAATCAATACAAGGTTACATAACATACAGAAGATTGCTTATATATAATATTGTACTGTAAGTCTCTAAAGATGAGTCTGATAAGGTCAGATGGCCAGGAGGACAAAAAAAAATCATAAAAACTCCAAGTAAGCTGGACAAAAAATCAAAACCTGTCACCCAGTCCACACTTTTAAAAAGCAGCGGGAAGATGAAGATGCAAAATAAAAGGACTAATTACTGATTATAAGTGAGACACTCGCACACATAATTATAATAAAATGATTCTGTAATAAAATGATATGCATTGACAAGTGCCTTCTCCTGCTTCTTGTGGAAATACAGGTAAGGTGAACTTGCGCTAGTTGCCTGGAGATCAATTTGTGGGCAGTTTGGAGCCATAAGATCTCCCATTCTGTCCACATCATGGATCATGTAAAGGTGAGAACAAAGACTCTTTGCAGACGAACTCTTGGCAGACTACAGTCCCAAACAGGGATTCATGCTCTGCATGGACAATTGTCATATTTTGTCTTTTGTTTTTTATTTACTAGTTTTGCTTAAAATAATCTTCTAATGGATGTGAAGTTCTTCTAGAACCTGGATGTGACCACAGACAGAACATGTTTTCATGGGAAGAGCATATTGCAGGTAATCTAATTCTTTTTGGATAGCAGAGTTTTTTGCACACTGTAACCTTTCCTAGTGAAGCAAAACCAGAAATCGTATTCAAAAGAGCAAAACTGTGAAGCTGTCATTCTTTTGGCAAAAAAATGAACTTTTTTATATTTGAATTTATTTTTCACAAAGGAGTCCTTCATTCATTTTAGGTAAAGTTCATAAGGGAAATTCCTGCAAAATTTCACTCTAAAATAAAACGGTGTCTGGCAAATCATCAGTTAATTCACGTGACAATATTGCATCACAAAACTTGACATGACAAGAGAATGATGAAATATTAAGATGACGAAAAGGGCAAAAGCAAAAAACTAAAATTGATATTGAAGGAAACAACGCCAAAAACAATAAGATTGAACCAAAATAAATTTGACTCAATTGAAAATTCTGAGGGCGGCACGGTGGCGCAGTGGGTAGCACTGCTGCCTCACAGTTGGGAGACCTGGGGACCTGGGTTCGCTTCCCGGGTCCTCCCTGCATGGAGTTTGCATGTTCTCCCCGTGTCTGCGTGGGTTTCCTCCGGGCGCTCCGGTTTCCTCCCACAGTCCAAAGACATGCAGGTTAGGTGGACTGGCGATTCTAAATTGGCCCTAGTGTGTGTTTGGTGTCTGGGTGTGTTTGTGTGTGTCCTGCGGTGGGTTGGCACCCTGCCCGGGATTGGTTCCTGCCTTGTGCCCTGTGTTGGCTGGGATTGGCTACAGCAGACCCCCGTGACCCTGTGTTCGGATTCAGCGGGTTGGAAAATGGATGGATGGATGAAAATTCTGATACTAGGACATACATATATTTGCAAGTGAAATTAGGCTAATATTTTCTTTATAAAGTATCTTAAAACGTCATGGAATTCTTCACTTTAACTGTCCTTGTACTCACTCTAGATTTTAGTCGTGCTTGTACTTAATATAATCTCAAGAACAGAAAGTGGTGAAGAAATCCTTGCGTTCTTGTTCAGTTCTAAACTGCCCCATATTTTGTGTACACTTTGATCTGCTATTTTTATGGAAGGCTTACTGGAAAGGGAACCAGTTAACTGATTTCAGGGATTATTAAATTGATAAGTGCAATGCATTCTAAGCATAGGCATGGAGCAGGGAATTCCATCATGAACTGTCTGCAGAGAAAAAGGGGTGTAGCTTTGGATGTGTTTCGATCAGGTAAAACATTTCTTGTAGAAAATTCTTTCTTCTTCAACCTTCAACTGAAATCAGTCATCCCACCTGAACAACTCACCTGAAGCTAAGCATATTTGGGCCCAGCCATTGATTGGATGGGAGACCATCTGGGAAAAGCTTGGGTTGCTGCTGGAAGAGGTATTGGTGATGCCATCATGGGGCTGTTACCTATGGTCTGTGATTGGATGCCAATGCCCCGGTGTAGTGCAGAGACACTGTGCTGTACAGACTGGCATGTCCTTTGAATGTGACATAAAACTCTCTGTGGTCATACATGATCCCTGGGCATCTTTCTAAAAGAGTAGGGTGCATACTAATGTCCTGGATAAATTGCACACCACAGCCTGGTCTTTCTGGGACCCTAATCATTCCCTGTCTCTTATTGGCAAACTTCTCTTTCACCACTTCAAAATCCGATAGCTAATGTGTGGTGGGTTTTTTGGTACACGATTGGCTACTGTCGTATTCTCCAGGTGGATGCTGCACATTGGTGGTGGTTGAAGTCGTTCCAGACTGTCTATGTAAAGTGTTTTGAGTAGGTTAGAAAAGCACTATATACATTTAAATATTTATTATTATTGTTATTATTATTATAGACATAATGTTACGTTGTGCTCCACTCGCCACTTCACCCATTGTGTGATATGTTTCACTCCTTAACTCCTGAAAAGAAGGAAGTTTTCACTCTGTCATTTCAAGCAAACCTTTTTACCATCTCCCCATATATTTGCTCTATTCTCATCTCCATTGTCCTAGAATAATATCTTGAAGAATATCTATCTGGTCTGCAAAGATTATAATTGTAAATACATTCAGTTTATACTCGTACAAAATTTAAATCCTAGCCAACAAAAATGTCTTGCCATAGGGTTTGCTTCCAACTCTTTGTGTATCCGTTGCTCTCCTGACATCAAGTCATGTCAGGTTTATTGTTATGCAGAGCAGAATGAAATTTGTACTTTCATGGCATACCTGGCACCTTTATCTACATATTTTGGGATTGTCCTCTGTGTTGCTTTCTTCTGGTCCTTTAGTTCTAGCTCTCTTTCTAAGAGTCTCTTTGCATGTTTCTCTTCTACCTCAGTTTTGTGGCTCCTGAATCGATCTGTGTCCTCTCTTTCATTTATGGATTGTAGACTTTAATCATTGGGTCCCATAGAAATGAAATTTGTTTTAGCTTCCTGATGGAAGTCACCTGATCCTCTTCCTGCTAACCTGTTTTTACAATTGAATTATTTTGGAACTCTCTGTATCCCAGATTAATGTGTTGTCCAGTGCCATTAAAGAGTGGTCAACTGCTGTACAATGGATGTGCTCCGGTGACTTCTTTAGTCCTTTTTATTAAATTTAGTTGCTGTTGAGTTTTTGCATCATTATGGCGTCTTGGGGCTCTCCAGGCACCTTTCTTCACATTCTAATTCCCCTTTTCCGTAGAACCATTCACTGGACAGTGTTTTATGTATTTATTACTTCATTGTCAATTTTTCTCTATAAAATTTTATCACAAAAATACTTTTGGCAAAAGAGAATCGTGTGTTTAGAATTAACCCTTACAATGCCTTCAAATGCTGCCTCAATGCTGTACCTTCCAGGTCGTCTTCGACTCAGTTCCTACAGCCATTTTCAGGTTTCGTGGATGTTACATTTTTCACCCAAAACCTATTTTATATTGATTGGCCATCTTGACCTGTACCACCAATGATCCTAACCTTTAGGACAGATGACATTTATGATATTTTTATGTGTTGTAAGTATGTTAAATGGAGAGTAAAATCCATTGAAGTGTAATGGGTCAAAACTGACCTGAAGGACATGCCAGTGTTCAACATGTGAAGCAGCTGTACAGAAATGTGACATTTGATAATTTTCATTCTTTTTGTAAAGTTAGGGCATTTTACTAAAACCCTCAAATTTCTATCTGAAATTTTAGAATTTATTTAGAATGTTTTTATGAATTGTGAACAAACAAGCTACCCTAATTGCAGTGGAAAATCCATTAAATTGAATGGTGGGTTGAAACTGACCTGAACAACATGGCAAAGTGAACATTTTTAGAGCCTGTGCAAATTAAGGTGTTTAATTTTTTTTTTTATTGTTCATTAATTAGAGGAAATGTAGAAAAAAGCCCTAAGTTTAATCTTGAACATGAAATGTAGGGTGCTTTTACTGATTTCAAACACAAAACCCAAATCAAATTTGACCTCAAGATGTTTTAAGGGTTAAACGTAGAAGAAATTTTGTGGAAATCAGATTAGGGGCATGTGAAGCCATGAAGCCTTCAGCCTAAATGTTTTGCTGCACCACTGACCACCTAAACGCTAATCCTATGACTGACAGGGTATGCCCTGTGGCAGACTAGAACCAGAATTCTTTACAGATGCACATAGCAAGAACTCACCATACAAAATTGTTTATGTGCCTGAAAATAACAAGCAAATGCTGAAAAATATTTAAATGCCTAAGTATGAGGGTGGCGGGACTAATTATTTACCTATAACTGTTGTTAAGTGTGCAGACTGCTGAGAGGTGCCTGAATCCAACACTCACCCTATGGTGCAGTGCGACTAGATATTTGGTTAGGTCAAGGAATGACAGAGGATGTCCTACTATGCCAATAATTTTCCTTTAAATACTTTAAATTGTCCCTGTTTTCTACTTTTCTCTAAAATGGTGACAAAAGCGAAACAGCTCACATAAACTGCTGTAGATATCACCACTTAAGAGCTTAAAATCCAGAGTAAGACCATCTTGAGTGGAGTCACTGTCAGGTCACGTCACCGATTACACTGCCGCTAGCCCATGCGTCTGAAGTTAACCTCGCTAGAAGCATGGCAGTCTCTTCTAAAGCTTGGCCTTCTCTTCTTCGAAAAACTACAAATGCCCAAAGCGCTCTTTTAACGAGGAATTACTGGACTGACAGTATGTCATGTTTCTGAGTAAGGAGGAGAAGAGGGATAGCAATGTGTTAACAGCCTTATTAAAACGAAGAAACATAGGGCACAAGTCAAATCTGGAAGTAGCAGCGTTGCAAATTAATTCCGAAAGGCAACTACTGGTGAGGCAGAATTTAATGGAGCTGTCTCATATCAAATGAACTAAAAATATAAATAAATAAATGCAAAGCTGTACTTATGATACTCATGTGAAAGCTGTGAAAAGTGCAACTACATTGTACTCCATTCAAATTTAAAATCCACCGTTTAAGTGGATGTGGTTACAGTTCCATGAATTCTGGGTTTGAATCCCACTTAGGTCACATTCTGTCAGGGGTTTTCATGTCTTCCCCATTTTTTCCCCCCTTGGTATTGGTGTTTCCTTCTTACACTCCTAAAAGTAGTCTTCTAGTTAATAATGATGGAAAATGTAGAGGGTCACAAAATTTCTCAGAGAAAAATGTTTCTTCCCAATTACAGAAGTCCATGATACACCCACGGGATGTTTACTAATATGTTTATTTTGATTAAAAGTTTGCAATGTTAAATGCAACCAAACTAACGGAAATTTAAACAAAGTAGCGAAACACCCCTGATTTGGATCAAAGCAAATGGACTAGGAGTGTGAAAATGCCTTTAATGTACACAAAGGACCGGACTGATATTGTAGGTCAGTGTTTCCATCCCGCTCACACCATTGGGGTTCAACAAAAGCTTTTAATTGAGCACATGTTACAGATGATTGAGTACAGTTGGAAAAATGAAAAGGCTCTGTCCCCTCTGCACTTGATTAGGATTAAGTGGGTTTAAGAAAAACAATGAAAGCCTTTCATATGCATCATGACATGGCAGCATCTTGCGACTCCATGTTCTTGTCATAAACTTGTTCTAGTTACTGTAGTGGAAAGACTACCACAAAAAGAGACGACAACACTGTATGATGAGGAGAAAAAAAATGCTGGGAGGCATGAACTGTTCATGAACTGTGCTCACATGCAATTATTAGACAACCCAGGAAGCGTAATTCTACCTCAATCGCTGCTTCGCTGCCATTTCTGTGGAAATGTTCAGTTTATAAGCATAGAGATCAGTTTAAAACAGAAGGGTTTTAACAACCTCTGGCAAATGCAGGCCGTGTGCCATGTGTGCATGGCACACACATATACTGTATAAAGGGTATGGACTCACAAAGGAGGGCTCATCAAATTGATTTGTGGGCATCCAGGGTATAATGATTAAAAAAAATAGCTCTGATCACTAAATGTTTAAAAAGGAGGAGATGCCTTCCATATCATTTCCCCTTCAACTTTTACTCTGCGTCTTCTTTTTTGGCTTCTGAAATAATCTGAGAAGCTGTGGTCCCGCTGCAAGCTTCTTCCCGTCGGCTGTGTCAGAGTTAAGGCCAGAGAGCACAGGCAGGATCTTGCTTATTCTGCCTTCGCTCCCTCAGTATCGATTTTTCCTTCTTTCTTTTGTTTTTTGGCATGGAAATGCTTCACTGAGTCTTGACTGAGCCAGTGCCCAGTCAGGGAGCAAAGCAGACCTGAGGAATATGAAGCAGGAAAACAAATTACAGAACACTGTAGCTGACTGCGATTAATGATTGCTACCATGTCCGTTGTCACACAAAGCCAATTTTTACACCTCCATCTGCACTCTGAGCTAAATTTTAAACCTCTGACATTTTAATGTGTTGTGCTTTCAGAGGAAAATAAAGTTGACAAGGCACTTACAGATTGTCAGAAGCAGGTTTATTTTGCTTCCAATTTTTTAATCTCATAGTAGAACAGCAGCTGTTTGAAAATGCAGTGCTTCTGACTTTCCAGCCTGGTTGGTTTTCATCTCCATATTTCTGCTTTGTGTAGTTATATCATTGGGGTGACAACAAGTGGAGGTGGCAGGAAATGCAATGTGTCCTTGGGACCTGAAACACCTTGCTTTCAAAGTTCATATCATATAGTCAGCTTGTCGCAGTATGTGACCCTGAGGGAGCTGCTTAGCATACCTGAGCTAAGTATGGAGTGGTCTTCATAGGCCTGCACACAGGCTAGTCCACAGCAGATCTTCATCTCTTTTTGTGTATCTGTTTTTGACTTCCCTGTCACAGACAATCAATGTGGGTGGAGAATTGTTAAAAAATCATCTTGAATGTGTAGGGGGTGGGTTGGAGAATATGGCCCCACAATGTCAGCACATATACTGATGATAACAAAAACAAAATAACAGGAGAGGTGAAAATAAGGCCAAAGCTTTAAAGGTAACAGCAAAGTCATTATACATAATATAAATGTAAAATCCTAATAATTCAGTGTAAATAGCTAAAAAAATCACAATAGAGATTGTGAGTGAAGGATATCAGCTCTGTAAGAGCCCTAGGTAAACGGGCTGAAATAGGTGACACTGATATGTCATGCAATGAGAAGTAAGGAGTGTGGCCAAGGGTGGGTTCAAATACAGCCATACTAGATTATCCCTTTCAAAGGTGCTCTGTTAAACAGAAATGAAAGGTTAAAACATTCTAATCCTCAATATCATAAATAACAAACCACCAGGACCAGATAATATTTATCCTCAAGTACTTACTTAAGGAGGTTTGTGAGTACATATATAAACCACTTGATGCATATTTTTAGGAAGTCACTGCTCACTGGGGAAAGTCCAAAGGACTGGAAAATGGCAAATATTTTCCCACCAGTAACGGCACACTACACAATAACGTGCAGTGAATACACTTGATTTGAGCATTCACAGTTTTCATTCTCTTTCTCTGTACATTTAGCACTCGTTTGCTCAGAGGTTGATGCGCTTGCTGCTTCCTGAGCAGCTCTTCTTTTCTCCACCCTAGTGGCCTGCTCCTTCTCTTCTTTAGTGGGCATCTTTTTGTGTTAAAACTGATTAAGTCATTGTTTGTGTTTTCTTTAATTTTTCACTTAAGCTGGCACTTATGTTTTCAATCTGCCTCAATAGTGATTTAAGATATGAAGAGGTAGGGGAAGTGATGGCGAAGGTGGTAGGGATGAGAACGGCGCCCCTGTTGGCTGCTGCCGAGAGTTGATTCTACAATAAAATTAAATAAAAATAAAAAGAGGAATAACCTAGGAGGTCAATCATCACCCCGAACGTGGATAGTAGACGTCACGTAGTATATGTGTACCAAATTTCAGGTTAATAGTTCAAACGGTTTGTGAGTTACCGGTGATTTAAAATTCTGGACAGACAAACGAACAGCCATGGTAGCGTATTACATATAAAGATTACATAAAAAGGGTGATCAGGCAGATCCAAGAAATTACAGGCCAGTACGCTTTACACAAACGCAAGGGCAAGTAAAAAGATCAGAAGTTAAATATGAATCTTTCAATGCAGTAGAGGTTGAAATGAGGAATCAGAATGTATACATATCTTGACCAAATCAACAAAACAATAACAAACTCTAAAGTGATGTAGTCAAAGAGTCTTTATACTAAGACAAACTAATTGCAAACTAACTGTTCAAGTCTTTTTTTGAGTGAAGGTACAATCTTGGGTGCAGTGCAGCATATGGCATTGGCTTATCAAATGTTGTGTAAGTGACAGAATGTGGCATTATTTCTGGGACCCGTGTCCCTGGCCACTAAGCATCACTAAATGGCAACACAGTCAGAAAATGGGGCTACGGTAAACAGAAAAAATAAAATAAACAAATACCTGCATTGATATGGTGAAAAGAAACAGTGAAAACATTCATATATTTAAATTCTTTGTGTGGTGTTCCTGCTGTGTTCATTAGAGGGCAGTATGCATGGAAGGAAGGGGTGAGAGGGAAAAGAGGAGAAACGAGAGAGAGGACTGTTTTGGTTGGTTGAGGTCGAGTTTTTCAATAAAAGCATTTGAACAAAGGAGACTATGTGCTGTTTGAACTGGCTGAATACACAACATTTTGAGTCTCAAAAGCCCCAAAAAAACTATAATAAAAGAAAAACTTGTTTTAGCTTAAATAAATGATCAAAGTGCAAAATCGTAACAGTTAGATTTCACCTGGACATTTTTGTTATATCAACTACTGCTGGCTCCCTTTTGGTATGTTTCATCTCTCGGTCCTTCACACTTTTCTATAAATGAGATGAACACCCTCATCAATGCAGTGTTCTCATCATTTAAGAGAAGGAGGTGTGCTGCTCAGAAACAATGCTGTGTTGTACTGCTCTTAACGATTCCTTCTTAAAGTGCTCTACTGATTAAAATTAACGGTTATGTAAAAGGCGCTATATAGCGCCGACCCGGCACAGACTCAGGCAGAGGCACGTACTTAAAACAGTTTTTATTCTTCTTCAGCCGTGGGGCACGCCTTCCCCGTGTCCAACAGGCCCAACACAGTCCCAAAAGCACTTCAAACACAACAAACCACACTTCTTCTCTCCACTTCAGCAGCAGCAGCAGCACCACCACCACCACCACCACCACCACCACCACTCCTCCTCCTCCTCCTCCTCCTCCTCCTCAGGCTTAGTCCTCCTCCTCCTCCCGACTCTGGCTCTCCCGAGTGGTGGTGGCTGGCCTTTTTTATACCCCACCCAGAAGCGTTCCAGGTGCTTGATTACCTGGTCCTAATTGACCTTCCGGGTGGGGCTGACGAGTCGACCAGCTGGGCTGGAAAGTCCATGCAGCTCCCCCTGGCGGCCATCCAAGCCCCCAACCAGGCTGTAGAGGACTCCATCTCCCATGGAGCCTTGCGCCAGGTTGGGGAATCATTGTCCACCAGGGAGGCTGCCACCAAGCGTCCCGGGGGAGGTACTGAGCTGCCCATGGTGGCTCCCCCGGAATAGATGCAGCAGGGGCGTCCCTGCCAGGCATGGGACCCGGCTGTCCTTCACAGTTAGAACTTGTTAACATGTTAATACCAAATAGATGTTGTTAGGTTAATTAAGTGCTCTATTGTAAATGGCACATCAATGATATCAAATTAAGAATAAATCAACAAGTATGTCACACAACTCTAATAATGTTTTTTAAATATTATTATCATTATCATTGTGGTCTGCCGACTATTAAAATGATGTTTCTGCATTTCAGATATCTGCTTACCTTCAGGGTTGTAAGGACTCCTTGAGGTCCTTTTACTTTCTAACATACTGTTTTAAACTGCCATTTATATGTAACATTGAAAGATATGAATTTTTTAAAGCCCTTATTTAAAAAAAATATTAATTATGCTTTCATCAAAGGAATCACTGGCATCAGTGGAGGCAAAGAAAGCAAATTTCCTGTAATTGGACTACACTGATGGCCATTCCTACAAAAGTAATTTACATGCCATTCATTCTTGCAGTAAAATGGACTCTGTATTTCTTTGTAATGTTCCACTCTTCTGCATTTGCTTTCATGATGTCCTTGCAGGTCAAACACTTCAAATGTACAATAGAGCCTTCCTAACAAGATTATGTGAACAATGCTTGTATCCTTGAATACAGATATTCATTACACTGTTCTGGTGTCAGTTTTTTCGGGGAAGCATATCAGAATGACCTACATCTTTAGTTGTTTCAGTACCACGTTATACTAAAGGATATGTGGAAATTCTGTGGAATGAAAAGAACTCGATGCGCTCTATTACTATATTGTTTCCTTTTTTTGTTTTCAAATGTGGAAACATTTGCTAACGGTTTGTTAATAAAAGAAAAAAACAAATTTCTGGTGTATGTGCTGTCTGTAGATGGAAATATGCTTTGCTTTTTAGTTTATTTCACTAAGAACAGACCACATAACTGCCTACCCTCTGAATAAAACCACATGAAGCTGGCCATTTGAGAAGACTGTGTTCACATCCCTTCCTTTTCTTCCTCTTTCTCCCTCTGTCCTGGATTTTTCCATATACAAGTTCTGAATTTGAATTAAAAATCCAGAAATCATTTCTATCCCTTTCTTCTAAATGTTATTTTGATGTTTATGGGGTTCACTCTACCCTTCAGCTGAGTTGCGTAGTGTATACGGTTCAGCTGACAGATGTTCGGTGAATGGCCTTTAGCCTGAGTTTGTTTAACCCGAATAGAAGTGCAATATATGCTGGGAGAGTCTGAACGCCGGTTGAGCTTTTAGAATTTTTTGGCATAGTCAAGTTATTTATAAACTTGTAGCACTGCCAGTTAATTTTTCACTATAGATTTAGTGAAGCGTAGCAGTTACGATCGCTACAAAGGTCAAACCCTAAGGTATTAATCTTGATTTGGATGTGGGATGAATGTGCTGCTGAAGAGTCTGAGGTTTAATTATGTTTGCAACATTTTCTTCCTTTCACACATACTTTCAGTGTGTTTTGAGAAACTGTAAGATATCAGCACACCCTGCTAGTAAAGATGAGAACCTGTTGCCAGGCAAGCTAGGGTGTCTTGTTTATGCATTTTTCTGGGCAAAAAGAGAGGGGAAGCTATCTTTTGTCTTTCAAAAAATGACACTTTCAAACAGCCCTATCTCACATCCTTGGAAAAAATTCTGATCAATAATATAATCTGCAACGTAGAAACGGAGCCACCTAGGAATGTTCACCAGCATCTTGCATGATGATGTATTCCACCCAGGCATATGATTCTAATATCACTTTGTTTTGATGCAAATAAATATAGTTTGTGAGTAAGCCAGTGTCTCTGTTTGACTGCTACTAGTGAGCCAGGAGGTTAGATTGTACATTTTTTGTCTAACTATGGTCACTTAACGGTACAACGGGACAGCTTTGTTTAAAGTTCTCTACTTGTGGTAAACTGGGTTGAAGTAAAGGAGTGGAAAAAAGAAACATTCCTTGTTAGTGAAGCAGCCTGCTAATAAGAGATCTTTAGGATTAAATACACGGGATACAATATGGACATTGAGACAGGTAAGAGGTTACAGATAACCGTTGTATAGTTGGTTTTGACACTTCTTCCTGCCCTCTATTAAGAAAAGAACCTAAGAGGTAGGTTGTTCCTTTCATATTAGTTGCAACCCATAGGTGATCTGATAACATGATAAAACATGTAGTCTCTTGAGAAAGCAAAGGGGATAAATCAACTTCTGTGTAGGAATGTAGTGCTTTGTGGCTGCTACTTTACTTGTGTTAATAGCCAAGATGACCTAGAGGTTAACACTATTGGCTCGCAGTGCCAGGGACTGATATTTAAATGCCAGCCTAGTGACAGTCTGTATCATGTTTACCCATCCTTATGAACTTCCTCCACATCCCCTGTATGTTAGATTGGATGGCAAAACTGTACTGGCCTGAAGTGAGTTTGAGTCATGAACTAAATTTAAATATCCTTAGAAACTTTAGTGAATATTTGACTATCTTACAGACATTAGCTATGCCCACCATGAACACAAGAACACACCAAGGCCACTTTCCTCAACATGATGCCCCACATATGTTTAGCTGCGGAAGATTCCATTACAGAAATGGCATTCTCCCAAATGAGCCTTGCCAATATGTAACCTTACTGGTGAGTCAAGCGTCATTTCTCACCAGAAGAGATGGCAGTTTTCATGACAATCCAGGATAAATTAGCTGCCTATGTAAAAAGCGCCCAGTGAATTAGGACAAGCACATTCCCAGCCAGCAAGCAGACACTTACAATCTCCAACACATTACTTGATGACATCTGGGCAAACATTTGAGAATTGGATTTGTTAATAGCTGAGCAAATTTGCTGTGGTGAAGTAGGTCACCATAACTGATTACCAAAAAAAAATGATTAATTAATCAAGTGGAAGGGAAATGCTAATATTTAGCAGTGCAGAGCCCTCAACAGCTCAATTAGCAAGCAATGAAGTGAGCGGCCTGACCTACAATTACAGTATTTAGAGCAATGTCTGGAAACAAATTGTTTGCAAGGTTTTTGAAGGTAAGACTTTCTAGTGACTCAGCCAATCGGGAAAAAGAATTTGAAACTGTTGACAGCCATGGCCTAGATTCTTAACAGTCCCTAGAATATGGACTGCTTAAAATATCCAGCTACTTGCAGGAGGTCTCTAAATCTCTTAATAAATGGGAGCACTGTACAGATATAGTACTCACCTTAACTCAAACAACTTCTCACTCATCGAGCACCTTTGAGAGACAAGGGTGTTTCATGGGTAGTATGATGTTACATTTAGGTGGCATGACACTTTTATTTGCTTTATAAACCTATAGCCATTTATTTTCTAACCTGCTTGTACAGTTTAAGGGTTTCTGGGAGACAGTGCCCATTTTAGTGCACTAGGTGCAAGGTGGGAATTAACTCTGAATGTGGGACCAGTCCATTGCAACACACGCTCACACACACACTTTCTTAACCCGCTTTGTTCAATATAAGATTGTACGCTTATTAAAAGGGCAGGTTCAGTTATGGGGATGCACTCTGGACCCCCTGGAAGTAGTAGAGAAGGAGAAAATAAAAACAATGCTGCATAGCCTCTCTCCAACATACTGATACTGAAGTTTCAGCCAATAAAAATATAATCCATCACTGTGAATTTTACATTTGACTTTCTTTTCAATTTTCTTCGTTTTTAGTCATTCCTTTGTGTGTTAAAACCATAGTATGTGTATCTATCTATCTATCTATCTATCTATCTATCTATCTATCTATCTATCTATCTATCTATCTATCTATCTATCTATCTATCTATCTATCTATCTATCTAAAGAAGTGACCAGGTAAGTAGACAACTCGGACACGCCAAGAAAGGTTTGGATACCACCCTAGTAGCCCCATTTAACAACAAACTGAAAAGACTCAAACAAAAAGTCTTAGACTATCAAAATTAGTGGTAGCTGTTAGTAGTAGGAGCTCTGTCTTCTGTAATCGTCAGATTAGCATCTGAAGCCACCGTCCAGGAATGAGCCAGCTTAATACACTGGGTATTGGGTGGGCAGGCTCAGTGCACTTTTTCTTGGCTACAGAGGAGTAAAGAGAACATAAGGTTTGCGTCATCACCCCTTCTCATTCCAGGGTGGTCTTGCTTACCTCATCAGAGCCAGGAAGGTGGTCCCCAGATGTGCATGCACAACACACTGTCTGTCTATCCATCTGTCTGTCTGTCTGTCTCATAAGGCAGGATGGGCCAACATCCCTTTTTACTGTAAACTAATTTAAGGACACTAACCTGCCTAATATATACATTTTTTAGGACATAGGAGGAATATGGAATAGCCCGATAACATATGTGTGGACACTTTTAAACTCCCCACAGATACTGGGAAGCAGATCAAACCCAGAACCCAGTTAAATTATGTTGGGTTAGCCTTGGCTAACATTGAAGGAAACCTACAGATCGGCATTAGGGAAGGTGGTTATCATGATGGCACCCGAGACTTTTATTCAGACAGACCCTCTTCCTTATTAAAGAGAAGCTTGAATGAAAGACACAAGTGACTTCTCTGGAGCTTGGCTCTCATTTGGGATTTCACCGTGATTTTACTGATTCATCACCTATGTGCAGGTGTCTAAAAAACATTAAAGCTGATATACAAGAGGGATGAAATGTGGCCTTGACACCTGCCTTATAAATTTTATATTAAAAAAATGAAAATATGTTATTCTTCTCTCTGGGGGCAGAACTTGGAGACAGAGAGAGTGAGAGAAAGAGAAGTATAAAAACAAATTAAAAGGAAAGCTTTAAATGAAATGAGTATTATAGTGGGCACATGTCCAAATAGAGTGAAAACTGCCAAAATAACTATCCAGTGCAAATAGGAGAAAGGGTAGCTATAAAAACAATGACACAAGCCTTTAAGGATGTAAAATGATTCAATTCAATGGAGTGCATCTAGCAGGCCTGAAGATCTTTGTGTTACGTGGGTAATGGGATGTGATTAATCAGCCCACTTTTCTTTAAAATCTCCTTAACAGAGTGTAACAGCGGTGATGCTTTCACTGACAATATACAGTAGATCAACTACCTTATAATTAGTGGGCTGCTTTACAGGACTTTCACATCTTCGGGGTTGGGGGGACCCAGATAACATTTTTGTACTGCTCTTTTGTATTGAGCACAGGGAGGCATGAGACTCCTATTCTCTCCCACGTTTCCTTTATTCAGTCCCTTTATTACTGTCTACTTGACAAATTTGAATCGATCTATTCCCCAAGTTGGAAATGGTAGCCCTAGAGATAGCTGGAGCCACCTGTTCCTTCTGAAGAGTGCGGCCTTTCCAACAGCACAGGTCACAGTTCATCACTAGTAAGGGAGGCCTGTGCTCATGCCTCTGGGGACTCCCCTGTTTCAGCCAAGGCATGAGCAAGCACAGCTCATTTTTTTCTGTGTGAGTCACAGGGGAGCCCACACTTTGTTCACAGTTCTATTAAATTGTAGTTTCTGAATGAGGAATCACACACCACACAGCAAGAAATTTATTGACATCTGTACTCCCTTAGACTGGAAGGAGAACATTTTGTGACTCTGCCATGGATACCTGTGTATGGGAAATGAGGGGCAAGTGATGTGAATAAGGTTTATTTTTTCACCCCCAATCAGATGCATTTTTCTCAGTGAGGACTGTTAAGCCAGGTAGTACCTGTCTTCAAGGGGCAACTGATGTATTCTTTATACTAAGAAACAGCACTTTGTGAAGCTGAGGGGCTATGTGTCAGAAATGGTGGTGTGTAATAATGGGGCACCTCAGGATCTTCCTTCCTGTTTACCCTCTACACAACAGACTTCCAGTACAAAATCAGCGCTTGCCATTTACAGAAATTCTTAGGTGCGCCTCCATCATAGTTAATACTGGAGACAAGTACAGGAGCTTGTGGTAGGGTTCATATTGTGGGGAAAAGAGAACCACCTGCAGCTCAGCATCAACAAGACAAAAGAGTTGGTGTTGGATTTCGGGCAACAAAGAGCCAATTAGACCAGTCACCATTCTTGGGGCTGAAGTGGAAGTGGTGCAGAACCACAAGTACCTGGTATGATAAGTGGCCTGTGGTGCTGTGCTCATTTTAAATAAGTAATCACACCCCCGTGAGTGCGCTTCACTCTGAGGATGGCTGGGGGTGCCTGCCTGATCACAAAGACAAGTGTGAGTGAGCATGTCAGGCAGGTGCTTTATTAATTCCTTGGAGGGCACAGTACATTTGCATCTGAAAGATAGGACCAGTGTGGTCATTGGCCCCGTGAAGGAGCAAAGGATTGGTGCTCTAGGAGCGGATTGTCCCCACTGAATAGATGTGGTGGAGTGGGTGCGATTGAGGTGGCATCCTCTCTAGGGATCTGAGGTATGCCAGAGCGAGCATGAAGGAAGACAAGAGGACAACTGACCCTGATCAGTGTGGCCAGCGTAACTTGTGGCAGCCAAGACAGGGGTTGTGTTGGTGAAGGCCATGGCTCCTGAAGTCTCAGCCAGCTTAGTGAGCAGTGGGTGAGCTGGGGAGACAAAGAAGGAGTTATGCTGGATTCGTCTATGAGTGGAAGGAACATTGACCCAATGACTGCTGGTTTTTATTCTCATTTTAAGTCTTGCTTTTAAACTCATGGATTTTCACTGTTTTATTGGATTATTTATTTATTGAACATTTTGAACACAGCACTGTTTTGGACACTGTTTTTTGGATTGTTTTTAATAAAAGCACTGCTACACTTTATGCACCTGCCTGTTGCTACGTGTGTTGTGTCCTCATCTGCTGGCTCATCCCTTAGGTATGCTATTGGTGGTGGAGGGTTCAAGAGGCTCCAGGAATGCAACCGGTAGAGTGAGGCCGACCTGCACCATCTCACCTAGGGGTTCACATAAACAGCAAAGTGGACTGGTATGACAACACAGTGGCACTGTACAAGAAGGGCCAGAGCAAACTGTACTTCCCAAGGAAAATCTAGTCTTTAAATGCATGCTGCAAGCTGCTGGAAATGTTCTACCAGTCTGTAATAGCCAGTGTATTGTTCTACCCTGTGATCTCTGCGGAAACAACTTGAGCTCAAAACACGCAAAATGTCTGGACAAACTTATCAGGACAGCCTGCTCCATTACAGTGCTAACCCTGGACACACTGGAAGCTGTTGCGGAAAAGAGAATGGTGGCAAAATTGGATACTGTTTGTATCTAAATTTCCCCTTGGAATTAAGTTTATCTTCCTTCTTTCTAGCTGTTTTCCCGCTTTTGTGCAGGGTCAGCTTTTGAACATGTCAATTGCCACATGTTCTGGTCAAGGGCGTTTCTGGGGGTGATGCTGACTTGCAGAATATCCTCATTGATTCGGTCGAAGTAGCATTTTTTCAGTCTTCCTTGTGGTTGCTTGCCCCATGGGCTAAGGCATACAGTTGTTGTCACTTCAGATGATTTGGCCATACTATCAGAGCTGTGCATTATGAAGTTTCTCATCAATCAGCACTACGCACATGAGCTTCCAGACATCTTCTTTCATAACAAGGTTGAATCTGGTGAGGCCAAGCACCTATCGCAGCATTTGCATCTTCATAACGTGCAGCGCATGCTCGTGCTTGGTGGACGCTGGCCAGCATTCATCCCCATACATGGCTGTTTGTTGGTTGACAGATTTGTAGATGTTCCCCTTGAGACAATTTGAGATCTTGCGGACACAGAGGATACCAGTGACCCGGTGCCACTACAGGCAGACTGCGTTGACTTGAGCTTGGGTGTCCGGGAGGCTGTCACCATCTGTACAGATGAGTGATCAAATGTATTTAAATTCGGTGTCCTTCTTGAGCTTTTGTCCATCAACTCGGATTTTTTAAGTCCTGCTAGGTTTCCTCTATAAGCACAATGTCATTGGCATACACGAGTACACGAGTGCCCATGGATGCCGTGTCTGGAGATCTGTGGTGATCATGTCCATGTATAGATTGAAAAGAATGGCCAATAGTGCTGAACCCTTGTGGACACCCATGTTGATGGTGAAGGGTGGTGAGATGCAGGAATGGGCACAAGACATAAACCAGTTGTGCGTACTTGACAAAGGCTTCTGGTACATCATGAGTTCGGAGGGCTCGCCATATGAGGTCTCAGGGTACTCGGTCAAATGCCTTCTCCAGGTCTAGGAAGACCATGTGAAACTGCTTGTTCCTTTCTCTCCATCAGGAGCCAAAGGGCATGTATGGAGTCTCTCGTGTCGAAGCTGCTGACGAATCTGCACTGATTGATTGAGATGGCCACAATGTTCTGTAATCTATCCAGCATCTGTTCAAAAATCTTCATGGTATGACAAAATAACTGAATCAGGCATTCATCAGGAGTTTACACAGTCACCAGTGTCTCCTTTCCCTTTCCATTTTGGGATCATAATGCTGGTGGACTAGGCTCAGGGTGTCTTGCCTCTAGCGATGATGCGGTTGAAGAGTGTTGCCAGCAGTTTTGCACCACTACTGCCGAGTAACATCCAGACCTCTGCTGGTTTATCATCTGTTCCAGTGGCTTTCCCGTTCTTCATCTTCCTGACTGCCTGTTCAACTTCTTTGATGGGTTATCTGGGGAACTGGGCCTTTATTTGGGTCAGCTTCTGGGATAGGTGGGTGCGGGAACTCTTCATTGGAGATCCTCGAGAAGTAGGTGTTCCAGCACTGTAAGATATCAGTCGGGTCCCGTAGGATTCTCTGGTCTTCTGCCTTGATATTCTTAACATGTCCGATATTTTGGGATGATCAGTGAAATGTGTTGGCAAGGCAGAATAGATTGTTGGCATTTCTGGGCTTCTCCATCTGGTATGCAATTTTTTGTAATGTTTGACCTTCACTTTGGCCACAGCCTGCTTCGTTGCTGATTTGAGCATTTTATATTGTTGTTGATCGTCCTAGGATTGCGATTTGTGCCATTTCTTAAGCACCATTTCCTTCTCTTTGATCATTACTTGTACTTCTTCTCTCCACCACCAGGCCTGTTTGCAGACGAATCTTCTATCAGACTTAATTTTTCCCAGTGTCCCTAGGTGGCTGTTTCTTGGATCTGATCAATGATTTCTGACCAAAGGCCTTCTACAGGTTGGGTGGTTTTATCTTGAGAGTTCCAACTGCATCAGTGAGCTGGTCTTTCGCCTCCGCTAACTTCCACCACTTGATACATTCCACTCCCATCTTTCAGATTCTTGTGGGTCCATCAAGTTTAAACAAGAATGAGTCAAGAATGAGGAGTTGGTGCTGTGAAACAACGTTGTCCAACGGGATTACCTTGTGTGTCCAATGGCAGCTTGAGGTCACGCCACTGGACAATGAAGAGTCGATTTGAGTGGGGCGTCTGCCGCTATTGTATGTTACCAAGTGTGACATTAATTTTTTGTAGAAAGTATTGGTGATGACGAGGTCATGGGCTACTGTGAAATCTAATATCCTATGTTCGTCGTCATTTCGGGTGCCAAAACCTTGGTCGCTGTGGTGCTTCGTATAGCTTGGACAATGCAAAGTGCCCATTCAGATCACTGCTGATAAGTCAGTGTTTGTCATCAGGTATAGATCCCAGTAGTGTATCGACACTTTCCCAAAATTCATCCTTCTTGTCTTTTGAACAGTTGCTTTGGGGAACATAGCATAAAATAATTCATAGCGGGGATGGTCAGCAGTCAAGTTTGATGGTTCCACCACACTGCCCCTGAGGTTTTCACTAACTACAATTGCTCCTCCATTTCAGGTGGCAATTTGGCCATTGTTATAAAGCCTATAACTGTCTCAGATCTCCTTTGCTTTAGAGCCTTTCCATTTCGTGTTTTGGATGCAGGCAATGACCATTTGTCGGTTCTTCAGTACTTCAGACAGCTCATGGCTGCAGCCGGTGAGAGATCTGATGTTGATTGTAGCCATTCGAAACTGGTAATGATGCTTCTGTTGATGGTCTTGGAATAGCTTCTTCAGACTGTCCCATACATGGTTAGGTGCTGCTAAAGATATGACCACGCCGCTCAGGTGAGGGTGATGCCCTAGTATGACCAGATAAATGATGATTGTCCCATTCCATAAGATGTAATGAAATACTTCTGGCCTGTGTGTCGCAGCACCTAATGTCAGACCCCCATGGCGGTGGAGAAGGGATTTAAAAAAGTTTATCTTATCTAATCTAATATTATGTTTAACCCACCATAAATGAATGTGCTGTGGAGCATCATCTGAGAAGTTATTTTTGCTCAGGTAGACAAAGAAGAACAAAAACCTCTTATCATGAAATGAAGACCAACATTTGTAATATTTAAAATTCTCCTTTAATAAAACCATGTATACTTTGATTTCTTTGTTCTCTGCTACTTATAAAAAACAGTCTTGAAATTAATACAAGATTTTCCAGGATATTGCATTAGTGATAAAAAGAACCCATTGATCATTTGCTATCCAGTCTCAAAGGCAATGACAAATTGTCAAATTCTTGGAGTGACTGCGATTCAGTCTGGAACCTTTCTTGACCCCCAGTTGTTTGTTGTTAGGAATGGCCTTGAGCTCCACCCCCTGGCTCCTCCTTCTGGCTACACTTAGTACCAAGCTCCTTTTAATCTGTTGATATATTGCTGGGCAGCAGTAATTGTGCTGCAGTCAGGTGATGGGAGAGGAAAGGGAGATAAAAGAGGGAGTGTGGCTAGAGTTCTTTGCTTTAGCTATGTGCTTCTTTTGCCTTTCCAAAAGCCCTTTATGAGCCTAGTGTCTTCTTCTTTAGTTCATTTTAACATTTTGCTTACCTTTTTTGGATTTTCACTTTGGTTGAAAATCTTTGTTACCTGACTTATGTTTTTGATTTCTGCCTGTTTTTTGGATACTGGTTTTATTTTTACCTGCTTTTCATGGTTCATGTCTTGCCTGCTCATTCAGATGTGACTGCCTATCAGGGCTCATGTAGCTCTTTCAATGCTTAAAACCCCTCTAAGTCCTCAGAAATGGAAGCTATACTGTGAGACCTAAGAATGGGGCTAACCCCCAATTACAACCAATAGGTTATGAGAAAAACAGTTTGAGACATGAGAATCTGTGGCAGGCAAAAGGAGATGCTGGGGCAGCAGCCAAACACATTTTTCAACATCTGCTAAGTGCCACACAAAAGTCATTCCTCAGCTAATGCCACAAAAGAAATAGGTTTAACACAATGAGTTATTTGATTTAATTTAACATTCACAAAATAGTGAGTTTCACTTAATAATACTCAATATTTTTAGAGTTCATAGATAAAGGTTAATGGAGAAAGTTTGCTGTTCTGTTTAAATTAATGCTTTACAGAATGCTCTAAACCATGTCCTGAATTGTTTTCTATTAGCAAGGAGTTTACTGCTAAAATATTTATCAGTTAGAAAGATAGCTTATGTGTGCAGCAAGCCCTTTAACCCATGCGTCAGTTTACAAAGACTAATGGGTTGTCCAAATGCACCTACATCTAAAGGTTGGGATCTTTTGTAAGTGATTAATGAATCAATCAAGCTACCGAATCATTTAAAGAAAAGCAAGTGATCATGGAGTTAATGTCTCCTTTATTTTATTTGGATATTATAGGGAGTTAAGTTTAGTGCACTGTCTTTCTGTATTTGTACTGCATTCAATTTTACATGAATTTTATTCTTTGTTTTTCAAGCAGACGGATTTTTCAGTAACTATTTATTCATTGTGTCCATGCACTTACACAAATCAGGATCAACAATGGACACAAAGTAGGAATCGGCACCAGGTTAGATGTCAATACACCACAGGGCCAGTATTGGCACATGTAGAATTTTGATTCACACATCAAGATGATGGTTGGCTTATGATAGAAGCCCTTAAGAACATGAGGCAAACACCCAAACATGAATTGAACTTAAGCTCCACTCAGATATGCTACCTGCCAAGAACATCCTTTGTAGACTTAATAAATGGCTGATTTACAAATGTTTCCAGGTTTAAGTGATTTGGACTGATTGGTCAATCCTTCTAAGTCTTCTCAAGGATCAAGACTGGAAGCGTCTGGTTTGTAAAACATCTTCCATGCATTTCCTAAACAATTCAGGGTCGTAGTAGGTGAAGCCTCTTCCAGGACGTTTAGCTGCAATATGAACCAAGCCTAGATGGGGTGCCAGTGCGCCACATTGAACACTTATTCACATATGACCAATTTAGAGCCATTAAGGAACTGAATCTGCATAGCTTTAGAATCAAAGTGACACAGATAGGAGTAATGTGAAAACTAGAAGACAGATGATCATCAGGTTGGGATCTGAGCTCAGTTCCATTAGGCTGTGAGCAGTGTTAACCACAGTGGTTGATAAAAAAACAACATCATCATTAATCCAACAATAGGTAGCTCTGCCTTCCCTTAGATCCAGTTTCCTCAATTCCAATCCCGCAGTGGATTGTTGTCAATGTGGAGCTTGCACATTCCCCATGTTATTCCAAATATTTCAGTTTTTCCTCCCTCATCCCAAAGACATGATTATAAAGATGGCTGGCGACTCCAAATTCTCCATCTGTGAATGATCATGTAGGTGTATGCTTCAGTAGGCCCTGTCCAGAATTGTTTTTATGTCCTGTACCTAGTGCTGCTGGGATAGGCTACATCTCCCTGTGACCCTAACACAAAAGAAAAGTCCAGATTATATTTTTGATTGTATGGCCCCACAGTGATTTTACTTTGAATCACTTTTTTTGTCATCAGGTAAGAATAAAAGCTGCTGCAAGGAGGTCAAAAAGAACGTTGGAAACGTGCAGATCTGTTGTTCCTTTGCCATTTCTGCATATGCAATTCTCTCCCTATTAAATGTGATTCTTTGTTACCAACCAGTCACTCCACTGATATTTTCTGAAGTGTTTTCTCTCTCTGTCTGCAGCTTTCCCTCCCTTAAGGGGGTTTAATCTACTGCTGACTTGAGACAGAATGAAATGGCCACACAGGCCACTAAGCAGCCATGGTTATGGACAGGCATTGACATTTCAGCAGTCTGTGGAAGCAATAAGTGTTGTAAAAGACATAAAAAAGAAAAACATGGCTCTGAGAGCAATAGAGATTTTCAAGTGAAAAAATATTATATATTGTGTAAAACACAAGATATAAAGCTAGCCATATAAAAAGAAAAGTATATAAATGAACAATGCATGCAATGTAAAAAATGTTCAGAAAAACACTACACTAGCAAAAAAAAAGAGAGATGTGGGATTTGCTACAAAAGAAAAGAACATAACAGTGTGTAATGTTAAAGCAGGATGAAGATGCTTGAAGAGAGCACACCAAGGCAACACAATACTTCTGTCATTATATAGGAAAGTGACAGTCCAATTAAAATGCCATGCAAGTCTAATTAGACTCAATTAGAAATCATCAAAGGGATATAATTAAAAGAGTATACATAGTCAAGATCATTAAGCCAAAGGTAGAATAGCCCATTATTATTATTATTATTATTTATTATTATTATTAGTATTATTATTAAGCAGGTAAAGCCTTGCAGCAGGTGCATCAAAGCCTTGCACCTGAACATCTATAGGTTATTCTGATTTTCATGACATTTAATTTGAAATGTGGCTAATTAGTTGACCGCTAGCCGTATTTAGTTTATTTTTTTAAATGACGCAGGAGGTGAAAAAAATCCTTGCTTATGAATGCTGAATCTATAGCCTTTAATCAAGTAAAGGGGGTATTTGTACAGCCTAATACAATGTTCTAGTCAACATGAACACATCCAAATACACATTATAATATAAAATTCCCACACCTGCTTAAAACAATTTAGGGCCACTAGAGGCTGGATCCCATTTTGAAAGAATAAGGTGCAAGGCCAGAACTATCCCTGGACAAGCTGTCAGCCCATGACAATCCCCCCCTCACACTATGCCGATTTGAAAAATGCACAACTGTGGGGATGTGGGAGAAAAAAATGGAGTACACAATTGCAATCTCACACACACAGCCATTTAATATCAAAAACTCCATTACGTCAGAGCGCCTCATGTTATTTAAAACACCTGATATCAAACAGAAAAGTACAGTTATGGAATAACATTAGTAAATTCTTTACATATTCTAAATAAACTATACACTGTTCCATGCAAAGAAGATATGATGTATGATAATATATGTAACATGTCACTTCCCCACGGAGTTGTGGAAGGTGCTTTATGATTCTCAAAACAAAATGAGTCAGCGTGCTAACAATGAAGTATAGTGGATACCATGAATGTGTTGCTAGATGGTCTAATACCATCTAATGTTACTCTGAATTCTACAATATAAGAATTGGGGATGATGTGATAAAAAAACGGAGTACACAATTGCAATCTCACACAGAGGTGGAAAGAGAATGCAAAGCAAACTCCAAGCAGACAACAGCACAGAATTTGATGCTGGATCTGTGTGGAGAGCGGCTGCGTCACCTCTACATGATAGAATGAATAAAGCAAATTTAATCGTAGGTGACACACAAAATGTGCCTTGGACTCTAAAGAGTTATCTAACTGATATTCATTCCTCCATTAGTGAGCCATCTCAGGACAGAGGGGGGCCAAAGACTACCCCAGCCCCTTGGCGTAAGACATGAAGCAGGTCTGGACAGGGTGCCAGCTCCTGTTGATATTATGAATTTACATACACATTTATCTAACCTCTGTTGTGCTTTCTCATCTTTCTGTAAAACTGCAAGGCCACTGCTTGCCACTGCTGTGAACACTTACTCCATTGTTAGCTTTTCTTTGGTTGTAATGGCTTTGCAGTGAGGCGTTTTGTTGGATGTGCTTTATACTCTGTGTAATGGTGTGAAGTGCTTGACTATTGTACTGACAATGTTAACTGAAACTGAGGAAATGTAGCAGATGTTTCCCAGTAGGCTTCTGTTGCATATCTAACCACTAAAGTGGATTTGCTGACAGAATTTTATCATTCATCTGAATAAAAAAAAAGAAAGAAAGAAAAAAACGCCTATCACAGATTTACTGGTTCCCCAAATTAAAACTTAGTTGAGCCTGAAGCAAAGAAAAACATATGTAAATAAACCCACAGAAACTGGCAGAAACGTTTTTTTACCATTCTGTGACATTCAGGCGAAACTGACATACATTGCATTAAAATGCCTTGAAAAACACAGAAAGGAAGGGAAATTAAAATACTCATTAAAAAGCAGGAGCTAAAAATTAAGAACACGCTGAGGAATTACTGAAAAGACGGCAGCCTTGGTGTGCTCTGGAGCAATAGCACAGGCTCTCTTCATTCTTAAAGCTACAGTACAATAAAAGGCAGAGATCAAGCAATGGCTGCCACTCAGACCCTTCCCAGCATACGGGCTATCCACCAATTGCATGGCATAATAATCCTGCAGATGACTCTGCCCCCCTGGTAGTAGTACGGATAAGGCATGTAGCCTCTGAGGGGCTCGAAGTATCGCTGGCAGAAGCGCACCCCCTGTCGGCAGTACTGGCAGCAGATCCCTCTTTCATCCAGCCTGTGGTCCAGTTCGACACCATTCTCTCTCTGTTAGAGGCAAGAAAAATAAAACAGGCATTAGGATTACCTGCATTTATATAAGAAAAGTCCGTTTGTTAACAGGATTTTACCACGGACTCCAGTTAAACATTTTCACAATAGAAGGTGGCTACTTACTTGCGTATTTTTAGATGTTTTCGATTTTGAACACATACTGAAATTTATTGATCATTGATCGCTGAACCATTAAAGCTAATCAACACAATAATAGAGTGCAAATATGATTAGTTCTATAAGTTGAATACTACTTTTTTACTTTTTTATTTTATTATAAAAGATCAATCAAACAGTTAAGATACATTAATCACAATCACCACAGAAACCCCATTCTTACCCAGCAGTACAGAGAGCCATTTAATATCAAAAAGTCCATTACATCATAGAACCTCATAGTAATTAAAACTCCAGATATCAAACAGAAAAGTACATTTATGGGATAACATTGGTAAATTCTTTACATATTCTGAATAAACTATGCACTGTTCCATGCAAAGAAAATATAATGTATGATAATGTAACATGTCACTTTCCCATGGAGGTGTGGAGGGTACATTATGTTTCTCAAAATGAGTCGGCTTGCTAGCAATGAAGTATAGGGAATACCATCGATGTGTTGCTAGATGGTTTAATACCATCTAATGTTACTCTGAATCCTGCGATAAAAGAATTGGGAATCATTTTAAATTCAACATTACCTGACAGAAAATAAATATCTTCCTCAAAATGTAAGTAATTTAGGACTCTTCTTAAACATAGGACTTAGCAAGGCTGAAACCTCATGGCATCGGTTATTAGAGCCAGTCTTTGATAAATTAAGGATATTTTTTTCTATAAATATGTATACGAGGATGATCTGTAGCTATAGCTATTGCATCACGTTGAGTATAGGCTGATGAAGCACACAAATAATGAATAACTGAAGTCCACTACTTGTATAGGATATTAATAGAGAGGTCAGTTTCTGAAATCATTGCATACCATGGCATTCATTTATAAAAATCTAGAAATATTTGCCTCATTACTTGCTAAACTAACTAGATACCTAATATTAATGTCTGTAAGAGCTCACGTTACTTTGATGGAAGTTTAGAATAATGCACTTTTGAAACCTCCAGGACAGTAAAGCAAAAACAGTGTGGCCTCAAAGTCTAGAGGTGGTACGGTGATTAATAAACACATAAGATTAACCAAAGAAATGGTCATATCCATAATTACGTCCAGAGAACAAAATATTCAGGACACCTCTATGTAAGCAAGTATGGTTGAATCTGCTAGAGAGATGTTGCTTAGTTCCAGTGCCAGTATGAAAATGTTGACTTCATGGTATCCTAAAAAGTTTCAGTAGCACATGACTGGCACGAGAAGGGGATGTATATTGCAGACATTTATTTTTAGGTGAAGGCTATCCCAGATGTTTAGCATCTTATTTTACCCTGTATAATTCCACACTAACTAGTGTGTACTATACTGTATGAGTAAATTAAAAAGAATGTGAAGTGTGGATCATGAGAGTGCAATTTATCTACGGCATGATGCAATATGGTTGGTTTAATTTGTTGTCACTATTGCTTTAGAGTGCAATGAAATATGCTTGTTGCTAATGCCACTGGGGCAGAAACATTGAATATGCAGAGAGAGAGAGGTTAGGAGCACACACTGATACAGCGCATTGCTGCACCCACCACATGACAAAGCAACTCAGGATCCCAGATTAGGACCTGAGTGCAGCCATGCAATGGGTGACACCTCAGCACCACACTAGTTCAGATGGAATGGAACCAGTGTGAATTTGTTTATGGTGGATGGAGTGCCAATTCTGCCACCAACCCCCAGGTTTTTCCCTGCAGGTTTGAGGGCCTACATGCAGGGCTGGATGGAGATTAACGTCATACCCAGGACGGAGCAATTGCAGGTCAAGGGCCTTGCTCAAGGGCTCAATGAAGCAGTCACTTTTGGCATTTACAGGATTTGAACCAGCAACCTTCTGATTGCATGTGCAATCCCTAGCCTCAGAGCCACCACTCCACCCAACAATATGCAGAGGGAATACAAAAAAATGTTACAGTGACACAGCGCACACACAAATTACCTAACAATGCAAACTCCCAGTCCAGACTCTTATCATGTGTAGCTCCTGTCTGGTGGGAAGAGATGCTTACCTCCATTCAAAACTGTGAGTCCCTCAATGTTCAAGAAGCTTTGAAGACACTCTTGTCTGGTGAATTTCTAAGTGCTAGCTGTTAGGTTTTGTAAATGTAGGAATTGTAACTAGCTTCTAAATTGTTTTGATCTTTCCACTTATGCAAATCAATTTTCTAACCTTCTCCTGTTACATTTCTCCTTAAACTGTGCCTAGACTGATGTTACTTGAGTATGTTCACCTCTTTTGTAAGTCGCTTTGGATAAAAGCATTGTAAATGTAAATGTAAGGAAATGGAAAAACAAAGCAGTAAATAAAATTACTGTGCATCTATATTAAATTAAAAAAAACAAATAAATAAATATGAGATGTAAACATGCAAAATGTATCCAAGGGAAGCAGTAACAAACCGACTGTAGGAAGCCAAGTTACTCCAGAGGATATGTAACAGGAGTGAAGGAGAATACTTCTGCTGTCCTTTGCTTACAATTACACCTAATACAGCACAAATACCACACATTGTAACATGAAAAAAGAAACACGACTAAAGGCAGTCCCAAAACCAGCCTCTGCTATGACCTACCCTAGTGAAACACCTACTGCATTTCCAACGTGGTTAGCAGTAATTCAGAATATATATTCTATTAATGGATTTTATACAGGTACAGTAGGAGACCATTCAGCAATATGCTTTTTCTGCAAAAAATTACATGTTTTTCTAAAGTGTAGAGACAGCAGTCACACTACTATTAAGTACTGAGAAAAGCGCTATATAAATGTAATGAATTATTATTATTATTATTATTATTAATATAATATAGGTATACTTATAATTAAAATACTTGTTGGAAGGCATACTGTATATTAAGAATGCAAGGGTAAAAGATTGATCAATGGTATTGAAAAGTTTATAAAGTCACAACCCAACTTTCAGCATTTCTAGTGTGTTTGGTGCATTGGAAGACCAAATTCTTCTAAACCAAACTGAACAATTGCTTCCATAATCTTCCATCTGAAAACTTCCTTTAACAGCTGGAAGCAGCACTGGTGACAGAATCTCACAATAAGATTTTCAGATAATGAAGGGAAGTCCACCAATATATTTTTAGTTCATCTGTAAGTCAATTACAGCTATTTAACAAAAGCATGTGCTCTGTGGCAATGAGGAATAAGATGCACAATACCAAGCCTTTAAAGCCATAGCATTACCAGTTAACCTTAGAGCACATTCACTATTCCTTCAGCTGCAGTGTAATTCGTATACATCCTTCTTGACACAAGCTGTCAAAATCGCCCCCTGAATTAGACCTATTACTTGTGAGTGATGCTTTTAAAGTCAGCCATTTTCACTATGCACTCTACTCTACTCTGCTGTACACCTACTGTACTATCATTTTTGGGATGACAATAAATCCTATTCCTTTAAATTTTGTCTGCACTGATTTTTTCCTGGCTTTGCTTCAACCCCAAAGGCATGTGGTTGAGGTTGACTAGAAACTGTAAATTGGCCCTGTATGAATGGGTGTAGGTGTCTCCATGAGTGGGCTCTGTGATGGGATCTCAGCATGGACAGATGGTGGTAGATTAATTTTTTGAATACCTCTTTCCAACTCTTCTCACAGATATTTAGCTACAGATTTGTAATGCCTCTGTAATAATCCCAGCACACTGTTGCATTATTCTACTAAAAATGAAATTGTATACCTGACTAGCAACAACATTCATGCCTTCAAAAATCATCCCACATCATTTTTGTTACAGTCACCTTGTGACAACAATAAACAGAGTGAAAGTATGGCTTTTCCATATCCTGGAACTTCTACCAGTATGCAGGAAGAAGAACTGAGACTTAACTGATCAGGTTCTAGTCCTCCACTGTTTGTATTTCTTAGCCTAATCAGTAACACTGTGTCATTATGAGAAGTCGGTGGTGGCTCGGATTTTTAGAAAACCACATGCAGACGTGCATGGTTTCGGCCAGTTTCCTCATAGCACTCCGGAGTGCTTAATTAAGCACTTGCGTCTGCCAACATTTAAAAAATGAGTCCGAGGAGAACAGGAGGACAGTACCAGAAGAAACAACAATTCAGTATTGGAGGAGCGAGTAAATGTGGTGGAGAGGAGGCAGTAGAGTGGCCGGGCCCTGCAAGGGAGTGCTCTGGGGGGTGTCCCTGCTGAACAGTTGTATAGGAGTGGGGGACTTGCACTGACCCCCCCATGGATCCAGGAAACACAGGCAGAGTGTAAGGGCTGGCTCAACTGATGTCAATAAGGGTAGGCGTGACGGAAGTCGTGAGAAGGTGACAGCAGCTGTTGACGTCACTGCCAGCCTGAAAGTCCCACTTGGGTGAGCTGGGGAGATGGAGAGGTAAAGGCTTGTGTCAGACTTGCTGAAGCCTGAACCTAACCTGATGCCTTGGACTGTTTCATTTTAAAGTATTGTCCATTTTTAATCTCCATATTGAGCACTGATTTTTTATTGTATGATTTATTGACTTTAGTTATTATTATCTGCACTGCACTTTATGGTTTGAATTTTGATTTAATAAACATAAACATTACACTTTGGATAATTAAACCTGGTTGGTGCTCTCACTTGCTGCTGTGATCATCTCAGTTACAAACTACTAGGGGGTCAAGTGAATGCATTAGTGATGGGTAAGCATAATGGGCATTGACCACTGACACACTGCAAAACTCATTTGGGCTGTCAGCTTCTATACCGTAGTGGTCCTGCCCAGTTCTACTAGGAGCAGCTCTGACCATGATATGAATTAAGGGGCTTAGAAAGTTTGACTATTCTTGCAATATCATTTCTGACTTTGGAAGACTAGCTTCTTTTAGAACTTTTATATTCATTCCTGTGTCAATCTTGATGGTGTCAATCCACTGACCATACCTTTTATTACTGTTTTTATTGCAGTTTGAAAATAGATGGATGGTTAGTACAATGTCAGGAGACACACTGCTGTTGCTGCAGGGTTGTTGGGACCCAAGTCTGATTTCTAACAGAGTCATTCCCTTTGTGGAGTTTATATGTTCTGCTCCTGTCATCATTGTTTTCTCCTGGTATTCTGGATTCTTCTTTAATATTAAAGATGTTCATATTAAATTAATTGGTTATTCTAAATTTCCTCCAAATGAGTCAGTGTGGGTGGGTGTGTGTGTGTAAACGCAACCAATGATGAACTAGCGTTCCATGCAGCAAGGTTTCCTTCCATCCCCAAAGCTGCCAAAACAGATTCTAGCCCCAGCGGCCCTGGCCTGGATTAAGCAGGTCCAATAATGGAAGGATGTGTCTTAGGGTTAACACATTTGGCTATAAAGTAGACCTAACTGAGCACTTGCTGTAACAATACACTCCTGTAGAAATGACCACATAGTGCTGAAATATCATGGGCATATACACCCATGTGACCAGTGTATTCACTATAGAAACATTTAAGTCTTATTGATCTGCAAGCAGTCTAAGGTCTTATTTGTGGATGATGTACACACTTTCATGTTCTCCCAATGTCTCCATGATCTGTCTTATATAATAATAAATAAATGGTCATATTAACTGACACCATAATGCCTTAATGGTTGGCTATAGCTCTCTTCTGGCATGGATAATTTAGAAGCTCCAGCTTCATGCACACTACGCTCCAGACTGGCGCTGGGCTCCCATTGACTCTGATCAGTATAAATAAAAAATGGATGGATTTCACTGCCACACAAAGCTCATTGCAAAGGATTACTATGCACTTTTTCCTCTACTGCTGCATGAATATATTATTTATGCAGGTGGCAAGCAGCCAAAAAGAAACCCACTGCTATGGCAGATTTTTCTGCAGGCAGTATGCTTTGAAATGATTCGCAGCTAGTGAGGTTCGGTAAAATAGCACCTTGCCCTGCTGCTTCCTTCTCTTACTTACAAGACTTACTTTCTACATTTTCTCTTCTTTCTGCCTTTCTGTCTGAGATGTCTGAATCTCTTAGATTAGAGGTATTGCAGTATACATTTTGTGGTAAGTACAGTTGTTTATAATGATATCACAGAGCAGTTTCAAAACAGCTTTTTCAGAAGGTATTATTTTTCCAACTCTTATTTTTGTCACTGAAATAACATTTGCTGCAATTAACGTGAAATCCTTACACTTCTCACTCTAACTTGCTTCATATAGCAGGCACTTGTTGCATCAGGTCAGCTTAAAGACAGCTGCTGTCAGTTTTTATCATCTCTGCTTGAATGTATGAACGGGCAACCATTTTACAAAGACACTCCAGTGCTATTTCGGTAACTCATTGTAATGCACAAGTTCAAAAACAAGATGTGTGCTGTGCAGTGTAGCACACCGGGGGCCTGTTGGGCTCTTCTTGGTTATTTTTTAGAGACGTTAGGTGAACAGCAATGGATGTCACAGTCTGTTGTTGATACAGATGTTCATAAACCCCAGGAGTATCAGTAGTGGGCAGTGAACAGAGATGGATGTTGTTTTCTGCATGCCTGTTCCCTGGGCAATTTGCGGCCTCTCGAGGTATGGCCAACGCAGCAGAGCAAGTCAGCTTAACCAAAGGAGCCTGTCTGTTTTTTTTACAATATGTCAGAGCAGCAGCACAACAGGTCACCATTTGCTGCTTCATTTATACTACACTGTATGTGAATGTGTGTGTATGTTAGTGTGTGTATGTTCCTATTCAAGTGCATGCTCCTTTGTTGCCATTAACAATGTAAACACAAAATAAATAAAATCCTAAAGAAATAATTAAGGTGCTAAAAATGAGGACAATTAGAAAAATAGAAATTCATCGGGGGACTGGAATACAGCAACAGTACTTATGAGGTACATGCTGAATTTTTTAGCCACTTGCACTTTCAAAGACACATCCATTAAGCAACATGAGCATTGCTGTTATAAATCTACTTCCAGAATTTATTTTTTTTGTCACGTCTTTTCTCTTTCAGGGTCATAAAGACCTGGGGTCAGATTTATAAAACTTGCCTACGGAAAAAAAGAGGCCTGAAATGTATGTATGCAAAAGGTGATGCAAGAACTTCAGTATATTTATAGCACCCCATACCCATCTCTATGCAACATTTTGGAGAAACTGGGATGTGATTATACCTTTAATAAAGTAGGGAAATGCAGCCAAACCAGCTCAATGATGACTCACATGTACAGTATAATAATTCATATCACCAGGCCGTTACTAAAATGTGCTTTGACGTGACAAACATTAAACTTAATTAAACAGACTCTATTTTTGTTGCCTTTGAAAATGGCAAATGCTGTATGAGTTCTTGCATTTACGCACAAACTTCCTTGGGTTTTTCCACAATTTGTATCAGCTATCTCTTGTCACTTCCCAGAATTAGAAACAAATGCCATCATTTGTTGTTAATAGTGTCCAAATGAAATGCTGGGGTGCCAGCCAGGTTACCTCGTTCAGCTGAAATAATAAGTAAAATAAAAATAACAGACACACGATGGAGGAATAAGGAACAAAAAGCTATGCTTAGCCATTGACTGCAGTTAGAAAGCTCTAGAGAGAAAGCAGACTTCAGGGTCAGAGCTCCATCGGGCAGATGGCTCATCTCTCAAATGAAGCGCTTCCGTGTGGGTGCACCCTGATTTTATAGCTCATGGACCATAAAGGGGCAAAGTCAGTTGCCCTCAGTGGTCATCTTCTCAGAGCTGTGGGTGCAAAAAGAGACAAAAGAGTCAGTGATTGTGTCCCCTAGTGTTCTGAAGTGGTATTGCTTACCTCCAGAAGGTGACCCTCCAACGTGCATGTGTGACACTGCAGTTAAGTGATTCACTCCCTGCATACAGAAAGCTATAGATCTTATCCTCTACAGCCTATTCATAGCCTAAAGGTTTAACACAGCTGACACTACTTGTAGACAATGCAAATGGTCACATATACTGTAAAAGAAATGAGTTTTTAAACACTGGTAGGATTTTTTTTTTGCCTTTGATGATGACAAGCCTATGAGCCAATTTAGGCTCCTAAAAGCCACTCTCTTAGAACTATGTTCTGAAGTGGGACCAGGATTAGAAAGATAGACGGCCTGAAATTGGACTGTATTAGTTCATATCCGGGTGCTAACAATGGTTGGCGTTCTGAGCAACAGGTCAGGAATATTTAGATTAAGCTTCAGCTTTTTCATTCCTGCATGCTGGAAGCCAAATAATGAGGTACAGTATTCAGTTTTTGTATCATGTGGGTCTACAGGCCAACATGAAAAGGCAATTTACAACATTTTTCAATTTTACTAATGTAATCAGAGAAATTTACTGCACTCATATTGCAAAAAGGACACCTGGCAAGAATTATGCTGCTTTTGTTAACCATAAACAGTCATATTTCATTTGACACAAGTCACCTGTTGATGCCAAGATGAGACTGACAATCGTCGTGGCTTGGTGGTCTGGGGAAACCCATGATTCATGTATTTTGTGGTGAAGTAGCAGTGGCTGATGACTTACTGATGGTACTGTATGTGATTGCTGGCTTGTAGGTATGGTTACTGGATGAACCATCAGTTTTTCATATTGATTATATCATTCATTGTAACAGCAATCGTGTCATTACAAGTCCCAAATGACAATGGCTACCCCCTCAGACGTTGGCTTCCCCAACCACAGAGCACAGAGGACAGGTGCTATAATGCTATGCATGCTCTTACCTATTCAGTTGTGAAGTGCACCATAGGACTCCTCAAATGCAGCTGGCAATGTCTAGATGTGTCAGGTGAGAGGCTGCACTACCAGCCAATAAAGGTCTGCCGCATCGTGACTGCATATGTATGAGACTGATTAGCATAGTCCCATATATGGTTATTTCAGGGTGGCAAATGGGTGGGGCTTTAAGGGCAGTCACATACACACATTTATAAGATGATTGTGATTTATAAAGGGTAAATTGTGTACAGGTTTTTAAAATCAGATGTGTTTTTTTGGTGTATGCATATTTTTACACTTGAATCCACACAATGTTTTAAAAAAGGAAACCCCTGAAGCCTTTCCTAGCCTTTCACTCACCTAATCACAGCAAACTCATTTATAAAGAGCAGCTAACCTGTCAGGCATTTCTGTGAAAGGTGAGAAAAAGAAAAACAAAATATCCAGGAAAAACACATGTGAACGAATAAAAATAAAAGGAGCAATGGCACAGCAGCACTAAACACTTGACCATCATGCTACGAAGTATTAAAATAAAATCTTATCAAACAAAACCAATGGAAAAGAATTTGAGAGTGAAACACCAAAAGGCTTGTTATAAATAAAATAAGATTTGTCTTAACTTAAAGTAGAAATTTAAGAAAAGATTTGACTAACACTCAGCATATTAGTCCAACACAGCATCAGCACCTACTCCCTCAATTTCGCTGAGTCCAGAAACACTATTACATGTAAATTGTTACTAGTGATGAATGAAACGGAAAAGTTTCGAGTTGTAGAAAGTTTCACAAAACTGATACTAAAATTAATTTCACAGTACATTTTGCAATTGTGAAACACAAAACTTATTAAAATTTTTGATGGGATTCAAAGGTGTTCTTGGGGTAAAAAACAGAATATTGTTCCCTAAAGTCTCGTTCAGACCTCTGTTTTTACCTGTGTTCTTTTCAACAGCTACATAATGTATATAATCTGTATCACACCTGTCAGATAAATTCTTTTATTGATGACATTGCAGGGAAGCGCAGGAATCTTTTTGAAACTATGACACTCTGCAAATTTTCCAAATGAAGACACACCAAAACACACTACCGTGCACATTATTCGCTATATGGGAAGCCTGCAGTTACTTTGCAAATTCTCTTTCTTGTTCCTTGATTCCTGCATAAGTGGTTGAGGATCTGCACACTACAAGTACTATGGAGTTTATAATGATGGGCATTTCAATGCACTTTACTGATTCACTTCTTTCATGCTACCCCGTTATGTGAATGGGTCCGTTGATTTATTTCGTTTGTCTGATTCATCAGTAGGATCTGGGGATGGTGGCAGTAAGGTATGGGCTCAAAAGGTGTGCATTAATGTTGAAAGCAAATAATTGTTAGAAATTAGAAAAATATTTTTATAAGGTCAAATTTTGTAACTAATTTGTTAACTGTACAAAGAGACATACACAAATAGGTTTAATACTCTAAGTATATATTCTGTTTAAAATAATGCCACTAACAAATTGTACAAAGCAATCAATTAAGACATTCTAATACAAATGTGTTGTTAATGTAACATACTTATATAATGAAGAAGAGAATCATCAGTGACAAAGTTCTAGTTAAAATAATCATAAGTAAAGTGAACGAGAATCATGAATCAGATAGGCAGTACCCTGCTCATGTGCTTTAAACAACTACCTGTGAAACAGAACATGCTGACGCCATCACACATGATCTACATCAATCCGCTGAATCGATTTGTTTGTGCTTGTGAATCAATTTGTATGACTCATTGAAAACAATCATGTAAAAAAATATTTGTAAATTGACCATCACTAGGAACTTTGAGTTTCTTTTCTGTCTCTGATGCATCTTTAGGATTGCGATTGCCAAGACTGTCGTCAGCATGCACAAAGTGGGGATCGTGCCACCAGAACACATCAGGTGGCTCAAAAAAAATGTCTAGATAGATAGATAGATAGATTTTTTATTAATCCCAAGGGGAAATTCACTTGTCAATTCAAATGTCTACACATGATATAAAATGAAACTGGCGATTTTTTTTAGTACAGATGTTTATTTAAATACTAAATGACAGGCTGACAAATGCAGAATTAATGCATATAAATGCTTCTAGACAGGAACTACTGTAAATGCCTTTCTTTTTATGTCAATGGCATGATTTTTTCTGGAAGCCAAACACCATTTCTTTTGTGAATTTTGTTGCATAGCAATACACCATGTTTTGCCTGAAATTCAATTTTGCACTGATAATTTCACTCATCACTACCTATTGCACATGCCTATTATTCATTCTGCAAAAACAAAATTGTGTAACCTTTATGCAAAATTTATACTTAGCCTGCATCCATTTGTGCCCTTATGTTTCTTAGTTGAAAAACTCATTTTAAAGTAATGATTCCCTTTATAATTTTGAACATCTCAGTCATATCACAGTCATGAATGTTTATTATTTCTCTTAGTATTAATTTCATTTGTTTTAATTATTATATCACAGCTCTATTTTGTTTCTACTTTGATATGCTGTTCTCCATTTTGTTAATGGTTTTTATGGTCACAGCCATGCCTTTTCTTGGTTGTTATTCCTGTTGCTTAGTCATGACGTCATGCCAGTGTTGGTGCACTAATTAAGATGGAGGTGTACAGTTTGTTGTCCACGTTTTTTGGATTCTGTATCAAACTTCACAGCAATAGTAGTCTTTATGTAGTAACGAGACCAAAATTGCACAGCACTCTCAGAGTGACTTTTAAATATTAATGATAACCTTTTTTGACATGAACTAGACACATGGTTATTATGTAAGCTAACATCCTTGGTCTGAAAATGGATGGATGGGTTAATAATAATTGATAATAATTTTTATCTACTGGCATGTTTGAATTTAGAACACACTTTGCTTGTGGTTTGCATATTATTCCAGCGCTTTTGATCTATCTTATCTTATCTAATCTAATCTAATCTAATCTAATCTAATCTAATCTGGTCTGGTCTGGTCTGGTCTGGTCTGGTCTGGTCTGGTCTGGTCTGGTCTGGTCTGATCTGATCTGATCTGATCTGATCCGATCAAGGCCAGTTTGGACATAAGCCCTCTGCATACCATGAACCCAAAGATAACAGGGATAGTTTGCCATAGCACAGGCTTTAGGAAGAAACTGCTGTGATTTGCCTATGAGCCACACTGAAGAGTGCTAAACAGGTAGTAATAAAGCAATAAAACTCCATCTGATAGTTTAGACTTGTGTGACTGTGCATGACTAACATTTGACCAGTACTTATTTTCACAAAATATATTTTCAATCATCTTTCCATAACACTGCCTCCCTGCCTTTGGCCATAGACATTGAAAGTAAGTGCATTTATATGACCTGCACAATCAATCCAATAAGCTAATTTTGAGCAGGCAATTTGTATTCAGCTATTGAATGGCAAGTTGTCATGATTATCAGTGTACTTGCAATCAAAATTCCAGGCACCATTTTTCCAGGAATGCAGAAAATAATAGCTTTTTATACCTTATTTGTCTGAAGTGTTAATGGTGGCTTTTGTGATTAAAATTACTGACAGTGCTCTGAGATCAAGATCTGGGCTGTTGCAAAACTGTAAATTTATTGATCTCCTGCCACTTGGTTCATATCATGCCAAATGCTGAAAGTATTCTTTATTTTTTTCTGACTCTCATCAGAGAGTTTTGTGTATATTAAGGTCGTCTTGTATACATACGAGCTGGAACCTTTTCTGGGTTTGTAATAATTGTTTAGATGACATTGAAATGACTCAACACATTTAATGATTGCATCTAATTTACACTATGAGTGAAAGCATCAATGCGTATGAGTGTTGGGAAATTAGGCTGTTTTTACATAATGTTAGAAATGAAAACTGCTATGGACAAATGAATAGTGAATGATCCAGCCACATTATTCAATCCATTATTTCCTTCTGATTTAAAAGATTGCCTTCACATTCAAAGATGCACCACAATGTTTTAATGTTGCCAGCCATATTTTAATTTAATTTGTTTAATATGAAGATCCATTACATGTTTGAGTCAATGGGTACAGTTGCTTTACCTATCACTCCTTATGTCTCCTCATTCCCTATGGTGGACTCATTCACCTATTGTTGGTGGGACAGCCTTTGTTTTCTTGTGGAAATGCAACCTAAATAAACAAATGAGGCACTGGAATGAGCTTTGATACATTAAAGAAATATCCTACCCAAAAATTTTTTTTAAAAACATATGTTTTTAGTGAATCTGTTACAAATTACTTTCTGTTGCCTAATTACAATTTATATCTTTTGATTTGGCCCCCGTTTCTGGATCCTCATTGGTTTTTGTCACTTTCACTACACTCTTTGATTATGACTTTGATTTCTGATCCTAAACTTGCTCTTTAAATCTCTATCTTCCTGGTTACAATCATTTCTTCATTTTGTTTCCACTCTTCATTCTTGTGACCTTTCTTGTGATCTCAATGAAAAAAAGTTTTTCCTCTTCCATTAATACAAACAACAAGTTAGGTAACAGGGAATAAAGATTACAGTGTAGAAGAATGGTACAAAGTGAAAGAGGCAGCTGCTTTGAGGGAGTGACACTGTTAGTACACATGGGGCAAGAAATTTATTTATATACAGGGTAGGTGCATATAGAGAAATTAACCTTCTGCAATATCTGTGATGATTTTCAGGAACAGAAGACAACATTTTTCTGACAAAATATCAGTTTTAAGGAATATTTGCTCATAGCAGAAGCTTAAACATGCTAGGGAAACAAAACAAGCTCGCATAAAAGTGTATTCAGTAATCTGAATTTTAACCACAGAAATGTGGTGCCAATTGATTGAAGATTTAACTCGGATAAGATGATTTTTAAAAACAACAAAACCCGAGGCAGTTGTTGCTCAATTTCATTTAGAAGAAAAACAAAACAAACATTATTTAGTCAGTTAAGTTGTATATATTTAAAGGACAACAGATTACACTGGAAAATGATTTTGCTTTCTAAACACTTTTAGGTGTATCTTATGGATTTTGGCCTGATGATCACTAAAAATCCTGAACAAGGAAGCTGAAGGATTTCGATATTTAGGATGTTTCCACGATTAACTTATACTAAGATTAAGAAATGGTCCAGAAATCTGACATGTCATCAATGACAAGGAAACTAAAAATCTGCTCCTGTGACAGGAGGAAATCACATGGAAAGCATTCAAGGGTGCTGGTGAGAATTTTCCTGGTAACTACAGAGCACCAAACCTCTGGTTGACAACATTCTTCGGTCATACAAAACCATTAGGTGCAACACATTGCTAAACAGTAATTTTCTGCTTCTGTGTTTGGACTTCTTCACTGCTAAACTTGGTGCAGTCAGCGACATTTGACCAGGATATTGCAATGATGAAAAGAGATATGAAGGCAGATGGAATCCATCATTCTGGATTAGATGCTGAGAACAAATGAAAATCAGCAGCAATACATTGAGCTCAATTGAACTAATGCAATGTGCCAGCATCATTAAGTGATTAAACACCCTATTCAAATACCCGTGTGACACAAGCAATTTTTAATTATATTTGTGTTCATTTTGAAACTGTCTATGATAATCACCAAAATTTTTCAGGAAGTAAAAGTTTTGAAGAAGAATTGTTGTCTAGTGTTATGTTGTATAAGGAATGTTTGACAGTTTAAGCATCTGTAGATCAAGAGGAAATGATGCTGTAAAAGAGGGGTGTCAGGGACCTCTGGGGATGCGCTAATTCGCAGGGTTTAGCTAACAGAAAGCCGACTGCAGGAGTCACGGTCAGATGACTTGCGATATGAGACTGTTGAATTCCAGTATTTTATATTTAATTACCGTAAAAAAACAACTGAAACAATAAACAAACAAAAATGCTGTAGATTAAACTAATATGGTGGAAAAAAAGTCTGTCGTGAACAGGCAACCACTTCCGGTTGAGGGCGTGACCTCATTAAACTTTCTTAGAGCGGCAAACACATTTAAATGTATGATGAATGCAAGTATAGTGGATAAAAACTGTTACTTTCGAATAATGTGAAGGTTAGTAAGGCAGTGGGGAAGGGGAGAATATGAATCTGATCCTGTTCTCCCTTTCTTCTTGTAGTATGTACATGCCATTCTTTGGGAACGGCATAGAAGCTAAAATGGAAGCTGGTTTTGGGTACATGTTGCAGAAGTGTCATAAAATATTCCTTAATAAAGAAGTTTTAACATATAAACAACCTACTTGTCTGACTGAAAGTGCAGCAGCCCTCAATATTACTTCAGAAGTGTTATACGACTAGTATATGAATGCCCTGTTTCTCTCATATGTTTTCCTAAGCTCCTGTGTCTTTGATGGACAGATTTCTATCTTGCAATTCTGCCAATATACACTCAAACTATCACAGATTAATAATGACTGGATTGATGTTTTTATTTTAGGAATATAGTCAGAAACCTATGCTGACTTGCCATTTGGATTTTGTTACTGAACATATGTTGGGTTTTCCTTCATTGCTGGCTTGAAAGTCCAGAAAGTCTTCCAAATATGTGGTTCCACAGCCAGCGAAAATGAGTTTAATTTTATTTGCTTTCTGTTTCTGCCGCCTTTCTTATTTTCATTTTATCCAAGCTGCCATGAAATGATTTGAATGATTAATGCATTCAAATCATTGTTGCATAGTTTTCAAGAACTAGTAAATAGTTTTTATTTTTATTTTAAAGTTTGTTTATAATTTTACCATAGCATTGTATTTTAATATTATTTTTTTATGGGCATTGCCATTTTGAATGTGTGGTTTTCATCAACACCACAATTTTGTGCATTTTTTCTCTAAAATGCCCCACGACTGCTAGTCACATTACGCATATGCCATTGTGACAGAGACATCATGGAGACAGTATTATATAAGATGGCTGTACCTTTTTTAGTAGTGTCCAAATATTGCGAAAATAAAGGGAAGACATTGTGGGAGACTTGCGCTTGATCAAAGTGCTGTAACATTCAGATTTTGGTTTTGATCTAACTTTATAATTGTACTTAAAGATTAGTGTAGCTCAGTGAACTTTCGTAATATGTTTCAACTTTTAGTGTATCAATGTCAATAATACACCCCAAAGTAATTTAACAAAAGGTTTCCGTCACTTTTCTTACCTGTTTAAGATGACTTCAATTAAAGGTTGTTGTTGGTCATGATAGTCATGTTCAATATGCATGCGCTGGTGTATAATTAAAGTGGAAATTTTTTCAAAAAGGATCTAATATTTTGAGGTTAGATTTCAATTATTACTTATATATTTTTGTTTGAGCATCTTTACCATTTTTTTGCCAATTTTTCAGTTAATATGGCAAATTAATCAGGCGCCTATTTTGGCTGCAAATAACTGATTGGCTAAAGTGAACCATTGCGGGTTCCACTTATAGTGTCTATTTAGTACCTCTTTTTGATATTTTTAGTTATAGAATATTTTTTGTTTACCACATATGATGTTTAATTTTCTCCAACACTAGAATATCATTCCATTCATTTTTTTTATGATTTTACCAGCTGACCACTAATACCATAAAATGCTACTTACATATTTTTCAGCATAATTAAACAACCAAGATTTCAAATTACATTTATCAAATCCTCAGTGTTATTTTATATATACTTATTTTCTATTAGGATAAAAACAATATCTAAATACAGTTCAAGAATCCAATCACAACAGCACATAGGATATGCTGTAGGTGGTGATTGGTATGAAACCACAATATAATTAAAGAGCTTAGCTTTGCAAAATCGGAATAACAATTAGAAATGTGTACTGCGGTGCCTAGGAAAATTCCCATAAAGTAACTGGGGAGCTATTGCCCCAGTATGACATTTTTTTCAGGATTAATGATATATAAGTGGATATCAATGTATGTCAAGGTGCAATAATTTGAGCATTCATAAAATTCTAATTCTTAGGAACACACCAACAAGATCTTAGAATTCCTGTGTATCAACAAAGTTTCTGTTCAATTATCAGCAGGACAACCACTGTGTGACCTTTATATTTATCAGGAAGGAAAAACACCACATTAATGACAATCAATCTGTTCAAAATAAACAATTCGTTTTTTGCACATTAGTTACCCATGCACCACTCATTCAGTACTTTGATTTATAACAAAGTATTAATTTTTCTGAACTCAGCAACAACAATTATGTCTTATATCAACCAGAAATATCCACCCTGAGCTTCATGATGCTGGCTTAGTATTGAGTGGCCCTACACAAAAAAGGAAAATGGGACCCCTGCTATCTCTATGTATAAAGAAAGGCTCAGTTCAGTAGTAGAAAGGTCTTTTGCATCTAACAAAACAATGATAAAAATGTACTTTCCATTTTTTTGTACCAAAAAACCAAGTATTTCTCTTACCATAGCTAAGTAAAAATAAGAATACATTAAGGCAGAAATCTAATTCATTAGGAGCTGGACGTACACAGCTTTCCCTAAAGACTCAAGTCAGATCCTGTGCAGGTAAAGTATAAATTCAGACATAAGCCATTAAAACAATAAAGCTGTAATTTATTTTCATTTGCAGTTACACACACAACATTGCATAAATACAAATTTGCTGACATTTTATCACTGCCATGCAGACTAGGAGAAATGAAATTCTCCCAGTGGGGAGGTATTGCCTCTTTTATTGTTGACGTTTTACCACTGTAGTGTTCTTAGTTTCTGTGTTATCTCTACAACTTATGGAAATCTGTGTGTTACAAAAAAATAAATGAGATAGCTTCCTTCAGAAATACGAGATCTGCAGCAAATGAGTAACAATATCAAAGCAGAAAGAGTGTCCACCACATTAATATCTCACAAATAACTGTGACGTGTGCCCTTGTGTATGATTAAGACTGTGTGCTGCCCGGAATGGATTGGCATGCCCATTCAAGGTAAGATCCTGACACTGCTACTGCGGTATGGATAAACAATTTGCAAAATGGACAGAAGAATGAATAAGTTTAAAATTACAGTTGTTTGCAAGGTAACCAAAAGTTATCATATTATTCAGGAAGGAACTGTGTCAGTAGAAAAATATGTGCTACACTTTGAAGAGTAAGAAAACCAGAGAGTGCTGTGGGCTGGCGCCCTGCCCGGAGTTTGTTTCCTGCCTTGCACCTTGTGTTGGCTGGGATTGGCGCCAGCAGACCCCCGTGACCCTGTAATTAGGATATAGCAGGTTGGATAATGGATGGATGGATGGAAAACCAGAGATATGTCACTTTACATAAAATTTTATAACCCCAATGCTTTAGGCAGTCAAGTCATGATGTCACTCCTGCAAATATGGAGTCCAGGGTTGGCCCCCTGAAGGAATATATAATGGTGTCTGTGTGAACAGACTTCTGGACTAGCTGCTTCCCCATTTCATATGTGTCATGTCTCTATGCTAAAGACCCTATAAATAGAGCAGGCAACCTGCTCGCCTGGCAGATCATTGCTCACTGGAAGCTTTTCTGTGTTGGCACATCTTATGAGCTTTGGCTTGGCTGAGAACTCAAAAATAAAGTCATTGCATCTTGCACCCTTATCTGCAGTTTACTCAACCTTTACCATATTATGCCTTCTTGTAAAAATTGCTTGTTTTAAAAGGTTAAATACTCAGAGTGTTACATACAGTACAGGAAGAGTGGTCTAAATGTCTTTATGCTTTTACTGGCATCCTAGATTTATTACATGTGTTTTTCTCAAAATAATTTAAATACTTTTTTGGAATGCTCTTTCTTGCAGGTTAGTTTTGTTTTTGTTTACATGATGAGTTCATATTATCAGTCTTAGATTAAAATAATCATCTCCCACTTTAGTAGATGGGTGACATGGAGGCTCAATGGTAGCGCTGCTGCCCAGATTCACATCCTGGTCCTCCCTGCATGAAGTTTACTTGTTCTCCACCTGTCTATATGGGTTTCCTCTGAATACTTGGATTTCCTCCCACTGTCCAAAGACAAGTAGATCAGGTGAATTGGCAAAGCCAAATTGGCCTTCAAATCATTGTGCGCTTGGGCTGTGAGTGTGCATGTGTGTGTTCAACCTAGTAATGGACTGGCGCCCTGTCTAGAGTTTGTTGTTGCCTTGCACCCAATGGTAGGTGGGTTAGGTTGTGACCCTGGTCTGGATTAAGCAGGTTAGAAAATCACATGACTTTAGTAGTGTGGCCACCAGGGTGTGCCCCAGTTCCCCAAACACCCGACTACAGGAAGGCATGGATACAAGTGTAAAGCACAAAGAGTTTTTATTGTGGGACATTCTTCTCTGTAAGTGTTTCCCACACTGCAACCACCATACAACACAGCACAAAGTAACAATAAAACACTCTGTCTTCTTCTGTCTGTCACTGCCTCCTCCACTCCTCCAGAAAGCTTTGTCTCCTTCCAACTGACTCTGGCTCCCTGAGCTATGGCAGGAACTCATTTATTATTTATTCATGGAAAAACCTCTGGTGTTCCCAAGGCGTGGCCCTGGAGTACTTCCACGAAGTAGGGCTCCCCAGTCCCTGCAGTACCCCCCTGGCAGCACCCAGGGAAACCAAACAAGATGAGCCGACAAACTCCAAGTCCCATGATGCCCTGTGAGAATCTGTGGCAATGCCACAACCCAGGGGGGCTGCCATCTAGCACCCTGGGGGAGACAAAACAGTGTGCAAATTGCCCCCCTATCCTTCCACATTGTAGGTGTCATGGCTGGGAATTGGGTGCCCTTCCCAGTAGATAACTCCTTATTGAATTATTTACTTTATGGATCATCAAATCAGGTAGGCTAAACTCTGCAACCAGAACCATTACTCTGCTGAAAAAATGTCAAGCTCTGTGAGATCTGCACTTCATTGGTATTGTCTCTGACATTTTTTTGATCATTATTTTAATCCAGTTCCCAAATAAGGAGTTACTGGCTGTCCCAAAGTTTGTTCTGTTTGAGTGAGTGCAGTTGTGTATTTGTGCTTTGTGGTGGACTGACATCTGCAACACATCCACCACTGTCCATGTAGGCTCTGATTCTTTTAACCCTAAACTGGATTAACCTGATTTTATAATGGATGAATGTGTAATAATGAAGGAAGATTTTTTTTTATTCATTACTTCATTTCAATAGTTTGTTTTGTGTAGTTACATGAAATTACATTAATGTCAGACTTTTGCATTTTTTACATTGGTCTTTTGGCATTTGTCTTCAGCTCTACACTTAATAAACTGCTAGACCTCACCAGTCTAAAGAAATATTATGACAACTATATATTACACACAAAAGTAATTATTCTGAAGTATATTGTACACCAAAGGAGACACCTTTCTCATATTTTTCTTTTGTTATTCATATTAGAAGTAACCTTTACCTACTTTGGCCTTTGGCTGATGCATGGTGACATAGACCACCTGCAAACATTATGGCAAGAGGTATCCTCACAGGGTGAGCAGAATAACAAGTGGGATTAGAAATCAAAGGGGAAAGTTTGTATTACACAGGGAGGTTTTCCTCCTATTAACGTTGTAACAAAGCAAGCCTCAACGACAAAATCTGGGTGGATGCGACCTTTCACCTTCTTAATAGGTAAGGCTGTTCGGTTATGGAACAGGCTGATATCACCCCACAAAGAACCCCATTGTATGTCCACTCTTTAGAGAGTTAAATACTTTGAACAGGAAAAAGCAATGATTCAACTTGAATTCAATGGAAACATTGGAGAATATAGCGTATAATTCATAAAAAAAAACAACGATGATCACAGTACGTACTTTTAACACAACACAATCACAACACAAAACCAATACAACAGCGCAAGTCATCATATATACAGTGCATATTAATAAGACCCTCCAGAAATTCACACAATTGTCCTAACAGTTTTGTTTTACAGGGTCATAGAAAAGATTTACAGTAGATAGTCATTGACCTTAAAAAGACTTTAGGTATAAAATGTTTTAACATTCAGAACTGCAGCATAAAAATATACAGTGATCCCTCCTCGATCGCGGGGGTTGCGTTCCAGAACCCCCCGCGAAAGGTGAAAATCCACGAAGTAGAAACCATATGTTTATATGGTTATTTTTATATTGTCATGCATGGGTCACAGATTTGCAAAGAAACACAGGAGGTTGTAGAGAGACAGGAACTTTATTCAAACACTGCAAACAAACATTTGTCTCTTTTTCAAAAGTTTAAACGTGTTCCATGACAAGACAGAGATGACAGTTCAGTCTCACAATTAAAAGAATGCAAACATATCTTCCTCTTCAAAGGAGTGCGCGTCAATGTCAGAAAGACAGAGAGAGAGAAAAGTAAACAATCAAAAACTGATAGGTGCTGTTCGAGCTTTTAAGTATGCGAAGCACCGTGCGGGAAGCATGTCGCTTGACAAAGCAGCTGCAAGGAAGGGAGCAATGTGAAGGTAGTCTTTCAGCATTTTTTAGGCGAGTGTCCGTATCCTCTAGGGGTGCGAACAGCCCCCGTGCTTACAATATATTTAAGGAGTTTAATTTAATACGTAATACGTGCTCTGATTGGGTAGCTTCTCAGCCATCTGCCAATAGCGTCCCTTGTATGAAATCTACTGAGCAAACCAACTGAGGAAGCATGTACCAGAAATTAAAAGACCCATTGTCCACTGAAACCCACAAACCAGCGAAAAATCCGCGATATATATTTAAATATGCTTACATATAAAATCCGCGATAGAGTGTAGCTGCGAAAGTCGAAGCGCGATATAGCAAGGGATTACTGTAACTGTAACAAGTCCTGCTGGAGAGTCAACTAGCTGATCTCCTGCTTGGCATGGAATCAGAGGTTACCGAGTATTGACTTTGAAGCCAATGGTGTCTATCTCCTTTCCAGGTGGTCCACATACTTCTCCAGTTCCTTTTTATGACTGTGACAGTTGTCAATCTGGTGTGTTTCTTTTCTTCTGTCTTTCTTATTATCTTATTTATCATTTTGAAAGTGTCGTTATTTATGCTAATTGGACTTAGATCCATGGACTGATGCATACAAAACTTGAAGCCCCAACTTCAGGGATGTTCATCAAAGCCTTCTTCTCAAGTAAAGAACATGTATAGTAAAGCTTTTTGTTTTGTTTTTTTTCAGGTCATATGCTGACCAGAAAGATGGATGACAAAATACATACATATAACACTTCAATGTGGTGGTACTGCTGCAAGATGCCTCAGTCTGTAGGAAGGATCTGTGGTGCATGGGTGCTCAAACAGCTGCTAAGAGGCAACTGCCCTCCCCTATGCCACATTAAGGCTTTATAGATAAAGAAATAGGTTGAATGAATTCAGCATGTCTCCCATCATGTTTGTAGGTCTATGTATCATTGGTTGCTCATAATAGGAAGGTCACTGCATCCTTGGCAATATTTCCCAAAAAATGCCAGTGTTTAAACTGTAAAGCATTTATAATTAATTACTAAAAGAAATCATATTTTAAATGGGGTGGTCATTTTTTTTTTTTGCTAGAGCTATTGGAGCCCCTTGAAAGTGTTATATGTTTTGCTCCTCTATAGAGGTTGGTAACAGCAGATGATCTCCGAAGTGGCACGTTGCAGTCCAACTGTTATCCATCCCTCTAAAGAAAGATCTGGATGGAGGGATGGAATGTGTCAGTGGATCCCCAGGGCATAGAGGAGGAGTCTCCTCTGAACTTTCCAGAGCCTTCTTCAAAGTTAGAGTGTGGGGATATATTGTAAAGCAAAATACTGAAAATGACTGCTCCTTCCAGGACTAACCAAGTCTACTGTCTGTAGGGGAATTGGGTGAAGGAGTCCTAGAAGGCTGGTAGTACTGGTAGGGAAAGGACGTGTGAAAGGAAGTATTAATCAGCATTTTAATTGGTAATCTGAACAAGTCATACCCTTTCATTGCTGGTCTTCCTAGCCTATGCACTATTTGTCCCAGTCAATTAGATACAAATCCATCCATCCATCCATTTTCCAACCCGCTGAATCCGAACACAGGGTCACGGGGGTCTGCTGGAGCCAATCCCAGCCAACACAGGGCACAAGGCAGGAAACAATCCTGGGCAGGGTGCCAACCCACCGCAGTAGATACAAATTGCAATTTTTATGTGTGATTTTATTACTAATCATATTTACTAGTTTGTCTAAACACATTTACTACTATGTTGCTCTCACCCTTTCCTTATGATTTGCAACAAGTTGTTAGTCACATCCTAAGTCCAGTGTACCAGTCACATTAAATTTTAATCACCTTCCCTGATTTGCAAACAGATCCTCAGGGTACATCATTTACACACCTTTTAAAATGGCATTATTAGAATACTGTTTATAGTTTTCAGTTTGACTTTTAACTACACACACCTCAGAGGTCTTAGTTTCAATTGCCCAGGGTGGCATTTAACCCAAGTCTTGTTGACTTGTACACTGCAGGCCACCAGGCATAAAATGGCTTAACAAGCTCACACCAAGCCCCCTAATTCTAATCACCATTGTCCCTTGAGAATTATGTACTAACCAAGCATAGCATTGATTTCATTAATGACACATTAGTGGTACTGATACTCACCAAAGACTAGACAACCTACAGGGAGGAGGAAGAGGAGGAGAAAGGTAGATTTCTTAGGGCAGTGGTTTTTCAACCTGTATGCCGTGGCATGTTGTATGGGGGCCATGAACTGACTGTTGCAACCGTAAAAGGCTTGTTAAAATATTAGTAATAAAAATGACAAAAGTAACAAACCCAACATTATAAAAAATATTCTATACTGTATGCTATGGTCATTTTTTGACCTATTAGCGCCATGCATGTGATGTACAGTAGTATACCTGCCAAATTACACTGCACGGCCCTAGCTCTGGTTCTCTTGCAAGAAAAGACACAGAAGCAGGTCCATCTTCAAGCACATAAGTTGCTTCATTGTCTAATACTGATAACTCAAAACCCAAACCCAAAAAGAGAAAATGCAGCAATGAGTATCTGGCTCAGGGCTTTACTTGTCAGAATGAGCCACTGCCTCCATGTAATGTGTGTTCTGAAGTTCCATCAAATGAAGCCTTAAAGTCCAAAAAGTATGTCAACACTTAGAAACAAAGTTTGCTGAGTAAATGCCCAAACCTATTTAATTAAAACAAGCTTTAAAAATGCCAGAGCAAGAAAAAATACTTTTTATCAATCTGAGCAGGAAGCATACATATGAAGGCATTGAAGCATTCTACCATGTAGCACATATTATAGCAAAGGTTGGAAAATCTCATATACAGTTGGGGAGAATTTGATTTTACCTGCTTGAAAGAATAGGTCTGCAGGCAGTTAAATCGTGTACCATTATCAGACATTTTTTGACAAAGAATTAATGAAATGGCACATAACATAATTCAGCAGCTGTTACTAAGAGTGTGAAAGAGTTGAAATTTGGGTGATTCTATTAATATAGCAAACCTTTCCAATCTCCATGCATATGTTAAATATGAAAATAGCAGAGAAGTGTTTTCTGTGAGCCTCTACCCACATATTCAATACCACAGAAATTTGTAGAGTTTTGAAAGCGTTTATTATGTAAAATAAGATAGAATGGACAAAATTTGTGGGACTGGTGGAGCCTGAGCAATGATATGACATTTCAATGTGCTCCTTACATCTGTGAGAGCTGTGGCCCATCTGTGACATCTGTACACTGCAGTTTACACAAGTAAGCACTGGCTGACAAAAAATATTACCCAATCTTAAGAGTTCACTGGTAGCACTAAAGAAAAAACTCTAGAGTAATCTTACTGAGGAACCAGTGTTATGTTTGTAATATCTATATTTTATAGCAGAGTGTGCTTGTTTGCCATGAAGTGTTTTGGATTTGAAAAAGAGCTTTGGTGTGAATGGCGGGTAGTTGAATAAATGCCTCTCTGAGACAAACTGCCTCTCTCTGATCTCTTACTGTATGCAATGGCCAGACGTCCATCTGCAGAGTTCCTCTTTGCATGATCAGCAAGAGCGGTGTTTGGGGGTGGCAAGTGGGGCAACCACCCCAGGCCCCGTGCCTAAGGGGACCCCACTTTTGAGGTCCACGTGTTCCGTTCGAGCAAATTTGTCAAATTATATTCTCCAGTTATATTTTGATAAAGTCCGCGTGTTATCTTTCAAAAATGTAGCTGAATACTGTAATGAGAAAATCCGGTGTATGTTAACATTATTTTCATTAAATTTGTGTGCAAGTTTAAACAGCCCACACATACCAGTAACAGCGTTTGACGTAACCGGCATCGCGTGGGGTTGGTCAGCCCTAAGGCCCCACACACCCCTAAGGCCGCCTCTGATGATCAGCATTTGGTATTTGATAAAACACATCAACATCCTACCCACTGAATATTCAAGTACAGTATTTTGCGCACCATAAGGCGCACTGGATTGAAAGGCGCACTCTCAATTGCGGGGCTTATTTCTGTACTTAAGCCATACATAAGGCGCACCGTATTATTCGGCGCATGCAAAAACAAGGTAACAGAAGCAAAACAATGAGTTTAGTTAAACCTTATTCTACTACGTATTTAAAAATACACTCACATTGTTTTTTGATCAGTTTGTTGTCACAAATCCATCGAAGTCCTCACCTTCTGTATCTGAATTGAACAGATGGGCAAGTTCGCCATCAAACATGCCGGGTTCCCTCTCGTCATTGTCGGAATCAGTCTCGTTGCCGGGTGGCTGTTCAGCAATGATTCCAGCTTTCGCGTAAGCTCGGACAACAGTCGAAGCAGACACCTTAGCCCAGGCATCCACAATCCATTCACATATGGTGGCGTAACTCACCCGGCGCTGCCTTCCAGTCTTAGTAAAGGTGTGTTCGCCGTCTCTCATCCATCGCTCCCATGACGCTCGCATCTTCACTTTGAACGCCCTGTTTACACCGATGTCCAGCGGTTGGAGTTCTTTTGTTAATCCTCCTGGAATGATGGCAAGCTCCGTATTCATTTGCTTCACTTGTTTTTTCACAGTAGCGGTGATATGGGCACGCATGGAGTCGCAGATCAACAAAGACGGTGATGCATGGAAAAACCCACCTGGTCTCTTCACATACACCTCTCTCAGCCACTCTCTCATTTTCTCCTCGTCCATCCAGCCCTTTGGATTGGCCTTAACGATGACTCCGGCTGGAAACTTTTCTTTTGGCAGCGTCTTCCTCTTAAAAATGACCATAGGTGGTAGTTTCTGTCCATTACCGTGGCAACCAAGAACAACAGTGAAAGCCGATTTCTCATGCCCCGTGGTGCGTATGGATACCGTGCTGGTCCCCTTTTTCTCCACAGTATGGTTCACGGGGATGTCAAAAGTGAGAGGGACCTCGTCCATGTTGGTGATGTGGTTGGGCTGGATTTTTTTGTCGGTAATCTTGTTGCTGCAGTAGGTGCGGAAGATGGTCAGCTTTTCTTTGTAATCCGCTGGCAGTTGCTGCGCCACGGTAGTTCGTGCGCGGATGGCGAGATGGCGCCTTTTCATAAAACGAAAGCACCAAGACGGACCTCCTTGAAAGTGCTCGAGCTTCATGTCTTGTGCTATCGTTATTGCCTTCAGTCGAATGGTGACTGTAGAGACGCTTCTCCCGGCTGCTCTTTGTTCAAGAATCCATTGTTCAAGTTGGTCTTCCAACTCTGGCCACCTCGCCTTGTTCCCGCGGAAACTCTTTTTTGTCTTTTTAACTTGGCGCAATTCATTCTCCTGCTTCCTCCACTTCCGAACCATGGATTCATTGATTTTAAATTCTCTCGCTGCTGCTCTATTCCCATTTACAACCGCGTAACTGATAGCCTGTAGTTTGAATTGTGCATCGTAAGCATGTCTCTTCTCTGATGCCATTTTCAGGGTCCTTAGCCAAACAAATGTGGTTTCGCAGTGCACCAGTAGTACAATATACCTACCTGCCGTAGGCGTGGCGGAGGTAAGTGTACGTGGCTTTACGTAATGTTCTGCAATTGGTTTATCGCTGCCAGCGTTCATAGTGTACGTATTACTACGTCCCTATGTCGGCAGGAAATGGTCTGACAGTCAATCAAGCAGAGCGCTTACTAAAATGCACAACAACATTTTTACAGATTTTGGAACTCAGTGCACACATAAGGCGCACCGAATTTAAAGGCGCACCGTGGATTTTTGAGAAAATTAAAGGCTTTTAAGTGCGCCTTATAGTGCGCAAAATACTGTATACATTTCTCAATGGAAAACCTACATTTGCACCACTGTACTGATAGTGAATAGGGCCTCCTTTTGCCCATGAAAATGACCTCAGTCCTTCACAGAAGCTTGGAAACATTCCTTTGAAAGTCTGGTCCATGTTGTCATGATTTCATCACACAATTCTGCAGATTAGTCAACTCCATATTCATGGTGTGACTGTCCCATTCTGCCACATCCCAATGGTATTCTATTGCTTTCAGGTCTGGTGACTGGAGAGGCCACTGAAGAACACTGAACTCATTGTCATGTTCATGAAACCAGTTTGAGACAACTTTTGCTCTGTGACATGATGCATTATCATGCAGGAAGTAACCATTAGAAGGTGGATAAATTATCATCATGGAAGAGGATGCACATGGTCAGCAACAAAACCCAAATAGGCAGTGGCATTCAAACAAAGATTGATTGGAATTATCAGGCCCAAAGTGTGCCAAGAAAACATTCCCCACACCATTACATCACCATCACAAGCCTGGACTGTTGATACAAGACAGGTTGGGTGCATGGATTCATGCTGTTGGCGCCAAAGTCTGACCATACCATCTGTGTGCCTCAGCAGAAATTAATATTCATCAGACCAGGCTATATTTTTCCAGTCTTCAGCTGTTCAGGTTTGGTAAGCCTGTGTCCACTGTAGCCTCAGCTTTCTGTTTTAGGCTGATGGGCATTGGACTTGACATGGTCTTCTGCTGTTGTAGCCCATCTGCATAAACGTTCAAAGTGCTTTTCTGCCCACCACTGTTGTACAAAGTGGTTATCTGAGTTACCGTAGCCTTTCTGCCAGCTAAGCCTGGGAATTCTCCTCTGACCCCTCTTATTAATAAGACGTTTCTGTCTACACAACTGCCACTCATTGGATATTTTTTGCTTTTTGCACCATTCTGAGTAAACTCTACAAAATGTTGTGCACAAAATTCCTAGAAGATCAGAAGTTACAGAAAACTGAAATCAACATGTGCCATCAATAATTATGCCACGTTTGAAATCACTTAGATCACATTTTTTCTAATTTTGGTGCTTATTATAAACATTATCTGGAGTTCCTGACCTGAATCTGTCTGAATTTATGCATTGTGCTAGTATCACATGACTGGCTTATTAGATAATTGATAGATGGATAAACAGGTGTACAACTGTTCCTAAAATTTTTCTGAGTTTATGTGTTGAGTATAATATGACCAACTTAACATCTACTCAACTTTTATAATTGTTCTGATGATTGCTATGCATATTTGTGCTTCTTAGTGTCTTCATAAGTTCACTGTTGCATAAATAGGCAACCCTGCCCCACCACACTTTTGAACATTTTTCAGATCATTTTTTAAAAAGACTAACATTCTGTGTGAGATATCAGGGTAACGAGAGCAGTTTTTATGAAGTTTATTCTTTCCATGTCTGTAGCTTGCATATTTGTGTTTTCTTAGATTATCCATGTTGACTACTAATGATGCAAATTTTTAGAATGTTTCCAGATTGTCCTTGCATGAACCACAGAAGTCTTTATGGTTGGTTATGAAGACCCTAATCTGTAAAAGGATAAGAACCTCTGTCTTACTAAATGGTACATTGATAATAATATGTCTCTCAGGGTTAACAAAACCAGTCAGATCATATTGGACTTCAGGAGACTTGTGGAACATTAACAAAAATTTTGATAAAAATAATCCTAGTCACCTAATTTCTCCAAGATAACATCAAGTCAAGATCTGAAGGTCCCTAAAGTCCTACACTTCACAACACTGGTTTGTAATTTACTCCAATTGTCTATGGTTTTCTGTGAGAATGAAAAATCTTCTAACATCTGTGTGAAAATTACCATTAACACATTTCCAACTGTGTCCCTGTGTTCTTGTTGAACCTATTTTAAAAGAACAGCCTAGATCCACTGTAATAATCACTTTCATAATTTTAAAAACTTCACTCATGTCACTTCTTAATTTCAGTGTGCTTGAAACTCCTGTTGTCTTTCCTCATGACACACACCTCTCAGTCCTGGAATCAGATTAGTTCCTCCTCTTGGGACTTTTTCTAATGCTGAAATGTCTTTTTTTTAGCCTGGTGACTAAAACTGCACATAACTCCAGGTAAGGCCTCAACAGAGCTTCATAAAGCTTAACCATAATTTTCTGTAAAAGTCATAATGATGGATAAGGTGCTGTTAAGAGTGAGTGAAGGGAGCCCACTACTTACATCATTCCAACAGTTCAGTGTTGGTTCTTTTTTTGCTCTTGAATGACCTGGAACGCATAGCAGAGAATTAACTGAGATATAGAAATGTACAAAGAGATTGTCACACAGTTTGTGGGATACTGTTTAATAAGACACTTGTGAAAATATAACTTGGAGCTACACCAACAACTTGTTGTACTCACTCCAACTGTCCACTCCTTTCCTCACCAGTTGCTCCTCTTTCCTTTTTAAATTATCTCTAAAACATTTTTAACATTATAACATGAAGTACTGCATACACTTCTTTGACTTCTACTTTATATATATCAGGCTATCTAACCTAACATTCTGTTGGCCTTCTTAATGGCTTCTGAACACCATCTGGATGCTGAGATTGACAAGTCCACTATGACTCCTAGTTCATTCTCTTAAAGAGTACTTTCAAGTTTCAGATCAACCATTGTGTATACAGATCTAAAATTTCTACATCCTATGTGTATTACATTAGATTTTTTTACATTTAATTTCTACATTTCTTTTTGGAGTATGAAAAACATTTCTTTGTACCTTGTACCACTAGACTGGTTCTGGGCTGCGTGGGCAGACCCTTGGATCCATAGTGTTCTCGACATACCTTTTCCTCTCGTGTGCATATGTGTGGTTTGAACGGTTCAGTTCTGCCTTGTGGTTTGTTTTATACTAGTCATGAAAACTACAAAACATTGTCAACACTGACTCTCCATCACCTTTTCCAAACCGACAGCCCACCTTCATTCCCAAATCAACTGCTCCAGGTTTTCCACTGCTACTATGTTTTATGAAGCTGTCTGGGTAATGCAGGTTTCCTTCAGAAACAATATAAAATAATTTATTTTACTTGAAGAGTAAGAAATAAAATACAAAACAAAATACAAAGCTTTTCAAAGTACAAAACTACTTTTTCTAACCAAAAGTGTTTAACCATTATCGTAGTCAGAATAAAATTGAAAAACTCATTCACCAAGAAAATTCGTTTAAATAACCAGAGGCAAAACACTAAGATGAAAACTGAGTCAAGGCAAAAGACAGAGAGTCAAACCCAGAACGTTGAATACTGAACTTTCCACAAGCACTAGTTCACTGGTCGAATCCACACCTTGGACAAAGCAGCTGATGCCACTGCATTCATAATTTATCACCTTGTATCAGGAGGATGGTCCCTAGCAATCAGGCAATGTCCCAGAGGAACTCACTACTTGCTTGCAGTAACTTTGAATGTGAGGATGTGATGCACTTAGTTATAAAATGAAAAAGAATTAAAAACTCTTCCAAACAAACGAAGAAATAATATACAAATGAATACATAAAAGTACATTTTGAAAATTTCACCTTTCAAAATATATAACTATTGTAAACTAAATAAATTTTTTAAAGCACAAAAAACTCTAAACGAACAAGACATAGTTGAAGGATGGAGTTCTTTTACATGGCCAGTTAATTGATTTTATGACACTATTTAAAGTGTGTGTGAAATCTCGTTATTCTGGGCAGGTCATCCTCCATTATCAGCAGTCATGTTGTTACTTATGCACAACACGAATTACCACTTTACCCATTAAAAAAGTATTTAAAATCTATGAATATTTATATATGCTTCTGCCTTTAGTGTCACATATTCGATATTTATTGATAATGAGATATCTTTTAATACTATCATATGGTGACAAAAAATATGTTGATAGCTCTTCAGTGTGTGTGATTTTATTTTTTATGCCATTATTCAGGTGAGAGTTTATCATCACTGGGGCTGTACATTGTGAAACACTGTGTTTCTCCCTTGCTCCCTCACACGAACAACCTACCATGGTTCGTTCCATATAGATAGATAGATAGGTAGATAGATAGATACTTTATTAATCCCAAGGGAAAATTCACATGACATATCATATGGCTCTAGTAGTCTTTTTTTGCTGAGACCCTTTCCTGCACATTCATGCCACCAGCTTCACCTCACACAGCTTACTTGGGGTCAAGAGGTGAAACTGTTTGTGTTCACTTTCCCCAACTCCATGAGATGAACTGATCCAAGACAGGATCCTCCCCGGGATCAGCAGCAGCCTTTAGATTTAAGTGGAGGAGCGAGTCTTGAAGGTTCCGTTGTTTAAGTGTTTGATCATCTCACTCCCTGTTTCATTCTTTCGCTGCATGCACACACACACAAACACTCCCTTTGTATTGCTCCTCAGGATGGCTCTGCCCCTTCTGATAGTGCCTTACTGTCTCAGGTCTTTGTGGATCTACCAGAATTTACATGCCAAAAATGCCACTGCTGTGCATCTTTTAAGTTAACCAGGTCTATAGATTGATAATGCATTGGATTTTTAACAAGTGGAAATTTTAAATTAGACACCTTTTCTAGTAATAATGTCAGACATTATCCTAAAATTATATTTTGGAATAAACCAGTCCAGGGCAACAAGATTTAAACCATTACATTTTCAGACAAGCAGCAGAGCTTTCCAGATACTTGCTTTTGCTGTGATAGCCAGATTCACGTTTTGATGCTTTTTACAGGTCTGGAAATAATCCTCACTCACTCAGTCTTATGTCAGTACGTTAGATGCAGAGCTGGGCAGGTTTCCTTCAGCTCAACATTGAAGCCAACAGACAGCAGACTGGCCTCTTGGCAGTCAAATGTTTATCAGAAGGGACTCTGATTATTACAGACAGAAGGATGGGCAAAGATGGGCACACAGACAAAACTGAATGGCAGGTTAATTGGCTCTTTGGCTGAACTGTAACTAGAAGAGAAAAGAACAAAGATCTTAGAAGTCAGATAAAAAGGGGAAAGAGCAGGTGAACAGATGGAAAATGGGTTGCAGGGCTAGAATGTCCCTAGTAAGTGCTGGCAGCCGTTACGACAGGAGCAAGGCTGTAACAGATTTAAAATGAACTGCAAAGGTCTGTTCAGTTTTGCCAAGCGAAAGTTACAAACACCCCCGTTCATTCAGAAATGTCTGTTCATATTCCTTCCACAGCTTCCCCTACACAGTACCTTAAAAGTTTGCAATTTCCTAAACACATGTATGACCAGCACACAGTGACACAGCATAATTTGGAATGCATGTCCATATTCAGATATGTGAGCAGGTGCTCCACTGGCAAGGGATTGCCAGGAGCATGGACTCCATCTGGGTGATGAAAGAATGGAAGTCCGACAGAGAGAGCCTGTATGACAAACTGACAATCACTCTGTCAGCAGGAGAGGCCATGCAAACACCAGTGGGAACACAGGGACCACAAAAGGTATATTCTACATTTTGACATGTGTCTTAGAAGGTAGCATGAGAGAGAAGTTCATACCTGGGTCACAACAGGGCTCCACTCAGACATGCCAGAGTTTCTAATAACAGTGATCTCCTCCTGGTTGATAGGTATCAGTGCACTGTTAAAATCTGAAGATGCTCCAGCAGGGAGGCTGCCCATTTCAGAATGAGTTCAGGGAAGAATGACAGGTGGCCACTATTCTTTCATCAATCATCTAGAGAGGGCAAACAGTCCACACTGAAAAAATATTGGATAATGATTTCTCTTTAAGTGAATGAGCAATTGAATGGATTGAATCTTTAAGGAAGAAAAAAGAGGTCAGTGGTGCTTTGGCGACAGGCTGTTCAGATGGATGTTAATCTTTTTTCCCTGTAACAAATGCAGGGCTGCCACTGACCCCACAAATACTTGCAGGGATTGTTCGGAAGTAACCCCAGAATGAGATTTAAGGCTATCACAATTGAAAGGAAAACTGAAACTTGACCTGGATGGTGATGACTCAAATCATGAGAGGAATAGAGGCCATGGTTGATAGAGACAGAAATGGAAGCTGAAAAGGGGAATACATTTGTGTAGTACTGTGGTGGTCAAGTAGGCAAGCCACTCCACAAAACAGGCAGAGGACCAAGACCTTTATAGTTAGTCCTAGGGGGGAACAAAGTTAGGGTTAGGGTTAGGGTTGTTTTGATCTTTCATTTTCCCTGTGTTGTATTTAACAAAGTATCTTATTATTTATTTGGCCTCTTTAGTGTCTGCCTGGGGGGTTGCCAACCGGGATCCCAAGTTGTTTTGTCGTGTAGTGGGTGCGGCAACTTGATTTGACTTGACTTGGCCTCTTTAGTATTCTTCAGTGTGTAATCTTATGTATGCTAACAAGGTAGTAATACAAATATAACAGGAATTAGCTATAGGTAAATTGACAAAGTGTAGTTATTTACTAATGGTAAAGTGATTAAAATTGTATGTACTCATGGTTACAACCCTAACTCACAGTACAGGATGTCAGTCATTGGCACAGTGTATTACCACAGTATGTTGAACATAACATCATTGTTTGTTAAGATGTCTGCTAGACCTGCTGAGTACCATTCAGCACAAGGAACAGCACCACCTCAGCTGAAGGGAGACTCATTATAGAAAGAACCTCACAAAGCACTCTTTGGATCAACGCAGTTGTCTCAGGCTTTTATTAAGTATGCTTCCATGTTAAGCTATAACCTCATATAGAACATGCGAGTCATCTTCCAGGATAGTAAGCAGCTTCCTGTTTGACCTCTGTTCTACCACTTTCTCCGGTGAGTCCAAGCTGACTACCAAGATTGAACTACTCTGTTTAATCAGTTTATTTAGACTGTTGGCATCACCTGTACTAATGCCATTTCCCAGGAACACTACCATACAGAAAAACACACTGGTCACTAAAGATTGGCAGAAAACATATAAGGTATGAGTGGTCTGCATACACCAAACCACCACAACCTCCTCAGGAAACAAAGGCAACTCTGACCCTTCTTATATAAAAACCTCTGTGTTGGTACTCCACTCAAGCCCATCATTCAACTACACCCTGAGGTATTTATATGTCTTCACCACCTTGACATGTTCACTGTCAATAAGTACCGGGGGAAGAGTGGGTTTGACCCTCCTGAAGTCTACGATTATCTCCTTTGTCGTACTGATGTTGAGATGCAGGTGGTTCAATTTTCATTCAACAAGGCCTTTCACTGCTGCTGCTAGCTGAGTCACCATCATAAATGCTGAATGTCTTTGTGCTACAACAAGGTGTATTCATATATATATATATATATACTGTATATACAGTATATATATAAGAAAACATATAACAAAGAATCTTGCTATAGCACTAAGACATTCAGCGTTTAAGGTGGTATATACTGTATAATGTGGTATTATATTTTATATATAAGAAATCCTAAATAAAAGTAAACTAATATATATAAAGAGTAAATATGTATATATAATATATACATGCATCCAGAAAGTATTCACAGTGCATCACCTTTTCCACATTTTGTTGTGTTACAGCCTTATTCCAAATTGGATTAAATTCATTTTTTTCCTCAGAATTCTACACACAACACCCCATAATGACAATGTGAAAAAAGTTTACTTGAGGTTTTTGCAAATTTATTAAAAATAAAAAAACTGAGAAATCACATGTACATAAGTATTCACGGCATTTGCTCAATACTTTGTTGATGCACCTTTGGCAGCAATTACAGCCTCAAGTCTTTTTGAATATGATGCCACAAGCTTGGCACACCTATCCTTGGCCAGTTTCACCCATTCCTCTTTGCAGCACCTCTCCAGCTCGATCAAGTTGGATGGGAAGCGTCGGTGCACAGCCATTTTAAGATCTCTCCAGAGATGTTCAATCGGATTCAAGTCTGGGCTCTGGCTGGGCCACTCAAGGACATTCACAGAGTTGTCCGGAAGCCACTCCTTTGATATCTTGGCTGTGTGCTTTGGGTCGTTGTCCTGCTGAAAGATGAACTGTCGCCCCAGTCTGAGGTCAAGAGTGCTCTGGAGCAGGTTTTCATCCAGGATGTCTTTGTACATTACTGCAGTCATCTTTCCCTTTATCCTGACTAGTCTCCCATTCCCTGCTGCTGAAAAACATCCCCACAGCATGATGCTGCCACCACCATGCTTCACTGTAGGGATGGTATTGGCCTGGTGATGAGCGGTGCCTGGTTTCCTCCAAACGTGACGCCTGACACCGTGACACCAAAGAGTTCAATCTTTGTCTCATCAGACCAGAGAATTTTCTTCCTCATGGTCTGAGAGTCCTTCAGGTGCCTTTTGGCAAACTCCAGGCGGGCTGCCATGTGCCTTTTACTAAGGTGTGGCTTCCGTCTGGCCACTCTACCATACAGGCCTGATTGGTGGATTGTTGCAGAGATGGTTGTCCTTCTGGAAGGTTCTCCTCTCTCCACAGAGGACCTCTGGAGCTCTGACATAGTGACCATCGGGTTCTTGGTCACCTCCCTGACTAAGGCCCTTCTTCCCTGATCGCTCAGTTTAGATGGCCGGCCAGCTCTAGGAAGAGTCCTGGTGGTTTCAAACTTCTTCCACTTACGGATGATGGAGGCCACTGTGCTCATTGGGACCTTCAAAGCGGCAGAAATTTTTCTGTAACCTTCCCCAGATTTGTGCCTCAAGACAATCCTGTCTCGGAGGTCTACAGACAATTCCTTTGACTTCATGCCTGGTTTGTGCTCTGACATGAACTGTCAACTATGGGACCTTATACAGACAGGTGTGTGCCTTTCCAAATCATGTCCAATCAACTGACTTTACCACAGGTGGACTCCAATTAAGCTGCAGAAACATCTCAAAGATGATCAGGGGAAACAGGATGCACCTGAGCTCAATTTTGAGCTTCATGGCAAAGGCTGTGAATACTTATGTATATGTGCTTTCTCAATTTTTTTATTTTTAATAAATTTGCAAAAATCTCAAGTAAACTTTTTTCACGTTGTCATTATGGGGTGTTGTGTGTAGAATTCTGAGGAAAAAAATGAATTTAATCCATTTTGGAATAAGGCTGTAACATAACAAAATGTGGAAAAAGTGATGTGCTGTGAATACTTTCTGGATGCACTGTATATATATACAGTATATATATATATATATATATATATATATATATATATATATATATATATATATATATATATATATATATATATATATATATATACTGTACATGTACATACACATGCATGCATGTTTTATTTTAAGGTTTGCTGCTCATGAGGCATACAGGAAAGATCTTTTGAAAGGGTACTGCTTATATACAAACACAAATTCCAAATAAAGCCTGAAAGTAACAAGAGGCCTCCCTTAAAGTGATTCTTGACTTTCTCTATAATATTGGAAATACTACTTGCTGCCCAGTATCTATGTAGTGCTACTGACCTTTTGACAGAGTGTCTCACAATCTAAATATCTGGCATTCACTTCATGGCCTAACCTTCATGGCCTTATCACTTATGACCTCTCATTGGGCAGGACAACCCTTCCAGCATCTTCTATGCCTTGTGAACCCTGCAGCTCTCCTGACACCAAATAGTAATATTAGTTCTTGGATTATTGCATCGCCCAAGGCCAAAGAAAACAAGAAAAAACACAGCCAAAATATCCTTCAAAGCAGTGCAAAATAGTTGACTTGCTCTATGTGGTATCATAACCTTAGCAGTAAAGCTGATGTGATTCTTAGCAGCTGCCAGAAAATTACCTTAGCTCTAATGGCTATTTAAATACCATTGCAGATAGTTGAAAGCATTCCTGTGCTTTTTTTAAAAAAGTTTATGTTTCAATTTTATATTTTCTGCATATATTTCTTTCTTTATACATTCTTTTTTATTTCCCTGTCAATCTACTACTGTTTCCTGGGATCCATTTTATTAGGCATGATAACTTTGGCATTGAGTCGTGTCATCATTGCAGCAATAATGACAATAAAGCGCACCTGAGGACACTGTTAAGAGCACCATGTCTTCTGATTCCTATTGGAAAACAGGACTCTGTCACTCTAACATTATGTTTTCAGTTTTATTCTTACATTCTTACCACATATTTGAGTAGTAAATATTGTGTCCTTAATCCTGTTTTTTTTATCATTTATGTCCACTGTTGAAGCTTAATATTTTCTTTTCTACTTATTTTTTGGTTTTCATTTTTATGAAGACAATGTCATTTCAAAACCATCTTAAGGCCTTCATCTATCATAGCCACCACCATTTTGTGCTTGTCTTTCATAGCCACAACCATGTTGTTTAAAAGTATGTGTTGCATTTCACTTAAACTGGAAAATCGGAATTTCTGAGTTCCTAGATGGACATTTCAACCTGAACACCCCCACGAGTTGGATTTCCTACTCAGAAACTCAGGGTTCATCTGTCAAGTTGTAGTTTGTATGACATCAGAATATAACATCGATCTAAAATGTCGATGTACACTGCAAACTTTAGTGGAAGCTGTAGTATTATACTGTTTATTAGCACTTCTGTCTATTTGTGTCTCATTAAATTTGTCGTACACACAGTATTTTCCCACTGTCTATCTGTGGGCATGTAAAATACTGCAAAATGCATTGTTCAGTAGTAGTCTGCGTTCTGAAAGAGCAAGCTCAACAAAGGTTTTCTTGGAGTTGTCCAAACTGTTTCTCCAAATATTTAACTGGAACGTTGCCAGTGTTGGTGTGACGTCATTCTCAGCTCTGACATCTGACTTCTGAGGTAAATGAAATGCATCAACAGTTCTGTGCTATGACACAGAAGTCATGTGATTGTTGCAGCATCACTCTCCACCTGTTTAAGAGCTTAGCATGCAAGATCTGGCATTCTAACCTTTGGTTCATTTAAGTACTAATGTGCTTTTTTTGGTTAGGGAACCTCATTTATTAGAGTTTGGCTTTTTAGACTTTTGTTCCCGGTGGACCACAGATTTTACCTTAATGCTTTATGAAATTTGAAATGAATTTTGTCTAAATCGTTACCAAACCTAGCGTGGCCATACACTTCAAATTTTTCCTGCTCTATTTGCCTTCATTCCCTGTCCTCTCCTTTCCTCTCACCTCCTCCTAGTGATCCATTCTGTTTTAAATATGGTATTCACAACATTTTGTACCTGTTTTTGTCATTTTTCAAATCCTGCTGTATTTCATTCAGATGTAGTTGGTTCACAAAGCTCTCATGTCTGATCACATAGGATCAGCTGAGCCAAGCAAACCATTGAGGACTCTACAATATGGTTTCCATCATTACTACTTTATTTCACTATAGCATTATAGACTTCAAAAGGATTTTATACCAAGTAACATTCTATTTTTATTCCCTCTTTCATCAAATTTTGCTGGCTCATAAAATGTACTTGTGTAGCTTGTGCTATCTCAAGCGTAACATTTTTGGGATATCCCAGATTCTGAGAGGTAATATTTCTGCAGCCTGAATACCACATGGGACCTTAAGCTCATAATTTAACACTTTTTTAAAATATAATGCATTTTAGGATGGGATTCATGTATGCTGCTTAATAAGCAGAGCAGTGGTGCCACTTATCATAGCTGTTCTATTACGAGAGAGAGATATTATGGGTTTACATGTTTTTAACAGTTTCTTAAGGGCAGATGCCAAGTGAAGGAATAAAGAGGATCAGGAGACCTTTTTTCCTTCTGTAGTGTTCTCCAGACTCTTTTCAGCTAAACACTCAGTGTATGTGGAAACTTCATTTTTAAAAGTTAACTGAAGATCTGACAGGGACAAAGCCTTATGCTACATTTTGGAATGAAAAGGTGATGGACAGTTTGGATTAAAGAGCCACAGGAACTCTTGTGAAGGCTAACTGACACTGCTAGAGAAAACACCTTAACAGCAGTGTGTGGCAGACAAAAGGTAAATAAAAAAACTATTGAAGTTAAAAAATTTAAATGACAAAGTGAATGCAACTGTAAATGCCTGCTTTGCAAGCATGTGGTCACAACTGATTGGCTTTACCTTTTACTCAGCATTACCAGGTTGGCTATTTTGTATTTTCAATTAAGTACAATGGACATACTGTAGGTATTCAATACATTCCTGGCTATCAGCATCTAAGTATGGCGATTTGTTGCATGTTGGTCAGACATTGAAGTAAGAACTTTACTGTACTCTACAATTACAAACTTAATTTTCTTTAATTATGTCACTGCTGGCCATTATAACCTATCATTAATATTTAGTTGGATTTAAACTATAACTAGGGGTAGACCAGATAGAGAAGGTACACAAATCTTTAATTGTCCTTACAAAAATGTTCCATGGATATCATGATATCCATCAAGAAATTTGTGCTACATAATCTTGGAATGAATGACTGTGGTACTAAAGTATTACACCATGTAAACATGTGTAATTGTATAATAGTAACTAGGGGGCTTACCCCCTGCTCGCTTCGCTCGCCAACCCCTCTTTTCTGCGCTACGCACCAGCCACTTCCCGTCTCTGCTACTCGTGTTGTGAAGAGGGGGATTGAACGCACCCCAAGGAGAAGCGGTTGTTCCTCCAAAGCCCCCTCTTAAATGGTGATACAATGGGAAACAAATAAAGTTTTTTTTTTTTTTTTTTTTTTTTTACCTCCTCTTTGCTCGATCAGCTGCTGGCTTGCTGCTGCTGCCGTGCTGCGTGATCTGCATCTCATGTGGTGCTTTGAACATTTAAAAGCCTGTACAGCTTCTGGCTTTGTCATCTACTGTTTGTCTTTTATTTCCGGCCCCGGGCATGATTAAGTCTCTTGGCACAAAGTCTCATCTCGCGGGACATGAGTTCTTCATATTTTTTAGTTTATAATTTAAAAACAGAATAAGAATCTGAAAATCTAACAACATCACATTAAAGTTTGATAAATCCTGAAAAGAATGATACCAAACATATATATGTAGGTTTTAAAAAAAACCTGATTTAAAGTGTGACAAAAACGTCACATAAAAACGTTACAGAAAATCATTGCACTTTTAGGCTTAGGATTTTATATTTACATATACAGTAGATAATAGTAACACAAAATAGTAAAATTTGTAACACAAAATTTTTAAATACGTACAAATTAAAGTACTACAATATCAGGGAACGTGTGCATTATGATGTCAGGGAACTAATGACAGTATTACACCAGACATAAAAACAGGGAAGGTTCCAACAAGTTCCAACCTTGGAATTCACAACAGTAAGTGCAGAGACCCTCCACCTGTCAGAACAGACAGACTGTTAGGAGGTTGAGCTTGCTGTAAATGTAATGTAAAGGGAGGTTTACACTACACCAAAAAAGGGTAAAGGCTCCACAATTTAAGTCAAGGAATTATGAAAAACAGCCTCATACCAGAATACACCTCAGGTTAGGAAGTAATTAAAGAGAACATTACTGACATCCAGGAACTGAAAACCATCCCAAAAAATTGCAAAACTGTTATAAACCGAACAATGCTTATTTTGGGGCTGCAGGCACTATATTAAAATCACCCTGCAGTCTTGTTTGTTTACAAGTTTGTGCTCAGATGGACTGCAACAACCTGTAAATGAACTCTGCTGGGAAACTGTGGGAAGAGCAATGCTGAGAGTTGCAACTGGAGAAACACTGTTTTAATTAAAATGTACTTTGTATATTTTCCTTTTTAAATCTAGGCACATTTTGTTTCAAAGTTATCTACGTTAGAATCTTAGATTAAAATGACTAGACATTCAACTCAAATATTAGATGGGAGAATTTCTTTTTTTAAGGCAGCTTGAGAAAATAAAAAACAGATAAAGCACCCTTGACAAGATGAAGTGATTTTCACATACTTTAGAGATCAAAGCTTTTAGGCAAAGCTGCCCATCACCAGAGTTGCCAGCCAGTTACCTGTGTGTAACATCACAAGTTACAGAATCCCACGTTTGCCTTTTGGCGTAAAGAATATCCCACCCAAGAGACAAAGAAAGACATCAAAAAGACTTTCCATTCCATCCAAGAAAGCCCATTACTTTGATATCAAAGACGCCATCCATACATCAGCCTGACTGTGTAATCTAAAAGCCACAAAAGATGACTCCTCTTCTGACACAGATGTTACTTTTATCTTTAAGGGAAGTATCATCTAAGCTTTTGTGACTTTTAAGCAAGGGTGTATTTTTATTAGGGTTCTACATTAAGACTTTACTATTAGTCAATATTTTCTATTATTTATTTAATTTAGTTCTTTTTTTTGTTCTGTTGTTTTAAATTCATTTTGTTTATACATCTTGAATGACTGAGGTAATAAAGTAATTTCAGGGCAGCTTGTGTGGAGAGACTGTCACTTTCTTTTCCTGAAGTTCCAGCAGAAGACCATTCTGGTGAGGTTGCGTATCATTGGTTGGTAAGCGGTATTAGCCAAGTGTGATAAGTGGCCTATGGCGTTGTGCAGATTTTAAATAAATAATCAGAACTAAGAGTGTGCAGGCTCCAACTGGGTGCAGGTGTGTGCCAGCGTGGTTTGCTCCGTGGTTGATTGCAGCATTTTGTTGATCAGGCACTCACATGCAAGGTGAGCAGATCAGATAGGTGCCGCACTCATGTCTCAGGGGTAGTGGTGCCAATTTGCTACACCAAATTGGGCCATATAAAGAGGAGCCTGCACAGCCGGCAGGGAAGAACAAACAGAAAGACCTTTATTTATTTGGCTGGTGCCTTTATTCAAGGCAACTTACAACATTTATGATACAATTTGTCACATTTCTTTTGCTTTTCCAACTGGAGCACTGACAAGTCAAGTGATTTGCTTATGGTCACACAGTGTCAGTAGATGGGACTTGAACCCACAATTTCAGGATTTGACGTCCCAAGCCTTAACCACTACCTGCCTAAAAGAAGAGAAAGAGAAAGAAATGAGAATGACAACAGAGATTGAAATAATAGAAAAGAAAGAAAGACCAAGAGAAGAGAGCCGGTGTGGAAGAAAGAAAGTTAGGTGGTCAGATACAAGCCTCAGGGTGAGGAGTCTGGTGTTGAAGAGGGGCATTCCTATTGATCAATGTAGGAGAGTAGGAGCGGCCAGTTATGCGGTGTCTCCCATGGACGTCAAAGGACTGGTGGTGGAAAACGGGTGTGTGGCTCGATGCGATGCTTCCGGGATGCCTAAGGTCTGGCAATGTTGACCCGAGCCAGGGATCGATGGTTGACTGCACGTTCTGGTAGGACATCTCCTTGAGTTGCGGAATCCAAACAGGATAAGCCAGGGAGATGCTGGTTTAGGGCGCTCGTTTTTTTAAATGGAACTGCCTGGATTTTAACCTTAGTTTTATGGATTATTTATAGCATATTTATGTATTGACTTTAACCTCCACATTCTCATGGATTTTATGGATTGTTTATTTATTTATTGAAGATCATGATGCACTGCACTATTTATTTAAGCACTATTTGGGTTTTTGATTTAAATAAAAGCACTAATCACTTTTTTGTACCTACCCCTTGCTGCATGTGTGTGTAATCATTTGTCTGGCTCATCTAGGTTCGTGCCTATCGATGGTTTGGGTTCAAAAAGCTCCCAGAAGCAAGGCGGGAGCATGAAGATAACCTGGACCGTCACACTAAGGTGTATCATCTTCCATGTGTCTAGGCAATTCTCAGTGACCAAACCTTAAGGTTTTGGTAATATCCAGGGACACCTATGTGCTATTCACACTAAAGTTAGTGTATCCTTATACAGAGTACTGAGGAGTGGTAGGCTGCAGGCTTCACTTAAATTCAGTACTTAAGTGGATAGAGTCTGTGTGTGCGTGTGTTAAGCTTAGTGTGTGAGAACAGGCCAACCCATAACGAACTTGGTAAGCTCCACTAACCATAGCAATACTACACTTGATGCAGCGACCATGATAATACAAATAGAAAACATTTTAGTCAAAATATATAATGCTAAGTTTACCGTTTGGCACACCTGTCATTTTATTACACATGTTGAAGAAATAAGTGAGTGCCAAACATGTCAGATTCTTTGGATAATTGTATCATTTGCTCTTTACTGTTTGACCTGCACTGGAATTCTAGAATTTCTTCGTTTTAAGTTCTCAAACTGAGACCTGGGGTTCCCATGTGGCTGCAGGTGTTTGTTCCAGCCATCTTCAGTTTTTAATTGGACTTCTGCCCTAATTAAGCAGCAGAGCTGTGTTTCTGGACTACACCATTTATGCTGATTGGTGTTTGAAATGCTTCAAAGTCATTATCTGTAAATGAGCCTAGCTGATTAAAGGAAGCTTTGTGTTAGCTTTCTTCAGTCTGCCATGCTGCATTAACAAGAGAATGTGGGACTCCACCTGTTGGTGTAAATAAAGGACGCCCATATTTGGGGTTCATATATAACGATGGTTCAAGACTCTATTTTATTTACTGATTATTTTTTGCAACAGTGAAAAACATTGCAATCCCATTTCAAGTGAGTTTATAATTATTTTTTACCCAACTGAAAAAAAACCAGGAGTTTGCCGATACTTTTCAAAATTGTTTTTTCTATATCACACGTATGAAAAAAATGAGATTGCATGTGTGACATTTTTTGTTGATTATTTTATAGTACCTGTTGAAGACAGACAGCATTTCACATCTGGGAAACAATGTTCAGTAATGTTGACAAAAGTGACAGGAAAGGATTTGTTGAGGCTAAAACTATGTGCAAATGTAGTCAAGTGGATAATTGCCAAATGAGGAGAGAAACAATTCACTCCTGGGTACCAACGTTCAATGGTAATGTCTGTGGTGGTAATAGGGATTCTTTTGTGTAAAAAAAAAAAAAAAAGAAAACAAAAATATCAGTCACATTTTCTAAAAAGAATTTCAGAGTTGCAACAAAACTCTGACCACTGAACTTGACCTCTGAACCACTGATCTAGCAAATCTGCTGCACTATACTGGGTATATCATTTTCTATTGTTTCTAGATGTGTTTATTTTCTACTACATATTAAATTTGATATTATATTTTTGAATATCACTTTATTTTAATATACAGTATGTTGTTTTTTTAGTTCTTGAAACTTGAAATGTTTATTAAGTAGAACATACAATGAATTCTGATGTGCCTTTTAGTTTTTTCTATTCTGGGAGGTAATGAGGCCAGAGATATTGAGAAAAAAAATGTTGGTTTGGGACAAGGAAAATTAGGAAAGCCACTACACTGAACACTCTTGTTGGAAGAACCCGGTGTGGCTGAACTGTTTGATTATTTGTTGGTTTATTTATGGCTTTTTTCATTGTCCATTTGCTCATCATTGCATGCTTCGTTTTTTTATACTATGGGACTGATTTATGAATTTGTAAAAGAGATAGCCACAGCTAGGAATTACTCATTCAACACTGGAGTAGTAGGCAGGATATACTTTGTTAATCTGCTTGACCAGATCATCCTTAGAATGCTGTTAATACAGAAATACCTTTTAAATATTTCAGGTTTAAAATTGTGAAGATCTTTTTCATCAGTAACTACCAAATGAAACAGTTTAATGCAGTGGTCGTGTATTATGTATGGTTGTGCTTTATTCACCAGTGTTGTGTATGTATACTGCATGTACCAGTAATATACAATACATTTCCATATACAATATATATATATATAATACATAGATAATCATGTCATAAACTATAACATAGACAAAAATGAAAGAAAGACACATTAATTAATGAATGATTGAAAACATTTGAAGATATATTCTTCAACATCCACAACAAGTCAGGGAGGAACAAACCCACACAGGTTTCAGGAGTTTAAAATCACTTATGAGTCTTTATTAACTGCCTTACAACTAAACTTCCATTGCTGTAGTTGTGGAGACACCTCAGCTTTTAATCACAATCGGACTCCTTTAACTCTTTTACAGTCTGCTTCAGTGTTACGGCCCACAAGTACGCCACTCTTTCGCTCTCATTCCCCTCTACTTGCTTGTTCACTCTGTGCTGTTCCCGCACATCATGCTTCTCCTTCTCATCCGCACACATGCCACTCCAACAAAGTGTGTTCTTCTGCTCTCTGCCCCTAAAACCTAACAAGAGTTCTTCCAATCCAGCACCTTCCATCCTCAATCTTGTCTCTTGTGCTCCTTCCACCCTTCTTCCCTGGACCTCCTCCACTCACTGAGATGTTTAATTTGTATAATGCAGTGCACCTTCTGAAAGCACAGTCCTCAGTAGCTGTCCGGCCATATGGCCATCTGAATCTCCAGCCTGATCATTGCAATACTGTTAATAAGAGGGCATAATCTGCATCACTAAACTAAGTGGTCTTTTTTGACCAACACTTCCAACTTTGTGGAAGAGTATTCAGCATTACCATCCACACACGGACAGCGGCTCGGCTGTGTAGATTTCAGACTCACAGTTGAAATTGCAAACATAATCTATGCACTGTGGATTCCACTGACAACTACTTTTTGTAGTTCAGTGCTTTTTGCACATTTGTTTTGATATAAATATTATAGAACTATCCATCCATCCATTTTCCAACCCGCTGAATCCAAACACAGGGTCACGGGGGTCTGCTGGAGCCAGTCCCAGCCAACACAGGGCACAAGGCAGGAACCAATCCTGGGCAGGGTGCCAACCCACCGCAGGACACACACAAACACACCCATACACCAAGCACACACTAGGGCCAATTTAGAATCGCTAATCGACCTAACCTGCATGTCTTTGGACTGTGGGAGGAAACCCACGCAGACACGGGGAGAACATGCAAACTCCACGCAGGGAGGACCCGGGAAGCGAACCCAGGTCCCCAGGTCTCCCAACTGCGAGGCAGCAGCGCTACCCACTGCGCCACCGTGCCGTCCTTATAGAACTACATGGTTTATTTATTTATAAAATGTTGTTCCACACTTTTATCAGAAGTTGTCTTAAGATTAATATTTAAATGTGAAATGTATGAGTAAAAGCTGAATCTATTGTGTCCTCATTCATAACAAATTCCAAGACAAAATGGTGTTTCTTGGTTTTTTGAGTCTGTGCCTGTACAAGAAAACTGATGTATATTGTGTGGCCTGGGTTAGACTTGAGATTCCCGGCCTGAATAAGCTTCCCAGTCCGGCCCTGCTGTCTGCAGCGTAGAAACCAGGATGGATGTGATGTATTGCACTCTTACAAATACACTTATAATCTCACTCATTTGTGAAAAAATTACAAATATTGAAATGGTGGGGAAAGCCAAAAGAATGGAAAACGACCCACATAACCACGCAGAACTGAACCCAGGACTGTAAACATCTGGGTTGTCTGTCTTAACCACTGCTCTCACCACCTTGCTCCTTTAATAAGAAAGTATAGAGAATGGACAAATCAATATCCTGTCATGGCTTTTAACTCATAAAACTCTCTAATTAAATAGTTCATTCATTTCCTTTTAATTATAAAAATAACCCACTCTTATGTGTAATATATGTAGAAGCAGCATTATTATTTTTATGTTTCCTAATCCTTCATCTTTATCTATTTTGAAAGGGTTTTTGTTGCTTCTCCATGATATTGTAGAATAAAAATTTTAGCAACACGACTTACTACTTTCAGCTGGGGAGTTTGTAAAGTAAAGTTTTTCAATCAGACCAGAGGTCAGTGCTTGCATGCCAGACATTTTCTCACTTAACCCCTTAATCCAATAGTGGGTCCCTTATGATAACAGATTGTTTTTAAACTCTTATCAGGAGATTATTTTATCCTATCAGCCTACCATCCACAAAATCAGTGATGTCCATTAACTTGTAATCTCTGGCTATATAGGTTAAACACAGTATCACATGTGGCAGTGCAGCAGTTATTCAGTATCTGCAAGGATTTTCAGGTTATGCTTTGAACAAATCACTTTTGGGAAAGGTTGACTCCAGATGTTTCAAAGTAGGGTGCATGTTTAACTATTATTATTTGGTGATTATGGTGCTTGAGAGTAGCAGAGTGTACTCTGGACAGAAACAATGCAGGTCAAGACCAGTAAACAAGAGAAAGTTTCAGACCCATCCTGCCTTACGTTTTATTTATTTTCATTTATAGAATCAGGAGAACTGCAATGGATGGCAGACCATCCACCCATTTTCTAGGCTTGCATTGAAGCTGGAGCCTATTCCAAGCAGCACTGGACAGAATGGCGGGACAATCCCAGGACAGTGAGTTAGCCCATCACAGGATGAAATCACACACACACACACACCTTTGAATTAATTTCCCATCATGATTTCTTTTTTACTTCAGATATAAAATCCCCAGAGTTTTCTGCAACACTCAATTTGATTTCTGTTTTCAGATACAAATAAACAAAACAAATGGTGATATTGCAATTGCAGAGCACCATATTATTGAATAACCTCATAAGGAAGTCAAGGTGATATTTCTTTCATTGACTAAATGTAAAAATAAAAACATAGTGCTATTAAAATGCAAAAATGAAGAATAAATAAAGCAATGTATTTCTGTTCAGTAATAAAACTACATTTTGTGTTTAAAGGAGAGTGTGGAGACTGAACCACTTGTCATATTAAACAATATGGCCTTGGTGAAGAACGGCGCTCACTCATGTTTTATGTTAGTGTATACTGCTTGATACTTTTAAGTTATTGGTTTCAGGACAAACTTTATGTAAATGTCCAAAAGGCACTGAAAGGTCTCATTTCATAGCAAAACCTGCAAAACTGTGTTTAGATCTTATATACAGAAAACACAGGGAAGAATGCAATTATAAAATAAGAATAATTTATTGATTCTTTTTCATGCTATCTATGGGAAAGTTGCAAGTTGGATATCATGAAAGCATCTCAAACTCCTCAGCATATTTTCCCCTTTTTATTTATCTTGCAGTCTCTTCCAAACCTGACAGTGCAAGGGTACCCACATGACAGCCTTCTTATTTCAACAAAAAACTTACCAACACTGGAAAGCAATAATATTGCTTGTGGGGGGTCTTTATACTGGGTAGTAGTGTTGGGAGGATTACAATCAACCAATACTAGAATCACAGTTGAATAAAGTGCTAACATTGTAAACCCTATCAAAACAAACTTTAAGCGCCATTCACTTGAAATTGGCCATCAATCAATCATGCTATTCTTAATAAACCGGACATTGTGCCATCTTTTATTTAAGTTTTTGTTTAGTTCGACGAGCAGTTCGCATTGATAAAACATTAATCTTTATGGAAATAGATATTTCATAGAAGTGGATATTAGACCTTGGAATGTATAAGTATTTTGTGATAACATAGTCAAGAACATCAGTGGAAATTAAGGGAAAATGCATTCAAGATGAAATCCATAAAGTACAATTTCACACAAAGGGTTGTAGGAGTCTGGAACAAACTAATAAGTCATGTAGTTGAAGTGGAAACTTTGACAAGTAAAGTATCTGGATAATATATTGAGATACCTGACCAACTGAGTGTGATAGACTTAATCATCTGCTCTTGTTTGTCCAACATGGTATGTTTTTATGTTTCAATGGGGTGGTGGGTCTTTTGCTTCTTCAAGGTTGTGAAAGTAGTGCATGGTGTAAATTTGGGAAGGATCCTCCAGGCGTGCACATATTCCATCTGCGCATTGTCTGTATACAGCAGCTTTCTTTTTTAAAAAAATAGTCTCAAAGCACTTGGATCCCAGTCCCGACAGGACTTTGCCAATAAATAGAAGAAAATTTTATTGTGCGGAGTGGTGGCTCTGAGGCTAGGGATCTCCAGTAGCAATCAGAAGGCTGCCGGTTCGAATCCCGTAAATGCCAATAGGGACTCTGCTCTGTTGGGCCCTTGAGCAAGGCCATTAACCTGCAATTGCTGAGCACTTTGAGTAGTGAGAAAAGTGCTATATAAATGCAAAGAATTATTATTAAGTTTGAATATAAATATCTCATTAAATGACTACATACGAGCAGTATGTATAGAAGGACAGGAAAGGACACCTTGCTCAGTAGAATAGTGAAGACATACGGCTGAAAGAGAGAAGGGTAACAGAAGTATGTTTAGGTGATTGAGGAAAGGGGAGAAGCCATACTCATTTCATAGTTTTTGTTTTGTGACTTTTGTGGTAAAGCAGCGTATCTGTTGAAAGTGAGCTGGTAGATGCATTCATTATTCTGCTACATGAACAAAAAAATTGCTCAGAGAACATTTGTCTTTATAGATCACAAGGAAATAAGAGAACAGAAGGTCTGAAACACATACAGGTCAAAAGACAAGGATTAAAGAAAACAAAATAACACCCAAAAGGTATTAATGCTGCAATAAGATTTTTAAGCATACTAATACACAAAGGCTTTTCAATCACAGTACAGAAACTTGGATGCCATCAACAGTTCAACACCACCTTACAAAAATGTGACACGATGACAAGACACACTGCCATTTGGTAGCAATGGCACATCGACAATGACAACAAAACAGTAGCAGTCACTTGAAAATAAAAAACAATGGCAGCTACAGTTATAAACAATAAACATTACAAATATAATTATAAAAAAAATATAACAACTTCAAAATAACAGTGTACACAAAAAAAAAAAGCAGAAATGGTTTCTACAAAATCATAACAATCATAAATGGAGCCCAGGAGGAATAGTTAACTGACAGTCATTCCTTACATTTCTCTTTCAGCAGACATAGCAACCAGATGGACAGAAAGATACACAGACAAACAGACCCAGAACCAGGTTAACATGAGTTGTGAAAACTCCGAGTTTTGTTCTATCATTGACTTTCTAATAGTAGAGAACAATGCAGATTGCAATATTTATTCTCATTTAGTAAATCCATACCATAGGTAGTCTCCTTTATATGCCACAGTCAAGAGATAGGCTGCAAAATGTCAGTGTGGTGGAAAATGTTTTGACAATTCCTGTTTTGAACTATTCTCTATAGATCTGTTGAAAATCTGTGGCTTTTATTGGTGGTCTTCTCTTCACTGAAGGATAGGGTGTTTTTTGCAAATAAATAATTTCTGCCCTCTAAGTATCACCCTAATTTGTTTAATTTATAACTGACTAATAAGAAAAAATCTGGTTCTTTTCTCCCATACAGTTTGCAAATACCTATTTTGGAGTAGTTAGCTTACAGGTATTTCAGTAAAATCTAGTATATTTTATAGCAATAGTTTTGAACTGAAGTAAATATACACAATCAACTCTTACATGACAAAAAGACAGATTTCAGTATATTATGGGTATATGGCGGTCTATTTGGAAAGAAGTTGAAATATAGATGGTGGCAGGGCAACAAGGAACAGGGAAAATGCCAACTAAAGACCATACAGAAACTTGGAAACCCAAACTGGCAGATAGAAACATACTTTGCATGTCAGTGTGGGCACCTAAGATCTTGGTGGCCACTCCAGAAGTGGATCCTCTGTGGACATTTATGAGAGACAGAGAATGAGACAGCATGTGTGAGAACGTTGGGGACAGGTGGAAAAGCTTCCACCATTCCCTTATCATAGCTAATGACAGCAGGCTTCTTCACAGGAGACAGCTGGTGTTCCATTATTTATGTAAGTGAGGTGAGGTTGGCTAATTACTTTTGGGTGGGTCAAGACTTACTAGTGCAGTGGTCCCATGCACCGAACACAAGTACATTTGGCTCATAGTAAACAATTTATTTTTAAAATCTGTTAAGATTTTTATGTATTAACACTGCATGTAGCTTTTTATTTCTAGTTGTTTGCTTGGGCTTACATTATTTTTATTAGCTTTTAGCTTCTAGAAATGGTGTTTTTATGTGGAATTGGGTTTTTACTGTAAAGCACTTAGGTAAACCTGTAGTTGTGTTAAATGTGCTATATAACTAAAACTGACTTGACTAGATTTGGCTACTAAAGGACACTGTGGGCAGCTGTCCATGGTACTTCATACACTCACCACAATCCTAAAAGTGATTCTGGGAACTTCCCTAGGAACCATCTCATGGATAAGACAGGTAGTATTGGTCCCACTCAGAATCAGGTGGTAAGTGGCTCACTGGTCGGCCTGAAAAGAGGTCAGCAGAGACAGAAAGAGAGTAAGAATTTGTTGTGTCAAGAGCTGGGAAAGTGGGGAACAAATCCACCTGGCACATATGGCAACTACTTACAAATGTAGGCCCACCTGAGCTGTAAGATTTCTTTGTATTTGATGTTGCATTAAAATGTCATTTTTTTCTTTGTTCCTTGTGTTTGTTATTTAAATAAAGTGATTATCTTAAATTAATGATCTTTGAATTTATGTACTAAGTTTAGATTTTCCTTGACTGTACTCCCTATCATATAAAGAATGTGGGAAAAATAAATTATTAAAATGTAATAGCATCCTAAAATGTTATTTTTTAGTTCATATCCCCTACATATTAACAGGACATGTTGCAGGAGTACACTATGTTGTTTATCAAATCTGTACCTTCTTTTGTTTGACCTCAAGGTTGTTTCAGGGCATTTTGTACTGAAGGAAGTAAACAGCATGATTTTAAGTAAAAAGAAAATTTTGATTCAAGTGATCCCACGGCAAAGGAAATTAATATTCACTGGTGAAGTGTTTACTCAGTGACTCATTATGCTTTTCTCCTTAATGATTAGCAGGGCCTGGCAGAATTGCAGAGAAGTAGGAAAAACAAGTGCAATTATGCTACGCTGAAACTGGCCTCTGTATTTTATACAATAAAAAGGAGTCGTTTCAGCATGAGGCATGTATTTTGTAGCTATCCAAGCAGTTCTTTATGAAATATATAATTGCCGATGAACACAGTCGGCGATGCTACAGGTGCGAGTGACAGAGCATCCGTCTTATTAAACACTAATAGAGTGACATCTGCACTTGTCTATTGTCTCGCTTTCCAGAATGATTAGGATTGCAGCCTTGGGTGAAAAATGAAATCAGGATAATCAAAAGAGAAAAGAGTATTCTCTTTAAAAGCGGGCTTGAATAACAGGAAATACAATAATGTGCAGTATATATTCCAAAATGCCTTGCAGTGACTGAAAAATAAAAAAATGCAATTTTTAGAAAATAAAAAGTAATTGTTTTCCACATCTCCTTCTTCTTTTTGGGCTTATGTTCAGCATTGATGTGCTTTATTTTATGTCAATACTTTCTTTTCCAGCACTGTAGCTGATTCAGAATTATAATGTGGTTTGGGATTGGCCAGTAATATCTGAAGGTAAGGAAACATAAGGCAATGTCCGAGGCAAAAAGGCACATATAAATGAAGGGAAAAAAAGAAAGTGATTACTGTTTTGTAAATTAGTTGAATGAATCCGGCATAAATATGTTTTCTTTCATGATTTCACTCTAATATGCTTCTTTAGATCACTGCTGTGATGGTGCTATGGTTGGAAGTACTGCAAAAAGCTCCTGGGTTAATCAGACATGGTCACCTTTGTGTGGAATTTGTACCTTCTCCCTTTGTCCACATGGCACTCTCTACTTCGGTTTCTTTATACACCCCAAAAAATGGATGTTTATAATTGGCAATTTTAAATTGGTCTGGGATGAGTCAGTGTGGGTTTGAGTTTCATCAACTCATCTACTGCTGTGTCTTCTGCCTTGTGTCTGTTGCTGCCAGATTATGCCCTAGGTACCCATGGCCATGTAATGGAAATATTGGGATTAGTGAATGGCTGAATGCATAGATCAATAATAATTTTACAGTTGCGTGTTTGTTACATTTTCTGTACACAATAACTCAATTCCTGTTACTGAACTTTTCTATCCAAGTGAAGCAAAGTAATCCTTATGATGGCAACAAATATTAAGGCATGGCTTTGTGCTTGAGATCCCTTGGTCTTTTGTAAAATTGAAGAAATTAAATGTACTTGGTCATGCATACTGTAGAAGGAGGGATAATTTTTTTTTCATTGCTTAATCCAATGACCTTTTTAATTTTGAGGTATTATAGCATGGATTTTTCCATTTGACAAATGGTTGCCAGGAGCAGGAGCGACACCACAGTGGCACATGACAGGTGGAGGACTCTTTGAAGGCGAAAGGGAGAAGTAAAGCCCTGCATTAGCACTTCTTTGGATGCAGGCAGGGACTTTTCATCAAGAGAATGCTCTGAGAACACCCCAGAGAGAGAGGAACAGATTATGCCACCCCATGAGGAAATCTATTAGATTAGAGATTAGAGACATTACATACACTGTGAGGGCATATTGCAATTTGTGTGCCATAGTTATAGGGAGTGAGGAATGGTTTAGATGGGAAGTATAAACAGGTAATATTAATAATAATACAGGAAATAATATATAATAAGAGCATGACGTTTAAATAAATACAGTAAATAAATAAGAGTAGCAGAAGATAAATAAATGCAGCAAATAAGAAGAATACCCTAATGTATAATATGCAAAACAAGACTGTACATACTGTACATACAGATTGTATTAAAGACAAGAAAAACACAAAATGTAGATGGCAGTACGCATGTAACATACAGTAAAAATACACATAAATCAGTAGGAGAGTACAGAAGAAAGCATGTAAGAAGAGGTTACCGAAATTTCAGTGATCTTATAGTTTGGGGGATGAAGCTGTCCCTGAAGTGGGTGGATCGAGTGGTGAGGCTCTGGTAGCGCTTACCAGAAGGCGGAAGTGAAAACAGGGGATGAGCTGGATGGCTGTAATTAGAGATGATGGATTCAGCTCTCCTCAAGCATCTGGTGGAATAGATGATATGAAGTTGTCGAAGGTCAGTCCCAATGATTTTAGAAGCTGTATGGACAGTCCTTTGGAGGAGTTTGCGATCCTGGCAAGTCAGGTGACCAAACCACACCATGATGCATCCAGTCAGATTAATTTGAATAGTGCTGCAGTAGAAGCTTACTAGTGTTTTGCTTCCTACTCCAAAGCTCTTTAGCCTTTATAGAAAATTGTATTCTTAAAATTGGTAATCTCTATGTATTAGAAAAGTATTATAAGCACATGAGAAATGTAGACAGTATATTTTACTAAGAATTAAGATGTAAGAATTAGAATTAAAAAGTGCATACATATTTTTTATTATTCTGTATGAGCTAGAAACCACCAATAGTTTATTAAGCCAAAGGTTAGATATGCAAGAGAGCTGGAGAAAGGTGGTCCCCTCGCTTAGAGAGAGAATGTGAACTCTTTGGCTGTATATTATAGTTGCAAACAAGAATAGTCCTTATCAAACAGATAAGATAGACAGAGCGGGGTTTGACACCCCCTTAACTAAGAATTATTGGTGGAATCAATTAGAGGTAGGACTAGAGCAATGGAATGCTAGGAGTCAGATGAGGATGATTAATGACTTGTGTGATAAGAATTGTAATAAATGTAACAGTTGCTTTTAGTTGTTTGCTCATTGTTCCATCTGAGATGAGTCTGTATGCATGTCATACAATAAAGTTTAATTCTGCTGTCTGTTCTGAAGTCTCTGAGTGCCTTCATTGGGGCTGAGGATGCCAGTGCTGCTAATCTGCTTCAACACCTTCCCCAGAAAAAGAGCATTTTTGAGGATGCAGGTGGTGTTGACAAACCGAGAGAGGCAGCTGGTAATGTGGATACCCAGGAAACTGAAATTGCTAACTGTCTACACAGGGGAGCCATTGATGTGGAGTGGAGTGTGACTGCCTTTGATCCTTCTGAAGTAAACAATGAAATCCTTTGTTTTGTCAACATTCAGGGAAAGGTTGTTGTTATGGCACCATGCAGTCGTTTCTTTTATATCCCTTCTGTAGGTAGCCTCATCATTATTGCTGATGAGGCCAATCACAATGGTGTCACCCCTTCAGGTCAGGTAACAGGGTGTTCTGAGGAGAGGTATCAAAGAAGCCAAAGAGGCCTTTAAAAGGAAAATAAAAGACCACCTCACGGAGTACAATCCATGGCGGGTGTCGCAAGGAATTCAACATAGTACAAACTACAAGGGCAGTAACCCCAGGTCTGTCAGTTCCATTGCCTCGCTGACAGAGGAACTGAACCAGGTTTGAGGTATGGATGCCCAACATGACCACACTGTTCATACCATACACCAGAACCCACACACTCACTCTGCAAGAACATAAGATGAAACATGCTCAGGATGGTGAACCCAAGGAAGACCACTGACCCTGATGGAGTATCTGGGAAGATATTCAAAGCATGTGTGGACCAGCTTGCCTTAATTTTTCTCTGGCATCAGCCACTATTCCACCCTGCCTAAAATCATCAATCATCATTCCTGTCCCTAAAGAAATAGCCACAAGAGCTTAAATGATTAGAGACCGGTTGTACTCACGTCAGTAGTAATGAAGTGCTTCGAGAGATTGGTCTTACAGCACATTAAATCCTGCCTTCCATCCACTTTTGACCAGCATCAGTTTGCTTACAGATCAAAAAAATCCACAGAAGATGCCATTGCTTCTGCTCTACATACTGTACAGAGGCATGTAGACCAAAGAGGGAGCTATGTAAGGCTGCTCTTCATAGACTATAGTTTTGCATTTAATGCATTAATCCTTGACATACTGGTAAGCATGCTGACAGACATAGGCACCCCCTTCTCTACCTGCACCTGGATAGCCATCCACAAAGGGTTAAACTCAGTCCTCATCTCTCCTCTTCTGTTTTGTTTTATGTGTTAAGAAGCCTACTACTTTACTCTGTACACACATAACTGCACCCCAATCCATCCCACAAATACTATCATTAAATTTGCAGATGGCACTATTGTAATAGGACTCATATTATAAGGAGATGAGTCGGCCTACAGAGACGAGGTCCAGAGACTGGCAAAATGGTGTTCAGTGAATAACTTAACTGAACAGCACAAAAACTAAGGAACTCATTCTAGACATCAGAAAGCACAGCACAGAATCAGATCCTCTCTACATCAATGGACACCATGCGGAAAGGGTGCAGATCTTCAAATTCTTAGAAACCCACATTTTAGAGAATCCTTCTTTGTCTGAGAACACCACAGCAATGGTACAACAGAGACTGCACTTTCTGAGAGTGCTCAGGAAAAACAACTTGGAGCAAAAACTGTTGGTGGCTTTTTATTGTTCAACCATCAAGAGCCTCCTGGCATACTGTATCACAGTATGATATGCCGGAAGTACGGAAATAGACAAGGCTCTACAGAGAGTCATAAACACAGGACAAAACAATCACAGGCTGTTGTTTACCCTCCCTGGAAGTTATTACCCACTCCCGCTGTCTCAAAAGAGCTACAAACATCATTAAGGATCCTTCACACCCTGGTCACCACCTGTTTGAACTGTTGCTCTCTGGTCAGTGTTATAGGTCTTTGAAAGTACGGACCGATGGATTCAGAAACAATTTCTATCTAATGGCTATAAATAAACTGAGCAAAAATAAGCAAATCAAGACAGTTTAAATAATTTTTGGTTGGTGCTGGGAATAGATTCATACATACTGCTGCTGCTCTCGTGCAGCTACTCTCCAGTGAAATGGTATTATTTATTGTATTACTACTGGTTTTATTGTTATTTTATCTAATTTCTTTTTAAGTATAATTTTTAAATATAATATTATTGTTTTTTTGTTCTTCTTGTTTGGATTATGTGTTGTACCATTGGTTTGTTTTTTTCACAGAAGTAGTTGCTTTTGTACCCAGTTGGAGTGGCTCTCATAATTTCATTGTAAATGATTTTATAATGACAATAAAGGCTTTCTATTCTGTTCTATTATATTCTCTTCTATGATACGGTTGCTCTTATGCTTTGCTGCACAGTCATACTGTAGGTGAATAGATTTTAGAGCAGTGGGCTGAGGTAGCAACCAATGTTGTTGAACAATGTGGTGGAGTACTTGTTGCCAAGCCTCATTGACTAGGTGCGATGCCTGGGTTGCCCGCAGTTGAAATTGCCTCGTTCAACTTGCATCACCAATTGTAATGAAACCGAGATGGACTGGGCAATGAAGACACGGAGCAGCAAGGGTGGTGCAAAAGTGCAGAGTGCTTTTATTTCAACACATAGTTCAAACCAAACATAAAGTGCAGTGTCATATTCATTCAGAATAAAAACAGCAATCAAGTGTAGGTTGAAATGCAATTAAATAAATATTCCTTAAATATGTTAAAAGCAAGAATAAAACACAGGATCTATCCAAAAAAAAACAAAAAAAAAAAACACAAGTGCATCCCTCTAAAACCAACATCCCTCCTGCTCTCCCTCTGTGGTCTGCTGAGTGAGGAGAGATGTTCTCTGCTCCTTTCTCCCACCACCATCCCTCAGTGTTCTGTGGGGGACTTCTTGGAGTGGTTGGTCACTCCTGCTCTGTTGATGCTCAGCAGGAGCAAACCTACCCCACGTGTGCCATTTGCTCACTCTATACGGGCTGTCATTCCCAATCACTTGCCCCTAGTATTGGCTATGCCACAGTCCATTTGCTCTTTTCTTTTTCTTAAAATGTTCTCCATTTATTTTATGAACAGGCATTTTCATATTCCTGGGGGAACCATGTCCGCAGAGTGCTGATGTGGAACCAGTAACCTAATTAAGCAAAATCAGCTCACCTCAACACTGAACACTCTGTGGCTGCACCCACGAAACTTGAAATACACTTTTTCTATTTTTTTTATAATTTTAAAAATCTGCGCACTGCCATCATTCCCTAACATGCACTACCACACTGGGGCCTGTATGTAAGAAAGTTAAACACCCAGCAACAGATGGAGCTGCTCAGAGAAAGGTCCCTGAGCCACAACTCCACCCTGGAGGTCACAATGGTGTTAAAAGTAGAGCCATAGTCAATGAACAGCATCCTGACCTGGGTGTTTTATATGACACATTCCCAAGGCCACTAAAGGACACTGAGTCCAAACTAAGGACCCATGATGCTCTAAGACAGGGGTAGGCAACGTCGGTCCTGGAGTGCCACAGTATGTGCAGGTTTTTGTTCCAACCCAGTTCCTTAACGAGAACTCAATTATTGCTGAGGAAGCACATATTGCTTAAATGACATTTTAATGCTTCATTTTAGTGGTCTCACTTGTTAAGGTTCTCCAACCTTAATTGCTTATTTCAATCTTAATCAGTGTTTTAATTGCTCCTTATTAGCAATAAGATGTAAAAGACAAAGCAGCCAGCAGTTCTCCAGCTAGCTTTTTTCCAATTACATCTGTGTGTGTTCATCATGCACGGTTTGATTTAATAAAACACTTAATAGAAAAATGTGACAGACTGAAACTGATCTGTTTTAGGCTTCAAATCATTTGGATCCTTGGAAAGGAAAAAAATCTACGATATAAAAGCCTTACATTGCACAGACTAACAAGCCATAAAATTAAATAAGGTCTGAGATTGGCAATGATTGGTTTCTAATTAAGCAATTGGGTTGGAATGAAAACCTGTAGCCACTGCGGCTCACCAGGACCGACATTGCCTACCCCTGTTTTACATCTTATTGTTAATAAGGAGCAATTAAAACACTGAATGCAGCAGTTTAAGATTGAAATAAGCAATTAAGGTTGGAGAACCTTAACAAGCGAGACCACTAAAATGAAGCATTAAAATGTCACTTAAGCAATATGTGCTTCATCAGCAATAATTGAGTTCTCGTTAAGGAACTGGGTTGGAACAAAAACCTGCACATACTGTGGCACTCCAGGACCGACGTTGCCTACCCCTGCTCTAAGAGACAAAATCCATAGAAGACTGTTTCGATATATTGTGAGCTTGTTCTCCACTGCATCCATATTAGATTTGTATCTATGTAATCACTGAAATTGTATGAATTATTGTATGTGTGTTTGTAAGCTGCTGTGGATAAAGGCATCTGACAAACAATCACAAAAAATAATAAATAATGGGGATGTGAGTTTGTCAAAGGTTTGTTGGTGGGTGGGAGAAAGGGCAGAATTTTTAATGTTACAGAGAGAAAGTGCTTGGTAGTATTTGAGAAGGTTAAGAAAGTAAGAAAACCACCCCACCAGACAATCAAGCATGCTCACTGTGTTTTGTCTCCTTCTTGTACTAACGTCTGTGCTCCCTATGTTCATCCTTACATTGTGAATATTATAAAACATGCATAACTTATAATAATCATGTGGTTGTCTTTGTAGTATTTTGGGCCTTTGTGACGTATAGTAGTGTTCTTTTTTTATATGAGGTGAATTAGCAGAAAGCATTTCCTATGTCTTCTCCAATCATATTTCACTCTGTGCTAAATTATGCAACAAAAGTGTAAAAACAAATAATTGTGATTACAACCTTTCAGCCCTGTCTTTACAACCTTCTAGAGCAACAAAACTTGAAAGATAAGGTGATAGAGGCTAATTGCGAGGCAATTACATAGACAACAGGCACAAAAAGGCAGCCCGTGTTCTAAGAAATGTAAACACATCCTTTAAAATGTTTTTTTTTTCCAAAAGGATTTCATTGTTAATGTTATGTTAACAGCCATATCAGCTTGCTAGTTTAATGATGTGAAATATGTGCCCGTCTTCTTACTCCAGCCAACTCATTTAGACCCGTACACTTGCTCCCATGCTCGCACTGAGTACTGTTTGCAGCCTGCTTTTGTCATTCTCCTCTCCTCTTGACACATTCACAGTTTTTAAGGAGGACATTACTGTAGGAATTAGGTCACAGCTCACTCCTTCTCCTCCTCATAACATAAGGGTTTCAAGCACAGGGAAAACCCAGAGAATCAGATTAGGAACTCTTGATGCCTTCAAAGCCTTTTCCAAGCTGAAGACTGGGAGCCAGCTAAAGAAGAACAGACACTTGAGGGATGCCGGAAACCCAGGGCACGGAGGACACTCAGTGAGGGCAGCCAGGGCACCAGGTTGCCCAATCTGTTCTGGTTACATGTCTCAAGGGACCAAAGATTAGAGAGATCACAATTTAACACCCTTGTGTAAAAGGACAATATCGGAACATGCATCTTCAGAATACATTTGTTTTGTTTATAATGGTAAGCTGCGTAGCTCACTGTGGCCATAATATATAGTGCAAAAAAACATCCATGTATATGCCTATCAGAATTTGCACACTCAAACAGCCCTGGGTGGGATTACAGTACATCACATTCACAAAAGGAACATACGCAAGGGTGCATTCAGAAAAAGAAAGCCAATGTTAAAAACTCTGCATAGACATAAATTGAAAGCAGGTGCCTGGACATTTGAGGCAACAGCATCTTTATATCTTTAAAAATGTATTTTTTGTGGTAATTTAAGTTTTTGCATGTGCAAAATCTTCTACCATATAATAGTTGATTTTTCATTACTAACTTAATTTTTTTTTGTTTGTGTGATGTATTAGTTTTGATTACATGACCAAGACTGGCTTACCTTTGATGTCACTATGCATTATGTATAAATAGGACAGTGATTGCATTTTAAAGTTGTCCCTCAGTGGATACAAAGTCTCAACTTCTTTAGTGTCAGTTAGCTTCATATCTAAATAGACACTAGCATCAGGCTTTGATTTTTCTCATTTTGAACTTTATTAACTTTTGACATCAGCTTTCATTTTGCCCTCTAGTTTTGGTTGCTTATTATTGTTCTGTCTCCTGTCCTTTTACCCATACTTTGTCCTTTTTGACCACATGTGCTCAGCGTTCAGATCATCTTATTCTTTATTCAGCAATCCTCGGACACTCTGTTTGTACATAACACAGCTACACAATGCACCGTTCCATAAAAGCGTTTTAATCAAGCAAAATTTGATATTACAGAATTTAAATGGGTTGGTACGCTGGCTAGTGTTGCTGCTTTGTATTCTCAATATTTTACTTTTAAATCGAACACTTGGCCTTACATTTTCTTCCCATGCATATGTTAGTTCCACATGGTCCAGTCTTTTTCACAGTTGTCAAAGGACAACTAAGGACACATGAGCTTTTGTCTTTGTTCACTCATAGATAGATAGATAGATAGATAGATAGATAGATAGATAGATAGATAGATAGATAGATAGATAGATAGATAGATAGATAGATAGATAGATAGATAGATACTTTATTAATCCCAAGGGGAAATTCACGTACTCCAGCAGCAGCATACTGATAAAGAAAATATTAAATTAAAGAGTGATAGCAATGCAAGTATACAGACAGACAATAACTTTGAATAATGTTAAAGTTTACCCCCCCGGGTGGAATTGAAGAGTCGCATAGTGTGGGGGAGGAACGATCTCCTCAATCTGTCTGTGGAGTAGGAAAGTGACAGCAGTCTGTCGCTGAAGCTGCTCCTCTGTCTGGAGATGATACCGTTTAGTGGATGCAGTGGATTCTCCATTATTGACAGGAGTCAATGTGTCTAGCTCCGTGCCTACAATAAAGCCTGCCTTCCTCACCAGTTTGTCCAGGCATGAGGCGTCCCTCTTCTTTATGCTACCTCCCCAGCACACCACCGCATTGAAGAGGGTGCTCGCCACAACCGTCTGATAGAACATCTGCAGCATCTTATTGCAGATGTTGAAGGACGCCAGCCTTCTAAGGAAGTATAGTCGGCTCTGTCCTTTCTTACACAGAGCATCAGTATTGGCAGTTCAGTCCAATTTATCATCCAGCTGCACTCCCAGGTGTTTATAGGTCTGTACCCTCTGCACACAGTCACCTCTGATGATCACGGGGTCCATGAGAGGTCTGGGCCTCCTAAAATCCACCACCAGCTCCTTGGTTTTTCTGGTGTTCAGGTGTAGGTGGTTTGAGTCGCACCATTTAACAAAGTCATTGATTAGGTCCCTATACTCCTCTTCCTGCCCACTCCTGATGCAGCCCATGATAGCAGTGACATCAGCGAACTTTTGCACGTGGCAGGACTCCGAGTTGTATTGGAAGTCTGATATATATAGGCTGAACAGGACCGGAGAAAGTACAGTCCCCTGCGGCGCTCCTGTGCTGCAGACCTGCAGTTCCCGAGACGCACATACTGAGGTCTGTCTTTAAGATAGTCCACGATCCATGCTACCAGGTATGAATCTACTCCCATCTCTGTCAGCTTGTCCCTAAGGAGCAGAGGTTGGATGGTGTTGAAGGCGCTAGAGAAGTCCAGAAACATAATTCTTACAGCACCACTGCCTCTGTCCAAGTGGGAGAGGGATCAGTGTAGCATGTAGATGATGGCATCCTCTGCTCCCACCTTCTCCTGGTATGCAAACTGCAGAGGGTTGAGGGCGTAATGGACCTGTGGCCTCAGGTGGTGAAGCAGCAGCTGATCCATTGTTTTCATCACATACGATGTCAGAGCGACAGGCCGGAAGTCATTCAGCTCACTAGGATGTGATACCTTTGGGACTGGGGTGATGCAAGATGTTTTCCAAAGCCTTGGGACTCTCCTCTGTTCCAGGCTCAGGTTGAAGATGCGCTGTAGAGGACTCCCCAGCTCCAACGCACAGGCCTTCAGCAGTCGTGGCCATACTCCATCTGGACCTGCTGCTTTGCTGGCACGAAGTCTCCTCAGCTCTCTGCTTACCTGGGCTGCTGTAATTGTGGGTTGGGGTAGACTCTCTCCTATGCTAGTATCAGCAGAAGGATGGGTGGAGGGTGCAGTACTCCGAGGTGAGAGTGGGTTAGAGTGGTCAAACCTGTTAAAAAAGTTGCTCATCTGTTTGCTCTCTCCACATCTCTCTCGATGGCGGCACCCCGCTTCGAGCAGCAGCCAGTGATGATCTTCATCCCATCCCACACTTCCTTCATGCTGTTATTCTGCAACTTCTGCTCCAGCTTTCTCCCGTACTGCTCTTTCGCCGCCCTGAGCTGGACTCGGAGTTCCTTCTGCACGCGCTTGAGCTCATGCTGATCATCGCCTTTAAAAGCCGTTTTCTTCTGGTTCGAAAGGCCCTTGATGTCACTTGTAATCCATGGCTTGTTGTTAGCATAGCAGCGTACTGTTCTTACTGGAACTACAATCTCCATACAGAAGTTGATGTAGTCAGTAGTGCAGTCAACGACCTCCTCAATGTTCTCACTATAAGATCCCTGCAGGATATCCCAGTCCATAGTTCCAAAGCAGTCTCTCAGAGCCTGCTCTGCCTCAAGGGACCACTTCCTGAATGAGTGTGTGGTTGTAGGTAGCTCCTCACTCTTGGTTTGTAGTGAGGCTGAAGCAGAACCAGTATGTAACTTTTTAAAGTATATCCATTAGTAGTAGATGTTGCTGCTTTGTACTTTTCACAGAATTAGAATATGCCATTAGGATGACTGGTAATCGGCCAATTGGCCAATCATCATTGGTCACTCTTAGGAAGAGGAGGGTCCAACCAGAAAATAAACTTTTAAAAAATGATACAGCATCTGAAGAAGCAAGGAAAGGGTGGCACTGCGGCTAAATCTAGTGGCCTACTTTAGCAGGAAACACCCATTGATGTCAACAGGACTGTCTACTGATCATCTTCAGCCGGTCAGTTAGTGGGCATGGCTAGGCCTGATGACACCCACTGCTTACTTACAAAACTAGAGATTCTTGCATTGTACTACTTTTGTAGCTTTCATTTTTCTTTTACCATTTGTAAAGCACATTTAGCCATATTCAAGTGTACATACTGTATGTGCTATATATTTAACTCATGGAGGTATAATTATTTTTTTTTCAGTGTTGGCCAAAGGCTGAATATTCTTTCCAAACAACTTGGTTTTCTGAAAAGCACCCAAATCAATGGTTTCACAAATAAATTAATATAAAATATTTATTTATGACTAATGTCACTGTGTTTTATGTTCCATGATCCTCTACAGTTTGTGAATTCACATACCTATTAAATAGCATAGTCCTGCATGGTGTGATAATGTTAGTAGCTGCCAATGGCGTACACTGCCACATCACACTGTTGGCAGAATCTGTTACACAGGTGCCGCTGTTTCAGGTGTCTGTTGCTGCATATTGTGACCAGTGTCACCACAAGAGGGCAGCTGGCGGTGGCTGCTGACCACCACAAAGCTGGCTTCGCAAAGACAGCTACCCTCAGGCTGGTGGCAGCGGTCACAGTATGCAGCAACAGATGGCTGAAACAGTGTAACACGTTCTTCTAGTAGCATACTGCTAGCAAAGAGAGTCAAGCTATAACATAATGGCGTGTTTTGTCGACGTTCATAGCTGATTACCCCTGGATGTTGACTAATGTTAACATCCGCCTCAACCCTACATGTCGACATAAATCAACACCTGCACTCAAAGAGATTATATTGCTACCGTTGATGATATGAAATGGAGAGTTTCAGTGCTTTGTGGCAGCAACACCAATTATGTGTCCAAAAATCATTTAGGTTAGATTTTTTATTTCCTTTTTATTGTCGAAAATGTAAATAGATTATGTGTAAAGGGCAAAGAGTTCCCAGTGCTGCCAGCATATGCCCCGGCACTCACTGTAAGAATTTTACTGGATTACGCATACTGTGAAAAAGGTGGGTGTCTAGATTTAAAGAGGTTTATGTGTTGCTTATAGATTTAAATGTTGCAAATCTTATTTTTTCTCTTTTTGTTTTGCATTTGAAAACTTGTGCACAGAGTCCATCTTTAGTGGTGACTGCTATATAAGAATTTATTAGGTGAAAGGATCTCATCTGAAAAATGTAATGATAATCTAGTGTATATTTTGATGACGCTGAAATGTGTATAGTTTGCTTTAAAAATACATATGAGGATAATTAGAGTGCAGTTTATGCTAAATTGTTTTTTATGCACAAAATATGTGAATAATAAGTAGTGACAAAAATAGATTATGGACAAAGCAGTGGTAACAATTTTCATTAATTGCTTACTGCAATCCTGGGAATGTAATATCTATAATCAAAGAAAAAATGGAAAAATATCACTAGTGTTATTCTTAGAACACAAGATTAATATGAAATTGCCTATACTGAAATTCACACAAAGAATGGGCAGAGTTGCTAATTTTCCTGATCCTGGATACCAAGACATAAAATATAATAATAAAATGTCATTGACCTTTTCCTTGTACAAGTGACGCAAATCATTCTTTCCTCTCACCTTTGTCGACTCTGTTCAGTTGTATTGGGGGTCCCCCTTCAATTAAAATGAGGTGTTCACTTCGAATATAGTGATAATAGCATCATTTTTCTTGGAACATATGAATGAAGACTTTCTTTTCCACCTTAAAAGCCTGCCTTGGTGACCTTGGCGTTAACTGAAGGGGCCAATCCTAAACCAATTAGTGGAATAATCATCAGATAACCAGACTTCTTTTATTTGCACTTACGGAAAGGTCTCTAAATTTACACAGGGTGAAGGAAACCCACATAAAAGTAAACTTGCCTAATAGATCATCAGTTTTTATTTTATTTAATGTTATGCTTTTAATTGTCTCTAGCCTATAAAACCTTCATTAGATTAAACTCGGCTAGCTATGAGGCCTTTCATCAAAAGAAGTCACACTCTCGAGAGGAGAATGTGGTCCTGCCTCATTTTCCAGCGAGCAGATGGTGTATTGAGAAGGGAAACACCATTAATACAAAAACAAACGCGAACGAGGAACAAAAAGAACAGGTGCCAGCAAGAGAGTTGTGAGTGCAGAGGGGATTAGCTCTCATCTTTAACTGGCTTAATAACACCGCATTCATGATATTCATTTCTTTCTGGCAATATTACATTGCCTTTCAATGCACTGCAAAATGCATGTACATTAATTATACTAAAACTACAAAGCAAAATACTTGTGGGGCATGCCAGGTTCATTATGTGCAACAGTAATAAGAAAATCATATACAGTATCTCCAAATGAAGCTACTGTATGTTGCCTCATTGCAGTTTAAGTATAACAGCCACTGAAACGAAAATCTTTATTAAGAAGTCTATCAAACACAAGGACAAATTAAAAGCTGTTTAAGCATTCAATGTTGAAATAAAATAGTGTAGATGCTATTGAAGAGGGTGATAATATAATAAACCTTACAGAAGTGACTTTATTTTTCTCATGATCACAAAACACTGTTAAAAGAACAGTACAGTAAATCTGTAAAAATGACTACAAAAAGATATACTTACATGACGGATGCTGCACACTACAGTAAAATGATACCATACTTAAAGTTGAAAGCACCTTTAACAAGGAAGACCAACCCAAAGGCAACCACAGCATTTCCATTTAGACTGAGTGCCACCTAAACGCCATTTTTGTGCAGAACCTTCATTCTTGCAGTTGCACCCTTAGTAAAGATTAGTGACGTAATTGATCCAGGCGTATTGAAGTGCATTCTCTCCATTCCAACCAACTATTCAATGTTGAACCAAACAAGTGTTAAATCAGTTAATGTTTCAGATAGCTTCAGTAATCATGCTGATTGATACATGTGCTTTTCAAATTGTTGAACTTCTCTATTATGCATTTCCACAACAATAAATTACTTGAAGAATAAATAGCTAAGACGGACTCACTACACTAAGTTGGTAGTTGGAGGCCAACAGAGAGAAAGAGAATCAGAGTGAATCCAAAGCTGAGAACAAAAGTACTGTGGTGTGCCTGGTAGGTGTACTCTTAGAAATAATGGTGCTAAAATTAATCTTTATTGGGTTCTGTGGTTCCTTGTGGAACCCTTGCTAGACAAAGAACTGCTTCATTCTAGAAACCTTTCTTTGCATATGGAATTGGTTCTTCGGGCTTTGAATATGTCCCTAATATGTGGACAAAACAGAACTCTTCTATATAATAAGCTACCTAGCAGGACACTAACAGGGCAACAAAACCACAACTTAGCCTGCGCTATTCTATGCATCACAAGTCATCTTAATATCATGAACCCACTGGTACAGTATTTTAGAAAATCAGTTATCATCTATTCATTATTATTTCTTTGCCTGTTCTCCAGAAAAGATCTTTTTTAACTTCTGTGTCTTTCATGTGGATGGTTCTTTTGGAAACCAAAAATGGTTCCCCTATGGCATCTCTCTGAGGAATCCCTTTGGCACCTGGGTGTACAGTTAAGCCACCATGCCAGTTAGACAGGGACACAAGATTCATACAGGTGGATCCAAGGTGCTAGCTGTGTTCTGTTTTGTGTTCTCCCTCATGTATCCTTCCTTTCACATTTTATTTTGCTTTTCAGGATTCCAAGCTTTACTTACTTTCACTGTATTCTAGAAACAGAGGGCTGCCACTAAGGTCCCTCTGGTCATATAACACTCACACTTCTATACTCGGTCACTCTGATCTCAATTACCCTTCACACAGGCTTTATGATGTGGGAGAACACCATACTACCTGGAAAAGGCCCACATGAACGTGGCAAGAATGTGTAAGTGCTGATCAGATCATGTGTAGGCCTGTATTTAAACCTAGGACTTAAAACTATGACACATTAACATTAACTGTTACAGCCTTGTGCTGCCAGAAATACACTCTATCTAAGTAAAATAATAATACTGCAAGGTCAAAACGGTAGTTCTATTTCTTTTTTTTCTGATTAGAATTCCCTCTAGCAATCCCTGGTGCCCCCAATCCTTTTATTGCCCCTAAAGGGCAAAACCCCCAAGGCTGCTCCCCAAGCAGCCTGCTCTGTTTGAGAGACTGCACGCCATGTAGCAGTCAAAGGTCCAGGTCTCCTAGCCCACTGGTGAGTAGCACCGATTTAACTTGTCAAGGATGTTTTTCTTCTCTCTCTAGTATCTTGGAGTAGTATTGCATGCTTCTACCCAGGCTGTTTATTTGTCACACTTGTGCTAGTATCCCTGTGTCATCACCTTTTGGGGAAAACACACACGCACACAGCCCTATATGCTGGACCTTCCCAGTGTCTGCCTCTGTCTGTCCACACAGCTCTGTCCTCTGCCATCCTGGAGCTGCCCTTGCTCCGGTAACCTCAGGCCAACTGTGCCCCTCTCTCATACCTGGTAACACTTAACGGGATGCAAAATTTTATGGGATTTCTCAGTCAGGCAAGAGAGAGAAAGCGACCTCAAGGTCAGAGTCATCCATTGTATAACGGAGATGTTTATCATCCTTGTAAGAAGTAATGGAGGTAACTGAAATTAAAGGAGGTCAGGGACTCTGTTGAGAACCACAGATTCTATTCATTCAGTCATTTTAACATTTATCCTTTTCAAAAGATACACATTAAATATTAACTGAAAAATGACTTTATGTTATAACAGACATTCTGCGTTATAATTTCTTCTTAATGCATAGTAAAGTGTTAATGAACAACAACAAAGCTGAAGTAAATATCCCATGAATTGTAAATAAAAGGTCATTATGTGGCAAAGAACAACAAGACTCCTTATTCATTTAGCTGTCATCTTTATTCATAAACAATACAAATATGCCAGGCAGTTTTCTCCTGTTTATAACACCTTAAATCAACCCTCCACTTCTGTGTTTGCACCTGTGCTGAAAGAAATTACTTAGAAAATTCAAACTCATCAAATTATCTAGTCTTCAATTTTGCTGTAAACAATAAATTAAAGTTTTTAAATGAAGCCTTTCTAAAAACTGGCACCCCATCCAATGTTTGCTCTTACTTTGTGCCTGATGCTGCCAAGATAAGTTACGTCCCCTGCAGCCTTGGATGGGATTAGGCTGGTTCAGGAGAAGGACAGATGAATTCTTTTCTAAAAATAAAAAAGCTAATCACTGTGAGCAATATATCTGGCATCTGAGATGGTAGACCAACCAGACTTAGTGCATTTTATCTTGTTCCTCATTTGCTGTCCTTTTCAACTGCTTTGTTTATATCAATAAATAATATCAGTTTTTAAGGTGGTAGTGTGGTTAGGGCTGTGGCCACCTCCAAGCGGGACAGGCCCACATTTACATCTTCTGTATGTATGGACTTTGCATGCTCTCCCCATGTCTGTATTTATCTGCTCAGTTTACATTCCAAACTCAAGCATGTTACATGCAATGACAACTCTAAACTGGCCACTGTATACATGAAAGGGGGAAACTAACACCCTGTCCAATGTCAGTTCCTACCTTGAACCAAAATTGCTCATTTACCTTGAATTGCTTCAGATGGGTTTAAAACTGCATAGACCGATCCAATTGTGCTAACTAAAAACAGACTTGGTTTGCAATATTGAAAGCTACAAAGGTGGAACAGCCAGTATTATTCCACGCACATGATCATACATAAATGCTAGCATCATAATGAAAAACAAATATGCATGCAAATAAACTGAATATATGAGATTATTCACTAGAAGGAAGAGTTTCGTGTTGTTTTTTGAGTAGCAAGCAGCTGTGAGTGTAAGTAAATTCCATTTATTTTGGCAGATGAACAACATGCAACACTAAAGATTCATTTTATAGATTATAAAGATGTGTGACATTAATTATGGCATAAAGAAGCTTCATGACAAGAATTCTCATGATGACACTGGAATACTCAAGGTGAGCCTATTACTGTTGTGCAGCTAATAAAGGAAATAAAGACAGCCACTGTTTGTCTTTTTTATAATTTAACACGAAGCATTAATACTTCTTAAAGTGCTTTTTAAAATCTGAATCTCTTTGGCTATACTCTAAGCTGTCTATGTTATATAATTTGTGACTTTCTACCTTGCTTTTTTCTTGTTCTTGCTGGTTTTAAACACATTGCATGTCTAGATGTTTCCAGAGTTGTCCAACCACATGTCCATCACATACTTGAGTGTGTCCTGGGAGAAGCTAGACATTGCCATAATTTCAGTGTTACATGTCTGTGATTGGAAAACTTTGATTGAAAAACTAAGTAGGAAGCTGCTAATTGACCAGATGCTAAATCTGACCAAGCTAATTTAATTTATCAGGGATAGTTTATTTTTTCCGTGTTTGTGAAATTTATCTTAAATATTATGGGGCTTAAAGTTAATTTCAATTTCATCTTGACGCATAATAATGTTAAATTGAACGACTGACTTGATCCTTCCCCTTTAGATGCATACTGTATATAGTGCCTTTTACAATGAGCTCTATCATAAAGAAATTCTTTTGATCAAAATTATCTTGTGATCGTTAAGCAAAGTTTAAACGTTTGTTTGGTTTATTGTTTCCAATTGCCATTTTCTATTTTTTTTTTAAAGACACAAACATGTTTGTAAGTAGGAATTTTTAAAAAACGACTAACCCTAACTGGCTATTTCTCGAAGCACACAGCAAATCTCTTCAATACTTTCTGTATTGTTTGTCATTATAACTTAATTTGTGAGTTGACATTTGTAAGATTTTTGCGCCATATTCTGAGCATTTCAAAAGACTGAAGACTCAAATGTAAAATGGTATGCGAAGTTAAGTTGACCTTAATACAGTCCTGGAGTAAACAAACTTTCATGTAATGTCAAAAAATAACACACACCTTTGGGACAAATCAGAAAGCATTGTAAAATTCAGTGTATGTATGTTCAATGTGTGAAAATAACGCAAATGTGCATGGGTAGCCAGAGATGTCTCATCGAATTTTATGTAAACTGGAATGCTGGCCCTACAATATTTGCATATTATTTCCTTTAAAACATTATGCGCGATGCAAGCTACAAAATTCTGACTGTAACTGTAAAATGTAACTGTAATGTGATTACAAGAATTGAAACTGCAATGTGTTGTACTACTTAATTACTGGGAAATGTAATTACTTTGTATTGCATTGCACTCAACTCTGTCCCTGACAATGAATTAATTAAAATGCATTAGTGTTTATGGCTGCTGATCATGAAACACAAGAAAAAATAAAATACTTGGTATATCTTAAACTATATAATAAAATGCTAAGGTCTGTGTGTGTCTGGTTCCTCAGAGCAATCTGATTGGTTCGTTTAGCTTTAGTGTGATTGGTCAGTTTGGCTTTGGTGATGTAATCAAAAGAGAAAGTGCAAGTGTGGGACACACAAGGAGGAGTGAAGGTATTGGAAGCACACTGAGCGTCAGCTTCAAAGACAGGAAGTATAAAATCGGGTGGGAGGCAAGCAAGACAACTAGAAGTGACACAATCTGAGAAGCAGATTCTACTTTTAGCTACATTTTATTTTGCATTGATATTTAAAATAGACAGTTGTAGTGAAATACTAAAGTAACTGATTTTCTGTCTACAATAACTAAGGACCAAACCATCTTCCTCTCGCACCCTGCATACTTTTCTACAGTATATGCCATCACTTTAAATATAATCAATTTCTCTAACGGAGGAGCGCCCCGATGCCCTTCGAGTGGCTCAACTGCAAGATAGCGGGCACCTATTGCCTCACCCGGTAGCCCCTTACTATATATGTATAGTTGAATTATTCTTCGTTATTAAAAGCAAAAAAAACAAAAGTAATATATTGTATTTTGTAAAGATTTCTATGTTAAGAAAGAGTATCCTCCAACTACTGTTTCACTTTTGTTTAACTGTATACTTAAAAATACTTGCCACTGCAAATGCATATGTAGAGTTGAAAGCTGTTGTATTTTAGTGTGGATTTTCTCTTGTAGCGTGACGACTATAAAATGGCCTGTTACTAGACAGTGCAAATATGGGTGTGGGCCAAGGCTGTCCTGTGTTTGATTGGGATCCCATCCTAGATAGCTCCAAGCTTCCATGATAGGCACCAGCTTTTTCTTTTAACTGTAAACTGTATTATCATATATTTTCTTTCACCATTATTGTAAGCCTTAAAGGCCGAACCTTTATGAAACACATTGATATTTACTATATATGGGTGGCACAGATTATCACGGTGAGCATAACAGAAACCTAAGGTACTCCAGTTTTCCTGTAACATCCCAAGGAAGTGCAGGGTAGGATGACTGGTAGCTCTAAAATACAGTATGACCTGCAATGTATATTGTTTTCTCTTTTGCATATATTACATTTGTAAATTATTACAGCTGCCTGCAATAGAAAAATTAGATATACAGTATAAGCATCAATTAAATGTAATGTGTTGTGAAGGAAACTGGGGAATTAAATGTTTTCATTTTCTTTTTTTCTTAATTTAGATGTTATGATTGCTCATCACAAACATCACCAAGTGACTTTTTAAAACTCTAGATGTCCTTTTGACAGAGACTGCTACACAGCAGTAATATTTTGACTTTTGAGATACTTTGAAAAGAAAACACCATGTTGTTTTTAAGTGAAAAACGGTAGTCACATTCAAGATATTCAGAGTTAAATTCCTGTTTGTGACAATTTTCCATTTGGGAGGGTGTGGGCTTAGGGGGCTGTCTCGAAAAAAGGTCCAATCATCTCTAAGGCTTAACTGTAGAATCTAGGTCAAGGACCATGGTGTAATTTCTCTAAAGTGTCTCACTGATAGTTATTCACTTTGAAAGATGTCCAGGACCGCTCTGCAGCTCTACGCTTCAACATGGCAATGATGGCAAAAGGTCAGCTTTATATTTCCAGCAACCTCTGTCACCGCAGCTTTAATGATTATTTATGAAAAGCACACAGCAGGGGAAAAATATTTCAAAGTTCTAATACCTCAAGGCAGGCCACAGTGATGAAGGCGACTGAGGGGAATACTTAGCTGTTTTAAAAAAATACACTAAATTTTGTTATTCGTACAATATACCCAGACCTTTGGCACATAGGGCACGTTCATTGTTTTGCCTTTGTGATTTGTGAATCACAGAGAGGTTTTTTTCTATGTCAAATGCAATATTTATAATCAAGAAATATCCGAGAAAGAAAAATTGACGTTTTTTTTTTCTTTTTGTCACTTTTGTGGGCAGTATTAGAAAGTGAACATGAAGCCAGGGCAGATTTACAGATCTCGAGAATGTAAATGTCTAGACTGCTCTGTGGAGAAGTTTTACTCATCAGCTTACAGAAACAAAAGAACACAACACAAAGGCATAGCAAGATGTTGACTTTCACTATTTGTGAAATGTTCAAGAAGTTCTTAAGATGTTCATTTTCATTAGATGATGGCTGTGTCTAGTAATTTATTTATTTATTTATTAATGTACCGTATGTGTGCATATATTTCTTTTTATCTTAATGTTACATCTTGTTTGCATTCAGTTTGTTTTTTACTTATTGCCCAGCGTGACACTGTCACTTCCCCACTGGGTTCAATAATCCTGCAGTTTGAACCCCCAATCCAAAACAACATTAATTTGGTCCACTGAGGTGCTGTGTGTTGTCATGAATTGACTGATGAGTTATTTCATTTGAGATCCTTTCATTCCCTTGTTGCCATTACATCCAACACTAAATGGGCTGAAGCAGTTTTGAAAATGTCTAATTGAATGAATTGACTTAGAAGATCATTTATAAATAATCTATAATGTCAAGCTATGCAGAGAGCATTTTGGGGGTGGATGTTCAGAATCTGAAAAAGGACACATCCAGCACATGCATTCTGCTATGCTGACATCTATTTTCTTGTCACATATTCAGTAACACATCAATTAAAATCAGGCAAAACGCAGTATGTGAAGTACTAAAAATAGCAGTTTCCACATTATTTTATTCAGCTTGTTTATTAACACATCTTCATATTTTCTGCCTGAAATGAATGTTTTAATGTCAAATTAAAAGCTCAAAGTGCTACAACTGTTAAAGGAACTTTAAGTAATATTTGCATGTCTATACATTTTCAGAATTTCTGGATGAAATTATTTTTGTCAAAATAAATGGTCAAAATAACAACACATTTACACATGAAAATGTTGCTCATATTTTCAATTACATGAATATAAGAACAGCGTGGTTAATGTATTCAGTGGTGAAATTGGCATATTTTTTGAAAAACACACCATGATTTGAAGTAGAAAGATATGAATCACTTGACTGATTTTGATCTTAGATTACAAATAAACAGTACTGAGTGTCTTGGCTGAGTAAATATGAAAGAATCTTACTGATCCATCTTGCAGCAACCACAATACTGTAATGTAACATAACATTCATTGTTGTCTCTTCAGCAAAATCTCCTCATCTGTCTTAGATGTGTTTAAGGTTCCTGCTGAGTGAAGACCGCATTTCTATTTTAGGTCAAAATCTGTTGATGTCAGTTTTTGTTAATTATTTCTTGTGGTTAGCTCCACTGTTCTGGTCCTATCACGGGTGTGTGTACAATTTGTATATTCTTATTTTGTCTATATGAATCTGTCTCTGTTTTCTTCCTACATCAATACAGCATACCATGTCTGAATGAGGAAGTGTAAGTGTGCCCTGCAATTAACTGGTGCTCCAAATTGTACCCAGAGCTTCGGGCTATGGCCCCAGGGTGTCTGGAATGGATACAGTAGGGAAGTTAGAAAATAGATGGAGGTTTTCTTCAAGCATGATTTCACTTCTTAAAATTGTTGTATATGATACACAGATAAAAGATTAGAATAAGCACATGGGAAAATGAAAGGATGGGCAGACAGATGTAGGCTATGCCTAGAAGATATTTTAAAACAGACTAATAAAACAAATGGAGCAGATTCCTTTGTGTATAACAAACAGACCTTAGATTATTTTTCGGTAATCCAACACAAACCTGACTTTTCTTTAATGTAAACTGTTTCTAGTTTTTCTCGGGCCTGTCTATCTAAAACCAGAGGTACTCACATTTGATCCTGGAAGGCTGCAGTGGCTGCGGGTTTTTGTTTCAAGTCAGTTATTGCTAATGAAACCATTATTGCCTAAGGAGCATTCTTGTCTTCAACTTTAGTTAACTTGCTTGTTAAGATTGTGTATTCGTTATGAAGAATCAGTAAAGATAAAATATTCATAAAGAAATGGAGAAAATTGAAGGAGTGAGAATTTCTAACCTGCTCTAGTCTGATATTCTCAGAAAAGTAAAAATCTACAATATAAGAATGGCATAATATGGAAGAATTCAACAGCAAGTTCTGTTGCCAGCAACAATTCCTTCTAATTCAGAAATTGTATTGGAACAAAAACCTGCGGCCACTGTGGTCGTCCAGGACAAACATAAGGACGCAGAAGGGGACATCAAGAAGCAGACTTGGGTTTCTGGGACATTAAATGATTTTAAAATTTATTAATAATTAATTATTTTTTTAAATGAGTTAAGTTCAAGTAGATTTAACTTCTTTATCGAGTTTTACCAGTTGGTGTTGGATAACTTTGTTCATTACTGTGAGGGACGGCCTGCACCCTTACACGGCCAGTATGCCCATGAAGCGAAAGGATAGGGGAAGACAGCTTCTGTAGGGCATTACCTCCCCCGAAATGCCAAGTGGAAGCCCCTCTGGGTTGCAGAGGTGCCATGAATTCCCACAGGGCATCATGGGACTTGGAGTTTGTCGACTCAGCCCTGTTGGGTTCTGTGGGTACCACCAGAGGGTCCTGTGGGGACTGGGGAATCCTACCTTGTCAGGCTCCCACTTCACCCAGAAGTGTTCCTGGGCCAATTGGGACATCAGAAGTACTCCCGGGTGCTGCATAAAAGAAGCTGGCTACCTCAGCTCCAGGAGCCAGAGTTGGAAGAAAGGAGGATGAAGCTTGTGAGGAGGAGTGGAGTCACCAGTGGCAGAGAGAGGAAGAAAAAAGAGCGAGAGTTGCAGAGAGATGTACTGTGCTTTATTGCTGTGCTTTGTGACTGTGGTATAGGAAATGCTTAAAAGAAGTGTTTCCCACAAACAAAACTCTCTTGTGCTTCTATACTTGTGTCTGAGCCTGTTTGTGTTGGGTGTTTGGGGAGCTGTTGGCCATATTAGATAAATAATATAAGTTAAAATGAGTCTTTATTATTTATTCAGATGTCCTTTTTCTAACATTAGACTTTGGTCGAAGATCTGAAAACATTCAGTGTTAAAAAATTGCAATAACAAGAAATCAGCAAAGGAGCAAAGACATTTTTTCATGACTCCATCTTTAAAATGCCTTTATCTATGTAATATTTTGCTGGGTGCTTTCTGGAAAAAAGGTGGTATGTAAAAGACCTGATAAAATTCAATTAATTGATAGAATGAGGGAGCCAAATGAAATAGCAGCATTTATTTTTTTACAAATATAATTTTTTGTTGTAGTTATTCTGTTAACTCAGCCCATCCAGTTTTATCTTCTAAATGGGCTTTGGTCATAACAGGTTTATATGGGGTCAGGGCCTATGCTGGCATCAAGAGCTAGTTCTGAATGGGATGCCATTCCATCATAAGGCACACTCACTCAGCTAATTTAGAGTTTCTTAATAACCTTGCATGTACATTATTGGAATGATGTAGAAAACTGAAATAGACTCACAAGTAAAGTATGAACACCACACAGGCAGTAGGCAGGTCGTAAATCGATGATCACTGGAGCTGTTAGGCAGTAGTGCTAGTGGTCATCTGGTAAAGGTGCAAATTCAGGGTGATTACTGAAGACTGTGCTACCCGGACTCTTGAAGCACAAGTTCTAATCACCGTGCTAACATAATATCTGATTATAAGTAAACACATGGAAGACATGTGCTCACTTTAAATAACCCTAACTTTAGAACTGTCAGATTATTTCTCCAGTTAGACTTGCACTGAAGCGTTGAAGTGTTTATATTTATTAACAAAAACATTGTTGCTAATGCAGCACTATTTTTCAGGCTGCTCTGTTACAGTTTACCATATCTTTTTACTCCACAGGAATCACAGAAGCTCTCCTAGCTACCTGACGCCAGGTTTATTTTACATTAAGGAGACTCCTGTGTTTAATATTTTTAGTAGGTATTATGCTTTGAGCTGTTTTTTTCGCAGTCTTTTTCTCAATGGACTAAGCACAGCAGGGATGGCAGACCTGTTAAGATTCTAGAATATTCTAAAGTGATTTTTAATAGTCTATGCTTGAGCCCCTGCTACAAACAGCAGTTTTAGGAGAGAGAGAAAAAAGGAAGAAGCTTTGATGAGAAAAAAAACACATCAAGACTTCAAAAAGCAATATTAATTAACTTGTGTTTTGGATCTAGCCAGTGGAGGCATCAGATAAAATAGATGAAACCTTCTCTCTCCATCGTCACTTTCTTTTTATTTTAGAAGCACCAGATATCCTTTTCCAACAACATTGTGTGCCAGCATACATTTGGAATGCAGATGTGTTTCTTCTTTGCAGTGTTTATTGAAAATGCTAAATTTTAACATAGTAGGCTGATGGCCAGTGTGTGTGTTTCTGAGTGTGTGTGTGTGAGTGTGTGCACACACATTTGGGGGTTCAGAGCTAGAGGCTGGACCAGGCAGCAGGCCACTGATTTTGAGTTTGCTATTTAGACTGCACTCAGAGAAGTGAGGTTTCCTCTTGAGATAACAACCACATCCCCAGTTAAAGCTGATTTATTTAAAAATTCACTTTTTAATTGGATTTGCTATGCAGGTAGAAAGGGCTCATTAATATGGTAAATGCTCTTTTGTAGCGTATGTGTGAGTGACTGGATTGATTTCTTGAATGCTCATGTTTAAGCTTTTGTGTACAATGCCACATCCAGTGCCAGTCCTCTGTGCAAATTAAGCAATTTCTCTCCGAAAAATTTCAACTCATTAATTAACAAATATAATTCAATAAGATTTGTGTATTCATAGATTTGTGGTCAGCTAAAGACTCAAACTAGAGATACTCATTCAGCTACTTGGAAATTAGAGGCCCCATTAATGTTAACGTGTTAACATCACATCGAACAACATAGCAATTTATGTAATTGCCATTTATTTTTAAGTGATTACTGAGTGATGTTGCAACACCAACAAACAAAACCTGTCTGGTTGCTTACTTGTCCATCCTTTTATGTGATCTTATGCAACTGTAAGCTGCTAAAAACAATTCAACTTAACTTGATCTCTGAAAGAGAGTGGAGGTGAATAACATTCACAAGCAAAGCATTGAACATGAGCAGTGAATGGTTACTGAATGGAATGTGCACAAGCCGCCTTATTCACTATCTATCTATCTATCTATCTATCTATCTATCTATCTATCTATCTATCTATCTATCTATCTATCTATCTATCTATCTATCTATCTATCTATCTATCGTTCATTTAAATTAATAATCACCAATAGTTTATTCTTCACTTCATTCATTTTCAAAGCCTACTTAATTCAGTTCAGAGTTGATGCGGGCAGAGCCTATGCTGGCAGTATCTGGCATCAGGCATGAACCAGACATGGAAGAGGTTAATTTCCAAAGTACATTCATGTGCACACCATCAATATTTAATATGAAATAATGCATTTTGTATAATATCTATTCTTGCATAATTTTGTATTTTTTGTTTTTTTCAGGCATATGCTCCATCTATAAGAAAGATTTTGATCTAATATTCTTCAAAGCAGTAAAAAGTCAAGCAAAATGACACCTTTTATTGGCTAACTAAAAAGATTACAATATGCAAGTTTTCGAGGCAACTCAGGCCCCTTCTTCAGGCAAGATGTAATGGTATGTACATCTTGCCTGAAGAAGGGGCCTGAGTTGCCTCGAAAGCTTGCATATTGTAATCTTTTTAGTTAGCCAATAAAAGGTGTCATTTTGCTTGACTTTTCACTACATTCATAATGGCTAACATGGTACAACACCCTAGTTCTTCAAAGCAGTAATCCATAGTAACCTCCCAATGTAACAACTGAAATCCGAGCAGAGGATTGCAAAAATTAAAAAAAAGAGACAGATACCAGGAGGTGAATGTACTGTAAATCACATTACACCTACAATAATAGTGGAGCTTAGAGTTGAAGGCAATATTCATGCACCAGCATGGTGTGATGGGTTAATTTTGCAATGGCCTCATCAGGACTTGAGGATTTAGTTAGATCTTCGCAGTTGGGGTCTTACAAACTGAAGTGAAGTATGCAGTTTAACCATAAATCAAATCCATGACAACAAATAAATGATGCTGGCTTTTAATATGAAATTTCGGGATGGGCTTATTAGTAGATTCAAATTCTAATTAATGTATATTGAGATGTTGCCTTAAAACTGCATAAAAGAGCAGTTAAGGCAGTTTAGTGGAAAAAATGGATTACTGGCTGCACACATAGATTTTTCTAATCAACATTTACCTAGTAGGCCTCTTTCTGTTTTTTTTTATTTATTAGCACTAGGCTTAAAACACTTAAGGGACTTTTCTTAGAATGCATAATGTTGTGTACATCTCTAATCTTAAAGCAGAATGCAGCTTAGAAAATAGCAGCACAGCGTGTTTTCTGATTTTCTCTTATGCAGATCAGCTTGCCGTCATCAGAAATCATTCACTGTTACACTAACTGAGCCTACGGAATGTATTTTCTTTCGTTGAATTCCGGAGTTTTTTTTTTAACCTTGCTGACTTCAGTATTAAAATGCAAACCCTCCACTTGTTTAGTAGAGGTATTTCATATAAAATGAATTTACAAGTAACACAGAAAATATTTGACAATAGGAGCATTTTAAATTCAATTCAAAACTCTGTTGGTGTGGTATATTTAACACTTTGTTGGTGTTGTATCTTAAAGTAATGCTTGTATCTTTTCATCCATCAGTGCTGACCACTTACTTAGTCATTAAACAAATGGTTCCTCTTTTTCGATTTGTTAGCTTTCGGCCCACCTATTTTTCTCCCTCAAGATAACCTTTCTTACATCCTATGGACCCCAGCCATGCTTTGAACTGTACCCTCTCATTTAACAGTGCTTTTATTCCCTTTTGCATGTATATCATGTTGTAATATCAAAGGCTGCCATATGATTGTGTTTCCTGATGGCTTGAGGCATTTGAAATTCACTATAAAGCTAACTAATTTAAAAGTTCAAGTATGCTGCAAGTTGTCATATCCTTTCCCAACAGAACCCTTGTCTTTCGTGAGAAGACAAAAAAAAATTAAAGTCTCCCAGCATCAATCCTTTAGTGAAACTAGCAGGAGTCCACTTCTGTGCACACATTAGCTTTTGGAAGATCTCCCCATAGACCATTACTGCATTCCTTGAAGATTCTCTTAAGGTAGCATGATATATAAATATAGGTTTTAAGCTCTGATAGTTCTCAGTCAAGGCAGCTTATATAATTTTACGCAGAAATCACTCAAATAATGGCTACTTCTCATTGGGCCTGGAGTTTGACTTGTAAATGAAAAAGCTTTCTTTTCAGTCTCCACCACATTCAGAAAGTAACTTAATGTACTAGATCTGCAATATTTGATCACAACAAGGAAGTAATCCACTTTAGGCTAGTGACCACCACAGAAATGCTTTATAAAAAGAAATGCTTGTATGTCATAAGAACAGTTTTTAAATCTTTATGTATGAGGTCCGGTCCACCAATCCATTTTCTACCCTACCTATACAGCTGAGGGCAAGGCGAGAACCAGTGCTAGACAGGGTTACATCCATTGCAGAGGGCACTCATAATTAATCAGCTATCAGAACAATTTAGATTTCACCAATTAAACTAACCAGCATGTATTTGGGATATAAAAAAAACAGGAATAGCTGGAGAAAAAAAAACCATGCCAACATGTGGAGAGCATGTAGACTCCACATTGACCAGGCTGACCCTAACCCTAACACTAATCTGATTCCTAGATTTAGATGCTAAATCACCACAAGTCTTATGAAGTCTTTTGTGATTATTAAATACACAAACTGGAAACACTTGCAACACAGATTGCATAAGATAGCTTTGATTAGGTGTCAGTGGAATTTCTACATTCAGGACCTGAAAAGTTGTGCAAAGTAAATAATATGTTTGCTTCAGTGATTTAACTTATTATTAAAATGTTTATAACAACCCTCGGCTTTGTCTGCTTAAACATTTGTCTTTCCAAATTTCTATGTTGTTTTGTATTATGACTAATGTAACTACTTATCTTGGAAAATTTTAGTTCTTGTAGTATGTAAAATTGTCTTCATGACAGGTGTTGAAAGCCTGTTTCCGACTGAAGGGCTAGACCAATTGGCCCTGCAGTGTTCTCTGTACCCTTGGGAATGTGTGCTGGTGTCCATCCAGAACTTTTCAGTTTAATGACGGGGTTTGAAGGTCACCACACATATTAATATTATGGCTGCCTGTTGTTGTTGCTGTTATTTAATCTTGTGTTTGCACTTCTGCCTCAATTTTTTCCCAAGAAGTACATTACAGTGAACAGGTACCAGCACCTTTTGCTAACTTAAAGGTAGCTACATTAATTTGGGAAAAAAAGAAAGAAGATCAATATCGGTAAAGTATTATTCAAAATTACATCCTGATTTTCACTCACCGCTAAAGAGAACAGCAAGAGCCAAAAAGGAAACCTATGTGTGCTCTTTCCACTTCATGGAAAAGAAGCCAGTGATATGCTGCTCCTGTTTTAATGAAGCAAGGAATCCTGGTTCAGAAAGAACAAGAATGTATGTAGAAGAATTTTCAATTGTTTGCTGTCATTATGCTAATCAGCAGACACCTGCCTGCATGGTGGTTAGCAGTGCTGCCAGATGTTCAATCATGCAGTGTGTGTAGTCCGTATATTCTTCCCCTGTTATTATGGCTCATCCTTTTTACCTCAAAGCAATTCATCTCAAATCCTGAGGTGTTGCCTTTTCAAGTTTCTGAGCAGTATATTTGTATATGTATATTTCTGTATTTTGTCAGATGATGACAATGTCAAAGGGCATCACAATGATCTGACTCACTGGTCACCAGTTACCGCAATTCAGTTTGGTTATGTATTTTTTTTTTATTGTGAGGGTACCTTGCTTGAATCTTTTTGGATGGCTTTAGAATATAGGGGTTCCAAATATTAAATTATGAATAAAATTTGTTTTATTACAGTATTTATTTTTTGCATCTTCCCACAATGCCATTTTGTTTTTTCCATGGATGTCACCATTTTATCTCAATTGCCATTGTGTGCCATCACAGACGTGATGGTGTAAAGGTCAATCGTTTTACATCTGCAGTATCCGAGATTGACGTACAAACCTAAAGACTATGGTATGTGTGTTTCACTGGGATTATTGACTCTGGCTCTCAGAATTCTGAATGATTCTTTTACAGTTTCGTTTTGGGCTTGGCTATTTGGAATGTTTGATTTTTGGGTTGCAATCTTTTGTATATTTTTTTTTCACCCGACTCTTTTCCTAATTAATTCTCTAAAATACTGTTTTGTTAATTTTTTGAGACAGTACACCAGCATCAATTGTTTGATTGATTTTTTTTGTGACATGAAAGGTGTATGAACTTGCAAGTTTCTCTAGTTACTATCAAAAGAAGGACTGATATTATTAGTTAGGTAATTTAATACTGTATTTACATTTCAGACGTCTATACACATAAAGAAAAATTATGATATGGCACCACCAAACTTTCCAGGCAAAAATGTAATATATTAATATCTAAAATATTAGTAGCATAACAGTACCTTAGGATGTCTTTAAGTGGTTACACACAAATAAGGATATGTAAGGGAATGTTATAAGAATATGTTATGTAAGTGCACATTTTTTAAAATTTATTTATTTACATAAGACTATCTGTTTCTAACTTGCTGTTTTTTTCTCTTGTATCTCTTCTTTTATATTGTGTAAAACACTTTGAGCTACATTCCTCTTATGAAAATGCACTATAGAAATAAAAATGCTGTTCTTGTTGTTGATATAATAATTACCTATAAATGCAGACTGCATTCTAAAACATTATCCAATGTATGTAAGTCTTATTACCAGTGTCAAAATCACCACAGACACTTCAACCTTAATGTCAGATTTTTACTTCATTATGACTAAGACTAAATGAGCTGCAGAAAAATATGAAAAGAAATGACAGGTAAATATTTTAGTGTAGACAGAATAAAAACATTTTCTTTCACCCAGACAGCTGAATTAAGCTTTGTCTTGCCCTTCAGAACTTATAAAAAAGTGCAGTCAATAAAAAAGGAAACTTTATTAAGAGAGCTTTTAAACTGTTGGGTCTTGGAAAAAAGATATGAAATGGAATTTGTTTCATTTAGTAAGGAAATAAAAAATGCTTAACAATGATAGGCGTCATAATGCACAAAACATGACTGTGGCAGTCATGATCTTGGTGTTACTAATTTTGTAATTCAAATGTGGAACAACATGGTGACACAATGGTTATTGTTGTAGCCACAAAACTGCAAGGACATGGGACAATCAGACTATCTAAGGAGTTATTACATTGTCCTCAGGACCAGGTGGGCTTTCTCTGCATATTTCACTTTTCTATCCCTAACACAAGCATAAACACATATGAGTGATTGTGGGTGTGTGCTTGAGTTTGTTATGGACGGACACTCCATCCAGGTTTGTGTTCCGCCTTGTGTCCGGGGTTGCAGGGATAGGCTCCTACACCTTATGATCATAAAATGGAATTCAAACATATGTAGAAAGTGGAAGAAGGCATGGAATTAAAATTTGTGATATCAATTTATATTTAAGAAAGTGATGTTCAATTCGAAATTAAGCCTTTATTTCACAATTAATGGACAATTAGCAAACATGAAATGCAAAAATGGGTGTTAATTTCAAGTAATTTTTCAATAATGTGTTTTGGTGCTGTGAGAAATCAATCAGCTCATGATTCAGACTATTACACAGCAAATGCAAATAGTTTGACGCTAAACTACTGCCTCTCTTCGTTTCCCTCCTTATATAGTGCTATAAGTGTCTTGATTTAGCTGGGTCTGAGGGGACTAAAGTAAGTTGAATACTTTAGAGGTTTTGTGAAAAAGGGAGGGAAAATCAAGTTTTCATCTGATTCATCTGCAGTCAGGAAGCTGCTGATCTGGACAAAGAGTAGACACCCTGACCTAACTTCATGCAGAAAGCTCCGTCTTCTGTATAATCCTGAAAACCCACAGTATAAAATGTCCCCTATGTTCTTCCACAGGTTAGAATCTGGTGATCCATACAAGCACAGCAAAAGAAAAGACCACAAAATTAAATTTAGTCAAGAAGCGGAAAACATTTAAAATCAGGAAGACTTAACTATTGTTTACTAAATCCAAAGATGCTATATAACACTCATACTCAAAAAGAGAACAAACATTTAGAAACCTGAACCAAAACTTCTAGTAAACAGGCTCATAATTAAGCTTTTCTTCAGCAAACTTGGAGGCTGCATACAGAGTGCTGCTGACTTAAATAATGTTGAGCTAGTGAATTCACATGCTTTGATTTCTGGGATACACAATCTTACCAACCTATGTCTTGACGATGGCACAACAAAAAAATTCTAAATACACTAAAAAATCCAATCTGACACTGCAAAATTATCCCAATTAAATATTTATAATTAATTATTAATAATCAATTATTAAAATATTTCAGCCTACATATAAGGAACCTGCCCAAAATCAGCATACCATCAAGCATCATAAAAGATTACAAGGTGGCCAGAAACAATTCTCAAGCTAACCAAAAAATAACAAACTAACTGGAATCATAACTGTTCCTTCTCAACTTCATCTTATGACTGGATGGAAGTGGGACTGTTCTATAAGTTGTCTGTGCAACAAACATTGCTATTAGTATACTATACTATTTGAAATTGGAAAAAATCTAATTCTCACTTAGACAATCCGTTCAAAACTATTTTAAAACCTGGCAGGATCAATAACATTTTAGAATAAGCATTTGAATGGAAAAGGATTTTCTCCCCCTATTTTCTGCTCTTAAAGTTTTACTTTGGCTGTTGGCCTTGCTCTCTTTCTCATGGATGGGGGTTGATTTGAACTTAGTTTTGTCAAGTTTGACTTGCTCGTATGGAATGTTATTTGCTTTTAATAAATTCAACAAAATGTTAAAAAAAATACAAATGTGCAATATAATATGAAACTAAATGCAAAACCAAATTCTGCTGTTTCTTTACTCCTGTACGCCTCTATAAATGTCATAGAAGTTTCATAAATGTCTTGCAAAAAAAAAAGTGTCTGCCTTTCTTTAACTAAACACATGTGGTGTAATTTAAAAATCTTTTAAAAGATTCCAGAAGTTAACAAAATTTAAATAATCAGTGTATAAACAATTCACTATGCATCTGTGCCAACCCGTCATAAACACTGGGGGCAAAAAATTGTAGCATACAACACAGATAATAATACAGCAAAAACAACAGCAACAATAATAATAATAATCCTCAAACTGTTGTAGCATAGAAGCAATAGATGTGGCAAAGTAACATTAAACAACTACACATAGACTTTGATTGCATTGCTAAATATTAATTAAATTCAATGTATAAGCTTTTTTGAAATGGGCTTACGTTAAAACTGAAGCTAAAATTACACAAATGTCATCTTCTCTTGTTAGCCACCATCAGTGACTTGATATTGCACTCTTAACATCCTCTCTGGCTCCTGGCACTTTAAAAGCTCTTCATATCTAAAAAACTGACACTATGTGATTGGATGGAAATATTGCATTATTTGCATACATTGCAGAGGAAACAGTAAGCAGGAACCATGCGTAAATGTTCAGAGATAATCATTATACAGTACTTCGATTTCATTGAATTTTGTGATTACATTAGGCTAGTCAGTTTAGCTCAAAGGCCTAAATTTAATTTATAAGGCTACCTTTTTTAGTATTGTCATTATTAGTGTAAGCTACCTGGGAGGCTGCTGCATTAAATAGAGAGATACCCCTACCAATATTTGGTTGTGCTGCTATGCAAAGAAAAGTTAATTTTCACTCATGTAAGATAGATAATGGAACACAATCATATCAGATTAGAATCACTTGCAAAACAGAACTGCAGTCTGAATATCGCCTTAGTGGGTAGTAGAATCAAACACAGTTAATTTAGATTTTTCAACGTGTTTTAACCATTGCAACTTTTCTCTAGCAATGCTACAGCTGGTTTGCCTCCATTCCTCCCACCCCCGTAAAGATTGAACCTATATTGATATGTAAAAATGAGCACCAGTACCTTGTACTAACATGTGCCTTCCAAATATAAATGTACTGTTATGATTCCTAGAGTTCACAGTGTGGCATTGCAAACTACGTTATGTGAAATTTGAAACTTTTAAAGTGAGAATATTTTTTATAGTGTCTAAAGGTAGTACTGCACTTTTAATTAAGGTTCACACTTGACATTTTTGTATTGTCATTTCCTAATGTTAAAAAAAAAAGTGCCATGATAATGCTGCCCTGACGTGTGCCATCGAGTCAATCACTTTGTCACCTCACTCCACATGCTGGCCCGGATTCCATGCAAAACCATAACAAAAATAAACAAGAACTTACATAATCATTTACTGGGACATCAACCATGACATCTCTTACTCGACGTTTTCCTTCCTGGTTGGCTTCAGTGTCTTTCTGAAACTGGCTTAAGTCTTCATCGGTATTGTCCTCATTGGATAGGCTTATGTCTTCAATGTCATGAAAATCAGCATCTATCACAGAAACAAAAGCTGTAATTCTTGTTCTTTTAATTCATCCAATTCACACAAAACTATCAAAGGTTCTAAATGCCAGCCCTTTTGTGCCCTGCATCTACCTTTTTGCTCTCTTCCAGGTAATAATCAGACTTCTACCTTAATCAACATTGTCATTTTGCCTATTCTGCATTACTTAATCATTTTTAAGCTGGTTGGTATAGTGGCACATTTGTCAGTGATTCTGCCTCACAGCTTTATAATCTTAGTGTCAAATCCAGGACCTGTGTAGGGTATGCACACACTTCCTGCCTCTGACCTGATCTGAGGACTGAGCCACCTCAGGAAGTACACTCAGCTGTGGCCCTTGTTGTATATGACATCTGTGTTTGCAGCCCAATCCTTCAGTCTACTCTGGTGAACCCCAGCTACCTAAATAAAGTTGACTTGACTTGACTTGACTTTATATCTGGACCACCTAAAATTCTACACTGGATGAAGACCATTGGTCTGCAGACCATTTTGGTAGTTTGGATAGTGCCAGTGTAATGACACCATACAATCAATGTACATCTTAGTAAATTTCCTAGGGCACTATGAGGGCAATTTTGAAGGCATGAAATAAAACCAGAGAATCAGTAAAAAAAAAAAAAAGTTGGACTTGAATTAGGAAAATATCTGGTAAGGGAGAAAATGGCCTGAAGCGTCCCCAAAGACCAGAGAACACCTGGAATACATCAGAAGTTCTCATAAGTGAGAGGGAGAGAAGAGCTAAACACATCATTTTTAAAATAAAGGCTGCAAAAGTTTAAAAAAACATGCAGAAATGTAATTTTCAGTGAAAGAAATAATTACTGAGTCTCTATATGAAATGTAAGCTCCTGAGGTGTTTAACCTTTCTGACTTGCTTTTCAGCTCTTTTATCTAAAACAGTGCATTCAGAACACAACTATTCAAGAACCAGAGAACTTAGGAAATTTTTCCACTTTGTGTCCCTTTGTGGAATTTTTGATGTACAAAGTAAGTGGTACTGAATATTTACCAAAGATAAAGCAATTTCTGACGCAAATAGGCAACAAATACAGCCATCCTTAACTAAAGTAACTGCCACAAGAATACAATAAGAATGCAATAAAATACACTAAGGGCACAATAAGTTCATTTTGATATAAACAGAATTATAATAAATAGAATACTAAGTGACTTTTTTCTGAAAAGAACCACACCACTGGTACCAAGAAAATCATTGTGGTTGCCTTTTCCATCAAATTTAATTGAGAAATCAGAGGTTCTATCTATCTATCTATAAATAATTTTCTTATTTATTTTGCCTGTTTGATACTGATCAAAAGAAAAATGCTTTTTAATGCCAAAATGAAATATGATCTATGGAAAGTGACCTAAATTAATTAGAAATATAAAACAAAATAATTGTGGAAGTATTCACCTCCTTCATGTCAGTATTTAGTAGATGTACCTTTTGCAAAAATTCCAGCCTTTAGACTGTGTCTCTCTCTAACAACTGTGTACATCTGAACTCTGCCATTTTTCTCCATTCTTTTTTGCCAAACTGTTCCAGCTCTGTCAGTTGCACAAGGATTGAGATTGAACTACCCTTTTCAAGTCCGGCCACAAATCAATTAGATTGAATACTTTTTATAGCAACTCTATCCATCTGTCTCTCTATTGCCAATACTCTTTCTCTTTTTTGATTGCAGAAATGGTTAGGTTTCCCCTACTAATCCAAAGCCATATGGCCAGGTTCAATGGTGATGTAAGACAAGTATTTATTTGCACCCAGATAATAGTAATATTTAATGGTATAGTCCCTACAGCCCAAACATGTGATGGTTCCTTAACTCTCTTCTCTATAAAAGGCATAAAACATTCCTGTTGTTTTCATGCATATCTCCATTACTGGGATGCAGCAGCAGTAACCTTTCAGCTACCTTGTCTCAGATGTTATAATTAGCTGCATTAAATTATGCATTTTTGAATATGAATTAATTAATGCATAGAAATTTATATTATTGTTAATTTTCCTTTTTTCATATGCATTGCACAGTAAATGTAAAAAGAGTATTTTGTCTATAGAACAAGATGAACCAAGTACCATTTGATCCTTCTTGGCTCTTCCATACTTAGTTCAGTTGCTGTCATGTAGTCTTAGTCATTGGTACAAAACTTAGAGTTACACTTGTCAATAAACAACATGGGGGCTGTGCGACTTAGTTGCCTTAGAGGGAGACAAAGACATAGTACAGACTTTAGATTATAACAAAGTTAAAGCTTATTCAATGTGTGGTAAACTATTAATGACTGGAAAAAGTATAGATTGCTATAACTGACTTAACAATGGAATCAGCTTTACCAACTGAAAGATTTAAGGTTTAAGTAAAATCATTGTCAATAGTAGAAACAATAATTAACAACTATTAATGTGATTGACTTCCACTATGCTATCATCCTTCAAACTACAACAGTCCAAATATTCCATGAATATGCATTAACTTGTTTATCAGTTATATGGTTTGCTCTAACCCATACCCTCTCACCAAGACTCTTTAAAGACATCTTCAAGCAGTTGTTCGGTTTCAGTATTGCCTGCTTGTTGCCTTTTTTTTTATAATACTAAAGTAGAGAAAACATGTCTCCAAAGATGCCTGGGTATATGAATGGGTGAGTCTAATTAGCTTTAGAGATACATGGTATTGAACCACCACGTACATTTACTCCCTGGCCCACTATGTTGAAAATTTGACCAGAAGATGATATGGGAATTAGGTCTGCAAGGAAGCAGACCAGAATTGTAGTTTCCTCTTGTTGCTCCTGCTCTGTTCATTACAATCCATAAATGTTTAATTATACATTATCAAGTTATAGAACCTGGAGTAGGCGTTCACAGCAATACATTTTCTTGTCACTCTAAGGTCATTCTAAGGGTTATGTGTAGGCACTCGGCAAATAAACAATATTTACAATATGTAAACAGTAGATGTAACCAGTGACACCACTGAGCCCCCAACACCAGACACAATCACACCCAAACCAGTCATGGGTTCAAATATGGTCCTTTTATTAAAATGGCTTCATTTATCTCTAAACCAGGCGGTACTTCCAGGGACAGAACATGGTCCATAGGAAGCACTTCCAGGTCACAAAGGAGGCCCATAAAGTAGGAGTCATATCCCTCCTGCATGGCTCCACAGAACCAAATAGGGCTGTATTCCAGAACTCCAATTCCCATGATGCCCTGTGGGTATCTGAAGGGGACCCGAATCCCTTGGATGCTGCGGGGGACTTAGTACCCAGATGCTGGTGTTTCCACATACTGGCCACCTTGCTAGGTAAGAATTCTCATTCCTATCCAGTCAGAGATCCTGTCCTTCCACTTTCTTTCTTAAAATAAATATATACTTAAATAATTATAAACACATACACCCATCAATTTTCAAATCTGCTTAATGTAGGCAGCATCAGGTGTAAGGCAGGTACCAGCCTTGGGCAGAGATCCCACACTCACACACACTGGGAGAATGAAAAATCACGGTGCTCTGTAATTTAATATTCATTTTATTGAATTTATGTATAACAAAGACACCTGAACCAGTATCAAGAATGACAACAGTTGTTATGAAATTACTCTTTCACAAAATACCACTGAAAGATGTGATATGAAGATGAATCACTGCTGCTTGGGTGGTACTTTTGTTTTATCATCACTGAATATTTTCCCAATGCCTCTTCATAAAAATGAAGTGGTCCTTTCATTTTCTGATTTTTCTATTTAGCAAAATTCTGGATTACACTATTTCACACAAATTTTAGTCAGAATGGGAATAATTAAATTGAACACTTTTATGAGAGGAAGACATTAAATGTAAATCAATCAATTCTTTAATTTATACAGAAGAATCAAAAGGCTTTTGTCAGTTTAGGCTGAAAAGCAAATTTAAAAACTAAATTATGTTGATTGCATATGTGGATTGCCCCGCTAACTCAAAAGCTGCACAGTCCAAGGTTGAATTCTGGCTTGATCGGTATCTTTGCAGAAGTTTTTTTTTTCCCAAGGTACTTTAATTTACCTCCCCCAATCTAAAGGTCTGTACTCTAAGCTAAATGGTGTTAGGAGGCCCCATATGAGAGTTTGGATGGGCGGAAAAATAAACCTTATGATGAGCTGGTAACCTCTCTATGGTTGATCCCTGACTTTTGTCTAATGCTACTGGAATTTAGTTCCACTCCTATAATCCTGAACTGGAACAGGTGAGCTTGAAGATAGACAGATGAATGTTGTTCATGTTCATATTCATAATCATAGATTGCAACGGTTAAACAAGCCCACTATAACCTCTCTGCTACCCTCTTATTAGTCTGAACAATTATCAGCTAGCCTTAAATACGTACATTCCATACACCTTAGTGACCCTCCTTGAGTTACAGGATTCATCTGCTCCACAAGGAACCTCAACCTTACACTAAAAATCAAGTCGCTGTTTAATCATTCTCATCTACCTACTTTACATGAAACAAGCAGAATTTCCAAGAAGACCACCATAATCAAAAGGTGTACCTTAGTTTAGCATCTAGCTCTTTAAATTGGAGTTGCAGGAATGGCAGCTTACCCTCATCTAAGTCATTTTTACAGTATGCTCAATGCCAAACGGATACAGTCAAGCTCTGGCCAGAAACTTATCCACATGTCCAAAGGGGTCTCATCATCTTCCAGGACTCCATTTCATACAGTAAGTATGAACTCATGCAAATGTGTATAAATCTCTAAAAATAGACACAACTTGGGTTTGGTAAAAAGTGATCCACTGGTGCTACTCTGTCCTTCTGAGAACTTCAGAAGTTTCATCTCCTAGTGTTGATGCGCCTGGACAGTACAAACAAAAGGTTGCCGGTTCAAATCCCTGTCACTGCCAAAAGAGATCCTACTCTGCTGGGCCCTTGAACAAGACTCTTAACCTGTAATTGCTCCAGAGGCGCTGTACAATGGCTGACCCTGCGCTCTGACCCCAAGGGGTATGCGAAAACTAACAAATTCCTAATACAAGAAATTGTATAAGGCGAAATAAAGAACAAAAAAAAAATATTTCCCTATCTATTTGTATTTCTCTGGTTTGGAGTCTCTGCTTGCACACCACTTTTGCGGTGCACACTATGCTTCATATTAGACAGTGCAGCACAGACCGTACAGTAGAATTTCCAAGAGAAGACGGACGGACTGCCAGTTTGCCAAAGTTTCCAGAACTCTGACAGTGTCTGACTTTGTCTTTTGACTTTGCCTGTTTTAACTGATTAGGGACCCCCCAGAGGTTTGATTGGAATTTTTATTTTCCTTTCCTTCAGCGTCAACTGGCCATAGCTCAACAATTAATTAGTGGACACATTTTGCTGGGATGCTTTTATGTTAATCACTTTTGAACTGCTTTGTTTTCCTGTGTTTTTAAACAAATCTGTGTCTTTATGTGAACTCATTATGTAAGTAGTGATTTGTTAAGTGTGTAATAGCATTTACCTGTGAATTTATTACAAAGGTCTGAAGCTACACTTACTGAGGTGTTCTATAGAAAAATAAAACTGAATTAAAAGGACATCTGGGTCTGGTACACTATTTCTTTAATCATCCTCATCCTAAAGCTCAGAGACCTTCATCTTAAGATGGTGTGTTAGTTTGCTCCTAAAGTCCTGCTTCCTCAGCCCTTTAAACTGAGCCCTATTGTTTTGGGCCCACCAGTGGGACCAAACAATAATGCAATTGTTTTTTAAAACTGCATAAAAACATTAATTTCCTCATTGCTATAATTAAAATATAGTATTCTGGTATTAAAATGACATGTTATACATCCTGATACCACATTGCAATGTTTTTCTTTCAGCCCTTAACCTCCCTCCATGGCTTTCTTGAATGTCCTGATTCAATTGCATTCAGTTTGATGGACAGACTATTATCTACTAAATGACAGGAGTGTTTCAACTTTCAAATAGTCCCACGTTTCTCTTTCCATGTTTTCCACGGGTGGCACGGTGGCGCAGTGGTAGCACTGCTGTCTTGCAGTAAGGAGACCTGGGTTCACTTCACAGGTCCTCCCTGCGTGGAGTTTGCATGTTCTCCCCGTGTCTGCGTGGGTTTCCTCCAGGTGCTCTGGTTTCCTGGCAATCCTAAATTGTCCTGTGTGTGTGTGTGCGTGTGTGTGTCCTGCGGTGGGCAGGCGCTGTGCCCGGTGTTTGTTTCCTGCCTTGTGCCCTGTGTTGGCTGGGATTGACTCCAGCAGACCCCCGTGACCCTGTGTTAGGATATAGCGGGTTGGATAATGGATGGATGGATGTTTTCCTCTTTCTGTATTTCAGAATGTTTTTTTTTAAAGATGTCTTTGAAGTGTGTGACTATTGGTTTGGTAATTTAGATACATAGTATAATTCCTTTACCAGCTTTATATATTCTGACAGAATAAAGCCTACTCTTCAAAATGATACATAGGCCATGGGTCTTCAATAATAAATATATGTACACTATGGATACTTATTTGAAGACATTAAAAGTGGAGAAAAAGAATTCTGTTTTTTGTACTGCTTCAAAGCAGTAAAACTAGAAATATTTCTTGTAGATATTTCATAACAGTTTTTTTTTCTTTTCTGGGTGTTCCTGCCAAATTCACTGACATTTTTATAGTGCTTATTCCGATACCTATGAATATCGGAATAACATTCAAAGTGCATTTCTGGTAAACATGTTACTGAATTTTGAGACTTATTCTGCTGCAACATAAGTATACAACGTGTCTAATTCTACAGGTGTAAAAATTCTGAAAGACAGACATCTGACCTTTATTTTGAGGGTTAGAACATGAATATTGAATGAAGGACGATGACGTTATAGTCAGTTGAATCAAAATAGCAGAAAACAGACATACTGTAAATGAGGCAGAGTTTAAAGGGTTACATCTAAACATTAAATAGAACTGGTCTTGCAATGGCCTCCGTTTTTAAAATTGTTGAGTAAATATTTTGTGCTCAGCTGTACAGAATTTATGTGGTATTTTAAATAATTTAAGTCCAGAAGTTATTCTTTCCTAAGTAGCTTTATCTTCTGCTAATGGCATGTTCACAAGTCTTAGGCTTTGCTTCACTTTTACAAAAGCCTGGTAACTTGAAGATGTCACTGTATTTTTGCACACTTCCATATGTGACTTTATTTAAGTAGCAGACTTCTGTGCCAACTTGAGAGCTGGCTACATCTGACAGATTTTTTTATGCTGGATTTATTAAATTAAATTTTATTATTTATAGATTTCTGCGGTGGGTTGGCACCCTGCCCGGGATTGGTTCCTGCCTTGTGCCCTGTGTTGGCTGGGATTGGCTCCAGCAGACCCCCGTGACCCTGTGTTCGGATTCAGCGGGTTGGAAAATGGATGGATGGATGGATATTTATAGATTCATTTTTCAAATGGTGTTTTGTTTACTTTGTGCTTCTTTTTGTGACAGTTTTTCTAGGATTGACCTCTTATGAGTCCCTAATTTAACCATCAACTAACATTTACTGTATCTACTATCCTTTTATTTCTTTTTTTTACACTTTCTACTTTCTAGCTTTCCATCTTCTCTATGCTCTTGCTTCTGTGATTTTTAAGCGATGACAAATGAAAATGAACTTAATAACCTGCAGCTTCATTGGCTGACAAAGGGATAGGAAGAGTTGCAAAGCAAAATTATAAACACCCTTCAGTCTCTCAGGAAATGAAGATTGTGTCTGTTTGTAAGTCAAGGCTAACAGAAAATATAAAATGACATAACTTTTCCTAATCCATCTAATGAAATTCAGGACTGTGGAAGACCAGAGTCTGTCTTGGTAGCATGAGGTGCGAGGCAGAAATTGACTCTAGTGGGGCAAGTCCACTGCACTGGCCACTCATGCACTCACTCACAAAGGTTAGTTCCTGATTCCCAAGTGGCCATAACCTGCACACCTTTATCTTGAACCCTAGAAAAAGCTTCCACAGATGGTAATCTGACGTAGAATTTGGACCCTGGATGGCTGATCCATGGGGTAGCACTTTTAACCACCATGCTGAAGTTACTGTAAATATAGCAATTAATAATAACTTTTGAAAATAAGTACGATGTTATTAATAATTAACTGCTTTGTGATTGTGTATAGCACAAACAGAGCTATATGAAAAATATTTATTTTATTAATATTACTAGGCCCATGATCCTAGTTGTAAGAGATAATTAGAATTTTTGACTTTCTCTTAGTATTTCTTGTAATTGTTTATTCTCCACACTTAAAAGAGAGGAACTAAGTGTCTTATCATTAATCTTTACACGTTCCTTTTCAAAAACCATCCTTTACATCTTACACAGTACACAACTGAAAAAAAAAATATCTGAAACACTACACAGAATAACTTGAGCAGATTTTTGCCTCAGCGGACTTAATCTTTTTCATTTCTCACATTCACTGAAATCGACTGAAGTGCCGGTTTCCCCAGAAGTTATTTTTTCCTTAACAGTGCTGCATGGTTTAATTATTCCCCGTATGTCATTTCTAATAAAGCTGTAACGGAAAACTGAACGTTCTGTGTAGAGGTTCAAGTTTCTGTTTGAACAATTCCAGTCTTAAAAGTTAGTACCCAGGCTCCATTTGCATCATCTCTGGAATTGCTGTCAGTTTTGCTGATATTTTTCAGATCTTTTCAGGAAATAAAATGTAATTTCTTTATTTCTATTAGAATAGACCTGTTGGGAAATAAATAATATAATCTTGGCAAGAAGTACATTTTCTAGAAATGTATTGAAAAGTTACATAGAGAAATGGCTATTAGTACTCAGGCATATATTAAATTAATATAAAACAATGATCATAATTGATTTTCTTATCCATTTGTGTATGTAAAAGTTAATGGGAAATAATGAAAAAATATTCATAATGGAAACAGCACATGTACACATGAGAACTGCATTACACAGTTGGCATTGAGTAGCTAACAGATGTCCATCCATCCATTTTCCAACCCGCTGAATCTGAACTCAGGGTCACGGGGGTCTGCTGGAGCCAAGCCCAGCCAACATAGGGCACAAGGCAGGGAACCAATCCTGGGCAGGGTGCCAACCCACTGCAGGACCCACCCACACACCAAGCACACACTAGGGCCAATTTAGAATCGCCAATCGACCTAACCTGCATGTCTTTGGACTGTGGGAGGAAACCGGAGTACCCGGAGGAAACCCAAGCAGACACGGGGAGAACATGAAAACTCCGCGCAGGGAGGACCTGGGAAGTGAACCCGGGTCTCCTAACTGCGAGGCAGCAGCGCTACCACTGTGCCACCGTGCCACCCTCTAACGTAATTATTGTTTTCAGCACATTAGTAGCCATTTAATCTTTGCTGTCTTCTTGGGGTGATGCATATTTTTTAAGTGAAACACGTGGTAACATACTTTACATATGATAATCACAATATTCAAATTTGTATACTCTGGTTCAGAGACATTACAGCAGCATTGGGCACAAAGGGCCAAAATCAGCCTGGATGGCACAATGGTTGACAACAGGGTACCTCAAACATAAAAGATAAACTAAACACACACTCCTTTGGGGATCTGTGAGGAAAGTCTGTGTGCCCAAATGAAAACCCATGTACATATGAGAAGAATGTTGAGATTCCCGCCAGACAATGACCGGGCACGGGATTCCAAGCCACAATGCTAGATCCATGAAGCAGCAACCTTTCAACATGAAACAGTTAAAAATTTTTATCAAAGTATAAGGTCAAAAATTACAAGGAGTGTTGATACAGAACAAACAAACCAATGTTTTGCCAAGCCCGAAACGCAAGACAAAAATTAACAAATACTAAATAAAAACAAAGTCATAATACCAAGATCAGAAAAAGGCAGAGAATCGCATGTAAAGTATTTTTATGCAAAACAAGGATATTAAAGAATCACACAGTATGTTGCTGTTAATGGTTTTGATGCAAATAAATATGATTTTAAACTAAAAGCCTTTATCTGACTGCAGTTCTTATGGCCACAAGGGGGCACTCCTGTAAAGCTTTCCAATGGCAACAAACTGGGTTGAAGTAAAGGACTGAAAGCAAATGAAATCCTAGAGAGCAACACAGCTGGCTAAAAGAAGTCCCTAGGGTTAAATATGTGGGGTACAGCATGGACAGTGATACAGGTAAGAGGTTACAAGTAACACGCCTATAGCTGGTTTTCACATTTCTTTCTGTTCCACACTGAGAAAAGAACCTAAGAGGTTAGTCGTTACTTTTCATGTTAGGTGATTTGAGAAAACAATCAAAATAAGTGCCCGGTTCTGTTGGAAAAGGCTTTGACTTCTAGACACCCAGTCACTGAAATATAAGTGTAACATTTCATGTTTCTTGATGGACATTTTATGATTGTTTATTTTTTTTATTTTTACACTGTTCATTTACGCACCACAGAGCTGCATCATGTGACTGCGATTAGTGTACCGATGATGTCAGCGGAAGTTCTGCTATAAATCTTTTGATGACTCCATGCAGCATTACTTCTCATTTGGATAAAACTCAAAATCCTTAGCAATAGTTAGTTTATTAGGTAAGCCAAGTGCTAGGTTTCATTTTGGGCTTTCCAATGATTTTTCATTTACCCCAGTATTAGTTTGCTTGTGGCCTTTGATTCTTGTATTGCATTATAATCCCTGGTGACTGTGTCTTAAAACAATAAGGCTCAGAGAATGGATGGATGGAGGAATGAATCCATTTCAACTGTTTTGTGCATTTTTATGTGTCCACGCATGACTCTGTGTATGCACTGCAGGTAGATTGTGGAACTTTCAATCAATCAGGCTTGCATTACAGTTAGGAATATACCAAACTTTTGGCCACTGACAATTTTAGCCAAAAACAGCAAAAAAATTACACATGCTATATTTGTATTAATGAATAAAAATGGCAAATTCTTTGGACAAATGTATGACACTGTATCCACTGCTGTTCAACAGGGAGTGAGTAATGTATCACTCTGCGTTACACTGTGGAGTGTTGATGTCACCTTTGGATAACTGTACTAGTGTTTTTTCAATGGGATATGAGTAGTAGTGACATGTTGCTAGAAACTGCAATGCTTTTACGAGCAAAAGTAAATAGACAAGTTAGGGAGAAGGACAAAGGACCATACCAGAAAAATATTGATAAAGACGCAAAGCAAGCCAAAAACAAATGTGCAAAAAATAATGATAAAGAAGGTGTTTGGCCAAGCATTTTCTGAAATTCAGCCTTGGCTTCTTTCAAGAATATTCATTTTGGTGGATCACTAATTACAATAGCTCTGCTTTGAAAAGAAATGACTTACTGTAGATGATAACGTCCAAAATAACAGCTTAGTATTTATTAAAGCAGAGTGTTTATCTATCTGGGAATAAACAACAGTGAAGCAAATAAGTGACTGCGCAAAGTAGGATGCTGGGGTTATTGTTAATCTTATAGTCTGAGGTTATTTTGTTTAATATTCAGTAATTGTTGCCTGGTACAACATGCAGTGAGTGTTTTGTGAACATCTCATTTACATGACAGACATGCTACTGCCTCCTGCACTACCTGGTAACTTATGTCATATCTATTGCTCTTTGTGTGAAGTACTAGGGTGTTGTACCGTGTAGCCATTATGAATGTAGTGGAACGTCAGGCAAAATGACACCTTTTATTGGCTAACTAAACAGATTACAATATGCAAGCTTTTGAGGCAACTCGGGCCCCTTCTTCATCTTCTTTACATCTTGCTTGAAACATTTTGCCTGACTTTTCTTTGTGTGAAGAAATACTTCTTAACATTTGTGTAAAATGTACACATATCATGCTCTTCCATATGTGCCCCCTGTTCTTTCTCAAGATTTCACTTTAAATTAAAACCTACATAATTTCAGATACTTTCCGTGTCACCTCTTAATTAGGTTAAAAAAGGTTAAACTTTCTTAACCATGCCTCAGAGCACATCTCCTGCAATCCTGCAAGCAGTCTAGTAATTCTTTTTTGTACTTTCTATGCAGTTATGTTCTTTTTGTAATATGGAGACTGCACACAATATTCCAGGTGAGCCACCATAAGGGTGCTGCATAGATTCATGGTAAGCAACCTTGACTTCTGTACAAGGTGTTATGTAACAAAACATCCTATCATTCTTCTTAATCACATTGCCTGATTGTTATGTTTCTCATTAGTTGCACCATCAACTATCAGAATGGCAACTGTGTTATCATACTAAATATTTTTTTCTACTCTATACTGTGTATATATATAGTACTGTGCAAAAGTATTAGGCAGGTGTGAAAAAATGCTATAAACAAAGAATGCTTTCAGAAATATAAATAATGATTGTTTATAGTTATCAATTTACAAAATGCAAAGTGAGCGAACAAAAGAAAAATCTAAATCAAATCAATATTTGGTGTTACTACCTTTTGCCTTCAAACCAGCATCAATTCTTATAGGTACACTTGCACAAAGTTAGGGATTTTGTAGGATTATAGTCAGGTGTATGATCAACCAATTATACCAAACAGGTGCTAATGATCATCAATGTCACACGTAGGTTGAAACACAGTCATTAACTGAAACAGAAACAGCTGTGTAGGAGGCTTAAAACTGGGTGAGGAACAGCCAAACTCTGCTACCAAGGTGAGGTTGTGGAAGACAGTTTCATGTCATGGCAAGATTGAGCACAGCAACAAGACACAAGGTCTCTCCCAGACAAAGATTTCAAAGCAGACTGGGGTTTCAAGATGTGCTGTTCAAGTTCTTTTGAAGAAGCACAAAGAAACGGGCAACATTGAGGATTGTAGACGCAGTGGTCAGCCAAGGAAACTTAGTGCAGCAGATGAAAGACACATCAAGCTTATTACCATTCGAAATCGGAAGATGTCCAGCAGTGCCATCAGCTCAGAACTGGCAGAAACCAGTGGGACCCAGGTACACCCATCTACTGTCTGGAGAAATCTGGCCAGAAGTGGTCTTCATGGAAGAGTTGCAGCCAAAAAGCCATACCTCCAACGTGGAAACAAAGCCAAGCGACTCAAGTATGCACGAAAACATAGGAACTAGGGTGCAGAAAAATGGCAGCAGGTGCTCTGGACTGATGAGTCCAAATTTGAAATATTTGGCTGTAGCAGAAGGCAGTTTGTTCGTCGAAGGGCTGGAGAGCGGTACAATAATGAGTGTCTGTAGGCAACAGTGAAGCATGGTGGAGGTTCCTTGAACGTTTGGGGCTGCATTTCTACAAATGGAGTTGGAGATTTGGTCAGGATTAATGGTGTTCTCAATGCTGAGAAATACAGGCAGATACTTATCCATCATGCAATACCATCAGGGAGGAGTATGATTGGCCCCAAATTTATTCTGCAGCAGGACAACGACCCCAAACATACAGCCAAAGTCATTAAGAACTATCTTCAGCATAAAGAAGAAAAAGAAGTCCTGGAAGTGATGGTATGGCCCCCACAGAGCCCTGATCTCAACATCATCGAGTGTGTCTGGGATTTCATGAAGAGACAGAAGAATGTGAGGAAGCCTACATCCACAGAAGATCTGTGGTTAGTTCTCCAAGATGTTTGGAACAACCTACCAGCCGAGTTCCTTCAAAAACTGTGTGCAAGTGTACCTAGAAGAATAGATGCTGTTTTGAAGGCAAAGGGTGGTCACACCAAATATTGCTTTGATTTAGATTTCTCTTTTGTTCATTCACTGCATTTTGTTGATTGATGAAAATAAATGATTAACACTTTGTTTATAGCATTTTTTCACACCTGCCTAAAACTTTTGCACAGTACTGTATATATATATACTGTATATATATAATCCAGTGTCGGACCGTGCATTTCACACCTAGGCCTTCAGGTGTGCTCCGTCTGAATCAACCCGCCCCTCAAAAACTAATTTATGGTTATAAAAACCATCTCAATATGCAGAAATACAGTATAAAGAGCCGTTGCATTGCAGATAGATAACTCCTGTAGCCACAATAAATGCCTTTATTGAATAGACAAACCAGGGGTGAACAAGTTCCTTTCTACTGCAGCTACAGCCGCGACACACATAAAGAACATCAATAATAACTCATAAACTTGCAATATTATTTAGGAAAATTGCACCATTTTACTCACCAAAAATTCGGATTATTTGTAAACAAAATCCATCCTCCTCTCTTTCCTCAAAAATAGTTCAATTACTCTGTCGTACAGATTATCCATGCGCTTCAGTTCCATCACGAAGTCCCTTTCTATTGCCATCGAAGCTAATGCTGAAAGTCAAACCTGCCCTGTCGTATTTCTGGCATAAGTTTTAATTCGCTTTAGGGCTGAAAATGTCCGCTCGACAGAAGCAGTGGACACGGGAATGGTCACCGCCAAACATACCAATGTGTACAGCTGCCCCATGCTCTCATTCAGATTTTTCTGATGAAGGAAGTCAAGGAGATCAGTGAGAAATTTTCCTGCAAAATCATCCATGGCATACTTACACCATCCTATCCAATCAACGGGTCTGAATATGGTGACGTTGCCGTACGCCTGCTAGAGGGCCCTAGTGACACCAACTCAAAATCTGATTGGTTGAAGCAACAGTTTAATCGACATTTATTTTGCGTTAGAGTGCCTGCAGAATGGATTGTGAAGGCCTCCGGGCAGACTTCTTTGACTTTGGCCCTGCCTGGCAACAAATGATGGCTGAAATGTGATTGGTTAAATGCTTTAATACGAAAATACATGTCTGGAAGCAGCACAACCATCGGAAAAGCTATGAAAGGAAGCGGACAGACTATTTGGAATTATTTAATAAGTATTCATGGACAAAATATAATTAACATCAGTTTGTGATTCAGATATTTTTTTAGGCCAGCACAGAAGGCCTTGCAGGCCCTGACGGCCCACCACTGATATAATCCTAAGCCTAAAAGTGCAACAGTGACGTTTTTATTGTCACATTTTTTGTCACGCTTTAAATCGGGCTTATTTTAAAACCTACATATATATGTTTGGTATCATTCTTTTCAGAATTTATTGATCTTTAATGTGATGTTGTTAGATTTTCAGATTCTTATTCCATTTTTAAATTATAAACTAAAAAAATATCAAGAACTCACGCCTTGCGAGATGGGACTTTGTGCCAAAAGATTTAACCATGCCCTGGGCCGGAAATAAAAGACAAACAGTAGGACAGCTGCTGTACAGGTTTTTAAGTGTTCGAAGTGCCGTGCGAGATGCAGATTATGCAGCATGGCGGCAGCAGCAGCAAGCCAGCAGCTGATCAAGCAAAGAGGAGGTAAAAAAAAAACTGTATTTGTTTCCCATTGTATCACCGTTTAAGAGGGGGTTTCGGAGGAGCGACTGCATCTCCTTGGGGTGCGTTCAGCCCCCCTCTTCACAACGTGAGCGGCAGAGACGCTGTTATGACTTACGAAATCTGACTATCCACCTAATTTAGTATCATCTAACCCAGCTAGTTACATATTTATATAGATAATTTACATAAATTAAAAATTGTTTATGTATAAACATATCTACTGTATAATATAACACTAAAGTGCATCTCCAGTCTCTCATAGCAACTTGATTGGCCAGTTTGGCTTTGGTGATACGATGAAAGAGGAAGCATGAGTGTGAAATGCACAAAAAGGAGTACAATGAGAGAGTCGCCTTCAAAAACAGAAAGTATAAAACTGGACAGGAGCCAAAAAATCATCTGAGTCTAAGAAGCAAGCTATACGCAAACAAGAAGAGAGACGGAGCTCCAGTGAAGAAATGTTCTCACACACACACACACACACGAATACAGAGGGAAGGTGCTGAAAGTACATATAGGGCAAGAGATAGCAAATATTTATAAATTATTCTATTACCTGTTTTTTGACAGGTACTATGGCTAGTATTTACATAGTTACATACTGTATACATAAACACATATTAGAATTTTTGCTCCATTACTTCCATTACTTAGCAATTTCCCCAGTATGCAGTAATTTCCAAAAAACACATTAAGGATTGAATTACAGTATTTAATAACTAGTGACCTTTATTTTTTTATTTTTATTATTACGATCACTCTGTATACTACAGATGGTTAGTATTCTGTGAATATTTCCAGTAGATAATAGGACTTTTCTACATCTTCACAAGTGAACTTATGCATATTTTACAGCATTTCCCCAATACCATTATTAATACACTTCACCTCTTATTATACTGTACTTTAACTGCTAAAATTCGGTAAAATGCCTAAAATACCGATAAGGTTAAATTTCTTCAGTTTCAGCTTCTTTTGTAACAGCCATTTAACATTCACAATTTTCATTTCAACTTTTGCTTTCAAGTGCTTAAAAACTCTCTCAAAACTGAAGTTATTTGTGTTGTTGGCATTATTCATTTGATTTTCTTTCCTAATTTACTTCTGAACTCCTTGCTTATCCATTGTGAAGTATTATTAAATTTCATATAACTTTTTAAACTTCAGGTAAAATTGTCCTGCATTGTACAAATTAAATCTTTTTATACACTCCATTGCTCTTTAACCATCTTCACACCTTCAGATCAAATCAAAAAAGATGAGAGACTCTCAGCACTTTGAAACTAAGTCTTTGTTACTCTCCACTTTCAGAGAGCAATAGATTTAAGGCACATTGCATTCTGTCTCCTCTGCTACATTTGGCCAAAATAGTCAAGAACAACAATTTTTCTGCACCTCGGTAGCCTTTAATTCTTCTGTGACAAACAACTGAGATCTTGACATTTTTGGGTTAATGTCTCTCTGTTATTCAGGAAAAGGAGGGTTTTAGATGGTAAGAGATACAAAAAATAGATGAAGGAAAAACAGTGACTATTTTGGTGGAAGCTGCAAATGTTCAGTCAGACCTTCTTATTGAAATTCAAATTGATTTACCAAAAATAATGGATTGGGTTGACTCAATGGAGAATACATGGACAGTGTTCTATGAACTATTTTTAAGGTTGCATTTTCTCCTAACAAAAGATGACATTTATTTCTGACATTGACACTTCACCAATTATCTTTTCCCTATTTCATGGGGATTAACATTTGGCTCAAATGATTAGTAAAAGAACAGTTAAGGAAGAGGTGAAGTGCATCAGGAATAGTAAAAGGGAATTAAAAATATAAACAATGAAATATCAGATGATCTATACTTGCACTTTTCTGAGGTCTTCACATGTGTGGAAACAGATAACCTCCAAGCAGTAAAAGAGACTACTAAGGAGGTACTTAGTGATTTGGAAATGGTAGAGGGAGAAGTGCTGCTCAGATTAAATAGCTAAGATCAAACAAATCACCAGGACCAGATAATATTTACTCTCGAGTTCTTAAGGAGGCTAGCGAGTACATACAGTATATAAACCGTTGACACATATTTTAGGAAGTCACTATGCACTGGGGAGATTTCCCGAAGAACTAAGAAAATGGCAAATATCATCCCATTATATAAAAGGGTGACGGGGCAGATCAAAGCAACAATAGGCCAGTAAGCTTAACATGCATAACTGGTAAATTAATGGAAGGAATTATTAACAATAAGAATGTGCAACATATGGGAAGAACAGAAGTTCTACTGAAGAGTCAGCATGGATTCAGAAGAGGGAGGTCCTTTTTTACCAAAATGCTGGAATTCTTTGAGGAAGCAACAAATGGATATGATCAAAGTGGAGCATATGGTATTTCTTTTGACTTTCAGAATGCATTTGACAAGGTACCACACAAGAGGTTAGGCATCAAACTAAAAAAAGTGGGAGTTCAGGGATTTGTTTGTACATGGGTGTAGAATTGGCTCAGACACAGGAAGCAGAGGGTGCAAGGAACGTCATCAGAATAGGCTTAAGTTAAGAGTGGTGTTCCACGGGGGTTGGTGTTAGGGCTACTGCTATTTTTAATATACAGTGAACCCTCGTTTATCACGGTTAATCCGTTCCAGACTCTACCGCGATAAATGAATTTTCGCGAAGTAGGATTCTTTATTTATAAATCGAATATTTTCGCAGTTAGAGTATAGAAAACCTGTTTATGACCTTCTAAATGTGTTTTTTAACATTATTAGAGCCCTCTATGCATGAAATAACACCCTTTAGTCACCATTACACTCGTATTACCCAATATATTAGACAAAATAAGAGAAAATAAGACATATTAGACATTACAAATATCATATTATTATTGTACTGTACATTTAATTACACACACACACAGTTCTTACACACAACCACTAACCTATGAAGGCACGAGCTCAGTAGGAGAGTCTTCAGGTTGTAAGCTGGAGCGCTGATCGCACCCTCAGAGGACACAGACGCCCCTGGGAAAACCCCTGACAGTCTACCTTCACATTGCTCCTTACCCTTCTTACTTGCGCTATAACGCGCGATAAACCTCTCACGCGGTACTCCGCTTACTTAAAAGTATTGTGCAGGGCCTCTCAGCTTTGGATTTGGTTGTTTTGTTTCTCTCTCTCTCTCTCTCAGACATTCTCTGCTCCTGGCGGAACTGTCATCTCTGACTTGTCATGGAGCATGTTTAAACTTTTGAAAAGAGACAAATGTTTGTTTGCAGTGCTTTGAATAAAGTTCTTTTTTTTCTACAACCTCCTATGTCTCTGTGCAAATCTGTGACCCAAGCGTGACAAGATGGTGCAGTATCTTCAGCAGGTGCATCATTGTCTTCTTCCGCTGAAGGAGTACTAGGAGTAGGCAGTGGGTGTCTGGGTGCGCGGCTGAAGAACATCTTGATAAGCAGTTGCTGGCGCAGTCTTTTCATATGCGTGAGGAGGCTTTTGTAGGGTATTGCCATCTTTGATCATATCCAAGAGTTTCACCTTCTCCTGGATGGTAAACATCTTCCACCGGTGCTTAGTTTCATTGTCAGAAGGCTTAGAAAAAGCAGCATGTTTAGGAGCCATTGTGGGGCTTAAATAAAAGTTCTCAGAAAGCGCACGCATAGTGACGTAAGCGTGTATGAGATAGAGTGAAGCCGTGAAAGTCGAAGCGTGATATAGCGAGGGATCACTGTGTGAAGTTTTGGTCTCCAGGCTACAAAAAGGACATAGCAGCACTAGAAAATGTCCAGAGAAGAGCAACTAGGCTGATTCCAGGGCTACAGGGGATGAATTATGAAGAAAGATCAAAAGAGATTAAAAAGATAAAAAGCCTTTTCATTTTAAGCAAAAAAAGATTAAGAGGAGACATGATTGAAGTTTTTAAAATTCTGAAGGGAATTTGTACAATGGATTGAGACTGTTATTTTAAAATGAGTTCAAGAAGAAAGTGGTGCACAGTTGGAAACTTGATAAGGGTAAATTTTGCACAGACATTCGGAAGTTTTTCTTTACACCATAGACACATGGAATAAGTTACCAAGTAGTGTGGTAGACAATAAGACTTCAGGGACTTTCAAAACTAGACTTGATGTTTTTTTAGAAGAATTAAATGGATAGAGCTGGCGAGCTTTTTGGGCTGTGTGGCCTGTTCTAGTCTAGATTCCAGAGACAACTGTACTTATGTTTAATTATGGGAGGATTTAGTTTGTGCCAACAACTTTATTTAAATGGTAAGGACCAAAGTTAGTTAAAACTAACAAAGGGCAGAAGTATTCTAAATTATGCCTGATTAATATACAAATTAGTTAAACAGCTGAATCTAATTAATTTAGTTAGGAAGACACTGCTATGATAGTATTAGCTTCTTCACTCCTGGAACTTACACTTCTTATTACTACACTAAATATTCCTACACAGTACTTAGAAAAATATCTCATCAAACTTACACAAAGAATTATTGGTTATTAAGTTGATCAGTAAGAGAAAGAGAAAAACATTATAGGTTAACAGTAAGACAAGTAGTGTCTCATTACTAATACTTGAGCTCTATACAGTATGTGAGACTGCACAAGTCTGCACAAATAGTATAATTTTGGGAACTTGGCGAAAAAATGTCTGCTTTATTTTTTTAGGTATGTTTTTCTGTTTATGGTCCCTGTAATTATATAGGCAACTGTTGTAAAATCAGTCTCAGTGGGTGGGGTTTTGGTTTATGGAAAATAAATAAAGATGTGTTAAATAAAGCAAAAGTAATTTTGTGTAGTTTAATAACTATTACATGGTACCAGGAACAGGGTCTCTCTGCGTATAAGCATGGATGCTATTAAATCTCCCCCTGCTCTACAACTTGACGGAAATGTCGATGAAAATTGGTGCAGTTTAAAGCAATGCTTTTTGCTGTATCACTCTAGGATCAGAGCAATGGACCAGCTAGGAGCATATAAAGTAGCACTTTTGTTAACAGTAGTGGCCCCACGTGCAGTGAAGTATATAACACTTTACATTTCTTTTCACTGAGAGGGCTGACCATGATCTGGAACTGATAACAAAAAAGTTTGAAGAATACTGCTCTTCACAGAAAAAATGATGCATACGAAAGGTACCTTTTTTGTTCCCGACTTAGAAGAAAGGTGAGACTTTGATTGTTTTTTTAATGGACCATAAATTAAAAGGAACAAGCATGTAATTTCAAACATTTAAAAGACTCAATGATATGTGACTGAATTGTGTTTGGCCTAACTGATAAGAAAGTGAGAGAATGACTTCTTGGTGATTGTGAGCTTACTTTGAAATTGAAATCAAGATATGTTGTGCTAAGAAGATCTCAGCATTGCATTCTAAAACATTTGAATCTGGTGCTCTTAGGGCACTTAGCCCAGAGACTGGCTCAGTTAATGTTGTGTGGCGGGATGGGGCACAAGGACGTTCAGAAAGGGCAAAGATTAATGCATTTGCATGTAATCACTGCAATACCATTCATACACCACAGCAATGCCCAGCTTTTGGGATGTGCTAATTGCAAGGGTACAACAATCAGACATTTATGAATAATATACTTTCAAAGTATTTGGATGCATTTTGGGGGTTTCGTAAATTGCTGTGCGTATTGCACTTCTGGGCCACCGTATGCACGTCCAGTAATTTATGCACCAAGAAGGGTTCCAGTAGCTTTACAAGATGCTGCATTGAAGGAGCTGGATCAGATGGACTCATTATGTGTAATAAAGAAAGTTGGAGAGCCCACAGATTGGGTAAATTCAGTGGTGTGTGTGAAAAAGAAAAACTGTGATATTCATGTGTTTATGGATCCAAGGGACTTCAACAACAATGTAGTATACTATAACCATCACAGAGTCCTGCTGGCTACACTGAGTTGGAAGAACCAGTGTCAGCCAGTTTTTAACCAAATATAACACATTCTAGAGTTGACAGGTGCACTCCTGAAAGATAGTAACATTACTTATATCCCCATAAGATGCTTAATGTTAGTGCATCATTCCAGTATGAATCAGATTTTTAGATTTTATACAATGCCTTCACTTTAGCGAACTAGCTGCTTTAGCAGTCAGTTGATGGGCAGTTTTTATTCTGCGCGTGTGTGGCTATATACTGCCTTTATGCTGCTAAAAGCCGGCAAGCAGCTGATTTCACAAAAATCGAGAGTAACAAAACAGGAAAGGGGGAAAGCAGTCACAGTGTGGGGATGGTAAAAGTTTTAGATTACTTGTTCATGGATTTTATATTTTGTTGTCGTTTAAGAATTTAGAAATAACCCCCAGACATGTGTGAAATGTAGGTAAGTTAGTTAATGTGTAGGAATAAAGTGAGGATAAGGGGGTGGTTCCCCCCTCTGTCAGAATGGTATTAGCACATTGCCATTAGGCGAGTGGGTAGGAAATGCTTAAAAGGTCTCTGTGCCATTAATTCGGCATGTTAGTATTGAGGACAGGTGTCGATATTGTACATATATTTTTTTCCCCATACTGTTGGCTGTCTTAAAGGAATTTTTCAACCATCTTAAGCCAGGGTGTCTGCAGGTTTTTGGAAGAGCTTCAGCACTAAGGTGAGAGATAGAAATAAAAAGGTCTATAGTAGCCAAAACCTATCATTATCTTTTATAGTAGCCAAAACCTATCGTTATCTTTTTTAGCAGCTTTGGACTATGTGCATTTTATAAGCCCTTGCCTGTAACAACTGTGCATGAATGCTTTCAGTAATTTACTGTATTTGTCTTTTTTTGTTGATATGACTATTTTGTTTTGCTGGAATTTTGCATATTATTTTTATGAACTGTTTACCTCTTTATGACACCTTATTTTGCTGACTTTTGTTATTTATCTCACCAACAAATACTGGATTGTGATTCTTCCTGCAATAAATATCGGTGACTTTGGTTTCAAAATACTTTGTGCTTTATCTGTGTTTTGGGGTATCTTGGGTGTTGTTCAGCTACTACTACTAGTGCGCACTGAGACATTATCAAATATCCAAGCAGGAAGTGATAATGAGTGAAATCTCAGAGTCAAGAAATCTTCTCCAAAATTGATGCCTCTCATGGGTTTTGGCAAATTAGATTGGATGACTCAAGTGCTAAACTCTGCACATTTAAAATGCCTTTTGGCTTTTTTCTACATCTTCCATTTGGCATCAGCTCCACTCCAGAGATATTTCATAAGGCAATGGAGCAGATTGTTGAAGGCCTTGAGGGGGTATATGTTTATGTTGATGATATTATTGTTTGGGGTTCATCAGAGCAGGAACATAATCTTAGATTGGAGAATGTGCTTCAAAAAATTAAACAGTATGGTCTAACAAGAAATAGAGACAAATGTAAGTTTGCAGTGAAAGAAATGACCTTTCTTGGAGATAAATTATCGGCTAATTCAACCAGACAGAGACAAAGTTCAGGCTATATTAGAAATGCAGAGGCCCACTGATAAAAAGGGAATACAGTGTACCCTAGGCATGCCCAATTATGCTGGAAAATTTGAACCAAACAAGTCTGTAAAGACCACACATGTGTGGCATATGCCTTCCATTTAATGATACCAGAATGCCGGTATGCCCAAATAGAGAAGGAGTGCCTGGGTTTAGCTTTTGGCTGTGAGAAATTTCATAATTATATCTATGGAATGTCAGGTGTGATTTTGGAGACCATATAAACCATTGCTGGCCGTTATGAAAAAAAATACATGATATGTCCCAAAGTATACTGTGGTTCATGATGAGGCTGCAAAGATGTGATTTTTGAGCCCACCTACTTTATGTTCCTGGAATGCATATGGTTCTGGCAGATACTATTTCTCGGGCTGTACTTCCGACAGCTGAAACTCAGGGTGAATTGGAAAAAGATGTTTCACTCCATGTAGATATAGACTATGATGCTCTTTCAGCATCTCAAGCAGCTAGCAAAAACAGCTATGGAGACATCTAAGGAGCAGGCCCTATCAAAGGTCACTGAGAACAGTTATTATCCTATATAAGCAGAGCTGTCAGTTGTGGACAGTTTCCTTTTTCGAGGTGAAAGGATTGTAATGCCTACCTCCATGAGGAGTGAAATACTTTTGAGAATACATAAGGGGCACTTAGTTGATGAAAAACCCAAAAGGCAAGCAAGAACAGTTCTCTTCTGACCCAACAAGAATGCTGATATTGATCACTTGATAAGTAAGTGTAGTACATGTGTGAAATATCACTATAAACAACCAAAAGATACGATGATGATACATGATGAACCTGCAGGGCCTTGGTAGAAGGTTGAAATAGATCTGTTTCATTTTAATAATAAAGACTACCTGCCCGTCATTTATTATTTTTCTAACTACCCAGAAACAGTGCTCCTGTCCAACACATTAGCCAGCACCATCATCATGCATATGGATTTCATATTTGCCAGACATGGTATTCCACAGATAGTGGTGTCAGACAACTGGCCTCAGCTTAGTAGCCTTGAATTTAAACAGTGTGTATTGTGTTATGAGTTTTGTTATATAATTTCCAACCCTCTGTATCCTCATTCAAATGGAAAGCTGTCCAGATTATTAAATGATTGCTGAAAAAAGCAACACACAGTAATATTTTACTGCTGCTACTGTCCTGCTCCACTGACAGATTGAGGAGATCGTTCCTCCCCCACACTATGTGACTCTTCAATTCCACTCTAGGGGACGGGGGGGGGGGACGGGGGGTAAACGTTAACATTATACAAAGTTATTGTCTGTTATACCTGCATTTTTATCATTCTTTAATTTAATATTGTTTTTTATCAATATGCTGCTGCTGGAGTATGTGAATTTACCCTTGGGATTAATAAAGTAGGGCGGCACGGTGGCGCAGTGGGTAGCGCTGCTGCCTCGCAGTTGGGAGATCTGGGGACCTGGGTTCGCTTCCCGGGTCCTCCCTGCGTGGAGTTTGCATGTTCTCCCCGTGTCTGCGTGGGTTTCCTCCGGGCGCTCCAGTCTCCTCCCACAGTCCAAAGACATGCAGGTTAGGTGGATTGGCGATTCTAAATTGGCCCTAGTGTGTGCTTGGTGTGTGGGTGTGTTTGTGTGTGTCCTGTGGTGGGTTGGCACCCTGCCCGGGATTGGTTCCCTGCCTTGTGCCCTGTGTTGGCTGGGATTGGCTCCAGCAGACCCCCGTGACCCTGTGTTCGGATTCAGCGGGTTGGAAAATGGATGGATGGATTAATAAAGTATCTATCTATCTATCTATCTATTGATCCTTATCTTGTAATGTCAGCTTATAGATCATCTCCAGTTGAGTGTGGGAAGTCACCAGCCAAACTCTTGATGGGGTGCAAACTTTGTACAAGACTTCCCGGTAACTGCTGTTACAAAGGATTATAATTACATTGGCCACTCAAAAAACCCTATATGATCAGACAGCTAGAGTCACTGTCCAAGAATGATGTGGTCTGGATTAAAGGGTTGAAGAAGGCTGCAGTGCTTGAACAAGTAACTCTACAATCATACAAAAGTTCTGACTGAGGAAGGTGATGTCTATAGAAGAAACCGAAGGAGACTTTGGAACACAGAGGAGACATTCAGCTTAGTTAATGACCATGGGCAAGATTGTGATGGGCTCTTTGATAAAAAAGACAGGAACTGCACAGAGTAGTACACCACTGGAAAGCGGTACAGCAGGTGTGTCAAAGCAGCCGGCAGCCACTTTGTGCAGATCCCAGTCTAATAGGAAGTCACAAGAAAGGTTTGATTTTTGATTAAGTAAGTAGTGGATTCTACTTTGGATAGTTTTAAAGAAAAATCTTTTCTATGTATCGTTTCTATTTAACTGTTTCTTATTTGAATTAAATGGGGAAGATGTAATGATATAGGCAACTGTAACTTGTTGATACTACATATGAGTACTGTTGTTACTACTGAGTGTGAAAAGAAGTAGCAATTTACTTGACACCGTCTTATACACACAATACAAAACAACTCTGTCCTTGGCATGAAATTGCAACTGTTGATTCCTTTATATGTAAATTAATTCAGACATCACCATCAGCTTTCAGTTTCACAGATCAATGTCAAAAAATAATTTTATCTTCCTTTCTTAACAAATTCAAAATGTTTCAATTAATCAATATCTTTTACAGTTTTCTTCACCCCACTATACTGCACAATAGCTGGCACCCAAGAATATGTATGCATCATTTTCTAATTGTTGTTCCGACATGATTCAATTAGTCTTCCTAGACATTTCTTTCAACAAGTAGATTTTTTGAGTTATACTTGTTGATATTCACTTGATCTTTCTTCAACTTCCTTGTCTTGTTCATTATAAGAATGTCCCTCTTGAGAACTAGCTGTTTCCTTCAAGACATTCAGCTTAGTTAATGACCATGGGCAAGATTGTGATGGGCTCTTTGATAAAAAAGACAGGAACTGCACAGAGTAGTACACCACTGGAAAGAGGTACAACAGGTGTATGCTTCCCCTTGGCCATAGTGTTCGTAGCTATGGACTGGGTTATCATTATTATGCAGATGACACTCAACGTTATTTCAATGTCAAAAGTGCAACTTCATCAGAGTTTTCTCAGCTCACAACTTGCTTCAGTGAAATTAAAACCTGGATGGAGCAGAACTCTTTAAAATTAAATTGCAACAAAACTGAACTCCTGCAAATTGGCACTAAAACGCTACTTAAGAAAATGAGCTCCTTTTCAGTCACTCTTGACAGTGATCTCATCAGACCTTCTTCTGATGCAAGGAATCTTGGTGTCATTTTTGATTCCTCCCTTTCTTATCATGCCCAGATACACCACATTAAGAAACTTTCCTACTTTCACCTCCATAACATATCTCGTGTTCGCTCTTTCCTCTACTTTTCTAATGCCGAGAAACTTGTCCATGCTTTTATCACATCCCGGATTGATTATTGTAACTTGCTGTTGGCAGGTGCCCCTTCTAATCTTATATCACAGCTCCAGTTGATTCAAAACTCTGCTGCAAGAGTCCTTACTCGAACCAGCAACAGTGGGCACATCACAGCCATCCTGCTTCTCCTTCATTGGCTCCCTGTGTCTTACAGGATTGAATATAAAATTCTATTAATAACCTACAAAGTTTTAAATGGCCTTGCACTGGACTACATCAGTGAGTTTCTAAATCACTAGGCTCCTGTTCGCCTACTAAGGTTCTCTGATTCTGGTAATCATGTTGTGCCTCACACTAACCTGCACTCTATGGGTGACAGGGCCTTCAGCTCCATAGCACCCAGACTTTGGAATGACATCCCGAAATTAATTAGATCAGCTGACTCCATTCATTCTTTTGAAAAACAACTTAAAACTCATCTATTTAGGAAGACTTTTAACTTAACTTAACATTCTGCCCTTTCTTTCACTTTACCTCTCTGTCCAGGTGCTCAGGATAATTTGTGTGTCTGTTATATCACAAATTAGGTTATTTTTTAGGTTTTTCTTTTAGTATTGAATTTAGTATTTTACTCTGGTTTATTGTCCTTTATTCAATTTAATTCTTTGTTATCTGTTTCATTGCTCTATTCAGGAAAACATTTGTATCCAATGTTACATATACCCTGCTGTTTTTTTCTAAGACTCTGTGTAGCACCTTGAGGATGGGAAAGGCGCTATATAACTAAAATGTATTATTATTATTATTAAGAGACATTGACTGTTTCTACAGAGATATGATTTTGTTTACACTTCTTTTATGGCAGGAATTTTCTTTGTTTGATGTTTGCCCTGTCTTTGTACCTTACTTTATTCCCTTTGCACAGTTCTGGTAAAGGTTTTTAACAATGCCAGCAGACTTTTCCACAAGACCACTGGATTGTGAAAAACAAAAACAAAAAGTAGAAGGAATGTGATTAATTCCCAGAAGCTATTGGAACTTGTATTTGATAATTTGGGACCTTTATCTGTAAAAATTCTCTATCACACTATGTCTCAAGAAAATGGACTGACATAATGACATTCTCAGCTATTATTGTACTCAAACCACATACTTCTGTATACATGCAGCTAAAATCAGTGTCTATAAGATAATCTTTTTGGTTACAAGTGAAAAGGTCAGCTTTTTGATAACGTCTCTGGGGGGTACTTGGTGTCACTTTAGTGGGTCACTTGAATTGTTAGGTCGATAATAAATGTGTTAGGCAATTTGACACATTGTTTGCAATGTCCAGGTTTATTCTTGGGTAACATATTATTTTGTGGGTCTTTCTCTTACATTTTTCAACTCTATTGTTACCTTCATGAATTTTTAAATCACTTCCTTTCTTAGTGCCCTGTGCAAAAAAGTGTTTAGCTGACCATTTACAGTATATGATACCATCAATAATGATGAGTTGAACTCTATACTTCCAGTATTCACAAGTATCCAAACTGCAGTCTTGTTTCACATTAGGCTTTACTATGACAATGTCAATGAAATGGATTTATGTCTGTTTCCATCAAATTGTAGTATCTGTTATTCAGCTGTACATTCAATTGACTTTAACTGGTATACTATACTCATAACAATGTGACTTTTCTCAAAACGTGATGTAAGATTTTTCACGTAATCTCAGCCTGGCAGCTATAGCTCTTCACAAATTATACCTTATTCTGTTTGCTTAGATGAAAATTTGGTAGTTTTCTCTAACTTTTGTTTATTACTGACTCCCATTCGCATGAGATTTCCTGTTTCCTGATCTATTCTGAGTCAAAAATGTTAGTGCATTATCTTGTGGCCTGCAGCATCTTACTTTCATTTACACCTTTGATGAGTTATTCACCTTGAAGCTTGTAGCTCCTTGCATGCACTCTTACCATCATTAAATCTCTCTCTTCGCAGCCTGGTTAGAAGAGTCTCAAGGATGGGGTGTACAGGAGAATTATTTTGCAGCTCATCTTGATAAAATATTTTCTTCTTAAATATTTGCTTAAATACTGAAATTGCACATTTTCCTAACCTCAGAAACACAGACTCCAAGTTTCCTTTAATGCCTTGTTATAGAGGCTACGGCAACCAGTTCATCTATCTATCTATCTATCTATCTATCTATCTATCTATCTATCTATCTATCTATCTATCTATCTATCTATCTATCTATCTATCTATCTATCTATCTATCTATCTATCTATCTGTTACCCTTAAAAAGGAAGTCATTCATTTAAAACTATACTTTGGATATTGCCAAAACTCCTTAGACACAAAATAAAAAACATACATTTTCTGATGAAACTAAAAGGGCAACTGAATTAGTTAGGTTGAAGTAGTGAAAGAAAATGTCTCGCAGTGCAAGTAGTTCCAGACAGGCCCTAACCTATTATAAGAAAGAACACGATATTCCTCAGATAAACCCATGAGGACTCACTTCACTGACTTGGGCCTTTGCAATTAGCCTGAATGCCCGCTTATTTAAATTTCCACTAACGGATATAGTGGTAGAGCCAGCAGGAGGCAGTTGGTGGGTTAGGGGTGGCAGGCTGGTCAGGGTCCATCCTAATGTGGGGCCCACAAACAGTAAAAAAAAAAAAAAAAAAAAGTCTATTTAATAACATTCTGGTACATAAAGTCTCATATAAATATTATAAAGTATATTAAATATTATATAGTATATTACCGAATACAGTTTCAAAGTATAAAGGAATACTTCAAACAAAAATTACATATTTTTTAAGTTACTTACATCATATTCTTTGGACTAAAAAATATTTTAATGTCATGTTTTCATGTGTTAGGAGACCCGGGTTCGCTTCCCGGGTCCTCCCTGTGTGGAGTTTGTATGTTCTTCCCGTGCATGCGTGTGTATCCTCCCACAGTCCAAAGACATGCAGGTTAGGTGCATTGGCGATCCTACATTGTCCATAATGTGTGCTTGGTATTTGTGTGTGTGTATGTGTGTGTGTGCCCTGTGGTGGGCTGGTGCCCTGCCCAGGATTTGTTCCTGCCTTGCAACCCTCATAGGATCTGTCTTTTCTTCTCATTCATTGGTCAAGAATCCTGTCTTCAATTCAAATGCACAGTATTATGGGAATATGGCTCTTCTGTTTATCGTTTATGCTGAGTTCTGGAATTCAATTTTAATATTTTATATACAAAAAAGCATGTATTTTGCACATTCTGAGAATAGGTGAGAATTTTGTTCCTTTTCTCCATAGATATTTTTCACATCTTTTGCTCTTGGGTTCCATTCAAATTAAATTTTTGTTATGAAATCATAAGATTAAACATTTTTCCTGGCCACCATTGCAATCTATAAACTATGCATACTACATAAACTACACATTCTATACCACATAATATTTGTCACTTAACATGGATGAATGGATATATTATTACCAGTAGGTCTATTCTAAATTATTTTAAATAGTGCCTAAACGCTGCCACAGATATAAAAGACTAACAAAACCAGCATTTTAAAATGATTTCCTCAACTGGCACATATTGTAACAAGCACCTGCAAATAATAATCAAACAAATCCATTTCATTCACTACAATGCAACATACTTTAATTAAAATAGTTACAGTAGGATTCAAGTAATTGACATTAAACATAAGGCAGAAATCATCTCTGTGTGAGGTGCCAGTAGGCTGCATTATTAAATGGTTTTCTTTTACATAGTATGTTAATTTCTTTGAATATTTTCTATAAAGAATACTTGCATAATTTAGAGTAAGTGTTGAGTAATATGTTAGTGTGATGGGCTAATGCCTCAATCAGGGTTAGTTCCTGCCTAAGGCCAACTGCAGCTTGGAAAGGCTCTGCATTCTAGAAACCCTGGAATTGAAATGTAAGACTTGGAAGATGGATGAATCGATACATATAATTTATGTGCACACTTGAATCTTTGTGCACAGGTAGGCTCTATGGCTTTTGATCAATCAGGTTTCCATTACAGTCGCTCTGATATGTAAAGTAGTTACTTATGGCAGATGGTAATGCCCAATGAGACACCTGAAGAAGACAGCTTAGTATTTGTTCAAGCAGATTGCTTGGATATGTGGGAGTAAAGAGAGACAAAGCAAACAAATGCTCATTGACTGTAATGGCTATAGGAGGATGATGGGAATAGTGTTAATCATGCATTCTGAATTTATTTAATCAGCTTTACAATATAAGCTTCCAAAATGTTAGTCTATTAGAACTCCTGAAAAGAAAAGAAGATCTTTATTATAAGGTGAGAACTACTGTATATGAGGGGAAAAACATGAAGGCTCTTTAATTTCTGTTCTGCTACTTCAAATGCACTGAAATGTTTTAGAACATTCTAGCACTATAATATCTGCAGCGGATGTGAAGAATGAAACATTGGGTTTTGTAATCAAAGTAAATTCTGCAGTCTCAGGCATCAAATTTTAATTTGTGAACCATGGGATACATGGGTGACAAGTTAGAATGTTTACTTCCTATGTTAGTACATACTGCATTTCACACTTATATTGTACTGTATGACCTGAACTGAGATAGAGTATATTGTTAGAAAAATATTTTGTTTTCACTCTTTTCATACCTTCTGTAAATTAATGTTGTATTATGCATTATGTAGTATAGAAACATTGAAATAAGTGATAATTTATATTAATGTAAACTGTGAAATTTAACAGGGGTGTTATTGCTTATTATGCTACTTAAATAATTGAGGATTTTGCAGAATTTTGTAATGATTTGAACATATTTCAGACAATACAAATTAATTAAAATGTTTAATTTACCACAGAAGTGTATACACACTGAAAACTATATAAGAAAGTGGGCAGTGCCATCCCGTTAATGTTCTATAACTCTGAGATGGCCACTGCAATTTTCTACACTGTAGTATGATATCACTTCAAGAGAGGCCTGCCAAATCAACAAACTAATTAAAAAGTCAGGCTTCAATTTTGTTTGGTTATAAATTGATCTATTTGTATGGAATGATTACAATAAAAATTAATAAATGAATAAGTAAAAAAGGGAGAAAAGAGCGGCAGGTTCAGTTATGGGGGAAACTCTCAACCTGCTGGATGTAGTAGTGGAGAAGTGAATGCAGATAGTAGTGGAGAAGAGAATGCAGATAAAACTTATGGCCATTATAATAATAATAATAATAATAATACATTTTATTTATATAGCACCTTTCCCATGCTCAAGGCGCTTATGAACAATGCTGCACATCCTCTCTGTGACATACTAGCATTGAGTTCTTTGAGCCTATTTTTCAGAAGAAGTGTGACAAGAAATTCTACTGGGGCTCTGTTACTGTGACTGCTCTTTTATCTTTAAGTTAGAAATTATTATTATTTGTTATAATATTTCTTGAGCTTCTGTAAAAAGTTTATTCTCTATCTATCTATCTATCTCTCTATCTTCCTATCTGTACAATTCAGCTAAGCCCAAAACTACTTGGCAAGAGAAACAAAGGCAAAAATGTAACATAATTAGCTAACCTTTGCAAGGCAGATGTAAAATTTATGTTAAATGATTGACTACATTTTCTTCAAGCAGTCTGTTTCTTATCAACAACAGAATGAGAATTTTCATTTCTTATAAGTGTAATACAAATAGACCAATAGTTACCCAGTGAGGGTTTTAGTAGTTTTAGGCTGTTCATTTTCTACAATTTAATGATTATACACTTTAAGGCCAAGCATGTTACCAATCTCAAGTGTGCATTCTTGGAGACCATCCTGAAAATGCTCAGGTGCTTTAATCAATCATGTCTCTTCTTACCTCAACAGTATGGAGCTGTTGGCAGTACACAACGCCACGGCCTGCCCTTTCCGTTAGCGGGCTGATAAAACCCAGAAGTTGAGGCTGTTTTGGTATTTATGTATATTTTTGTGTTTTATTGTTGGTTTTTCTAGTTATTAATCATTATTTGTTATGTTTTATGCTATTTATATTGTTTTTGTACTTGTGTACTATGTCTTTTACCCCTTAACCGCCCTCTGCCGTACAGTGTCCATTTTAGGACATCCTCCTCCCTCCGAAAAAACTCCATCTTTCCTACTATATTCGACAAAATATTCCTCCTCCCTGCGAGGAATCCCCCGTCACCCCTCCTCCCTCCCCTCTCCTCCCTCCTTCCACCACCGTCCGCTCTCAGTTCTCCGATGTCCGTTTTCCGTCATCCACCCTCATATCTCCGTCATCCGCCTTCAGCTCTCCGTCAAACCCCACACTCCCCCCGCCCCCCATCACGGCATTTTCGTTAATGAAGTGACGTAATACTCCAGCTCCACCTTCTTCACAAATTCATTCACCGAATTATTTGTCAATTAGATTTCACAGTAAGATTTTACGGCACGACTCAAACGCGGGAACGAAGGTAAATGACGTTAATTGTTGAGTGTCTTTTAATACTATGTAAGCATACATATTAACACGTGTGCATTAAAACATATGCATTTACGGGGTGATTTCTCAGGCTTAAAAGCTCACCTTTTATTAAAAGGTAAATGCAAACTTTTTTCATTCTGAAGGGCACAAACCACGTCGGATTTCAGGACTGTGGGAGGAAACCAGAGTACCCGGACGAAACCCACGCTCACATGGGGAGAACATGCAAACTCCACGCAGGGAAGCGAACCCGGGTCTCTTAACTGGCAACTTTTCACTGCGCTACCATGCCGCCCGCATACAAACTTAAAAGGTTTAAATAAAACAGAAATACATAACTTTTATTTTTACTTCCTCAACTTGTGGAGGGTGTATCCTGTAGCAAAGCTCTAACTTTTTTCATGAAAGTCCCTTTCAGTCAATAAGCCTTAAAAACAGGTGTAAAGATATTGACAACAAGCTACGCAAACCCACCAAAACATGGAATCGTGTAAATCAAGACGCTGCGTTACCTTCTTCCAGATCGGTCCTAAGTAAGGCGTTTGTATTTTTCCAAAGCAGTTCTGGTTTCCATCTGCATCTGTAGCTGAGTCGAAAAATACCATCCCATACTATTAGTTAACGATTAACACATTTCTATATGTTTTGTAAGCATACAATACAACTGATAATATGTTGTGCTTATTTATCTGGTGTACCAAAATTTTCGCGCGTTTAACGGCTGAAATCCGACGTGGTTTGTGCCCTTCAGAATGAAAAAAGTTTGCATTTACCTTTCAATAAAAGGTGAGCTTTTAAGCCTGAGAAATCACCCCGTAAATGCATATGTTTTAATGCACACGTGTTAATATGTATGCTTACATAGTATTAAAAGACACTCAACAATTAACGTCATTTACCTTCGTTCCCGCATTTGAGTCGTGCTGTAAAATCTTACTGTGAAATCAAATTGACAAATAATTCGGTGAATGGACTTGTGAAGAAGGTGGAGCTGGAGTATTACGTCACTTCATTAACGAAAATGCCGTGATGGGGGGCGGGGGGAGTGTGGGGTTTGACGGAGAGCTGAAGGCGGATGACGGAGATATGAGCGTGGATGACGGAAAACGGACATCGGAGAACTGAGAGCGGACGGTGGTGGAAGGAGGGAGGAGAGGGGAGGGAGGAGGGGTGACGGGGGATTCCTCGCAGGGAGGAGGAATATTTTGTCGAAGGTAGTAGGAAGGATGGAGTTTTTTCGGAGGGAGGAGGATGTCCTAAAATGGACACTGTACTGCCGGATATATCCGGCATCGTAGCTTTAATGCTGCCGCCTTACTGCCGGAATTATCCGGCACATTTGCCTGTTGTTATATGAATGCCTGGCGCGTAGTATAACTGACAGTTTGGCGTGGGTATTATTACTACGTTGTATTTCAACAACTCTGCGCTTGTATTGGCCGATCACGTGATGTGATTCGAAAGTGAAAGCTGTGAATATGGCGAAACGTAAACTGACTTCAAGTGAGGTTTTGCAGGCGATTTTGGACAATAATTCTGATCATGATTGTAGCAGTTCTGAAGAAGATTTTAGCGACAATGATGATCAGCAACGTGCGCTGCATGATACTGTGAATGACGGCGCATCGGATGATAGTGATGAGTGGGTGTATCCCCAGCATCTCAACTGGACTGCTGCCCGAGGTGAACTACCTTTTCTGCATCCGTTTGAGGCAACGTGTGGCTTTACTGTTGATGTAAACAATTACACTGCTGAGCAGTTTTATGAGCTGTTTGTGTCACCTGATTTGATCAGACATTTTGCTCATCAGACAAATCTGTATGCAGCACAGTTTATTGAGACACGTAACCGATTCTCTTTGCTGCTGAAATTCTTTCATTTGAATGACAACAGAAATGAGCCAGATAAGAAAGATCCAAACCGCGACCGCTTGTTCAAGCTACGTCCTTTGATTGACCATTTATTTGAAGCATTTCAGTTGCCCTACATGCCAGGAACGTCAGTTACAGTTGATGAAAGTTTATTGTTGTGGAAGCCTGAGAAAACGTACACTTTGTGTTTTATTATGTGTTTGCCCATTTCTAGAACTTGCACAACGTTTAGTGGTCAATACTGTTTGAATAAATGTAAAAAATGTAAAAAAAATGTAAAAAAGTAAAAAAACGAAAATTGTTCAGATTTCGCCTGGCGTGGGGAATATTTAGGGAGTTGGCGGTTAAAGGGTTAAATGCCCTTATGTTTCATGAATTTTGGGGTGAAGCCAAAAGAGGTTGGGCCACCATGTCTTCACCAGCTACCTACTTTTGCTTTTATAGTTCGGATATACAGTAAAGGAGCACTCAGCAGTTTGCTTTTGTTGTTTGGAGTTGCCATTGTGCGTATTGCCTTTTTCTTTGTATTTTCTGTTTTTGATGATTCTGCTTCTGTTCAAGGATAACTAATATTGGACTTGGTTTTTGGGACTTTTTGTCTTCTGGCAATGTCTTTTGCCTCATTTTTGTTCTTTTGCTTGTTCTTGCATTTTTCTTATTTTGTTAATAAATTATTATTTTTTACTTAAAGTTTATTTATCTGCCTTTTACACACTGGAATATTTTCAAATGGTTTGTCACTCTAGTGGGAGGGTTTTTGTTAAAGTATTGAGCTTTTCCACTGTAGGCCTAATAGGCTACGACACTGGCCTCTAGTGTGGAGATAAAGCCTAGGAAGGCCTACTGGCCAGCAAGGCCTGTTTTGAGGAGCCTCAGCTGTTTATTGCTATGGGTCCACTTCCAGTTCACAACGTTAATGTGACTGGTGTCTTATGTACCTGAGACAGCAGAGGACACAGGACTCTCTGAAGATGTAGCTTGTGACCTCATGTGAGGAGCAGGAGTTTGTTTTGTTGTGTGTCCTGAAGGTTGTTTTTTGGTGGTAATGAGGCTTGTGAAATGGATTTGTGGGCAGCTTGGCAACCCAAATATTAAACCCATGTCCAGTGATTTTCTCATCCAGAGTTGACATCAAGAGTAAACCAAAAAAATTTAATTTTGATTGGTCTGGTTAGAATATAATACAGTGGAACCTCGGTTTGCAAGCATAATTCGTTCCGGAAACGTGCTCGTAGTCCAAAGCACTTATATATCAAAGTGAATTTCCCCATAAGAAATAATGGAAACTCAGATGATTTGTTCCACAACCCAAAACTATTCATATAAAAATGATTAATACAAAATATAAAGTAAAAATACATAAAACAAATTAACCTGCACTTTACCTTTGAAAAGAATCATGGCTGGTGTGAGTGAGTTGCTAAACTCTTGTGGGATTGCACACAACGGGACGACACGCGGAAGAGTGTCCCAAAGCAATCGCAGTCTCCCAGTGCTGTAGCAGTTTGCCATGAAAGCGAATTCAAAAATATCGCGGACATGCTATAAGTGTCTGCCGTCGATGGGTGATACAAGGAACAAGGAACATTATAAATGTGCAGGGCCCTGCCTGACTGCTGTGTCTGTGTATAAATAACCGCGCTGTTGCTGTTTCAAGCTGAATAAAGCTGTTGTTGGTAAAGTACTGAGACTCAGCTTCGTGTTTTAGGGTGCAAGACGGGGACTCACACATTACAGCACACACACGAGCGCACGTGTGCACACACTCATACACACACACGAGAGTGAGCGCGCACACACACACGCGCGCACACACACAGTCACAATGCTAATGCTGTAGTAAACAGTATACGCTCGTACCGATGTTGACTATATGAGTGAGGCACGCTGACTCAGACGGAGAATAGGAGACTATTGCCCACAATCCTGCAGCGAGAGAGAGAAGAACCATCAGCTCAGTTGTGATCACATGACGCTCAGCAGACAAAACGTATACATACTAATTGTACTGCAAGACCTCGCTCGTTTATCAAGTGAAAATTATTAAAAATTTTTGCTCGTCTTGCAAAACACTCGTAAACCAAGTTACTCGCAAACCGAGGTTCCACTGTACTTAATAAAATATTGAAATGTTAAGGATTAACTGTAACCCAGCCTTAAACACTTTTAGAAATGCAACATATTAAAGAAAAGTATGCTTTTTGAGAGAGAACCAAAACTGTGGAATGTATTTGTTCAACTTCTGCAAACTTTCCAAAATTACATTCATTTGCACTTGTGCTTTCACTGAATAGCATTTTAATGCAGGCACGTCCTGCAATCAAAACAATTTTGTTATTACACTAGTTATCACATATTAAATCACATGTAGACCTTCTAGAACAGCTGTGGCAATGTATTTACGAGCTAAGGATTGCCTGAGTATTCTGCACAATATATTGGCCAAACTAGATAAAGGCTGTAATGTTTATTATTTTAATTAATATTTCAAATGTGTATTAGACCTTCCCCAAAAGGAAACAAAAGTAATAATAATACTTCACTATCAAACCTGTTTAATCTGGTTCAGCTGCCAGAAACCAATTCCAAGTCAGATACCCCTAATAATAATAATAATAATAATAATAAAGAAATATCTAACAACCATATGACTAATATTTTCTTCATACAGAACAATAGAAAGAGCACTTGTTTCAGTTGTACTCCACTTTAGAAATTACCTCAAAAGAATTCCACTTTTACATAATTAGTAAACCTTTGCAAGCCAGATGCAAAATTTATGTTGAAAGATTAAGACTACTGTCACACACATGTGTTTAGGAGACAGCTAAAGGGCCTGGGGAACTGTAATACTACACCTGACCAGGGGGTGGCAGAGTGTGCTAACTGTCTCTCTCAGTTTCTTGCAGACCATTCCCAGGAAATCTCACCAGGTTCCAACACCTCTGATGACGTCACTTCCGGGTCTGACGCGGCTGATGACGTCACTTCCGGGTCTGGACTAGATGACATAATTTCCTTCCCCAGCCCTTAAAACCACCATCTTACCCCCAAATAATCAGTTCTGTTTTGGACTCAGTCTTGTGAACATATCTGCTCAGATATTTCAAAAACATTTGCAACTGGGAAATAATATATGGGTGGCTGCCCCAAACCTTTATGATGTCTGGAGAATCATTCTTATTACACTACATTTTCTTCAACCAGTCCGTTTCTTATCAACAACAGAATGAGCGTTTTCAGTTCTTATCAGTGTAATAAATGGGCCATAAAGGTCAATAGTTACCTAGTGAGGTTACTAATGAAGACAATATTTATTAAAAAAATCAGTACCAAAGACAAAATAATGCTTGATCAAGTAAAAAAATACTTTTATTGCAGTCCATTGCCAATACAATCAGAGTTGTTGCACAAAACAGGATTAAGGAGCCATTCATTTCAAATCCTGGTCCACTTTTATTACATTCATCATGAAGGACCAACATTTACACATACCATGTATTACTTCAGTAAAAATTAATATTTCAACAGACTCCCTGTGTGTGTGTGTGACATGCAACAGTTTGCAAATATAATTAAAAAGTAAATAAAAAATTATGTACTAAGAATAAAATTGCACCCTCTGTAAGTCCCTGGTACAGTAAGTGCATTGATGTTCTTGCAGTATGCAGCACATTTCTATGGACTTTAATGAAAGTGCTATGAGTTAAAAAAATAATCTAAATATAATTTTAATATATGTTTTACTATCTACTTGCCATGGTGCCTGTCAAATTGGTTTAAAAATATTTGCTATCTCTTGCCCTACTGTACTTTCAGCGCCATTCCCCTGTACTTGCGTGTGTATGAACCTCTCTTCACCAGTGCTTTCCTTTCGTGAATGTGTTCCTGTTAAGCCTGCTTCTCAGACTCTGTCAATATCTTCGAGGCTCCTTTCTCGCCTCTTGTCTGGTTGTATATTTCCATCTTTGAAGGCGACTCTCTCAGAGTGTATCTTTACTCCTCTCTTGTGACGTCCTCACACTTCCTCTTTCTTAATATCACCAAACCCAAACTGACCAATCACACCAAAGCTAAACCTATCAGTCAGATTGGTCTTTGGGACTCGACACACAGACCTTCGTGTTTTAGTATGTAGTTACATTCTACAAAATGCCCTATTAAAAATCAACATTTTTCCAAAATTAGAATCACATTTTTTTAATTCAGTGATCTAATTTTTAATTGTAACACAATACAAAAAATGAAATCTAAGCCAAGTGAAAAGTGTTTAAATGTTGATATTAAGTCTAGTTTTCCTTATTTTAAGAATTATTGACCTATCCAAAAATTTTGTATTTACAATTATTTAACTTACTTTATGAACATCTTGTCAAGTAAAATTTTGCTTAACCGCTTTGACAGGTTTTTCTTCCTAAATACAAACAAGCAGCAATTCCATTTAAAGTTTTTTGCTGTTTTTTTGCATATGTATTTTTTGCAGTGCACCTTGGACATCTGTTTTTTTTTCTATATAGTGCAACATAATTTATGTAATACCCCTCGTTAAATACATTGTGCACTCTTATTATGAATATACATTTATTTCTTTAGGTTAAATTGTCATAGATAAGAACAAACTGATTCTTTTGTATTCGTTTTTCTCACTGTCCAACATATAATACCTTTTCAGCAAGCTCCTTGCCTTTCCACAGTGCATTTAATCTTAATGCTTCTGGAATGCAATTAACATGTAAATCATGCATTAAAGGGAGTGATGACAATGATGACAGTATTTCCTAAAGCTGCATAATCGAGACCCCTCAAAAGCCATATAGCGCTGACTCTTCTTGACAGACATTCAGCTGCTGCTCGGCTGAATGATGGTGTCACATACAAGGTCTTGGGTTATTGCCCACACCGTTCGACCTCTTATAAGAAAGTCTTGCTTACACCTCACTCTGTGTTTTTTTATTATTAGATATAAATCTTCTAATAACTAAATTAAATAAGGAACTTGGATATGATCTGTGTTTCCATTGAATGTGCAGATTATGGCAGACAGAAAATAGCTGGTCTCATCCTTCCTCTTTTCTGCTGGCCCCCTAAATTTTATGTTGTCTCAATATCTCAGTATCTTCTTTATGTTAATTTCTTTGATCACATATCTCTCCAGTTTGGACAGGGTATGTGCATTGGGAATGATTTAAAACAAAAATGTATTTAATTAAATACTGATTGCAACCTTGCTTGATTAGTCTGCTATTTCCTGTAATTTGATTTTACAAAATCAATAGAAAACTATATAAAAATAGAAAACTGGTGAACTGATGGATAGATGGAAGGGCACTCTTGTCACATCACATCATTAATGGCAATAGATACTCAAATATCAAGAACAGAGTGTTTATTACAGAATTTAATTACACAACTGAATCATCATTAGGAAAAAGAGAACTTACTAAAATAACAAAAATTAATACGTTTTTGCTTTTCCTGGGCCTGTCTTCATTCCCCCAGCAAAGCATCTCTTTCCTCCTCCCACCTCTGTCATTACTCACCAAAACACAACCATGGCTTCTTTTTCACCTAGCAGTGAGCCTTTAAAACTTTTAGATTTTTTCAAATCATAAAAAATCATACCTCCAAGGCAGATTTCATATTAATTTTTCTCAGTGAGCTTATGGTTATTCAAGTAACTTATTTATCAATTTAGTCTTATGGCTGTGTCCATGTTCATGTTAAATATCCCCGATGGGAGCTATGATGAATAAATATAAAAACAATGAAAAAGGAGGTGCAAATAATGGTAGCAGCATTAGGAACCAGATGGACCTAATCTAAAACTGGCTTCTGTCTTGTTTCAATTAAATTGTTTCCAAATATTCCTGGAACCAGTCATCATTTTTTTGGCTCTGGATGGTTTCTCCCCTGTGTGTAAAACTCATGCCAACCTAAGACGGCCTTAATAAGGCTGAATTGATGTCATGATCGGTGATTGATTACAGACTGCACCACCATGCAGGTGAAAATCCTGCACTCTAAGAATTATTACTGTGAACTCTGCTTTTAAACTCTGACTTTAATTTTAACTTGAGTTAGGCCTGTAATGTACAAGGCAGACCTATTATTACTACAATACATCCTGGCTGAGGTGGCAGGTGTTCCCTTACCCCGCTGGGAGACCATGAGAATGGACAGTGCAAGCAGATAGAAGATTAGGTTGAGGAAGAAGGGTAGCACTCCTTCACACAACCTTGAGCCTGGCATAGAAGGACAATATAGAGAGATGGACATACACCCCTTGTGGTTTGTATGATATTCCCTTGACTAGCCAGGAGGCTCAGTGAGGTGGTGGATGGGTGTCCCAACCTGGATGGGTGCTTAATATGGTGGCTGGAGTAGTAAATGGACAGAGAGAGAGCTGCTTCACGAAAGATAGCTGTTTTCTCCCATATACAAGATAGCAGTGATTCCTCTGGTATGGCTCCGTTTTGGATACTTGCAAGGCTGCCATTGGGACTTGTAGTCACTGGAGGGTAGCCCCTGTTGGTTTCCTGTACTTTAAAGCAGTTGCTACTTGCTGAACTGGAATATGCTTACAAAGGAAACGTACCTCTACAGTTCTGGCAAAAAAGCCAGCCACTATGTCCTATTATGGTGATTTAGATTTTGATAGGAATGGCGGACAAAGCATGCCTGTGGAGGATCTTTCAAAGTAGCAACTTCCTTTTTAATATATGACCATGCTCTTATGGAACAGTCGTATATTCAGCAGTGACATTAAGTTTATTGATTCACAGAAAATATCGCAATATGCATCATAACAAAAATAGCAGGTGCATAATTTGGCCACCCCCAACAGAGATATTACATCAATACTTAGTCGAGCCTCCTTTTGCAAATATAACAGCCTCTAGACGCCCTTCTCTAGCCTTTGATGAGCGTCTAGGATTCTGGATGGAGGTATTCTTTGACCATTCTTCACATACAAAAATCTCTCCAGTTCATTTAAATTTGATGGCTGCCGAGCATGGACAGCCTGCTTCAAATCATCCCATAGATTTACTATGATATTCAAGTCAGGGGACTGTGACGGCCATTCCAGAACATGTACTTCTCCCTCTGCATGAACGCCTTTGTAGACTTTCGAACTGTGTTTTGGGTCATTGTCTTGTTGGAATATCCAACCCCTGCGTAACTTCAACTTTGTGACTGATGCTTGAACATTATCCTGAAGAATCTGTTGAAATTGGGGTTGAATTCATCCAACCCTTCGACAGCCTCACAGCATGATGGAACTCCACCAAATTTGACAGTAGGTAGTAGGTGTTTTTCTTGGAATGTGGTGTTCTTTCTTCCGCCATGCAAAGCAATTTTTTGTTATGAAAAATAACTAAATTTTTGTCTCATCAGTCCACAAGCACTTTGCTCCAAAAATGAATCTGGATTGTCTAAATGAGCATTTGCATATAAGAAGCAACTCTGTTTGTGGCATGAGTGCAGAAAGGGCTTCTTTCTCATCACCCTGCCAGCCATACAGATGTTCTTTGTGCCAAATTGCGCTGAATTGTAGAACTATGTACAGAACACCATCTTTAGCAAGATGTTCTTGCATGTCTTTGGAGGTGATCTGTAGGTTGTTTGTAACCATTCTCACAATCCTGCGTATATGCTGCTCCTTGCATATGCCGAATACTACAGTTGTCTGCTGGGATTAAACAACAGGCTAAAATGCTTCTGCGAGAATCAAAACATCGGGTTCATAAACAACTGGGACCTCTTCTGGAGAGGCCGCGTTTGTTCAAATGGGATGGTCTGCATCCAAATAGATTCTATGCCCCGGGTCCTCTCCGAAAACATCGTTAAGGTAATTTGTCTCTCTTGACTGTCTATTTCTACTCCTAACCCTTTCGTAATGCTTTGCTAAGACGTGACAATTCCTTTACAAAGTCTTCCGCAAAAGTGCACTGGATTACTACTCTAATAACTAATTTCAATGCATATAAAACAATCTAGGCAGTGCGGCATAAACACAAATAATTTAATTACAATTGCACCTTTAGATGAACCAATGTATTAAATCTATAAAAAACAGATTATAGATTAAATAAAAAATACGCACAGAGTGGCGCTAATAAAAATAACTTAATTTCTATTTCAAATACCCATAATGCACATAAAATTCAGCTCTGCTCCTCCAAAACCATAAAATATGACTTTATTAAATGTTAGAGCATTAACCTACAAGACGTATTTTCATCTTATTAGTGATAGGAAAATTGATTTTATTGCACTCAAGTGAAAACGTGGCTTAGCTCAGATAGTGCAGCTGTTTTAATCGAATCTGCGCCTCCGAATTACAGCTTTACTCGTGCAGATCACCAGGGAAAGAAAGGTGACAGTTATTCAAACATTACTCGAGCCGGTTAAAGTGTAAAGATGTCATTTTTGGTAAATTCAAGTCCTTTGAGTATCTTGCCGTTGTTATTCTTCATGTAGTTTCTCACTTTCTAGTACTTATCCATGTATAGACCATCCTAAATTTAATGCGTCTTTCTTTGGGCAATTCTCAGACTTGGTGTGTCATTTATAATTACGAAACTAAGACACACTCCTAATAGTCGGCGACTTTAACTTTCATATCAATAATCAGTGTGACCCAAAAGTAAAAGAATTCATGAACCTCCTAGACTCTGATTTGAGACAGCACGTTTGTCAGCCTACACATAAAGCAGGTCATACCGTGAGACTTAGTAATTACCAAAAGACTAAAAGTTGATGTAACGCAGATCATTGATATTAGTCTATCAGACCATTTTCTTTTACTATTTAATATTGAAATATTGATAGAAAACATTCTTGAGAAGCATTTTGTTAAAAACCGCTTCTTTGATTCATCAGCAGCTTCAGAACTTACAACATTCTAAGCAAAACAGTCCGTTTATAGTGCTAACTACAATAGCAAGGATAATGTAAATAGTAAGGTGGAAAATTTAATACTAAGGTGAGCAGCTGCTGTTGACATAGTTGCACCTGAAAAGACAGTTAAAAATCTTCTAGCATTGTTATACCATGGAAGACCCAAAGAGTGTCTGATTAAAGAGAACATGCTAGAGAGCTGAGCGTAAATGGAGAAAACTAAACTAACTATCCACTATGAGATATTGAAGGTTTAAAATAACAGAATACAATAACACAGTCCGTCTTGAGAGGCGCTGCTATTTCTCTAGAATTATAAATAACAATTCTAGTAATCCCAGAGTCTTATTCTCTACGATTGATCGTCTGCTAAACCCAGGTAACTCAAAGGAATGCCTCCAAAATACTTCCAGTGAAACTTGTGAGGCTATTGCTGTATTTTTACAATTCAAAAATTAATGATATTAGAAATAATATAGTATACTCTCCCCAACATTGCGGATCTCTTAAAGCCCCAGTTACTCCATTATAAACAAATTAAACTCTTTCACCAGGATAGATTTACCTGATTTACATAAAATCATTTCTCAACTGAGACCCCTCCACCCTGCGTCCTTGACCCAATACCAACAAGTTTTTTCAAAGAAGTATCGGGCGTGCTAATTGATAGTATTCTTGACATAGTAAAGTTGTCATTAGATACAGGGGTCTTCCCAGACTGTCTTAAGACTGCTGTAGTTAAACCCCTACTCAAGAAAAATAATCTTGACCACTCTGCTTTTGAAAATTTTAGACCCATTTCTAACCTGCCTTTCTTAAGTAAAATTCTAGAGAAGGCAGTCATTATGCAGCTAAATGACCACCTCAATAAACATGCTTTTCAGAAACTGTATTCGTTAAAGTAGTAAATGACTTGCGGGTAAATGCAGACAGAGGCCATTTATCTGTTCTCATCCTCTTAGATCCGAGTGCTGCATTTGACACCCAATGGGTGGGCCTCTCTGGCAGTGTCTTAAATTGGTTTGAATCCTACCTGGCAGGTAGAAAATATCTTTGTTAGCTGTGGTACTTATAACTCAAAGACATATGATATTCTATATGGTGTTCCACAAGGCCCTATTCTGGGTCTGCTGCTGTTTTCGATCTACATGCTTCCGTTAGGTCAGATTATCTTGGGGCATAACGTGAGTTACCACAGCTATGCTGATGACACGCAACTGTATTTATCATAGCACCTGACGACCCAACTCTGTTGTTTCACTAAAACAATGTCTTACTTGTGTTTCTAAGTAGATGAATAGTAATTTTCTCAAGCTAAATAAAGAGAAAACAGAAATTTTAGTGATTGGCAATAATGGATATAATGAGGTTATTAGAAATAAACTTGATGCATTAGGATTAAAAGTCAAGACGGAGGTAAAGAATTTAGGGATAACTGTTGACTGTGACCTGAATTTTAAATCGCATATTAATCAGATCACTAGGACAGCTTTTTTTCACTTAAGAAATACAGCAAAACTTAGACCTCTTATATCATTGAAAGATGTGAGAAATTAGTTCACGCTTTTGTTTTCAGTCGACTAGATTACTGTAACGCACTCCTCTCAGGACTACCCAAAAAAGACATAAATCGTTTGCAACTAGTGCAGAATGCAGCTGCTAGAATCCTAACTAGGAAAAGAAAATCCGAGTTTTGATGTCACTACACTGGTTTACCTGTGTGATTCAGAATTGACTTTAAAATACTGCTTATGGTTTACAAAGCCTTAATAATCTCACTCATCTTATATATCGGAATGTCTGACACCCTATATTCCAAATCGTAACCTTAGATCTTCAAATGTTTAGAATTCCAAGCGCTAAACTTAAAAGAAGTGGTGAGCGGGCCTTCTGCTGTTATGCACCTACAATCTGGAATAGCCAGCCAATAGGAATTCGCCAGGCTAATACAGTGGAGCACTTTAAAAAACTGCTAAAAACATATTATTTTAACATGACTTTCTCATAACTTCATTTTAGTTTAATCCTGATGCTCTGTATATTCAATCAATTATCATAACTATTCATGGTGGCTCCAAAATCCATACTAACCCCTACTCTCTCTTCTGTTTTTTTTTTTCCAAGGTTTTCTGTGGTGGCGACCTGCGCCACCACCACCTAATCAAAGCACCATGATGTTCCTACATTGATGGATTAAAAGCCAGAAGTCTTTCATCAAGTCCTTCCATGAGAACCCTAAATACAAAGAGGACTGATCATTTATGTTAGGTAGAATGCCCAGTGAGGGCTGGGCGGTCTCATGGTCTGGAACCCCTGCAGACTTTATTTTTTTTTTCTCCAGCCATCTGGAGTTTTTTTTTTGTTTTTTCTGTCCTCCCTCGCCATTGGACCTTACTCTTATTCTATGTTAATTATTATTAACTATGTTAATTAGTGTTGTCATTTTTTTAATTCTTACTTTGTCTTTTTTTCTTTCTTTTCTTCGTCATGTAAAGCACTTTGAGCTACATTATTTAATATGAAAATGTGCTATATAAATAAATGTCGTTGCTGTTGTATTTTTCTTGGCCTGCCAGACCTGGGTTTAACAGCAACTGTGCCTGTGGCCTTTCATTTCCTGATTAAATTCCTTACAGTTGAAACTGACAGTTTAAACCTCTGAGATAGCTTTTTGTAGCCTTCCCCTAAACCATGATACTGAACAATTTTTTTTATTTCAGATCTTTTGAGAGTTGCTTTGAGAATCCCATGCTGTCACTCTTCAGAGGAGAGTCAAAGGGAAGCACAACTTGCAATTGACCACCTTAAATACCTTTTCTCATGATTGGACACACCTGTCTATGAAGTTCAAGGCTTAATGAGCTAATCCAACCAATCTGGTGTTGCAAGTAATCAGTATTGAGCAGTTACATGAATTCAAATCAGCAAAATTACAAGGGGACCCACAATTTTAAACATTTATGCACAAGTTGGAACACCACCATACTCAAAGTAATTTCTGTATGTTGCAATAAACCCATAACTGAAAAGCAATAATAGTATTTTTACATACCCAAGGATGTCTTCTATTAAATAAATCATACGTTTCAATGTTGTCTGCTGGGTTTCATTAGTAAAATATGCAATTTGCACACGTATATACTAGGGTGAGCAGCACATCACAGCTGAGTGAATCTGCTTTTATCAAAGATCCCACCTATGTCATGCCACATACTGTGCAAAAATCCTTACCATTGGATACCTGAGTTTCAGACCTTTTCAGTGATTCATAGTAGTCTATGATTGGTCACTTGTACTATATGTCCCATCTATGCATAAAAGACAAGAAAGATATTGCTTATGTGACAGCTTATCTTTAGGCATTTTCACACACTGTTATGCACAAACCTCTGTGAGTCTACATGGGAATTGTTTGTTTGATGTGAAACAAGACTAAAATTTGTACTGGAGAAATGTCTTCATCTTCAAAAAAATAATATGTACGGTTGAAGAAGTTCTAGAAATTTTATAGAATGCTAATGAAACAGAATATGAAGATCTTGAGTCACAATTTGACTCTTTCTAGAACAACACATTTGCTGAAGGACTTCTCTGGGGCAACTGCAACAGAAGGCAGGAGAAGATGTGTGAATTACAGCACAAAAACCCATTATACAGAATAATGACCATTTCATTGATATACACTCCAGAATATGCAGAATAGGTTCACAAGATCTGATCCATCATATGCTGAAAAGTTAAAGGAGGGCCATGGAGTCCAAATGGGTCTAGTGAATTCCAACAATCCTTCCAGTGTGGTGAACACGGCCTTATCGCAGCTGGATTCCTCCAGCGGTACCTGCCAGTACCTCTTCGTGTAGTCCAGGTAGTAAATATACAAGGCTTGCCCAACAATACATGGCATTGGGTATGCATCAAACTTGGAAATCTTATGCAATTGTCTAAAATCTATACAAAACAGAATGGAGACATCCAGTTTTAGCACCAGAACAACTGAACTGTGCCATTTGCTTTGACTTTCACAAATCGCAGCCAATCTGAGACTCTGCTTCAACTCATCAAGTAATACAGTCCTCTTTTCTTCCAGTATACTATACGGGCATATCTGTACCTTAACTTTAGGCTCAGTCACAATCTTGTGTTCAGTAAGTTCAGTACAGCCAGTTAAGGAAAAAAACATATTAGAGTTCCTTCCGATCAGGGACAGTAATTCAGCCTTCTAAGTGTCTGTCAAATCATCAATACCAACCTCAGTCTGAGAGACTTCAGCAGCATTAGGGTCATGCCAATGCTTCAAAAGATTAACACGTAAGATTTCAACAGGCTTTTTCTGGCCAGGAATCCTAACCTTATTGTTTGCTGAGCCCATTTGTTCCTCCACTACCACAGGATCCAGTCATTTCAAAAGAACCATATGTGGGTCAGACAGACAAAACAAGCACCTGATAGTCTTTTATGAATTAGCGAAGTTTACTTTTCCTTTGATAATTATGTTTTTGTGTCTCCTGTTTGCACTGCTGATGCTCCCCAGCAATAAAGGACAATTTAGAAATTTGTTCCTGGAGTGAAACAACCCAATCGACAAATCTCACCCCATGAGTTTCTATGTGAAGCCCTATTCATTCTTCCTGAAAAATATCAACAACCGTTGTTGTCGCCAGCTAAGTAAAAGCTTAGCCAGTAGATGCATGAAGAGATTCACAAACAGTGAACATGCCAAAGGGAAACACCATGTCCCAGGATTTTGGGTTGTCATGAGGCATAAGCCTAATAATTCTGCTTTAAAGTCTTGTTAAATCATTCAGTCAGGCTATTCGTCTGAGGATAAGAAACAGCAGTGCTCAATTGTTTAATTGCAAGGTTCTCACATAGCTGTTTCATGATGCAGGAAGTAAAGAGAGTCACTTGATCAGTTAAAATCGCTCATGCAATGACAATACTATTGAAAACCTCTGACAGAGCCTTTGCTACAGCCTGCAGCCAGTGGCCACCTTGAGATATTTTGTTGTGTAATCAACCAACACAAGCATATACTGATATCCATTCTTACTCTTGAGAAGTGGACCAACAATGTCTAACCCAGCAGTTCTGAAAGGGATATCCAAAATAAGCATCAGTGAAAGGGGAGCCTTGGAGGGTCTATGAGAAGAGACAACTTGACAGTCAGGGCAAGTCCTACAAAACTGCTCCACATCTCTGCCCCTATTCAGCCAATAGATGACCCCCCAAGACATATGTGTGGGCAATTTGCAACACCGTCTTTCTGTGACTGGTTAGGACCACCAACAGTTCATTCAACCAACCCTCCCTATATGAGATGCCATTCTTAACTAAAAAGTGTGGAGTTTTGAAACTAGAGCCTTCCTGCTCTTTATAGTAACAATCATCTATGATAAGTGCTTGCTCAAATGTAAAATCTAAGCTGCAGTCATCTTGTTGCAAGCGTGCAAACTCTGTCTGTGTGTCAGCCTCTGCTTCCCCAGAGCCCAATGCAGCATCCCCCTCTTCCTAGCCATTGGTTCTCCAGTGCCTGCATGAAGTGCAGGGCCGTCCGCTCCCATATCTCTCTCTGAAACCTCTCTGACCACACTACCACGCCCCACCCGAAGATGCGAGTGTTGCCATTATTTATTTATTTAAGACTTGCCAACCAGCCATGGACCTCACTTTACTACAGGGCCCCGTGCCCTCTACTGGATGCCACCAAATTGGGACCCCATCCCTTCTCCAGCTCTCATTGCCTCTCTCTCCCTCTCCACAGTTCCTCATCTGAGCTCATCACCTGCTGAGAGCAGATCCACCTTCAGCCCTCCATCCTGCTCTTCTCAAACTAATCAGCAGTCTGGATGCTGCCCAACTTGTCTTCCTCATGCTTTACCTTTCACAACCAGCAATGGCTTTCTTTTTACTTTCCTTCTATTTTCATTCTCTGTCCCTTATATGCACTAACCTACTCCCTTTAGCGCATATGTTTGTGCTCAGCCAGTCCCTCCTGATTATTGCCCAACTGCTGTCTGGCAATTGACAATTAACACCAGCACACACTGGCACATGTGCCTCCACACCAACCTGAACAACAGTGATGTGCCGCAACCACTAAAATGATTAAAACGAAGTAATAATTAAAACAATTCATACCCTGTCTGACTAAAGGGAGGAAAACAAGAAAAACCCCAAAGCGACACAGAGAAAAGGTGCAGTGGTGTACAGACTCTAACTGGACGGCATTCAGTCTTAGTGTTCTGGGGTTGGCATTATTTGTACCTGTGATTATCATTTTGAAAATAAAACACAAACAAGCTTAGGAGTCCCATATTTTGTTAAACAAAAAAGAGAGATAACTTTAAATGGTTACACCAACAAAATTTAATTCATATACAGAAATTCTAACCCATTCAAGAGAGGAGTTTCATACCTTTGAGATACAATGGATGGATCCAGTGAATAGGCATGTTCTTGCAGACCTCAAAAATTTTGGAGTCCAAGAGAAAAGCCCGGTTCTCAATTGGTTCTTCAGCCGGAACCCACACTTCTGAATTGTCCAAGTTCATTTTGGAAGTTTCCTCTTCCTGTTAATATTGATACATAAAAATAAAATATGTAACAGCATAACCATGTTACATATACCAAGCAAATTAAAAAAAAAACTGGTTCACATTGAGTTTCTTGTTTCCCCTCAGCTATGATCTGTGCAAAACCAAGAACATGAAGGAAAGGAGGCCAAAAATAAATAAATGTGTTTTCAGGAATTTCTGTATTGTATTACCAATTGTGATGCCCAGGAAACACACTGAGCTATACTGTACAGTATATAATCATATATAATTAGTGCCTCTAAACTACAGGAACTTACTAAAAATAAAAACAATAGTCTAACAATGCAGCAGCAAAATATAATGTTTTATGTTGAGGGATGCAATGCATTTGGAAGAAATAAAACATTAACCAAGGTTTCCATTCTAACACCTACAAGTGTTTCACCACTAGTTTAAATCAATATTAAGTAAGAGCATCAACGATAATATGGAACATGTAATGCATTATAATTGATCCATTATCTGTACATCAGGGTCATCAGGAATCAACAAAATGTACCCAGACAAAAAACATTTTTTGTCCAAAACATGTTTGATATGTTAATTTCATGTTAGTGATTGAATGTTCCTACTCCTATATATAAGAGTAATATCTGAGGCCCTTATGATCAAATATCATGCCTTTTGAACTGCCAGCACACTTTCTCTGCTCACTTCCCAGAGACATCACTGTTTTTGAACTGCTTTCTGTACCATGGACATCATCAAAGTGATAGATTTCTTCTTACTCTATTAAAGATGATACCATGTCCACTTTGACCTTATTATCTCTGTGCCATTTTAATTGTTGGCATTGTGAGAATTGCTGCAACAACAATAAAAACTTTGACTTTACTCCAATACCAGTTAACATTTTCATTCATATTATGTTTGGCATTATCCACACACATTGGAAAGCTAACATGTCGAACGTCGATTCTTAATGATTGAGACAGCATTTATTTAAGAACTCTTGTCATCCAAATTGTAAATGCAGCACCCTATACCTCATTTCACCATATCCCCTTGATATAGGCTAGGGTTGTATGTGAAAAGCAGTAGGTGAGTTTATTTCATGAGGCAGACGGAGTCCTTTAATATGGGAGTTTCCACAATCTATTGACCTTGTCAGGAAACACTTTTTAATGAGGTACTATATAACTGGGCTTGATTTACCTAGCACTTTATTATGTTGGCTTACTCTTAGCCTTCACACAACTTCTGATTAGTTGTCTTTCATTAACTATTTCTCTATAGTTGTGGAGAATTAGGCCATTTAGGCCTACTCTCAGAATTAGACCAATTAAACTAATTAGGCCTACTCCCAGAACCTTTATGGAAAACCAAATCAGTACATCTACTCGTGGCTGTACATGCATTTTTGCTAAATTATTATTTTTGAAATAAAGATCTGCCTCTTCTCCTCATTTATTGGATAAGAACATTAGAACAAACTAGATGAGAGCAGGCCATTCAGTCCAATAAAGCTCGCTAGTGCTATCCAATTAATTCCCCTAAAAAAGATCAAGTCGAGTTTTGAAAGTTCCTAACGTCTTACTGTCTACCACAGTACTTGGTAGCTTATTCCAAGTGTCCGTGGTTCTCTGTGCAAAATCTACCCTTAAGTTTCCAACTGTGTCCCCTTGTTCTTGATGAGTTTGTTTTTAAAATAACAGTCCACTGTACTAATTCCCTTCATAATTTTAAACAGTTCAATCATGTCACGTCTTATTCTTCTTTTGCTTAAACTGAAAAGGCTCAGCTCTTTTAATCTTTCATCATAATTCATCCCTGTAGCCCTGGCAAGAGCCTAGTTGCTCTTCTCTGGACCTCTTCTAGCGGTGCTATGTCCTTCTTGCAGCCTGGAGACCAAAACTACACACAGTACTCCAGATGATACCTCACCAGTGTGTTATAAAGATTGAGCAAAACCTCCTTTGGATTTGTACTTCATACATCGTGCTATATAACCTAACATTCTGTTTGCCTTCTTAATGGCTTCTGAACACTGTCTGGAAGTTGATATCATAGAGTTCACTATGACTCCTAAATTCTTCTTATAAGGTGTACTCTTGATTTTCAGACCTCCCATTGCGTATTCAAACCTAACATTTTTACTTCCTATGTGTAATACTTTACATTTACTGACATTAAATTTCATCTGCCACAAATCTGTCCAAGCCTGTATGCCTTCCAAGTCCTTCTGTAATGATTCAATGGATTCCAGATCATCCACCAATCCACCTGTCTTGGTATCATCTGCAAAGTTAACCAATTTGTTACTTATATTCCTATCCAAATCATTTATATATATTAAAAATAGCAGCGACCCTAGCACTCACCCTTGTGGAACAAAATTCTTTAACATCAGCCAATTCTGATAAGGTTCCTTGCACCATCACCCTCTGATTCCTGTGTCTGAGCCAATTCTTCATCCATCTAAAAACATCACCCTGAACTCCCACGTTTTTTAGTTTAATGCCCAACCTCTCATGTAGTACCTTATGAAATGTTTTCTGGAAGTCCAGATAAATAATATCAAAAGCTCCAGTTTGATCATACCCTTTAGTTGCTTCCTCGTAGAATTCCAGCATGTTAGTAAAACATGACCTCCCTCTTCTGAACCCATGTTGACTGTTCAGAAAAACTCCTGTACTTGCCATGTGCTGCTCAATCTCATCCTTAATAGTTCCTTCCATTAATTTTCCTGTGATTCACATTTAGCCTACTGGCCTATGGTTGCTTGGATCTGCCCGGTCACCCTTTTTATGTAATGGGATAGCATTTGCCATTTTCTAATCCTTTGGAATTTCCCCAGTGTGCAGTGACTTCCTAAAAATATGTGTCAAGGGTTTATATATGTACTCACTAACCTCCTTAAGAACTCGAGGGTAAATATTATCGGGTCCTGGTGATTTGTTTGATTTCAGCCTATTTAATCTGAGCAGCACTTCTCCCTCTACAATTTCCAAATCAATCAAAACCTCCTTAGCAGTCCCATTTACTGCTGGGAGGTTATCTACTTTCTCACTTGTGAAGACCTTAGAAAAATGCTTATTTGAAGCATGCACTATTTCACTGTCTGTATTTTTTAATTCCTCTTTACTATTCTTGATGCACTTCACCTCCTCCTTGACTGTTCTTTTACTAGTGAAATACTGAATCTATTTGGACCATCTTTCGCCTAATCTGTTATATTCCTCACCAACTTTCTTTTAGCCTCCCTAATATCCTTCTTAATTGCATGTGGTAAGTAAAATATTAAAAAATAACTTTTAGGTGGAATAATCCTTCAAATTTCACTCAGGTCTCTTCCTATGAAAAATTGTTATATATGTCTGTGTCTTGCTTAATTATAGCAAATAGTTATAGCAAATAGCAATGTGTCACTAGTCGATTTTATTGTTAAGTACATTGACGTACAGTATATTAAGGTGGGAGGCATGCCTCTGTGTCTGATGTTATTTTCACCGCGCTGACTTTGGATACAAGGCACCGCGTCTGCATTGCTGCATTCCATGTGCAGCACAGAGAGAAAGCCTAGCTGCATGCCAGCAGCACACAGGGACATGCCTTTGTGTCATTTTCACCTTGGTGAAGCACCATGTAATCTACCCTAAGCTAACCGAACCTCAAGTAACCTAATCTAACATTAGCATAATGTATGAATCACATAAATTAATAACAATTATTGAAATATTGTAATAATAATACATTATTAACAATATTAATACTCTAATATGACCTTATTTTCATGTATTGAACCTCTATGGAGTCTCTGTTTTTAAAGAGCTACATCGTTATTCAGGATGTGGTTAATTTCAAAAGTAAGAGTAACTTAACAATAATTGTTAGCATTTCAGGCTGGAACATACTGTTTAAGAAAACTTGAAGTGTTAAAGTAAAAAAAAGGAATATTTACGTATTAGAAGAAAAAAAAATCCATTCTTTTTACTGAATTTTAACTAATTCCTGATATGAACAGTACAATGGTGCAATGGTCAGCATTGTTGTCTTTTAATCCCTAATTGCTTACTGACTGTGTGGTGTTTACATGTTCTTCCTTCTTTTGCTTGGGTTTCTCTAGGTGCTAAACTTTTGCTCTTGTATCCCAAAGACAGACATCTAAGGGTATTTGATGACTAATTTGAGTAGGAACTGTGAAGGTTGTTTCTCTCTATCTATATCTGGTCCCTGTCTTGTGAAAATTGCTGCTGTGATAGTGTCTGTCTCCCTCTAGTCTATAATTGGATTAAGGTTTCAAAATGAGATGGATAAAGAGGTCCTGGCAAAATAATGATTGAAAAGTGTTAGTATTGTTTGCTCGTTATGCCTCAATACAGTAGTGCCACTCAAAATCATAGCAGTCTCCAGTTCATCCATTCACACAGAGATGGACAGACCTGCTTAATCCACTTCAAGTTCACATTGGTCCAGACCAATTGGTTCTGTTACTGAGAAATCTGAGATCCCATTACCCCCCTTTATGGTTAAGAACATCTTTTCTGATAAAGGTTTCCACTAATCTAGGACAAGTAACTCACAGCTGCTATAAAGCTACATTCTGAACTACCTCTGTGAAATGCACTATATAAAGTAAATCCTGAAAATTGATCACCAGTATAATAATTATAGTGAAGCTTTCCTCAGAGCTTTTTTCCACAAGATTTAATGTATTTGGCACATAGAGACAGGAGTAAGGAGTACATTAGGTAAACATTTTTGTGTTGTCTATTAAATGAAATGAAGTTATGCATTTTAATGCATTCTTGTTTACTATGGCAACAGATAGAGGCACAGTGTGGCATGTTTCTTGAACAAGAAAGTAAGAATTTCACAGTATTTTGTACATGCGATAATGCTACTACTACTAGTATCACTGCTACACTCATTCACACCCAAACTAACCTGCATAACTTTCGGATGAATACTGGGCAATCAATCCATCTTTCCACCTTTCCATCATTTTTCTAATCTTCTTCACAAGTTAAGAGTTGTGGATGGCTAGCAACACTGGACACAAGTTGAAGACAAACCCTTGACAGGTGAAAACTTGATGATAGGATGCACTTTCACACTGAATTACACACACTCAAACTACTCTACACATCATTGGGATGAAAGCTGAACTACTTAAAGAAACACCCATGTAGATGAGGAAGAACATTCAAGGTCCACACAAACAGTAACCAGGCAGGGGTCTGAAAGAAGTGCTAAGCAACACATCAATGTGCTGCCAGTTAATTTAAACCCATAGTCATTTCAAATACATTTTTAAACATGTTTTAAAGATTGATGGTGGAATGACAGCTCACTAATGCTGACACACTTCCCATTTAATTAAGCACAGAAGTGGAAACTGCTGCTAGTACACATTTAAAAATGAATAATATTGATTTTTTTTTCAGCAAAGACTATTCTTTACATTTTTGGAACCCCACAGAAATACCAGAAAAATAACTTCTGAATAAATACCAAAGGAATCAAAAAGAATTTTATCCCAGAGTGAAGCAGTAAAGATTCAGATTGCATAGGCAGTGAGCAGTTTCTGATGGTTGATTTATGCTGTCAGAATTAAGAGTGCGCTTTTAAGCTTTCCCTAAACAATTAAAGTACTTTATAATACAGTTCACCCACAACTCAAAGGAAAAGTGAATGAGGAAAAAACTAATGACAATGAAAGTGCATTCAGGAATGTTGAAGTGCAAGAAATTAAGTCAAGTACAGGAAATTAACCTCAGACAGGTTGGTGCAATTGTTTGATACTGTATACTTATTATTTAATGTAATGTTAAACAGGAAGTAAAAAGCATTAGGCTGAAATCCAGTCAAGAGACGGTGCTTTGTGTATATATAATGTGCACCAGCTCACCCAGCATGTTTTGCCTTCTAAAATATTTTCATCATTCTGGCCACAACTCAGGGCTACTTAGTAAAAAATGGGCAACATCACACCTATGCAAATCATCTTCTTCCTCTTTTGGCTGCTTCTGTTAGGGGTTGCCACAGCGGATCATCTTATTCCATATTTTCCTGTCCTTCACATCTTGCTCTCTCACACCCATCACCTGCATGTCCTCTCTTACCACATTCATAAACCTTCTCTTATGCCTTCCTCTTTTCATTTTGCCTGGCAGCTCTTTAACATCCTTCTCTCAATATACTCATCATCTCTCCTCTGCACATGTCCAAACCAACGCAATTTCGCCTCTTTGACTTTGTCTCCCAACCGTCGAACCTGAGTTGACACTCTAATGTACTTGTCCCTAATCCTGTCCATCCTCATCACACCCACTACAAATCTTTACATCTTTAACTCTGCTACCTCCAGCTCTGTCTCCTGCTTTCTGGTCAGTGCCACCGTCTCCAACCCATATAACATTGCTGGTCTCACTACCGACCTTCCCTTTCACTCTTGCTGATACCCGTCTGTCACAAATTACTCCTGACACTCTTCTCCACCCATTCCACCCTGCCTGCACTCTTTTTTTCACTTCTCTTCCACAATCCCTGTTACTCTGTACTCTGTACTGTACCCTGTTATTCACACCTATGTAAATACATATAGTATATTCACTCAGAAACCTGCGTGAGGGTCACTGGGGACAGAGTATTACTTGAAAACACAGGTGCAAAGCAATAATCAATCATTGATCGAAGTGCCATTATTAAAGAGGGCTACCATAACATAATTTAGAAGGGTAAGGGTCAGAGACTATCTTGGTAGGGAAGGAGTCAATTCTAAATGGAATGCATGGCTAATTATTTAATCATTCACATTCACACAGGGCTAATTTGGAATCACTAAATCTAAAGCATTCATCTTTGATATCCATCCATCCATTTTCCAACCCGCTGAATCTGAACACAGGGTCACGCTGGAGCCAATCCCAGCCAACACAGGGCACAAGGCAGGAACCAATCCTGGGCAGGGTGTCAACCCACCACAGGACACACACAAACACACCCACACCCCAAGCACACACTAGGGCCAATTTAGAATTGCCAATCCACCTAACCTGCATGTCTTTGGACTGTGGGAGGAAACCGGAGCGCCCGGAGGAAACCCACGCAGACACGGGGAGAACATGCAAACTCCACGCAGGGAGGACGCGGGAAGCGAACCCAGGTCCCCAGGTCTCCCAACTGCGAGGAAGCAGCGCTACCCACTGCACCACCGTGCCGCCCCATCTTTGATATGTGAGAGGAAAATCCAAACACAGGGAGAAAATACCAAATCAACACAGACATGGGATTTGAATTCTGCATGTTGGATCCAACCCCTGCACAACCATACCACTCATTAGAGAAAGTTATTATATAAAATTGTTTGCTCATTAAGAGTAAGTAGGATATTACAAAGTGAAAATGTACCCTGCACAGTATCATCATGGTCTTAGGAACGATATTGCAATAAAAATAGGGAAATAATTAACCTTGTCAAATTATGCTTTTCTTGTTAATACTGTATTAGTTTTGTCTTCTGTAATTCATAAAACTTTATATTATTTGGATAAAAACATGTAGACATGAGTCATTTTTATATCTTTAGAATAAAAGCGTCAGAGCTCTACTGATGTAATTGGGTTGTAACTGAAAACCACCAAAATGAACTTTTGACTAATCTTCAGTAATGAAAGGTACAAGTTTACAACAATGTTTTTTAAATGTTGAAAGGTTAAGAGCCACACTAATCCACTAATCAGAGTGAACACTGCCAGACCTGCAGGTTCAGATCCCAGACTGTCATATTGCATCCTTCAGAGACATATTTAATTTGCCTGCTTTTTAACTATTAAAATAAGAACAATGAAAGTTGGAAAAAAAGATCTGTAATTCAGTGGTTGTCAAACTCAGACCTGGGGACCAAATGTAGCTACACGATTTTGTACCAAGTAACATCTGTTTTTAACCGGACCCCTACCTTAATTAAACAGTCTGTTATTTTCCCAGTTACAATGACCTGGTGTCAATCCAGTATTTACAAACTTGGGTTTGTTCATTTTTTATTGGAATTCAGGAAGCATTTATGTATAGGGAGAATTTAGTGGGTTTTTTTTGTTTTGGGTTTTATGATTTTAATCATGATTTTCATTCTGCTTTTCTGGATATTCTGGTTATTTAAGCTGTTATTTACTAATCAAGCAGGTTAGTGGGTCTGACTCTCAAATACTGTGGCTGTGGCATTCCAGCTTTTATCCTTAAATGCTATTATTATTCTACAATGAAGAGTGCAAAGTCCACAAAACGGTCAATTAATAAGAAAATGACAAAAGACAGTTATTCACTTAAAGCTATGGCAAAATACAGATATTTCTCAAAAACATAAATCTTGCACTTCTGAGCTAATCAAAATACAGAATAAGAAAATAACTAAAGCCCAGATTATGGGAATAGTTAGAGGTAAATGGCTCAATAATTGCGAAGCTGGTTGGAATGAAAACTTTCATCCACAATGCGCTCCCAGGACTAGGCTTGACAACCACCATTGTAATCGATTCACATGCATTCTCGATGATCTAAAAATTACGTTATTCATGCCAATTTTTAAAATAAGATAGACTTTCTTGTCTTCCTGACCAAGAAACACACCCTGTCTGTTTTAAAGAATTGTATGTTGGTATCATGCTAATATAAAGAACAGCGATATGTAAAGAAAAAAAATGATTGTCTTAATATACTGTACCATCCAAGAGAAAATCCTATTATCAAAGTAAAATGCAGTGCTGCTGCACAGTACAATGAGAAAATCGTTCAGTTATTTGCAGCAATTCGGGGCAAATGTCAGCAAACTGCTAGGTGTTGTGGCAATGAGTATTGACTTGAGCACAGATGTAAAATGTAGCTGACACTGGCAATGTCAGAGAAATATTCAAGGGAATCAAAAAGGTTTATGGTCCAGGCCAGAGCAAAACAACTTTATTTAAATTTAACAATGAAGGAAATGATTATTGATGTCAACAAAAAGATGGAGTGCTAGGTTTTGCACTCCTCAGTGCTTTACTTGAGATAGAATATTGTGTCAGCGCAGCATTGAGCACAGACCAAAGTCTTCTGAGTATGGAAGAACTGGATGTAGGACCAACTCATAGGAAACTAATCAAAGCTATAGATCTTAAAGGCTCAGGAAAGGCACCTTGAAAGTGACAGTATTCCCCAGAGCTGACGAAGAGCTGTAAAACACTGATTGTTCTCTGCATAAACTATCCTGTTAATGCTAGAAAGAAGGGGGGTTTGGAAAAAAACATGTGAAATGGCAGAACTGGTATGTTATACAAAACCTGGTGACACAAGTGATTGTAGAAACTACAGAGGTAGTTAAAACCTATTATCAACAGCAAGCTTTGGGGATGTTTCATACAGGTCAGAGTTCAGTTAACAGCTGAACAACTCTACCCTGAGATATAGATGTATGTACTGAACTCATTAAAGTCTTTGACTTGGCTCGCTTTTAAAATCTGTGTGCAACATTTGAATAATTGTGACAATAATAGGCCATCTGGGCCATTTACCTAGACTGTCCAAAATAACATCATGTTGAGATATGAAAGTCCATAAAGCCCTACTCTTTATTAGACTACTTGGTTTCAAGGCAACTCAGGCCCCTTCTTCAGGCAAGATGTAATCACAAGATGTAATGATTACATCTTGCCTGAAGAAGGGGCCTGAGTTGCCTCAAAAGCTTGCATATTGTAATCTTTTTAGTTAGCCAATAAAAGGTGTCATTTTGCTTGGCTTTTCTCTACATTCATAATGGCTAACACAGTACAACACCCTAGTACTACTAGACTACTTGGTAAATTATTCCATGTGTCCATTATTCTATGCATGTACAATCCTAACGTTTGTACGAAATACTGCCCTACCATGTTTCCACGCTCTTGCTGAAGAATTTATCATAAAGTAACAGTTCAGTTCACCTCTTTAGCTCTGCTTGCTTAAACTGAAAAGGTTCAACTCCTTCAGTGTCTCTTTATAGCTCATACCTCTCAGTCCCAGAAAAATCCCAGTTGATCTCCACTGGACTTTCTGTATCACTTCTTCATCTTGTTTTGTGGACTAAATCACCCTTTTGGGAAATTTTGGCTCCAGTTATTAAAACATATAATTGGGTCACCTTCCATGCAAAGTATGATGGGAAACTGTTCAATCTGCTGTCCAAGAGCAAGGACTAGGGCTCATGTAGGCCTAATGAGGAACTTGCATTTTGATCATGATATCAGCAGGTATAAATGAACTGCTTCTTTCAGGCCTATAAAGACTTTGAGCTGACCATCATCCGGACAAAAAAAAAACAATATAATGAAACAGAATGTTAGTATGCCTCCAACTGAAAATCATTCTCCAGTTCATTCTCAGTCTTAGTGTGTGCTAAGATGGCTCTGGCTGTGTTATCATCACACTCAGGTAAGACAGTGGATCCAACACTATAAATGCTAAGTAGGAAAAACAAAACAGTTTTAGCTTGTGCTGCTTTCAAAGAAACCTCAGCATTTACTTGGCTGAGTTACCAACAGCGAGATCTCCTCACATACTTATATATTGTACCATGTAATGTATACCTTGCTAACGAAATGCTTTCTCCAATAGCTGGGAGGCGTTGACATATTCAAGCTAGCTGAATTCCAAAAGCCATACTTTATTGAGAATTTTTCACTGGATTAGGTCAGTAAGTTGACTAATGTGAACACCAAGCATATTTAAGGTGTTGCAGCAAATGTTACCAGGAGGATACTCTATCTGCATAACAACCTCAAAAAAAGAAAAAAGAAGCTTCAGTGTTTGTCTTGAAGAAAAGTGCGCTTACACTAATAGTCAATTATAATCACCTTATAAATCGTCTGCCTAACTGTTTCACTATCAACTTACAGTATAAAACTCTTTCATGATTTCCGAGAAAAAAGTTCTTTTAGCAACCGATATATAACCCACATTTACAAAATAATCATATTTCATGCTATATATCCAAAACATTTACAACTAAATGCAGTTTACACAACTTTGCAAGCCCAATAAGAGTGTCAGTTTATGACTGTGCTCACTTTGTAGGTGAAAATTCGAAAAGTCCTTTTTGCAGAACTTAATTTTTTCATTTTAGACTGTTCAGCCATACCATAGTTTCATATATATTGTCATATAATGGGCTCTTCAACTTCCTAAAAAAATCAATTTGTCCTCCCAAAGCTGTGAGCTCAGTGGAAGTCATATAATTCAATACAACAATGTTTTGATAAATGACCACCCTATTAGCACATTACAGTCTTATTATTTTTGCAGTTCTTATTTAAATTGCACCTTGCTTTTTTAAATACCGCCCACATAAAAGATAAATGTGGTTTTGTGTCTGTAGAGTGCATGTACTTAAGTTATTGAAATCATGAATCCAACCAAATTAATAATTTTTCCCTGTGGTCCATTTTTTAAAATTATCAGTAGTAAACTCTTAGAGCACAAACACAGAGCTTAGGCTGCATTTATTATTTGTACATAGTTATGTAGAACATTAGTGTTTTATTGCCTTTAATAAATTATGTAGGATTACAGAAACATAACAAAACAATAAGTACCTGATTGCTTTCTGTGCACCGCCATGAACTCGGGAGCAGAAGTTTTAAGTGACTTGTTTTTTTCTTCAGCCCAGTAAATGGGCTCCGAAAGCAATTTTTTTTGCCAGAGATCTCATACACCTCCATAAAAGTTCACTTGTCTCTGTTTTTGACATACAGGGGTGTCATCTATGGCATCTCCAACTAAAGCAGTCTTCTGGCTTCCTCGTGCCAAACATGTTTTTAAAGGTCAAGTTGACTGCAATCAGTTCACAAAGTGGAGAGCTTAGCCAAATGATCTGACTTCAACATTGACAGTGTTCTCCCTGCTGCCTTCTGCATATGAGGAAGAATAACAATAATCTTGACATAAGACTTTCTGTCCAAAGTCTCCTTAGCAAATTAACTCAAAAAGGTACAAATATCCAGTCATGCCTACAGAACCAATTAATTCTGGGTTTGTTCAAGAATATGATGAGTTTAATCATGTAACATCACATCAGGCTGCTCCCTCCATCTACATCTACATATATACTAAAAAAATTAAGGGTGCATATCGGATCTCAGTAAACATAATATTCTAATGGAAACGTTTTACTGAGTAATACTGTGTAATTCTTTCAGAACAAGTCAATGGAAACCAAAATCACTGGATTTCACTGGATTCATCACATCAATCAACAAATCAAAGTCAAAAACTGAAATCAAAGGCTGATCCAACTTTCTTGAATTTCATCACAGCAACCCATAATGTGACTCAGTAGTGTGTATGGCTCCCATATTCCTGTATGCACTCCTGACAATGTTTGGGTATGCTGGTCATGGAAAAATCCTTCACAAGATTTCAGTGAAAGAGCCTCAGTGGAAATAGTTATAGTCCTGGACTCACGAATGTGGGGCAGGCATAGTACAGGCGAGAGTGAGATGCAGCATGAATGAGATTATTTCTCCAAAATACTATTTAATAGACCACCCAGCAGTTGCCTGGGATGTGTGACTTTTGAATCTCAGGCAAAGCAAGGTCAGAAAAGTCTAGCAAGAAGATAAAAACTCCCACTCAAACTCCCTTTAAAAGAGTGGGCAGTGTACAGTTTTCCTAAGAGACCTTATCCTGAAGAGACTGCTGAAGGCTCAGTGATGCAGAGACACCAAGGGCTAACAAATGGAGTTTGTTGATTGCAGTGATTGGAAGAGATTCTAGTTGGGAGGTTTAAATCTGTGTAGAATGAAGAGGAAACTCAGAAGAAAAATCACATTAACAGAAAAAGTAAAATAGGGAGAAAGGTCGGAGATATGAAAGGAAGTGCTTTGGTGGTAATTTGGAACACACAATTGAATGAGCCATTCCATTAGGCAGACAGGGCTACAAGGCCAGAAAGAAGGCCCAGAGAGTCAGCAGGGTTTACTTTTCCCCCTTTGCTTTGTACTCTGTGTTTTTAGTCATTTACACTTTGTTCCCCATTTTGAGGATTATGACAAACAAGTGCATCATTTTGGTAGTTTTGGCTACCTTCTTAATATTTTCGGTATAAGCGGTTGCCTTTAGAGTGCTGACTTCTGTTACAACAGCAACAAGTTAATTAATGGAAAGTTTATGAGCAGCAGGTTCTTCCACTCAGATAAATGGCCAATTATCGATTTGGTTGCTTAGTCCTTATTGTGCACACTACTGGTTACATTTAGTGACAAGTACAAACAAAACTACAAAATGACTGAAGATGGTGACAAAATGTGCACTGCATTATGCCTCAGCATTAAGTAACAGGTAATCACTCATTGTCAAAACTAGTTTTCTTCATTAACAGGGGAAAACATAACTCACTGGAAGAAGATTAATTGAAGTTCAATTAAGAACATTTAGGGATGTTTATGTGTATGTTCTTATCTGAGATTGCCATTGCCTAAAGCTTGCCTATAACATATATGGTATTTGTCATTTTCTTTTTATTTGTGAATTTGTTTTTACTGTAACCTAAAACATGGCGTAACTTGAATCATGTAATAATCTGTGCACTTTATGTTTATCACTTTCCTACTAATTTGCAATATGTATAGGATAATTAACTACTTATTAGCAGTATTTCTTATTAATGTCTATGAATCTAGAAATCTCTTTGGTCTAGACGAACTGGAGAAATACAACAGAGAGTTCACTTTCTGCTCTCCATTAGAGCTACTGAATTAATAAATATACTGAACCCATTGTAGATTTACTTCAGAACATTTATTTATAAATAATTCTTAACAGTGGTTTATATATTTTTCATTACTGCCATGATATTTGAACCATTAACGGACCATTGACCATAGTAAGGGTATCATCATTCTGCAATATTTTACTGCCAGGTGGAGTGGTGGCTCTGAGGCTAGGGATCTGCACTGGCAATTGGAAGGTTGCTGGTTCGAATCCTATAAATGCCAATGGGGACTCTGCTCTGTTGAGCCCTTGAGCAAGGCCCTTAACCTGCAATTGCTGAGTGCTTTGAGTAGTGAGAAAAGCACTGTATATTATTAATTATTATTATAATTATTATTATTACCTGCAAGCTAAAAATTCTTTTCCATATGAAGAACATGATAACACAAAATGTCTTTGTGTTTATTGACTTTTCCCTTGTTCTCTAATGGAATCAGAAGGCCTATTGTACACTGTGCTTGAAAAATAAATCTAATGCTATAATAGAATCATCTGAACCTTCACTGTAGGAAACATGACACACTTGACTTTTTTTCCACTGCTCAGTAGACCTCTGCTTGTGTTCTTTGCATAACTTAACTTCCAATACACCTTTTTAAGTATAATAAGGGTATTTACAGAACAAATCAATCCTGACATTTCTCTGTCAATTCCTGCTTCCCCCTTCTTTGACTTACCTTGCATCTCAAATCAAACTTAAGGAGTTTTCATTTTCTCCCATATTTAACATGTAACGTTTTTTTCCCCAGTTTCCATGTCACCATCACCTTAAAAAATCCTTCATTTAAAGTTCATCAATAAAGCTCTTGCTTCATGTGCTCCACAACTCATTCCTCTATCAGAGTCAAAGATAATCTCTTTAGAATCATGCTTGCCAACATAATGAGCAACTTCATTCACTCAGCTTTTGTATACATGTACTTAAGCATGATGGGATGTCAATTCCTAATGAAAAAATCTATTCACACTTGTCTTTATATTTACACCAATCAAAAATTCTATATTATAAAATAATTGCTATGAAAGTAATAATTTGGAACACGCACAGGTTTGTTCTCCAACATAGTATATATTTGAAATCTTCTTGTGTCAATGTTTCATGGTGTTTTTCACTTTACAATGTATCACCTGCTTCGGTGCACATTAAAAAGTCAGATGTTTTCAGTAAACAAATGCTTAATAAAAGAAAAGTTATATGCTAATACTGGAGTAGAAGCAAAAATACATGCAACAAATTAAAAGCAAATTCTGAAATTCTCTGAATAAGAGCGCCTCAAGGTTTTTGAAATCTTCACGATTCTGACCTTGTTAAATACTTCATTCATTTCAGCAGCAATTTTGTGACAGGCTTAGATAAACTGACTTGAGGTTATGTGGCATCGTTCCCATAAATACTGACATTCCTTCTTAGCCAGACAAGATCCTTTTCTTTAATAAACATTTTGCTCCAAAGGAAAACAGATTTAATATATATGTTTCCAAAAAATGTTCAAACTGATAAGTTCTATTTCCACAAACAATGAAACAGTTCAGATAGGAGCTTCATGATTTTAGGAGAGGAGCAAGGAGGCACTGAAAAATTGGTGAGCCTTTAGCTATGAAAGGAAGGTCCTCAGTAAATGAACTGAAGCCAATCACAACACCAAATGGAGCATCAAGACGGTGTGATTCAAGAAATGGTACATTTCATTCTCTCTTGCTACATGTAATTCACGGTAGTGAGTGGTGATCAAGTATACTTTAACTTACTGTTTTCTATGTGTGTTTTGCCCAAAGAAGCACTTAATATTAAAATGAAATGCTGAAGCTTTGGAGGTTTTTGGAAAAGTTTGACGCTAACTCCAGCAGTAGCTTATGTAAACTTTCTAACCATGGGTTTTATGCAAGACACTGCTATTCTGATTGCTTGGCAATTATTAAATTATAGTATTGCAATTTATGATGCTCACCCTCATCTGTTATGGTGTATACTGGAGCACCTGAGCGTGCTAGCAAATGAAGATGTGTGTGACAGGTGTGCATGGGGACTTGGATCTCGCAGAACTTTTCACTGACATTTGGACAAAAATTGTAAGTCGGCATAGAGAAATGTGTGATTATAAATTACCAGTGAAGTTCCAATAAATATGCTACATTATAAAAAGTAATTTAACTATTAAAAATGGTGTCATTTTTTAGCATACTATTTCCGAGGATTCAAAGCATATACTAGGACAGTCAAAACTGACTAGTATATCACAGTAAGAAGACGGCTAACTCTGACATTTAGAGCAGGTTTTCACTGATTTCACATTCAGACAGAATGGAGTTGAAATATTTGAGCTGTGTCTCATAGTCCCCAGCCAAACCAAATTGTGTTCTAAAAAGAAGCAAGAAGTGCTCCCTGCTAACATTGATGTGAAAATTGTGTTGGACCTGTGTGTAAAGACATCTGTCTCTGTGATTTTGTCATTGGTAAAGGCTTTATACAGCTTTCTTGATACTTTGCTGACATGACTGTAGAAGAAGGCAGATTTGTTTTCATTAAAATAACAATCCTTCATTAATAGATTATGAATTATTTTTATTTGTCACTGGGGGATTGGACTGAACTCATTAGAAAATAGTGTTGTGGATAGGAGCTGTTAGGACATCCGTGGGAAATAAAAGACAGCCCCGAACACAGATTTAATCTTTATATATAATACGCTACTACGCCTGTTCATTTGTCTGTCCAGGATTTTAAATCACCTGTAGCTCACAAACCGTTTGAAACTATTGACCTGAAATTTGGTACATATATGCTATGTGATGTCTACTATCAGCTTTCGGGGTGATGATTGATCTCCAAGGTTATTCCTCTTCTTATTTTTATTTTATTTTATTGTAGGATCAACTCTCGGCAGCATCGCCATTCTCATCCCTTTCACCTTTGCCATCACTTCCTATACCTCTTCATATCTTAAATTATTCTTGAGGCAGATTGAAAACTTAAGTGCCAGCTTAAGTGAAAAATCAAGAAAAACGTGATTGCAACACAAATACTGACTTAATCAATTTTAATGCGAAAAGATGCAGACAAAAGAAGAGAAGAAGCGGGCCACTACGGTGGAGCAAAGAAGAGCTGCTCAGGAAGCAGCAAGCGCATCAACCTCTGAGCAAACGAATGCTAAACATACAGAGAAAGAGTATGAAAACTATGAATGGTCAAGTCAAGTGTATTCGTTATTGTGCAATGCGCCGTTACTGGTATACCTATACTACACATATGTCATATAGCTGCACTGGCACTCACTGTCACTCCATAACTTTAATTTAATTATACTTAAATGATTTTCTGCTTGCAGTTTCCATGTTAATTCACCCAGACCATACTGGCTTTATTCATTCTCACCAGGAAACAGACAATATGAGATGTCTTCTCCACGTCATCGAGCACAGAACCTTGCCCAGGCACCAGCTTTGCTCTCTTTAGATGCTGAAAAGGCATTTGACCAAATGAACTTGTTTTTGCTATGCTAAGTCATGTATCATACGGGGCTTGATGAAGCCTTCACAAATATTGTCAAGACACTTAACACAGCTCTTTCCAACACTATTTTTATTAACTCTGTTCTTTTGAACTTTTAAAAGGAGCCAGGCAGGGTTGCCAACTTTCACCTTTCCTCCTCAATACCTCTCACTTTCTACAAGCCTTTAAATATTGCTATTGCAATTCACAAATGAAACCCAATCTCTCAATTTAACATTAATGGTACACTCCAATTCATGCCAATCATATCCTGCTCTTTCTCAGTGACACCCCTTCAGGACTCTTGTATCTCCTTAACTTATTTTGCTCCTACAAATGTGTATCTGGTTAAAAAATCAGTTGGTTTAAGTTAGGTCTTCTTCCCCTTAATTTGTGCAGTGGTCAAGTCCTGATCTTCCTTAGCAGTTCCACTTTCAAAGTCTATTAAATATCTGAGTACTAATTTCTTTTCTTTCCTGTGTGTCATTGTCTCACATTATAAAAAAATCCTTCAATAATGCAAATTATTCTCTCTTCACCTGGTCCTCTTTACCTCTATCTTTTTGGTTCAGGCTGGCTATTATAAAAATGAACATTTCCACTCAGTTTAATTTTGTTAGGAGAATTACTTTTTCTCCTTCAATTAAATTTCAGCCTGATGTCAGGGCCTGTACTTATCAAGCATTTTAGAGTAAGAAAATGGCCCTAACTGGCTCAGAATTCTGAGTGACACAATTTTGGTTCTGCTCTTAGCAGTAGTTGTAAAAGCAATTGATTCATTTTCCTAACTTCACCAGGATGTAGGAGAGCTTGTGAGCTGTCCTAACTCGCTAGGAGCTACCAGAAAACAGTGTTGAAGCAGAGATTGACACACACACATCCAGGAAAGGCAGAATGCTTTGGAAATGCTGGACAACAATTAACTTGTACAAAGATATTGATATGAGATTGAATAATATTCATAACAAATCTTGTACACTATGCTATCATTAGTAATGTTACATGTAAAATTCAGCTTTGCAATATCGGTGATTTGGGTATGTCACAACCAAGCATTTCTCAAGTTTTGCACAAACCTTTAAATGCACTCACAATGCATGAGGTAAAAATGCAGATTTATACATTTACCCAGCTCTTCACGTGGGGTAATGTTAAAGCAAGCATGCACATAAAGATCATTACCTCAAATGTGGAAGAGAACACATTTGTGAATCACAGGCGATATCATAATAACAGGTGGTCATGGATGCGAATTGTACAGTAGTACCCAGCATATTACCAAGAAGATAAACAGGGCTGGACAAAAAGGAAGGCAGAGACTCTCAGGGCATTGGATAAATACAGTCTTGCACAAAAAAAGGGTGTTCACGGAGATAGGCATAACCCAATGGAAGATGATAGGAACATTGAAAAATGAAGGGGGCTTCAGAAGCAGCATAAGAATAGCTATGGCTAATTTCAGTAAAACTATTGCTTTACAAGGTGTTTTCTGTTGGCATAACCGCATGAAGGCAATTCAACTAAAAGCAACACTGTGGATCACCCATTCATACATCCCAAGCAGGATCAAATAGGAACCTGGAGCCTATACCAACAAGCATAGGGCACAAGGCATGAACATGCCTGGAGGATTCACTGTTAAACGAATATGCCTGTATGGGCTTTACTCTCATTATGTGCATCTGTCTCAGTCTTTGCGTCACAGTGTCCATTACAATACTATTTATAATGTTGCAAAGTGGCAACAATTCAGTGCAGTTGAGCACAATATTCTACCTTATTATATTGTCCTTCATCTTCTTCTTCATTATTATTATTATTATTATAAAATTTTTATGCTAGAGTGACTTTTAGCGCAATTCCTAGGAGTAAATCTGAGACAGGCACAAATGTCTTTTGTCAAAAATTCTTTAGAATGGTAGAAGGCCTTTGTGACGGTGCGGGTTGGCTCCTTGTTCCCTCTTCGTTTTTGGGAGACTCTTGAACCTGGGACCATTGATACCATATCTGTGGAGAGCTTGGCAGATGACGACAAAACATACATGAAGCAAGGGGATGCTGAAAACTGCTCAAGTGCTTTCATTAAAACCAGTTCAAAAATCACAAGTGTTCAAAAGTGCAGTGCTTCAAAAAAGCTCAGTAAATAAATAAATGATCCATAAAAAGAAGGTGACTCTGTGGAAGTTAAAATTAAAATAAATAAAGTCTCTAAAACGAGGTAAAAACCAGGAAACTGTCTTGTCCTAAATGCTATGTGCCTCGTTTCTCAATAGTGGCTGCCCTGCTTATAACATACGGGCCTTGAAGTAGCAGAGTCACTCTACTGACAGACGCAACTGACCTTCCTCAGGGTCCAGGTCCTTTTTGTCCCATGGCTATGGTAAGTCTCCCTCCCCAAACCTAGACTTGGATCCCAAATGGCCATGAAGCTCACATTGGAGCTTTCCACCCAAGCCTCCTCGACTTCCATTGTCTTTCCGGTCTTCTGCATTGAGCCGTTCACGCTCCTGGTCACACCCACTTCTCAGACATGTTCAGCTGGAGTGACCCAATTTAACCCCTGCAAGTGTTGGCCATACACTCCTGTTCAGGGGCTCTCTTCCCAGCTGCCAGCCTTCTCTTTCCCGATCCTGCTCTCTTCAGCTCGCTCACATTGGCTCTTTGCGTTTCCTGCCTTCTGCTCTCTCTTTCAGTTTAACCTGTATTCTCTTCTCTGCTTGTTTTCTTCGTTTATTCCCTCCCTCACACTTGAGCTTCCCTTTTAAAATGGGAACATAGCACAGCTGTGCCAATCAACAGCACCTGGTGTCAATTAGGGTCACAGGCGATCCTGCACCTGTACACTAAGTGCAGGGCCATCCGCACCTGTATCACGCATAGGAACTGCTCTCGCCATGCTACCATGCCCTCCCCCCCCACTCACCACACAAAGACGCGAATGCAGCGATTATTTATTTAAAATGCCAATCAGCCGTGGACCTCACTTTGCCACAGCCTTCCATTAAACGTTCCAAATTAATGCAATATTGGTTAGATGGGGATGTTGCCTTATCAGATTTAGAGTTGTATTGCCCGGCATTTATGCTTAGATTGATTTGAGGCTGGTTGGAACCCCCCAGTTTTTCTCAATCTTGGCTCCTAAATGAAGTCAAATTGTTTTTACAAGATTTCTCTCACTCTTCCTTTTACTTCTATACTAATAAAAGGCAAAGCCCTCACTTACTCACTCATCACTAATTCTCCAACTTCCCGTGTAGGTAGAAGGCTGAAATTTGGCAGTCTCATTCCTTACAGCTTACTTAGAAAAGTTAAGTAGGTTTCATTTCAAAATTCTACGCATAAAGGTCATAACGGTCGACAACGTCCGCCATGTTAAACTTCCTTATTTATGGCCCCATCTTCATGAAATTTGGTAGGCGGCTTCCCTGCGCTAACCGAAACCGATAGACGTACTTATTTTGGTGGTATGACACCACTGTCGGCCACCATACTGAACTTTCCAACGGTCTTTGTTACTAATGGGTCCATCTTCAAGAAATTTGGTACGTGGCGTTCTCAACGCTAACTGAATCCTACTTACCTACATATATATGTCCATAGCCTGCAGCTCGGTCTCTGTGTGAGGCGGCGTTGGGTCCCCCATCCCCACGCCTCCCATGTAAAATTAAATTAAATTCTTTCCATGTATATTGCGCTTTTCTCACTACTCAGAGCGCTCAGCAATTGCAGGTTAAGGGCCTTGCTCAAGGGCCCAACAGAGCAGAGTCCCTGTTGGCATTTACGGGATTCGAACCGGCAACCTTCCGATTGCCAGTGCAGATCCCTAGCCTCAGAGCCATCACTCCACTGCCTGCCTATAAAAGGCCGTCCGTCACTCCGGTCTCTTCATTCCCTTCCTTGCTTCGCCACGGTATTCACGTCTCCCTGCTGATAACTGTAACCTTTTTATTTAATCCACGGCTTCTCCGCTGTTTTATTGTTCGTTTATTACGATTATAGTTATTATGTAGGTATTTTAGACTTAGTTTACATTGTTCAGGTACCCATTTCCTTTATCGTTCCAACCGTACCCCCATTAACATGTCTATTGAGGTGATCACCATCGATCAAAGAACTGTCACTTACCGAGTGGTTTCCATGCCCGGAGATGGCGACTGCCTTTTCCATTCTCTGTGTTACATATTGCACGGCCATATCAGGCTCACTCTTGATATCTGGAGGAACATTGTGTCTTATGTATTGAATGACTGGGACAGGTTCAAGGTGTGGACTGATGACGGTACAGAAGATAATTATACTTCACAGGAGCACTATAAGAGTGAAATGCTTAAGCCCTTCACCTATGGTTCTGCATGTGAGTTGATGGCTGCCGCTGAATTGTTCGGTTGTCGCTTTCAAGTGTACCTAACTGGCCAAATATTTTACACCTTTGGACAACCGCCAATGCCTCTTAAACATCTTAGATTCACAGGTGACGATTTGAGTAGTGGACACTTTGATGTTTATGAATGTTTAAACTCTCAAAAGCTGGATGCGAAGTTATTGATGAAATCCATTTCAATTCAAACGCCTCCAATTTCCAGTAAGGCTCTGCTTCGCAATGACAATTAATAAGTCTCAGGGACAGACCCTACAAAAGGTTGGCATTGATTTGAGGCAAGATTGCTTTTCACATGGCCAGCTATATGTTGCATGCTCAAGAGTAAGCTCAGCGCACAGCTTGGTCATATTACAACCGGAGGGACAAACTGACAATGTGGTATACAAAGAGATCCTTAACAAATAATTATTTGTATATTTTCCCTCAGTTTAAAAAGGTTTACTTTTCTTCTAATAAAAATTTTAAAGCAGCGCAGGTATTTTGCTAGTCTCTAATAAAACTGGTCCCACTAATTACAAATTAGATTGGATTAGATTATATAAACTTTTTTTAATCCCATGAGGAAATTCAGATGCATACATCAGCAGAAACATAAAAAACAAGGATTTTGACTCACAGTACAAATAATACAGCCAATCAATCTTTCAGTAAATAAATAAATAAATAAACATATGAGGTCCTACACAAAAAAGATAAAAAGATTAATCCAATTGTTTGGGAATCAAGAGTGTTTTAAGGCTTAACTCGATTGCCTCACTCAGTATGAGTGGATGCATTTTCAAATATAGACATTTATCGATTGATCATGAAAAATCCCACCCATCCCCTCCAGGATGCACTCTCTTAGAGCACTTTTAGCCACAGGCTCATTGTACCATGGTGTGCTAAGAAGAGCCTCTGGGGGTCTTTTCTGCCCACTAATATCAAGTAATTCAATGCTTCCTCCAGATGTACTCTTTTTAAATTTATTTTGAAATTTATGTACAATATATGAGGTCCGACACAAAAAAATAAGACTGTGCCTGAAATTCTTTTTATTTAACAATCAAAAAAAGTAGCTATGATCTCCTTCAAATCAGTTCCTTTCTGAGTCGACACACAGCTGCATACTATACTGCCAATGTTCAAAGCAATTCTGCAGATCTTTTTCTGAAAGACTGCTGAGGATCTGCATCGTTTTTGCTTTTACATCTTCTGCTGGCAGAAAATGGATTCCATTTAGTACCGACTTGTGCCATTCAAAATGTATGCATGAGACATGCACTGCTCAACATCAGCCTCAGTCAATAATTGAAAAATCGTTGTTAACTCACTGTTCACTCTTGCACTCCGACATTTTCCAAATGATGACTCCTGGATGGGATGGAAGGGATTTTTCATGATGGCTTCCAATTTTGCCGCCATCTTCTTTTTCATAACAGCTTCCAGTGTGTCCAGAGTCCACACTGCGATGGAGCAGGCTTTCCTGATAAGATTGTTCAGGCACTGTGCTTGTTTTGAGCTCAGGTTGCTGCCCCAGGAAACTGCAGTGTAGAACACTACACTGGCTACTATGGACTGGTAGATCATTTCCAGTAGCTATCTGCACACATCAAAAGACCGGAGTCTCCTTAGCAAGTAGAGTCTGCTCTGGCCCTTCTTGTACAGCACCACTGTGTTGTCAGACCAGTCCAGTTTGTTGTTTATGTGAACCCCCAGGTACCTGCAACTCTTCACCACTTTCAAGTCATCCCCCTGAATGTGGACTGGTCTCAGAGGCTCTTTGGCATGCCAGAAATCCACCGCAAGCTCTTTTGTGTGGCTGATGTTGAGCTGCTGGTTGTTGCCCCTGCACCACAAGATGAAGTCTTCTACAACCTTCCTGTACTTTTACTCATCTCCATTATTAATGCAGTCTATAATGGAGGAGTCATCTGAAAATTTCTGTAGATGGCAAGTGTTGGTATTGTGAAAGACATCTGTTGTGTAGAGTGTGAATAGGAATGCAGCTGCTGGATGCACTATTAATCCGTGCCACAAATAATTCAAACAATATAAGATTAAAATTGGTGGCTTGACATAAATTAAAGGATAGTGAACTAGGAGATTTCCAACAGGAGGCTAAGGCCAAATTAGTTGCCATCATGACAAGAGAGAATAGCCTTTGCTGGACACCTGTATATGCACTTAATATAATGCATAAGGTGGAGAAACATTTAGACCCCTGCCCAAGTCTATATTCCCTTACTCCCATCTCTCATAATCTAGCTTTCCTCACTGAGGGAAACCCTATTTTTTTTCTTGTCTGGAGGCACTATCACCATGTTTGACATTTTTCACATGTCAGGGTTTAGAAAATTCAAATCACTAAGGTCCTCTTCCTTTTTCTTTCATTTCCAAGTTTGGTCTGTCTTCTCCTCTGTACTCTCAATTTTTGCTATCCTTTATTCAATCTCTATGGCCTAAAAAAAAGCTTGTCTCTGCATTATATACAGTCCTGTAAAAAGACCACTCTTAAAACATTACCAGCTCAGTTGGCTTTGGAGTGCAATTTTCCTTCTCTCATTATTCTTGATCTCAATATGATTTTTAAGAATATTACTTTAGCATCTAAGAACCCTAATTATTAACATACTCAATTAAAATGTGTTCATCGCTTATACTTAGCACTACACAGATGCTTTGCTGTGGGCTTTTCAACTGACTCCTTGTGTTCCCTTTTTCTTCTCTAGGTATGGTCTGTGAGTGCCTCATGGTTATGGTTTTCTGCTGTAATGTCTCAGAGCGTCTCTCATGTACATTTTTGGAAAAAAATTTTCTCTCCCCACAAAATCTTCTTTCTTTGGAACTTCTGTTGCCTCTCTTTCTTTTATCAGCAAAGACTATTTTCTCTAGACACAGCTGCTGCTAAATTGGGCTTAGCCTCCTGTTGGAAATCTCCTAGATCACTATCCTTTAATTTATGGACACCTTCCAAATTTCATGTTATATTGTTTGAATTATTTGTGACAGATTAATCATGCATTCAGCACCTGTAATTTAAATTGTCCATCTTCTATGAAGCCTGTCTTCAGCCACATACAGGGGAGCTATAATGGAATGTCTTTTGTTTTTCTTTTCCACTCCAGGGCTACCCTGGCTACTCAGATGTGGGTGGGGACATGGGGTGGGTTGGTTATCATTGGCCAGGAGTTTTATTGGTTTATTACAATGTACATTATTGTGGTCTGTCTTGATTGTTCATTATTTCTATTTCACTAATGAAAATCTGATCACAAAAAAATGCAGTACCAGTAAATTATTAAAATGTAAACTTATATTGTCATTACTCGCTCCATCTTGTGACATCTCAGCTGGGAGTACAGAAAAAAAAACAACTCTGTGGAAACAGGGGAAGTGCTCCACATATCCCAGAAGGTGTTCCTCTCTTTTCTTAAGTGGGCACTGGGAATGACCCATGAAAGACATAACCAATATGAAAACTGGAGGTACCTGGGAGCAACAATAGGTCAGTGAAGTTAAGAACAGCTCTGCCCTTCCGGTCAACTATCACATGCAGAACCTCATAAAAGGAGAAGCTGTTATTAATTTTTAGTATTGTAAATCACAATGCACAACCTTGTCTTATATAGAATTTGGGGAAATGAGGGTGCTAGCTAATAAAAATGTGCAGCATGACTCAGTATTAAAAGTTATGGGTGTAGGACCTTTTTAGTCACGTGCCAGTATGAATTGGCAGTTATCATTGAGAAATATAGAATGACAAATCAGTTATGATGTGTAATAAAACTCCAGCAAAATGTTATATTGCTTTGAACATGAACAAAAACCATTATAAAAAAAATCTTGTTTAAGTTTTAAAAATCCAATTATAACTTTTTTATGTTATTTCCAAGCATTGGATTTATTGAAATCATATTGAGAAAATGGAGCTGGCAGATGTCCAAAGGACCATCACAACCAGCCAGTATCAGTCAATAAAAAAGAGAGAAGTGAGACATCTGGAGCGGGTCTTCAATAGTTTTAATTTTAGATGAAAGTATCTGTGCTCTCTGAGCCATTATAATACTCACTGGCCAAACCAAATTGTGTTTCACAGTGAAGCAAAATGTGCTCCTTGCTAACATGAATCAAGGAAAAACTGTAAGCTTATGTGCGACCACATTTGTCCTTATGGTTTTGTACCTGGTAACACTTTGCACAGCCTGTTCAATACTGTATCGCAGTGCTGCGAAGTACTGCAGATTTAACATGTGAACAGTGCTTCGAAACACAATGTATGTCAAAGTGTAATAACTAGGCACATTTAGTTTTTTTATCATTTAATTCTGAGCTGCTCCAAAGTGTAGTTATTGCTATATAAGTAGCACTATGACGAATCTTTGACAAACATGTGTTCAAGATGATACGGCATGGGTCACAGTTTCCATAGAAACCTTAAGTAAATTAAAGTGAAACTTGTTACCTCGGCCAAACAAATGCTTTCCAGTAAATAAAAATAGGCCTTCTTGACAAAAGCACATGTCTACATTGTAAATTTTAAGTCTGTAATGATTAGCTCCAAATAAAATCAAAATAACCCATGTGTCCTCATGTACCAAAATGCAGCATTTCTTGCCATTTTTCGAACAAGAATTCCAAAGAATCCAGTTGCCTTGCTCTTTTTTTTCTCTTCAAGCAGCTTACAGCAGACAGTCCTTTGTAAAGTTTAAGCTGCCAGTGTGTCCCTGTCTATTTCATGAAAGTAGAAATCCTCTGTTATCAGATTTTAAATTACTTTGCAGCAAACAGAAGCAGTCAGAGTATTAGTGGGAAAGGGATAAAAAAACAGCCCCGCGTACAGCTCTAATGTGCATACGCCACCTGTATACTTTGGAGTTGCACTGGCACTGAAGTTTGCATCATAACGTTATTTGCGTCTTTCTTGCGCTGCGTTGCTAAAGTCATGTTACATTCCCTGTGCAACTGTTGCAGCCCAGCTTTGTGTGGGTGTCAACATTGTTGGACTAAATTTAACCAAATTATATTTACAGTTGACAGGACAGTGTTTTTATTAGTGTAGTAGGCACTCAAAAATGATTGTTGAAGCAGTTGAGACTCAAATTATGGAGTCAAATAATAAATTTGGTGTCTCTGACCTCTTCTCCCACTTCTCCAACTCCACTGTCCTGCATGTAGCTTTAGATGTAGATTCACTATTGCATTTATGAAGGAAACTAGGCCTCTGTTGACCGTAGGGTGTTCTAATAGCCATTTACTACCTCTTGTACTAGTTTACTTTATTCTAATAGATCTACTACAGATTTATAACGGAAGATCCTTTTCATGGTTTTATGCCTTGATCAGGTGGATGTCCCACCATGGCCACTACACATAAATGGTCAATTTAGATTAAAAACACAGTGGAGTGTATTTGAAGGCTTGATGGGCATTTCTTTTTTTTGTCACAATTTGTAAATGAGATCAAGTTCTGGATTTTTATATATGAAAGAAATGCTTGTTATATTGTGCTATATAAGTGTTCAACCTATATGCCTTTTACAGTGTGCAAAGAGCTTACATCGAAATCCCTGTCATACTGAGTATTAAGTGCAACTTCTTCTATAAGTCAATCGCCTAATCTATCGTAAGATAACCTTCACTCTTTTTGCACTTAATGCTGCCAGTAGCTTTAATGTGATTGACTCAGTAATTACCTATATTTTGTTACTTATTGTCTATGAACAATGGCATCTGTTCTTTGATGATAAATCATCCTGTAAATTAGCATGTACATTTTTCGAAATATAATTGGCAGACTATGTCCTTCTCTTTCAGTCTTTTGAAGAGTTTGTCTTTTTGCAATCAATATTGTATATTATTGTCCAAGTTTATTGCAGGCTTTGAGCTTGCCGGACTGAATGATTTTCGTTAGTCTGTCAACCTTCTGATGGTCTGATGTCAAACCTGCAGTATCTGTTCCATTAAATTGCTTACTGTAGCCAAGAGTCATTTCATGTTTCTTTATCTGAGTTCCATCTAAAAGCAGTTTACAAGCATAATTTAGTGTTCAATCATTTTATGAAATCAAGTTCATGTCATTTTTTTTGATCTGCACAATTTCTAACGTATCAGATTTTAGCATAGTTTCCTCAGTGACAATTCTGGAATCTCTCTTGAATGCCATTTATGAATCCTGCCTGAATATGAGCACATCTCTATCCTATTTGATAGCTACTGTAAAGCTCCAGCAGACACAGTTTTTCAGAAAGCGATTATTCACCACCTCCAGTATCAAAGAACTGGTAGTAAGCATTGCACTAGAGGCTGGAATGAAAGAGTTGGTTATTGTCCTACATGGAAGTCCAAAAAGCTTCTGAAGACAAAGTGAATTAATTGATTTTTCAAAGTCTCTACAGTGTTGAGAAAAAAAAAAACATTCTCATTTTGGTTATATAGTTAGCTTGCTTGACATGCCCCCTGTGTCACTTCTCCAAGGTGCATAAGCCCATACTAGCCCATCTCATTGTCAGGACACCTCTGTCTACTTCTGTTTTTTTGATTAACAATGAAAAACTGTCCCTCTCATAGCTCTTGGGTTTCATTATTAAATTCAGGGTTTAATTCTTTCTATGTAAAGTAAGTATACTTGGCTTCCGTTTGTGATTTGATTATTTGGAGGTAATGTCAAAGTGCCTCAGTGTGAGTAGGAGTGCTACCACACATTAGAATGAACTAAAATAGATTCATAGTAATACAGTATGTTATCTTGTGAGCATTTCTAATTTGAGTGTTCCCTACTCCTTTAAACCTATAATGAGATTAGGAAAATGTTAAAGAGATATATAGTTGGATGTGTGTACCCCATATAATTTAAGAAAGTATTAATATTCTGTGGTGTGTGGGTGTGTTTGTGTGTGTCCTGCGGTGGGTTGGCACCCTGCCCGGGATTGGTTCCTGCCTTGTGCCCTGTGTTGGCTGGGATTGGCTCCAGCAGACCCCCGTGACCCTGTGTTCGGATTCAGCGTGTTGGACAATGGATGGATGGATGGATTAATATTCTGATTCACAAACTGAGGTTTTGAGAGAAAAGAAATGGTTAAAATCGGGTTGGTGCCATGGATGGAGTTAATGGGGTAGCCAGGGGGCCCTAGCCCACCAATGGATACACTATGTTACTAAAGTAAATCTCAAATAACAGGTAGTTTTTGCTCAAGAATATTTTTAAGGCCACAGCTAATGTAAATGTATTAATAATCAATAAATGCTATAATACATGTTGCCCTAAGCAACTCTCTCTTTCACGTCGCCTATCCTTAAAACTGACAGAGAAGCTTTCTTAATTACAGGTTAGTGTACTACTTCAGATTTAGCCTGAGAGAAGTTGTTTCATATTGTATATTTTCAGTATCTCATCCTTTTACACATCAGATGGCTGCCTCTGTCAACAAACATCCTCATTAGTCAGTGCGAACGACTGAAGCAGCAGCACATATGCCGGTGGTTTATGCATGAATGTGCTGACTATACAAGCAGCAGCGTGGTGGTCTGAGCAAATCTCAATAACAGGTTCCATACACCCTGTTACAAAATATTTTAAAAAGAAAAATGTGATATTTGACTCTTTGATGAAACAAGTAAAGAATTGTAAACACTCCAGCTTTCAAATCAGTTAATTAAGTCCCTGAACACAGTGGGATGTTACACGATTCGTACATTTTCTGACTTGTAAAAAAATAAGAAAGTGCCTATTTAACCATAATTACAATATGTTGGCATAAAAAGTAAAAAAAAAATGATATTTTCAGTCATTTAAATATCCATCCATCCATTTTCCAACCCGCTGAATCCGAACACAGGGTCACGGGGGTCTGCTGGAGCCAATCCCAGCCAACACAGGGCACAAGGCAGGAACAAACCCTGGGCAGGGCGCCAACCCACCGCAGGACACACACAAACACACACCAAGGACAATTAAGAATCGCCAATCCACCTAACCTGCATGTCTTTGGACTGTGGGAAGAAACCGGAGCACCTGGAGGAAACCCACATAGACACGGGGAGAACATGCAAACTGCATGCAGGGAGGACCCAGGAAGCGAACCCGGGTGTTCTAACTGCGAGGCAGCAGCTCTACCACTGTGCCACTGTGCTGCCCCAGTTAAATATTGTTAATGGTATTTGTGTACTTTTCATAATTTCAAAGTTTTAAATGTAATATAAGTGGGGCATACTTTATGTTATAACTTTATATTATGAAAAAATTATTTTTATGACATAGTAGGTGATAGTTTTGACTCTAAAAAATGAATTTATTTTTAATAGTTCATCTGGCCCCCGCAAGCCTAAATGTCGAACTCCACACATGGTTGATGGAGCTGCAGGAGATGCTTCAAGGATGAAGAAAGACATGGAATAATTTGGAGTTTAAATGTTCAAACATATAATTCTCTGGATCAGATGGAGAAGATTATAAAGAAATATGCAGTACATGCATGCATACAGTCCCAGACATGCTTATTCCAGTTCAAGGTCTCAGGGGAAACACATCTAACAAGGCATCACTGAAGGCAAAGCAGAAACCAACCCTAGTTGTGGCAGTAGTCCATCACAGGACCAGTCCAACAAACACAGTCACACACACACTGGTCCTGTTTAAAATAACTAGTTACCTTAACCTAATCTTTGGGGAAAATAGGAGGAAAACCTAAGAAGTAAGGGGAAACTTGCAGACTCCATTCAGACAACAACCAGGTGCATCATTTGAAACCCAGGGTGGTGGATACATGAGGTCACTATAAGGAAATATAAGGAGAACATATTTTACCCTGGGTAGAATGGTCTAAGGCTTATTGTTTCATTCACAGACATATTCATATAAAAGTGACTACTTTTCTAATAACTAAGAGCCATTCACATGATGCACGTATATCACTAAACAATTTTTTATACAACCCAGCTCAAGGTGAAGTCCTTCCTAATACACTTGTCAAATACAGCGCAACACAGATGGGAATTTTTTACAAGCAGAGGATGGGCAAGTGACATGATTTACACTAGGTTTAATTCAGAGACAGCAGTGGGACCTCAGACCGACAATATTACGGTCAAAGAGTGAAACTGCTCTGGCACGAGGCTCCAGCTCCATAACATTTAGAGCTTATTTCATTCTCACTGGGATTTTTTATCCTCACTGTCTGTCTTATTGATTGAGTACATTTTTCAGTGAAAGGTGCTATATTGAAGATGGATTGATTGATTGATAATGAATCACCTGAAGTCAGCCTCACAGCTTGCTCCACAGACCAGGAGTTAAAAATAAAAATGACAAATGTATGACAATAGGATATGAGTCAGAATTGAATTTGTGCCTCTTAGATGAAAGTTAACGTGCCTGCAAGCCATCGACAAGTTCCTCTCAGGCCCACACGACAGCACAATGATAAATGATAGTGTACAAATTTGAGCTCATTTACACGCTTTAAACATCCCACCTCCCTGATTCAAAACGCTAGCAAACCTCCATTGATTAAACTAAGTGACAGTGAAACTGTCAGGCTGATTGACTTGTGAGAAAAGCAGCTGTCTTCAATATGCGCACACAGCTTGCACTAATCCTCCCCACTGCCTTTTCATCAGTGCCAGAACACCACCCTTTGCAGCCTTGCTACCTTGCTGAAATGTACGTTGATTGATTTCACAGCTGTGAATTAAGGCTAAACAGCAAAATCTAATTAGGTGGTACAGCACACAAAAATTGGTTGGGACATATGGAGCTAAGAAATAGGCATTTGTTAACATGGATTAAGCACTAAAGATTGCAAGAGAAAAATTGAGGTAAAGATCAGCATCTATGATGTTTCAATAACAGTAGCAAAAACACCAAACTCTATCTTATTTCTCATCTCTATAGCTGAATACAGAATTAGACTCTTGTAAAAGCTTTACTGCTAATGACTTCTATATTTTTCAGCTCACTGCAATAAATGTTATATGTGGCAGGTCACTAAAGAGCAAAAGAAACATTTAATTCACTGCTATTTAATACAAAATGGATTGTTAAATAAGAAAATAATACAGTGCCTTGTAGCTCAATGCTCTGTAGAAAAAAACAGCCCTATATGATGCATTCATATAGAGCTGAATCTAAAGAAGGATATTCATTTTAGCTTTCATAGACCATCAAAAAGAAAGGAAAGGTAAAAGTCAAAGTGTGGAATTTAGGAAGCATCTTTCTAGGGTTTGATCTAATCCAGGACCAGCTCTGTCTGTCTATCTGTCCTTCTTTTCTTGTCAGATGTCATGTGGAAGGTCAAACTTCACAAAGGGTAGGGGATGTTGCATGAATGGATTTGAACAGACTACTCTATAATTCACATTGTGTCCTCTAATTTAACTCTCATGATTTTGCTATATTCTTTTGCTTGTTTAAAACCTACAACCCCAATTCCAATGAAGTTGGGACATTGTGTAAAACATAAATAAAAACAGAATACAATGATTTGCAAATCCTTTTCAACCTATATTCAATTGAATACACTACAAAGACAAGATATCGAATGTTCAAACTGATAAACTTTATTGTTGTTTTGCAAATCTTCACTCATTTTGAATTTGATGCCACCACAGGGCACACACACACCAAGTACAATTTAGGATCGCCAATGCACCTAACCTGCATTTCTTTGGACTGTGGGAGGAAACCGGAGAACCCGGAGGAAACCCACGCAGACACGGGGAGAACATGCAAACTCCATGTAGGGAGGACCCGGGAAGCGAACCCAGGTCTCATTGCTGCCCATGTGAAATTTAATTAAATCCAATTAAAAATGACCACTATCAATGAGATAAATCAAACAGATAAGCAAACTACAAAGTCAATATTCATAATGAAGTTTGATGTCATTTTGGGAATCATAACACCATTAAACTTTCTGATGCCAAGTAGGCATGTTAATAATTAACACTTGTGAAACAAACAACAATGTGGTCACTGTGGGCCTCCAAGCACAATGAACCCCATCCACATTTCCTATAGTTATGCCATTCAAACCTTTACCCTGACTTGTCTTTAGGATATGTAACTTTTCACTACAAGAAATAACCATGTCTCAATCCTCCTTTATCATGATAAGCATTAGTGAAGCAAGCCATCTTCTTAAATAATACGCTATCGTGGCTGTCCGTTTATCTAAGATTTTAAATCACCTGTAGCTCGCAAACCGCTTGACCTGTAATTTGGTACATATACTATGTGATGTCTACTATCCGCTTTTTGAGATGATGATTGACCTCCAAGGTTATTCCTGTTTTTATTTTTATTTTATTTTATTGTAGAATCAACTCTCGGCAGCAGCCAGCAAGGTGGCCATGCGGTGCATGCATACAGGCGCCATTCTCATCCCCACCACCTTCGCCGTCACTTCCCCTACCTCTTCATATCTTAAATCATTATTGAGGCAGATTGAAGACTTAAGTGCCAGCTTAAGTGAAAAATTAAGGAACAACATACTAAGTAATTGCAACACAAACACTGACTTAATCAGTTTTAATGCGAAAAGATGCTGATGAAAGAAGAGAAGAAGCGGGCCGCTAGGGTGGAGAAAAGAAGAGCTGCTCAGGAAGCAGCAAGCTCATCAACCGCTGAGCAAACAAATGCTAAACGTACAGAGAAAGAGAATGAAAACTATAAGTCAAGTGTATTCACTGCATGTTATCATGCAGTGCACCATTATTGGTTTTAAATAAAGTTTATTACTGCAGTATGTAATCACAAAGTAAAAAAGCCAAATAACAATCAAGGTCAAGTAAATATAAAGCAATTATAATTAGCTGGGATATCTTGAGAATAAATAACTAAAGTTGATTAAACTGATTTGATAATTAAGCAGGGAGACTTTAAATATGCAGGTCATTATGCACCTGAAATCATTAATATCTAATGAACGATCAAGTAACATACCGTAATTAATCAATAATGTCCAAATCCAATGAGCATTTAATTGCTAAAAATAAGTTTCAAAGATTTGAAAATAACATGAGAAAGAATGGCTTTTCAATAATTATTCATCAAAACCACAAATTCCCATACTGGACAGGAAAGTAGATTCTCCAAAATAAACAAGAATGAAAACATAATAAAGCAAGCCACTCTTTAAAGGACATTGCGTAACAGAAGAAAGCCAAATGCCTACATGCTAATTGCCAATATCCAACAAAACAACAATAATAAGAGAGAAATAAGAGAGCTATGCTATGGCTACAAGACCTCTGTTGTGAATTTGGGTGTTTGGCTTTGTAAAATCTTGTGTTTGGACCTGTTTTCCTTGTTATGTAGTTTTTATCATTAACCTGACTACATTATTTTATATTGTTTTCATAGTCTGCTATTTTGTGACTGTCATTGTGTTTTATCTCAGCGAGAGATTTAAAAATAACGAGCCAGGTTCAAAACTAAAAAGTCATGCCAATCTTCCGCCAGTCCTAGTACCTCATGTACTGTATAAACAGTGTATATGCAAGAAAATGTTGCATACGCCCATTTCCTCTCACACTTTAAGATGTATAATATCTAAACTTGTCGTGAATCCACACACAATTTCACAGCAGCCTCACACCATGTGTACACATTTCTCTGCTCGGTTTTCAAAGCAGTGCTACTGTTTCTGCGTGGTCTCCCTTTTTTCATATTCTCATCAATAACATATGACACTTATCAAATAAACCAAAATTAATTGCATATCATTTACAAATTTAATTCACGTGGTTGTAATCATTCTGTAACAAGAAATGGCCAAGCTATTTCAATTACCATAGCTGCTTTAGCGTTGTTAGAAGACATTGCAAATGGAAGAATTAGAAGAAGTGTGTATTTATAGATGATAATGATGACTGGTTTCTAAGTCGATTTCGATTTCCAAGAGCTATCCTCTTGGAGCTGTTGGCCAAACTGGAACTTTACAAAGGCAGACTTTAAGGAATTGTGCTCTACCTGTTCCTTTGCAAGTTCTGTCCACTCTTGGGTTTTTAGCCACAGGAGTTTTCAATGTGAACTTGCTGACCAATTGGGTATTTCACAAACATCACTGAGTTGCGCCGTACCAGCTGTATGGAATGGTATTATTTGCTTGTTATCCAAATATATAAGATTTCCTTACACTGCAGATGACCTGGCAAACATGAAAGTGAAATTTGCAGCAATGTCCAGTTTAACTAATGTGGTCAACTGAATGCACATTGCTATTGCAGCGATCCTGGACAAGTTATATTTCCCAGGGAAGAATTATCAAAATTTGATCTAGCATTACCTCAAAGAGCCATGTAAAGAGTAGAGAACTGATCCATTGTGGTGCTCTGTGCCAACAGTACACTATAAAGGTGCCTTCAGAGAATGAATTTGCTTATGTAAATAGGAAACATTTTCACTTTATTAATGTGCTGCCCTATAGTCCCCAGAAATAGTGTAAGCATGTAGCATGCTGCATAATGTGGCACACAATCGTGGCTTGCTCATATCTGAAGAAATGTGTTATGATGAACCTGAACCTGACCCTGACCCCCACCAAATGATCAACCAAATCGGACAGCAGAATGTAAAAACAGGTAATCAAATGCAGCATTTATTTTTTAACCAATTCATTTAATTTGCGGTCAGTATTACATAGTACAGCCCTTATATTATTTAGTTTCTTTGACCGTATATCTTACAGCATCCATGATTGCATTTTGTGACTCCAGAGCAGCATCTGCCAGCACACAGTCAGACAGTCACCCAGCCAGCAGCTGAAGATGTGCCGGGCATAGCAGCATCATTACTGCCTGGAGTTGTGTCCTCAGCACGGATGTCAGCTTTAATAATAATGTCTGAAACAGAATAAACAGATGGTGGGCTATGACTCACCTTTTCACACGACTTCAATATCTGACCACTTCTTTTTTACTTCAGGCAACTTTCTGAACTTGAACGACTGAGTGTCTCCACCATACTGTATTACTCCATAATTTCCTTTTGTTGCTTATACCACTGCTTATGCCAACAAGTAGCATGTTTTTCCTTGCCTCTACTTCATATTTGCTGACATTCTTCTTTTTTCCACGTGCTTTTGCCATTGTCTTTTGCACAAACACTGAATGGAAGGGGCTATTTATATTGATTCAGGGAGGAACCAGGGTGGGACTGTAGGCATGTGCACGTGCATTAAATTTCACGTTCATTGGGATTTATAAAGGGGAAGTGTGTGAAACTTGGCATACACACAGTTTTATGCATCTGGATTTTTTTGTGTGTATGCACATTTCCAGTTTTGTCCGCACACCATATTTTAGTGTGAATTCTACGCAGAGCATTATATGTGAGGCACCTACTCACTAACCAAAGGTCAAGAAACAAGCAAAGAATTAGAAAGCCAGTAAGTGCAGAAACAAAAGTAATCGCACAAAAAGGATTTAGTTTATCCAATCTCAGATAAAGTGAATTCGTACATGGTGATCTAAAAGATGTCAAACATCACACTTTCCCAGAGGCTAGTGGAAGAACTGCAATAACAATGGGAAACAGTGCCCAAGCAAAACAAATAAACAGAAAAAAATGTATAAACTTTTATTTGAACAGATGTAAAAAATCACAAATTAGTTTTACAGGGTACAGAACCCTGGAAGTGATATGAACAAAGTTTCTAAAGACTCCTTGAAAGGAATAATAAATTAACAAAAATCATAAATCAGGACACTTTGTATGGCTGTACCTAAAATTAATACACTGTCTTTCTTCATTTCCAGCCATGTAGCATGAAAGCCACAAGACATTTTGTGTTATTAGTTAAAGGGTATTCGAATAGTTGAAGATAGAGACGCTTCTAAAGAAGATTTTAATTTGAACTTCTTTGTCCTAGCTTTAACTTTTAAATTTGTGTTTTTGGCTTTGATGGTTCATTGTGTTTATTGGTATTCTAAACCCTGCATGTTTAAACACCTTTATTTCTCCTGCAACTATTTGCTGCTGTCCATCTCCTACATTTGGCCACTGCTCCTCTCTAGATAACTATAGTAATGTAATGTTTGAAGCAGTAGCCCCTCCATCTTTTTTATAACACAAGCTATCATGGACTATAATTACCAATGTTTAAGCACATCTTAAAACTGCTAAGGCCAAAACATAATAAATCCAGAACGGAGCTCAAATTAGGTTCAGCCTGAAGTGGTTTAGAAAATGAGAATTGAGAAGAGTAATCAGTGATAAAACTCAAGCAAATATTCAACCAAAAAACAGAGTAATAGGCAAAGAAATGTCAAATTGGAGGTCCCATGGGCAGTGTTCAGGCCAAATTATGATAGTTATTCTTGTGGGTTGAGGGCACATGGAAACATGGGAAAATGTATGCAGGAAAACTCAGACACAGTAGTTAGAGATGTACAACTTAAACAGGGATGAAGACGAACACTGGAGACGATGCAGACATGAGTTAAAAATATGGTGTCTCCAGCACATCACTTTATGTACATAAATCTGTGTTTTTAGTAGTAAAATATTGAAGACCATGTACTTTAAAAACGTAATTATTACTTCTGTAGAGTGAACTCCATTGAAGTTAAAATCTTTTAAGCCATTTTAATACTATCTGTATGTACATAAGCATATATTTTTATTAATTCCACATACTGTGTACAATAAATTCTACAAATTTTGTACCAAATTACTTAACCATTCCAAATTTTCATGACGTGCCATCAAATATTATATGTACAATTTTAGAAGAACTCATTTCAATGAAAATGCCATTCATTTGAATGCCACTATATTGTTTAGGCCAGAATTAAAAAATTATCAGTATGTTGCGTTATTTTTGTTTATTGTACTGCTTTTAATGTTAACATCACAGTTGCCATTATTTTGTGTACTAGTTGTTATGAGCCATTTGAGCTATTTCGTACATGATGCTTGACATTATTGCAGCTGGCTATTTAAGATTGAGTCATGATCAATGTTTAAAATTCTTCTGAAGAAATCAGTTTCAAAAGCACAAAAAATCTCTACAAAATTATTTCAGGTTTGAACCTAAATTTCCTCTTCAATTTAGAATGTACTTTCACCCTTTGAACAGGTCAGATCTTTATCTCAGATCTTTAATGTTTCAGTCCCTCCTTTACCCAGGTTATTCTTTTCAGTTTGTCCTTAAATTTCTGCTGCTGAGATTTCATAGTTCACGTTGATCATTTATTAGCTTGGGGAACGCCAGTGTAAATTTACACATACCCCTACTAAATATGGAGTCTCCTATGAGTCTAAAATTCACTTCATTAGATTATGAAAAGAAACAAGAATGGGCATGGTGGTATGGTGTGTGCAAAGTTTACATAGACAGTATTACAACATCAATCCCACCATTCATCCATTTTCCGAACTTGCTTATCCTGAACAAGTTTGTGACAAAGTTGGAGTTATCCAATCAAGCATTGAACACAAGGCAGGAACAATTGCTGGACAAGGTGCCAGTCAACTACAGGGTGAACACAAACTAGGGCCAACTTTACAATACCAATTCACCAAACTTAATTTCTTTGTTCAGTGGAAAGAAACTGGAGAACCGGGAGGAAACCCACACAAATAAATGAAGAACATGCAACCTACACACTGTAAACACACAGAATATGAATCCTGGCCTTCTTGGAGTAAGGCACCAGCTTTCCTATTCCACCTTGTATTACAACTTGACATTTTAAAACCCATTTCTTTTAACAGAGGGTTCCCTGGTGCTACACATAGAGTATTAGGTACAAGGCAGGAATTAGAATGGTATGGTGCATCAGTTCATTGCAGATGTATGCCTATGGAAATTGCCAGCTTGTAACTGCCTGTTAGTCGAATCATGCACGTGACTAGGCATATATTTAAGATGTGGGAGGAAAATGGTCCGTGTACTTTTTGGTATTTGAAATTTCATTTTAAAGCAAAAACGAAAATGAAAAGAATTTTCAGATTTTGATTTTTGATTAAAAAATAAAATGAGGGAAAATAAGGTATTTTTTAATTCTATGGTAACAAACAGCAGTCATAAACTTAAAATTACACATACTTTTCTGGATTTATTTGTGATTCAAATAATGAAAGTGTAATAGTACAAAAACAACAAAACAGAAGCATTTTCATTGTCTGAAACTGGAAGTACTTCTTCTTCTGCGCGACTTTTTACAACACGTGCGAACTGTCCTTCTCACAACACACTGATCGACGGCCTTCAAGTTTGTCACCTCTATCTCCAAATGTGTGTCAGAAAGTCGACAGCCTGAGATTTGCTCAGCACAAAACTTTCTAACATTTCTTGCAGAAAAACTCTCTCGCTTCTCCGTGTTCAAGTTGAAAGCGCTTCCCCACTTCAATAAAAACGTGTGCTGTGCTGGTACCTGTGTCCTGGTGTCTGTTTGTGTCAGGTTTGGGTGGCTGGAGCACCCCTGTCAGGTCACAACGAGAACATACTATTCAGCCCAACAAAGCTCGGCAATCATATCCACTTAATTCTTCAAGTCAAATATCATCAAGTTCACTAAAATCCTACTGTCTACCACACTACTTGGCAACTTATTCCATTTGTTTAACAACTTATTCCATGTGTATACTCCATACACACCACAAACCAGATGTAGAATTCAAACCCAGGATGATGGGTCTGGGAGTCAGGAGCATCATACACTGCTTTGTTTTATTCAAAGAGGACGTCAAAGAAATTCACTAGGCTACTTTCCCAAAAAAATCTTTTCTTGTACTTCTCCTTATGTCCTTACAGTACATCTGAAGTATATCATATGTCCCTTGTCAGTATTTTTCATAAAGCTTGTAGAGGGACATCAGTTTAGAAAAAGAACTTCAGGAACAAGGGTCTTCCTTTCATTATCCCTGGCTCCCAAAAATACCATTACAAAAATAAAAAAAAATAACCCTAAACCTAATTTGGTTTTCTTTGCCCCTAAGTAGTCAAATTTTTCAAAATTTTCTTTTGTTTTCTTTTTCAAAATTTGAGCAGACATTAGGAAAACATATTGGTGTGTACCGCCATCCTATATAGGGGAAGCATGATTACATGGTGCAATATGTAACTATACAAAATGGGAGTGCTTGTGAAAACCAGTCATGCCCACAATGTAAAGATGATGTCACTGTCAGGATAAAAACAAAACATTTAAAAATGTTAATAATGGTCAGACTTCTTCCATAAAGGATGAATTCAATATGGTGAAGTGCAATAACAAGGATTGACCATATAAAGGATAGTTGTGAATACACACTCGCATAAGTAGTGGACCAGCTACACCTTTCTATATAGGGAAAGTGTTTGTATGGTTAAGCCGGTGAGGCTCTTTCACTCTTGTGACGTCCTTCAGGTCATATTCAAGAGCCCTTCCCTTAATTTACCAAATATTTGGTTAAATAAACCTCTTATTTTTATAGCTTAGTTTTTTGTCTTTTATCTGAATTCGAAAATGGCTTGAAAGTGCCCCTAGGACCACATGCTTGCAGTGCATTCGAATGTGCCATTAACACAATTAAATTTATAGACTTACAGAATCATACTACTAATTCTTAGTCAATCTTAACACTTTCTATCTGAATTAGCAATATATTATGTAAAATTAATTTTGCAGGGCAAGTTAACTATACAGAATAATGTGAAAATCTATACACTCAGTAAAGGGTATCTATCTCTGATTGATAATGTGGGGTTTCACCAAATTGCACAAGGTCTGACTCATTTTCATAATCATATATTGGTGAAACTATTTCATATCAATACTTTATTTTGATCAGCTCCAGGCCTTGATGAAAATTGATCAAATAAGAACCTGAATTAGGTAGTAACAAAATGGCACAACTTTAAGATATATAGATATTCCGAAAATCCTCTACCTGGGCATGGTGACTAATAATACTATTACATCTACTGTATTTGAAATGGTCATTGAATAAACTAGTTCCCATCAAGAACAAAAAAATCAAAGGGAAAAGGGGATTCATAGAACAAAGTTGCATGTTACAAGTGTTTATGAATTGACACTGTTTAACACCAGAAGAAATCTGTCTTCACTGTCCACCCCTAATTAATAAATACAAACATTACTAAAACACACACGTTTTATACTCGCCTAGTGAGAGGGTGGACAGAGGATAGTGCTGCTGAGTCATACCTTCAAAGTTCTGTTTTCATATACAGTATCTATATGGGAATAGCCAAGGGGGAGTTTGTTCTCCGCCTTTTTCTCAGTTTTCTGTGAGTGCTTTGACTTCCTCTAAAAATGTGCAGGTTGGGTTGATTGAAAACTCTCAATTATCGCCATCTAAGAGTGTTTGGCTGAACCGTATTTGTTGAACTAGAGCTGTCTAGGACTGATTTCTGCCTTGTGCCAAGTGCTATAATTATAGACATTAGCTTCCAGTAACTCTGGATTGGAATTACAAATTCAGTTATTTATGTGTATTTAAGGTTATTCTAGTCCTGCTGTACTACTTTGTGAATGTTTTGCAACAAGCAAACCAAGACAAATTAAGTTTTTTGACTGTGTCTTGCTCTTACAAAGAGTCTATGCCACACAATTGGCAGTCGCCCCATACAAAATGGCAAAACGACTACAAAAATTATTTATGCACAGAATAAATACAAAAACGCAATAAAATGCAGCTGCTGCCGGTGACACACAAGTAGCAACACACTTGCTCAATTATGCAAATGAAACACAATGCCATTTGGTTCAGCAGACAATGAAGTTGTTATGGCAGGCATGTGACATTTGTGTTTTCATTGATGGGAGAGCCAGTGGGATCAGGCGGTGATCAGATGCTGCCTTGGCACCGATGTACTGTGCCCAATCCCAATCCTGCCCCCAAGATAAACATGAAAAGACAGCAGCACAGGGACAGCTCCTCTGTAATTGTAACACTGAACATTCACTACAGCAGAGACTGACATGAAGAAAAACACAAGAAGATATCAGCTTCATGTACAATGCAGCCGGGACTGAATTTGTACCTTATGCTTAAGTCATGGACTCTTTATCCATTGCCATTTGAAATAATGACTTCACATGATGTTGACATTTGATAGAGTGACACTTTTTATTGCAGCGGTAAGTGCTTTAATGCTATAAATCTTGTCAAAGTATGCATTTTTACCTTCTTGTTTCATTCATGAACAAACTTAAATACTCAACCATTTAATAACAATAATTAATAATGACTCGTTACCATACAATATAGTTACTTGTTATTTGTGCTGGTTTTATAGCGTTAAATATATAGATAGTAAAACAAAACAGATAGCACAATATACAATATCCCATGTCAACAACACTTTACTATATTGAAAGCAGCAAACAGCAAAACCGCTACATAAAATATAAATACAGTACAATTAAGTCTAGAATTGTACTTGTGCTCCATCTTTAATTATAAAGTAAAGTACAATTTTGTGGGTTGTGAGTTTAGAACTCCAGGGAAAAAAAAGTGTATTAAACCTTTTGATTGACCAGAGTAACGGCTGTAAGAATGAAACTATTGATGTCAGAGTTTCTCATTTTGAGTGACCCGTAACGTTTTCCCAATGGAAATATCTGTGGCTGTGGTCTCCAGTTATATGTCCTGCTTGTTTCTTGATCTAAACTGTGTATGGGTCCTGCCTGGAGTTAATATCTACTTATCTGCATCAATGTATTTCTCATTCAAATAGAGAAAAAAGGAGAGAAAGATTCAGGACTGTTTATCATAATTTGTGATAGTTTGTACAGTACAGGTCAAAAAATATAACATTGTGGAATGTAAAAACCTTGTGATAGGTGCCAAACAAAATCATTAAAGGCTAACACATTTCATTCTGGTCACTTATCTCTTTAAACCATCAGAAATTGATGATTTTCAGAATCACAGGCCCGAACCTCTACTTGTCCAAAGCATGCAGTTTACAGTCTTTTTTTATTTTGTTATCTTTATTTATGATCCCTCTTTGGCGGTGACCTTCAGCTCAACCTTTGCCGTTTGCAGTGTTGATAAAAATAGCAATATGTTTGATAATATTATTTGAGTAATGACTTTAAATGAAAATCTGATGCCCTCCATAAAATGAAATGTTATTTGTTCCCCATTGAACAATATGCTTTGATGCTTAACATGTTTTAGAATTCTGATTGGAGGTAACTTCACATTTTAGTGTTTGCTTTTATCTGCTCAAGAATAGGCCATCGCCTGAATACAGCACACTGCAATCTACCAAATCTTCTCTTTTGCACCTGAAAGGGCTACCTATTGAATGTAAATGCTGAACTTGAGTAGAATGAAAAATATGAAGATACCAGCAAGCTGTGGTTAAAAAGCTTGACCCAGACATGGAAGGTCAAATTCCCATTTTAGCTGATTCTATGGCCTTAACAAAGTCATTTATTGCTTGCAAATTATCCTATGATTTTTGGCAGCTAATATAATATCTATTTATAAAAATGTGAGACTCAAAAGAAGGCAATTTTGTGTATTTTTTGCAAGAATATTTACAGAGATCTCATTGAGATAAGTACATACTGTATGTTAGTCAAAAGTTAACTTGGTGATATTTTTGGTGGCTATTCTATCCTCCTTCTTTTTCTTTTAACTCCTGCTCCGGTGTGTTATCAGGTCTTGTGGTATTCCTTTGTCTTCTCCACTTTCCTCTTATCCTCTTTTAACTTTTTTGCATTCTCTGTCCACTTAGACAAAATCTGTCTCTGTTACTTATGTCTAATTATGCAAGGTTGCCTTCAAGTCCCTGCCCACTCAGTCAGTCTGGGGAGATGATCTATCACTGTCTGCTCACCTCAATTGGGACCTGATTTTTAAAACATCACTTTTGCTTCTATGAATGGGTGTCATGGGACAAGTGCTTTATTTTGTATTGACATTTTAACGTTTATGTTTGATTTACTGTACCGTAATTCAGGTTTGCATATTTACTTAATAAAAATTTGTAGTATTAGAGTATTGTACCATGTTATCCATTATTAGCTAACTAAAAAGATTACAGTATGCAAGCTTTGTTAAATTTATATGAATTTCTAATATAATTTTTTGGAGAAACACAAAGACTCAGCTGATCTGCTATTTCAATCATACAAAAAGCATTTAAAGATAAACTAATTTTTTATGTAAATGTAAAGAGCAGAATCACTCCTGAACATTTTGCCACAAAATGCAATTTATTATTAACCAAGTTGTTTTTCATTTTCATTTTTTTTATTATTGACTGACATGAAATGATTTTGTCACAACTTGGGTTCAGTTAGTATTGTTTTCTCCAAGTTGTCAGACTCTGAGCTCCCACTTCAAAGGATGTTTACATAAAATTTCTGATGGCTTAACTCATATTTTCCATCTGTCCAATAGTATGTAAGCACAACATTAAAACTGAGGGTTGTAACAGAAAGAAGAACAATAGGCTCTTCTGCACCTACTCCACCCTGCCTGCACATAAAAAAGGGCTTAGAGCCGAAACCTGATATAATCCCACATCCACGTTGAATGCATCTGTCTATCCTACCGCAGACCTCGCCACTGTCACTCTTCCCTTGTACATATCCTATACAACTCTTACATACATCTCTGCCACTCTGGACTTCCTCATACAGTACCAGAGCTCCTCTCGAGGCACCCTGTCATATTCTTCCCCCAGGTCCATAAAGACACAAGACAACTCCTTCTGGCCTTCTCTGTACTTCTCCATCAATACCCTTAGAGCAAACATTGCATCCATGTTGTTCTTTCCTGGCATGAAACCATATTGCTGCTCACTAATCATCACCTCCCTTATTTAACCTAACTTCCACTACTCTTTCCCATAACTTCCCTCTGTAGTTACTACAGCTCTACACACACCCCTTATTCTTAAAAATTGGCACCAGTACACTTCTTCTCCACTCCTCAGGCATCCTCTCACTTACCAAGATTCCATTAAACAATCAGTTTAAAAACTCTACTGCCATCTCTCCTAAACACCTCCATGCATCCACATGTATGTCATCTGGACCAATGACCTTTCCATTCTTCATCCTCTTCATAGCTGTCCTTACTTCCTCCTTGCTAATCCGTTGCAATTACTAGTTCACTATCACCATATCATCCAACCTTGTCTATCTCTCACTCTCTTCATTCATCAGCCTCTCATAGTACTCTTTCCATCTTCTCAACATACCCTTTTCGCTTGTGAGTACGTTTCCATCTTTATCCTTTAACCAAACCTAACCTGTTTCACATCTTTCACAGCTCAGTCCCTCTGTCTAGCCAGTTGTTACAGGTTCTTTTCTCCCTCCTTAGTGTCCAACCTCTCATATAGCTCATCATATGCCATTTCTTTAGTCTTCGTCACCTCTCTCTTCATCTCTCTTCTTTGCCAACCTCTTCCTCTGTATACTCTCCTGTATTTCCCCATTCCACCCCCAGGTTTTCTTATCCTCCTTGCTCTGTCAAGATGTCTTGCCAAGCACCCTTTTTGTTGTCACCCTTACTACTTCTGCTGTAGTTGCCCAGCTGTCTGGTAACTCTTCACTGCCACCCAGTGCCTGTCTCACCTTCTCCCTGAACTCAACTTTGCAGTCTTCCTTTTTCAACTTCCACCATTTGATCCTTGGCTCTGCCCTCACTCTCTTCCTCTTCTTGATATCTGACATCATCCTACAGACCATTCATCCTATGCTGCCTAACTATGCTACCTAGCCACTCTACACTCTGTTTTCAACAACTATTAATCTTGGTTGTGCTCAGCACCCAAAATGTTTTTACAACTTCTTGTGTGTTCCTTTTACAATGGATAATTAGACAGTTTATTTGATTAATTCACTTTCTGAATCTGCTTAGCCCAAACTAAACTAGTGTCTACTAGCATTGGCTGGAGGGTAGAAGCCAGATGTGGACAAGACGCTAGTCCATCGCAGGGCACACTCAGGTATATATCTACCATCATTTACATTAACCTAACCTCCAAATCTTTGGGATATTGGGAGATTGGGGAGTACCTGGAGAAAACTCTCATGGATTTGAGGAGGAGCACGTTCAAACTTCAATGAAACATTTATCCTCAAACTTCCAGTTTACTTTGCCTAACAACCACATAACAACTGTCAACAAACATTCTTCAGAATAGTGGTGCTCAAAGGAAAACAAAATGGTGTCTCAGGAGAATGCTAAATATTTTAACATTATGAAATATTAATCTAAAACCAAAAAACAAATGACAGATACAGATTCATTGGGTTTCTAAATCGTGTTGTACATGTAGAGCTTTAGATCAAAGCCTGTGAAAAACTCAGAAAATTATAAAAAATGCAGATGATCAAAACAGTGGGATTCAAACCCAAGCCTCTTCAGGTATGAGGAAGCTGTGCTAACCATTGCACTACCACAACACACTGTGCATACACCCAGTAAATGAATAGTTTTCATTAAAGTCTGTGTAGAGTTTGAGACCACATCTTTATTTAAATAAATTAGATAATTTATTGACTTGATGGCTTAGCTCAACTCCATGGTAGTTGATGACACCTGATTTTTGACAGTTCAGTCCAGAGACAGGACAAAAATAAATGCTCTTGTTTCTGACCCCCTCAAGAAGGTGAGTGGTTTGTAGGCTATAAGTTTACCTCTGTTTTTGGTTAAATTGGTCCCAGAAGGAGGTTAACAAGGAGAGTGATGGTCAGGGGAATACAAACAATATCTGACATAATGGCAGCAACAATGGGAAACCCATGTGCTTATCCCATTTGGCCAGTGTGTACGGCAGCTTAGACTGTGCTGCCGATGTGCATTTTAGTGGAGGACATAAGTGAGAGACCTACTTAGTATGGATAAATTTAAGAGTCTAACAAACTGGGTTTGTCCCAAAGCTACAGCAGTTATACCAAAGTTTTATCACTCCCTGTGCCAAAGCCGCTTCAAACGCAGACAGCATGCTTTGTGTCACAACTTCCACTGGAACTCCATGCCCTCTCTGACATTTGCAAGGGCTGCCTACAGCCATACTCTCATTAGGTCTTTCTCTCTGTCATCTGTACCTCTCCCTTGTGCTTAATTTAAAAGAAGCGGTACTACACAGTCTCAAAGCACCTAAATGCTTCTTGCATGTGAAAAGGCAGAAAAATAATTAAACAGTCAAATATTCAAAAAGGCAACTGCGGTACGACAGCCCCTGCAGCTCCTGTGGCAATATATAATAAATCCTAATATCAAGTTTTGTTTAAAACACTCACCAGCTCGACATTTTCAGGATTCTCTGGAGAAGTGACATTAGGCAGAACTTTAGTTTGGGTTCTAATGTAGCATTTTTGATTCTTGGAGAAGCGTATTCCAGTTATTCCCTGAAAGGTAAAAGTGAGAGACGTGGAGTTAATTTTTAGGTCAGAAGGTCTGTTTAGAATCTATTATTAAAATCCTTAAAAAGCATATTCAGGTTACACATTTCAGCATGTGAGGTGAAATACAGTCAGTAAAGTGAGCCATAAACAAGAAAAATACTGCAGGAACCAAACCTTCCTTATGTGTCACCTTGCTTTAAGTGTGCAAGTGTATACTGCACGTACTGTATTTCCTTTAGTATGGCATGCTTTTTATGAATGATTTTAATTAAAAGGACAGAGACAATGACTCAGTACCTGACCACACAGTAGAGAACATAAAGGGTTACATATAAATTCCATATTTATTCATCCATATATATTTGAAAATTCTTGTATGTGCTCAGTACCAGTTAGATGATTTTCTCCAGGGCTTAAATATTTCAGATATATTTCTTTTGGTTCCCCGCCAGCTGGAATGCATTTTCATTGCAGCAGTATACAAAAATGTTGGATGCTAAAACGTTTCACTAAATTCTTTTCCAAAGGCATTTTCCATTTTCACTCTCAGACTCTGCTTTTAGATTATAAGAGGAACCTATATGTGCATCAGGAATGAAAATATATAGAAAGTAAAATAAAAAGATAAACTACTGGATTGCACAATGTTAGAACACCAGCCTGGGAACTGTCTGTGTGCAGTTTGCAAGTTCTTCCTGTTTGTACGCTGTGACTCCCATCTCATTCCATATCCCAAAAATGAACAGTTCAGGTTTATTAGTAAGTCTGAGTATAAGTGATTGTGTTCTGCAATAGACTGGCACTCCACCCAGGGTTGGCAGTTGATGATGCCATCATAGGGCTCCAAATTCATATGCCCTTAAATTTAATAAAGACGTAGATAATGGATAAATACAATTTTTAGTATATGTGACAAAATGCCACACTTTTTTGCATTCAGCTTTATTCTTGCTTTTTCCTCTTTTAAGATGTGAGTACATATTGCAAAAAAATGGAACCAAGCAAGAAGAACTGTGAATGAAATGACAGCTTATTGCGTAGCACACACACATATACACACATATGTACACTGTAGTTCAGTGAAGCCAGGCAACTATGAACTATGGTAGGAAGGTCATACAAACAGGTGGAGAAGATGCATATAGTACATAGAAAACAAAATGGAATTAAACAAGTGTGAAGTGGGAAGGTAGGCAGCTGATCCCCAAGCTGTCATGCTTAACATTATAAGAACTATGGAACTGCAAAGTCTGCATAAGGCAGGTCTGAAAATCGAACAATAAATGGTTCCATCTTGACCATTGTGCTCATGTATACAAATGCTGAAAACCTCTGTACCCAAGTAATATTTGTAATATTTTTTTAAAAAAACATGTGGAATCTGTGTAGGATCTTAAATTTCAACATTGATATTAGTTATTGTATAAATGCAGGTTTTCTCTTATCTAATTGTAATGGCCTCCAAATAATGCAGAACTTTAAGAATAAGCACTCCTAAAATTTTTTGCAAACCTACTTAATACAAGCCATGTTTGCAGGTATTTGGAGCCTTTTCTAGCAACATCAAATATAATACAGAAGCTTCCCTAGTACAGAATGTCAGTTTATCAGAAGGAAACTTAAGCCTTCTTGAGGTCAGATAAATAATGAAATCAACATACAGGGTTTTTGCAATATGGGAGAAAAACTGTAGTACCTGAAAAAAACAAAATGTACACATGGAAGTAACAGGCAAACTCTTCACAGACTCATAGCCACCAATGGTGTTAGGGATTTGGATTTGTGAGGCATCAGTTCTGGTTTCTAAAAAGTGGATTTGTTGCAAAAAACACTGCTGGTTTAAGTGTTTTAACCTTTGGATTTTCTAATTATAATTTACTGTTGTGCTTGATGATATTAATCACCTATTTGGCAAATTTTCAAGATCAATATTAAATAAGCAAACTAGAACACAGAAATACTTAATAGTAAAAAAAAAGATATCAAATAAAAAAATGTGCACTCTTTGAGTAGAGTAAGCTCGACAAACAGAGAGACAGGAATAATATCTCTCTCTATATATAAAATCCAATGTCTGTCTGTATGTCTGTCTGCTTTTCGTGAGAGAACTACTTAACGGATTTAGATCTGTTTTTTTTATACAATTTGCTTGAACATTCCGGTTGATTTTGCAACCTCTCTCATTGGACTAAGTATCATAGTTTGCTTGCGGTGCCGATTTATTTATGCAAATCCGAGAGGGACGCAGTGGACCGAAGAGAGGGGGCCGGGGCCCTCCTCATTCACGTGTCAGCCTCGGGGCGTATCTTACTTAGCTAGCAAATGAGAGAACTACTTAATGGCTTTTTTCTAGAATTTGCTTGAACATTCAGGTTGATTTTACGACTTCTCTAAGAAACAGTTCTCTACTTCTGACGTCATGCTTCCCCCTCCCCTCAGCCCGCAACCTCTGTCTCAGATTAATGTGAATATATCGCTCCTGCAAGCAGAGAGCCAGGCAGGGCCCTCCTCACTGTCCTGTTTCACTTCTAAGCCACAGGGGATGGCTAGTAAATGATAAAACAAACAACAACCCCCTAAACACACCTAAGAACTTCTGGCTTGGATAATGGAGAACTTCTGCAATCAATAACAGGGCTATTGGTGGCAGTAAGATGGTCAGACCTATCCAGATGTTCAATTGAAGGCGTTAACATTTGAATAAACCAGGTCCAGCTTGCTGTGTCCATAAAAGGAACATGCCATTAGATGTTTGTTCAGAATTACTCATTGTTCTGTTGCCAATACACCCTTTTTATCATATATAATACAGTATATACATAAATATCATATGCATATCATATACATGTATATCATATATCATATATAGTGTGAGAGGTCGCCCGAACATCATCAGACTAACACCAGCAGGGTTATTAAACACACATTTATTCTCACCCATATTCCCAACACCGTCCCTCACAGCACACAGTACTCCCGCACCAAACACCCCTAAATAAGGGCCGCTCCAATGTCCGTGGGCCTCCTTTCTTCCTCCTGTCGCTGGTGCTTCGTCCACCTCCAGCTGATGACTCTCTCTCTTTGACTGTAGGAAGGCGGCCTCCTTTATAGTCACCTGGATGTGCTCCAGGTGCTCACTGACATTCTTATGCCGGAAGCACTCCGGGCGTTGCTGGAAGGTCCTTCCTCCACCTTCCCAGGTGTGGTGGAAATGTAGATCTCCCGGGCTTTATGAGACTTGGGGCACCCCCTGGCAGTAGCCACGGGCCCCCACGGGTTTGAGCCTCCTTGCTACTTCCCCGTGGTCCCCTTGCTATCCAGGGCGGTTGCCCCCTCGTGGCCCAGGGAACGTATAGATCTCCTTCCTGTCCTTCCAGGCATCCCAGCTGGGTCTGGCCTCCAGCCTCCTGCCACAACAGTTATACTGAGTACAGTTAAAAAATATTTGAGAACTAAATGGAAGTAAGAAGAATAAGTGGAACAACTATAAAGAATACACTTATGTAATATAAAATGAACTGATGTCAGGCTACAAGAGGGGAAAAATGTAGACATTGGATACCTTAAGCCTTCCTTTAGACAAAACATAGCTGATCATGTTTAATTTGCTAGCACAACAAACCATGAATTTTCTGAACACAATTATTCTAATATTGAAATTTGTGGAGCCAATGCATTTACTCATTTTGGAAGCAATAATGTAGACAAACAAGTCCACTGCAGAGCACACTCATGCCAATTTAGTGTTGCTCATCAATCAAGCCTGTGTATTTTGGGATTTGGAAATAAAGATACAAGGAGAATGCGGAAGCATCAAGCAAAGAATGAGCATACTCAAATTTGAATACAGAATTCACTGCTCCACCATACAACAAAAAATGGAAACACACCTGGAAAGTATAAAAGTAATTCACTTTTTTATTGATTTTTGCAACTTATGTGGAATAATAGAATTGAACAGTGATCACAGATTTTTTTACAACAAATTATTCATTACTAGTAACAAGTAGTACTGGTCACACAGTATGAACAGCATTTAGTGTGGAGTGTGGAAATAACTGTGCCAATGATGCTCCCTTCCCTCACTGTACACCTTAGCAATTCCAGCTCACAATTGTCAGAGCACTTTGTAAAACATAAGAGGTCTTAATTATGAAACAAGAGGATGGATAACAGATGATGCAAAACATAATACAAAGCAAAATATAAACGGTAAACACTAAGGTGTCCTTTCTGTACATTCTCTAAAGTGACTCTGTCACCATCTGTCTTCTGTCTCCACCTTTGACCACTACTTCCCTTTCTGTGGAGCTGTTGCCTCCTTTATTGCCATTTCAGAGTTTATGTAGTCCAGATACTTGTGGCATTTTATACACAATCCTGAGGAGTACTAATAAGGCCAGTAATTATGCCAAATGGTCAGCTACTATTTTTATTGCTTCCCTTTTTGTTACCATTGGCACAGATTTTGTCCCTTATGTTACTGATATCCATGTACAATTAAAGAACCAAGTAAACTACAAATTAGCCATATGAAAAGACCCCAATAAATTTTTCCTGATCATATTTGTTGTGCTCGATAGGGGGTGGAGTGAAATTGACCAGCAGCCCTCCAGTCAGAAACAACCACTCAACCCCCTTTCTCTCCAAACCTCATAGCCACCTCTTTGTTTTACCTTCTCATTTCAATAGCTCATTCTACACCCTCTTCTATTTTGCTATATGCACAAATACTCATCATGGAATATAATTTTGGTCAGACAACTGTCATCTGTGGAATGGGATGCATCAAACTGAAAATCTTCTGCCTCTTCCACTGGCTCCTTTCGTAGGTATCTCCTTTTATATCCTAAACATCCTTTTTGCTCTTTAACTTCTTTTGGGAAATGCTTTTAATACGAGGAGCATGAACTTTGAAGCATGCTTCTGCACGTTATTTTTTTTATTATTAAATTTAGTGCAATCCAATAAATGGAAATCAGTTCTAGTTTAATCCAAAAAATGGTCTACTATGTTAACCCAAAGCTGTACATTGTACACCTCTCTTTTGACTCAGACTATTTAAAATGTGTCTTGAGTCAAGGTCTTGCTAGTGAGCAATTTTTTCAGGCACCTACTTCACTTTGACCCAGGTTTTTTTGGTTGTTCCTTGCTAACTTATACTTGTTCCTTAGACATTAATTGAATCAAATCTTTGCTTATTTATCAGATGGATTTTGTAAAATTTAAATTTTATAATTTACTGTTAAGCACACACATGGAGGATTGGCATAGTCGTTTGAGGTGCTGCCTCACAGCCAAAGCTAATCCGCTTGGTCGATATCTCTGTGGAGCTGACAAGCAGTTCTTGTGTCTGCATGGATTTCCTCTGACTACTTCAGGTTTTTCTTGCATCTTAGAGATGGACAGGTTGGGTTAATTTTCATGTCTAAACTGACTGTGTTTCAGTGAGTAGAATAACATCTTTATGTCTGGTTCTTGTACAGCCCAACCCTTCTCAGCATCTCTGTAACTGACAAAGAGGGTTTTTAAAATAAATTGATGTAATTCAGACACTTTGCAGCTGTCTCAACACATCCTGTCAGTCTTTTTAATATTCAAATTAATATTCAAAACAGAAAGCCATGTAGTTGTTTGTGTAAATCTTGATATCACTAATAAAAAAATATTGGAAGTTTTAGCACATGGCTGTGTTTTTCAAATAAACTGTAAAACTTGTTAGTGTAAAAGTGGCACCCACGCTGTTGGCTGTGTTTTAGTCATTCATGGAAGTAATTTAACAAGAAGTTCTTAAAAAATCAGAACTAGATGTGATTCAATGAGCTTCACCTTAAAACTGTCAAGCCGTTGTCTTATATGTGTAGGATTGTACTATTTTTCCAGGAGTTAGCTATTTAAACTATTTGTATCTCATCACCATCAAAAAAAAAATAATTAATAATAATTTATCCTCCAAAGTTGCATGGTATTGTCATATGCTAGGACTGTGTACATTATGAAGTTGTTTATTACAACCAAAGATGTTCCTATTTGTTACTTTTTGTAAGTATAAGGCAATCAATGAGTGGTGAAGCACCAGTTTCAGATTAGAAGGCAACTACTGACTTTATGGTAATGTAAAATTCAAATTGAACACAACATTTTTTCTTTACGAGCAATAACTTTTTAAAAAGTAAAACAAGTTCATTGCTTGTTATTCATCATATTCTGTAATAATGTTTATCAAGAAAAGAATATACTGTAGCTAAAATGATAAGAGATAGCTGCACTGTCTTTAAGAGTTACTGTACCTCAGTTGCCTTTCATAACTGAGGATCAATAATGGTGTGTGCCTCATGATTTTTTTTTTCTTAAATAATAATGCAATGGCTGTCAATGCCTCACATACTGATTTTTTTATAGATATGAATAGTCTAAAATTATTCCTCATTTTCCAAAACACACTTACTGAGTAAGTCTTTCTTACCTTCTGAAAATATTGCTCCTAGTTATAAACTATGCAAACTCTGCAAGAGGGCAAGGCAATTCTAATAAAGTAGCAATAAGAAATAAAAAATGTATATTTTATACAATAATAGATCCACTTCATTTAAGCAGAACACTTTCTATCTTAGCAGGCTGCCTGACTTATAACAGAAGCTAGAATGGTTCAAACTCCACCACAGAATACTTCTAAGCATGTAGCTACGTTCTTTCTTTTATACAAATCCCACTAAATCATGACTGCCAGCTGTTCATAAATTCAATGAAGCCACAAACTCTGCAAAATCTACATGCAGAGTGTCTCTGTGTAAACCTTTTTAGTTATAAAAAAATGTAAAGAAAAACAGACCATAATGCTGGGTTCATATCTTAGCCTAAACAGTTTGTCTATGCCAGGGGTCTGTATAACTTTTCTTTACCTAGTGTTTGTTCCCAAAGCATGAACAATTGGCTCCAGGATTAATAATAATAATAATAATAACAATAATAAATTTTATTTAACACTAGAATCCCTACGAGATTACGAAAAAACTCGTAATCCCGGCCCACCTTAAATCCCTTCGCACCTTTCCAACAGCGTCTTTTGTTTTGTAAATGTGTCGATCAGCACAAACAGCAATCAGCCTGCTGTCCCATTGTCCAGAAGGTTTATGACCACAGACTTGGAAAGTCTTTGCCTGGGTTGTAATTCAAAACACAGTTCTCAAAAACACATTGCCAGATGTCTGAAATTGCAGGAAATCTGTAATGTTTCAGATGTTCTGCACAGGTGTCTTTGTTGTCAAAGTGCAGGGACATCGTATCTTTGATTACTGGTACAACAAATAATTCTGAGCAAGCGTCAGCCTCAGCACCAACTGTGGTCATTGCTCTTGTGAAAAGAATGCAGATAAATGCCATCAACTCAGAGAGGGAGAGGCAAGTTCGTTGTACCACGTGAACGTTACTGACAGAATAAAACTGAATAATAATTCAAACTGAATAATTTACAAGTAGCCAAAATTTACAACGGGTGTTACAGACTCAAATCATATGTATTTTTCTATTAAAGTAATAATAATAGCAGCAGCTCAATACTCGGAGCGGCAAGACTCGAACCTGGAACCTTTGGGTTATAAGGCAGTAGTTTTTACCTCTGCGCCATTCTTGAGCATGTATCAACTTCAACTAACATTTGAGCTTAGGTTTTTAACTCATTGACCGCAACATGTAAATCAAATGATTTTTTTTTTCTTTGGTTATATTCTTGAATAAAAGTGTACATGTTAATTTGAGGCGGCACGGTGGCACAGTGGGTAGCGCTGCTGCCTCGCAGTTAGGAGTCCCGGGTTCACTTCCCAGGTCCTCCCTGCGTGGAGTTTGCATGTTCTCCCTGTGTCTGCATGGGTTTCCTCCAGGGTACTCCAGTTTCCTCCCACAGTCCAAGGAGCATACAGGTTATCGCATTGGTGATTCTAAATTGTCCCTAGTGTGTGCTGGGTGTGTGTGTCTGCGCGCCCTGCGGTGGGCTGGCGCCCTGCCCGGGGTTTGTTTCCTGCCTTCTGCCCTGTGTTGGCTGGGATTGGCTCCAGCAGACTCCCGTGACCCTGTATTTAGGATATAATGGATGGATGGATGATAAGAACATAAGCAGATAAGGAGCCTTGGCTTGAGCTGGGAGAGTTGAGCTTTGTCAAGGTGGGGGATGGAACAGCAGGCTGCTTGCTGCTTGTGCTGATCGACACATTTACAAAACAAAAGACGCTGATGGAGAGGTGCGAAGGGATTTAAGGTGGGCCGGGATTACAAGGCTTCAGGGATTCTAGTGTTAATAAGCACCTTTTTTAACACTCAAGGTCACCTTACAATGAAATTAAACAAAAGTAATAAAGATAAAAAACAAAGAGGATGATACTATCAAATAGCAATAATGGTACAGAGGTAGCAGAAAAAATAACTAGCTGTAACAGTGGTAAACTCATAATTGGTATGCCAGTTTGAAAAGATATGCTTTGAGGACAGTTTTAAAATGTGTGATTGAATCTAATTGATAGATATGAGAGGGAAGAGAATTCCAGAGTTGAGGGACACTGTGAGAGAATGCTCAAGCTCCCATAGAACAGAGTTTGGTGTGTGGTACAGAAAGTAGAGCTGCAGATGAGGATCTGAGGGAGCGAGCGGGAGTGTAAGTTCATAGGAGATCAGTAAGATAGGGAGGAGCAAGGATGTAGAGGACTTTAAACGTTAAAAGCAATTTTTTGTATTGTACTCTGTAGTAAACAGGGAGCCAGTGAATTTTGAAGAGAATACATATAATATGTTCAGTGGATTTAGGTAATTATCCTAGCAGCAGAATTTTGAATAAGTTGTAAGCGATGGATAAGTGTTTTAGGGATGCCAGATAGCATTATAGTAATCTATACATGAAGTGACTAAAGCATTAACCAATACTTCAGTACTGTGTTGCATAAGAACAGGTCAAAGTCTAGAAATGTTTCAGCGATGGAAGAAGGCAGTCCAAGAAACATTACTTATATGGGAAGAAAAAGAGAGGGTACTGTCTAGAATGATGCCCAGGCACTCAGCCTGGAAAGAGATGTTTTTGTTAGTGTTTTTAATTAAAATGGATGAATGGTTAACCTTATTGAGTGTAGGTTTAGAACCAATGAGGAGCACCTCAGTTTTATTGCTATTTAATTGCAGAAAAACTTTATGTATGTATTGGAGACATGCCATAAGAGTATTTGAAGGGAAACGAAAAGTGTATTTAGTGGATAGATAAAGCTTTGTGTCATCAGCATAACAATGAAATTTAATACCATGGTGTCAAAAGATATTACCAGTTGGGAAGATATATATGAGAAAAACAAGCAGCCTCAAAACAGAGCCCTGCAGAACTCCATGAGTAACAACTGCAATCTTAGATTTAAAGCCCTTTACTTGAACAAACTGTCTCCTGTCAGTGAGGTAGGAAGAAAACCATTAATGGACAAGGCCACAGACTCCAAAACTAGCTAGTCTTTTCAAAAGCATCTGATGGGATATGGTGTCAAATGCAGAGCTGAGGTTAAGAAGTCCCATGTCAGTTGTCCAGAGAAGATCATTTGTGATTTTGACCAGGGCAATTTATGTGCTGTGTTTAGGACGAAAGCCAGATTGAAACAGTTCAAAAAGGTTATTTTTTGAAAGATGGGACTGAAGTTGGTAGGCAACTATCCTTTCAAGAATTTTTGATATGAATGGAACATTTGAAATAGGCTGATAATTGTTAAGGATATGAGGGTCTAAGCCAGGTTTTTTCAGAGTTGGAGTAACTGAGGTCGTTTTTATTGAGGAGGGAACTGTGCCAGAAGTAAGGGAAGAGTTAACTATAATAGTTATCTTTGGGGAAATTTGTGACAGACAGGACTTAACAAAGCTTGTAGGTATTGGATCCAATTGGCAAGTGGAAGAATTAGATTTTGTTATAAGCTCCATGATATCATTTTCAGCTGGTAAACTGAACTCTTGAGAATAAGGTGATTGGTAAGGAAATATGGGTGATTGTGAAAAGTATGTCATTTTCTACAGAGATAGAAGAAGCAAGTTAATGGTGGATTTTTTCAATATTTGAGTTGAAGAAATCCAAAAAAAGTACAGCAGTGTTTAACAGTGAAGATATGATGATTAACATTTTCTGTTAGTGTAATTAGCCTATTCGTTGTGGAAAAAAGAGCTCTAGCATTTTTTCCTCCTATATTGATAATGTATACGGTTTTGGCAACAGAGAGAGCATTTTTGTATTTTAACATATGATCAGTTCTTTATGTACAATAAGACCCCTCTTCTTAGCTTGATGCTCCAACTGTCGGCTCATGGCTTTGAGCTGACAGAGTTCAGGTGTGAACCAGGAAGCAATGTGAATAAATGAAACAGTCCATGTTTTAAGGGAGCTAGTGTATCGAAGGCAGAAGACAGAGCAGCATTGTAATGGTCTACTAATTCTGATGGTGTGGAAGCAGAAGGAGAAACAGGCTGTAATTGCAATAAACTAATAGGCTCTCTGGGTTTCCATGCTTGACATTACGAAATTAAATCACATACTAAACCTTTATTTTACAGAGAGGTAGGATAACATCAAATGTAATCATTTTGTGATCTGAGATGGGTAATTCAGTAGAAATAAGACTGTATATGATGCCAGAGCAGCAAACAAAGTCTAAAATATGGCATTTGTTTTGAGTTGAAAAGTTCACATATTGAATTAAATTAAAACAGTCAAGAATTTCATTAAAATCATTTGTGAGTGCATCAGTTGAGGTGCCAAAGTGTATGTTAAAATCACCCATAAGGATGACATTAGGAGACATTGCACACAAAGTAGTTAAAACAGTAAAATGTTCTAGAATAAAAACACTTGATAGTTTAGGGAGTGTATGTCAGACAGCAATTATAGCAGGTGAAGGCCCACAGAGTTTGCCAGCTAACAGTTCAAAGGAAGGATACTCTGGGAGAGGTATCAGTGATAATTTTAGGTGTTTGTGATGAATTATGGTGAGACCGCCTCCCCTCCCAGAAGAATAGGATTTAGAGATGCAGACAAACCCCGGAAGGAGCGCTTGATTTAGATGAAAATAATCACCCGGTTGCTGCCAAGGCATAAACAGACCAATAATAATATCACCACTAAGCAGAGCTTTGTTAGAGATAGATCGAGTGTTAAAAAATCCAAACTTCAAAGTGTCTATGAGCATATATTCTGGCGATTTTACTAGAGGAATCAGCACATTATGATCAACACATCTCTCAAAAATACATGGACGACAGCGTCCTTCAGACCAAAGTGAATGAATAGACCCACTGTTGCTCCTGCTGAGACAAAAAATGACGACAAGATCCCAGTAAATGTACTTTGGAGATTGCAGGCAGTTCATAGTTTGTTCAAAGCCGATACTATGCATCCGGTGAATATTTTAGTTTTGTAGAAGTGACTGCATTAGATAGCAGAGTTGACAAAATACTCCTTGACAAGCAATTGAGGTTTATCATAAATCACCCAAGCAAATTTCAGATTGGCAGCAAAGCTATGTACCCCTTGTGTACCTTCTCAGCCCAATTAAAATAACATTAACCAGTAGACCGTCATCACTGGCTTTTCCAGAAGTTCTCAGCAATTGACAAGAGGTAGTTTCCTCCACCTGTTCATCAAAGCTAGATACTTGAGCAGAGAAACAGCAAGAAAGTTTCCACTTACCCACACAGAGTGCAGAGAACAGTTCTATGAGGGCTTGTGTTAAGGCCTAAAGAAGCAAGGGACAGGAATGTGTGATATCTGTTTTTAATCCAAGGCGAAGGCAGATCTCATGCAAAAGACAAAAAATGAGTAAAAAGACAAATAGAAAAAATACACAAACAGAGCACCGGAAAGCAACAGCAGACAGTAACACCATAATATTATGATATTATGGTAACACTGCAGAAGTTAATGAACCACATTAGCCTCTGAATGGCTTCTTCTTTCTTCAATGTCGGCTTTCTTTGGATCAAGTATCTTCTAGTTCCATGGTTTTCAAACTTTTTTGAACAAGTACCACTCCGCGAGGATCAGTAAACTGAAGTACCACTGTCAATGAATCGTTAATTTACACCCATGTTGTTTTGAAGAAAAAGTCACTATAATCACTATAATGACTATAATTATGACGTTAAAGTGATATTAAACTAATTAAGGAAATGGGTACCCGCACTAATAAAAGCCGGCTTGGAGTCTTCCACGCATTTATAGTAGTATACTTATACTATATATGATTATATGTTGCATTCTAGCAACATCAATTCATGGAAAATAAAGGACCACATGAGTACCACTTGGCATGACTTGAAGTACCACCAGTGGTACGCGTACCACAGTTTGAAAACTGTGGTTCTAGTTATTCATTCATGGCAAGCCATTTCTAGTTAAGACACTGTAACATTTTTAAGTCATTTTTGCTTGTTATTTAATGGCGTGAATGGTCTTGCCTGGGTTCATAGTCATAGCCACCTTTCAGTGTAAATGAACAGATGGACAGCCATGTCATTTCAGAGCATAATACCACTTCCTATTCAAAAAGCCATAACACAGCATTCTCAAGCTTACTCAATCCAATTCAGGATGACAGAGGGCCACAGCCTCTCCTAGCAGAACTTGGCACAAGACAGAAAACAACCCTGGGCAGAGTAGAAGTCCATCACAAGGCCCTCTGGACAGAGTAGAAGTCCATGACAAGGCCCTCTGCTACATACTTGTATACACTCGTATGGGGTCACCTTAAAATTGACATACACTTCATTGCAATACTGGAAGAAACCTTAGCAATCAGAGGCATGGGAAGAACATGTAAAATTTCCATAGTCACTAACCAAGCATGAGAGTCAGAATCAGGACATTGCATCTGTAAGGTTACAGCATAAGCCACTGAGAAAGAAAAGAAATACGGGGACTCAAGAAAACACAAATATTTTAAGCTAAGGGCTCTGTGGAGTATTATTATGGATAAAAAAAGCATCCTGTGTGTTCAGTTTCATTGCAACACTTTCCTATCAAACACATTTATAAAGTACTCTGATTAAGTAAATAAAATGGGGGGAAAGAAGGATGGTGTAACAGCCAATAAACTGTAAGTTGAGTTTTACATTCATGATGATAATTTATATTGAAGAGAGTTAATTTCTCTTGAGGCACAGATTGACACTTAATTGCCCTTTACTCACTTTCAGTGCATCTCAGCTGCATTAGCAGTGGCGACTGTGATGCGAAGGCAGCTTTTTAGCACACTAGTCAGGGTTCAGATCATGTTTCTGCTCTTGTCTGAATACAGGTTTCATGTTCTTGCCATATCTTTGCTGTTTTTCCCCTGCTACCGACATGTATAAGCCATACAGTATGTGGTAGGATGATTTGCAATGTTAAAGTAGGTATGTCTAGAGTTGTATACAGCACTGGGGTTGAGTTAAAATGGATAACCTGAGAAGTTTTCTCATGTGTAAAATAAACTGTGTAGCTGATAAATCCGACCATATCAAATCTAGTGAAACTTGCACCAAGAGAAGTTCATTTTCTGGTGAGTCTTCCAACTCAAACAAGTGTCCAGGATTGTGTGAGTAAGTGATATCTGTGCGGGTATTAATTGCATACATGTACAACCTACAGAAAAGAATTCCCTAGTAACACATTTATATTCTAATGTACTTGTCAATCTCGGCTAAACATGAAGCACTCTGCATTAAACATGCATTTGCACCAGTGGGTTTATGCTTAATTTGTTTGGGCAAAAACTGTCTAGACTAAAGTGCAGTTGTTACCTGAGAAACAGCAGCTCTTAGATAAGAAGGGGTGATTATTAGAGTTACTCAACTAGAAAATAAAGAAAGGACAGTTCATTACGCGTAAAAGAAACTGGAAAAGGATGTGATTAAAATGTAGGAAGTGTCAGAATAACTCCTTGTCATTTAGCTGATTAAACATACAAACAGAAAGCCTGCATCCCCATTGTACAATTATGTGATTGTAATCAGCTATCTCAGGCTCTTCAGTGTAACCCGTGATGCCGGGTTAAAGATGTTTCATTTTAATCTGTGTTGTATCTCTTATCAGCTGTCAGTTTAGACCTAAGGCAACATATTAAAGAAAGAGTGGCGTGCATTTTGCTTGGATGATATCAATGCAAATTATTCCAACATCTGGTTTATCATATTATAAAAAGGTTGGGCTTCTGAACATCTTCTCCTTTCATGTGCTAATTTAGATTGTGTCTGTCTCATGCCCATGCAGATTATTGAGGCATTTCTGGGTAAATAATCAAGTGTGTTTCAGCAGAGTTCAGAGTTCAGTAAAGATTATATATATATATATATATATATATATATATATATATATATATATATATATATATATATATATATATATATACAGTATATATACTGTATAAATATATATATATATATATATATATATATATATATATATATTAAAACTGTGAGACAGCAGTGCACCTCTAGGCAGGTCACCTACTGGGATTGAGAAGTCAGGGAGCTTGAAATAGGCAGCTGAAAAAATAAAACTAAAATGCAACTTGAGGCCTGGCCAACTCATCACAGAATGTCTAAGGCTAAGGCATCTAAAAGCGAGTTACTTTAATGCTTGACATTTGAGAACTGAAAGATGTAATTCAAAAAAAAAATGTGGATACTGTTTTCATATTTTGGAAAATGAAATATGAAGAAGTCATTATTTGAAGCTGTAGTGAAAGAATTTCATTTAATGGATTTGGGTGATGGATTTTCCATGGTCACACAAAACTCTTTTTTATTAACTTCAACCCAAAATGTTTTTTCATTTTTTTTATCATATTAATTTCATTCCGTATTGCATATGCTAGTAAAGACTTAAACTATAGACCATGCTGTTTCTGACAAAAATAGCAAAATGAACATAGCGTAACATTATTGAAGCTTATTAAAAAGGACTTTATTCTTATTAAGTGAGGCTCAATCAGATAGAATATATATGAGCCGTGATCATTCTGTAAGCTCCGCCACACAGAGTTTCGGTTATTCTTCAGAATGACTTAAGGAATGGCTTGGACTGACTTTAGAGGTGATTATAAAGGCTATAATAGTAGATATCAGTACTGATGAGCCGGCTGGCCCAGTAACAGCATGCAGATCAGCAGAACTTTGGATTGGAACGTTTTAAACCAACCACAACCACAAGGTCAAAATCCTAGTAAGTAGAACAACTGTGGCCAAATGCTGGCTATGTGCAGATGTGAATGCTTTTGTTATCTGTGCATTGTACTCTAATTCTATTAGAAGTAAGTCTTTAGAAGTGCAATTTAGATTACTCAAAGTCATCCATCTGTTACAGGATTCATTTAAATTACTAATGATCACCTAAACAGTTCAAGGTAGCTTTTAATAATCCTGTATTTAAGTTGTGCTTAATTGGGTTTGTTTGGGAAAGGTGCTATATAAAATAAACTTCAACTAATTAAGAAAAAAACAATGGCATTTGGTTGACAAGCTTCTGTTTTTTTTTTACTAGAGGACTCAGCAATTCCCCTTGTAAAATGTTTTAGATTGGTGGGGCCTGGCACTGCTTCCTGCGCTAATCTAATGAATATCTGGAGTCCTTCGGCTACATTTAGGAAATGCAACAGCCTGCTTGATACATTGCTGCTTCAATTTAGAGTAGCTGGTAGGCTGCCAGCCCTCCACCTCCACAATTTTTGAAAGCCCCATTATAGTATTATACTTCTAATTTATCAAATAGTTGTAGGACTCAACTTGCTGTAAATATACGTCACAAAATGTGAAACAATTGGGGTACCTAACATGAAATAATTCTCATAGCTGTTCGAATTGTATTATTAATTATTGAAAAGGGTTTTGTGAGAATGATGTTTGTGAGCACTATATATTTTTTATATCCCAACTTAAAAATAAAATCAGGACTTCATTGGTGGCATAATGGGCATTGACAGAAATGAGGTGTGCCATCAGTAATTTTGTACATTAATGCACCCCATCCCAAACTCTTATGTTCCACTTCTTGTTTTCGAATAGTTTGCTCCTTATGTAATCCTTACACTTTTGTGCTTTCTTTATCTTGGGTTTTCTTATTGTTACTCACAGGTTTTCATTTTTCCCTAGGATGTTCACATTAGCTTAAGAAAATTGAAATGGAGCAGCACTTTGGAACCTGATGTCAGCCCCTATCCCTCCCCATTTTCATTCTTACTATAGTGCCTCAGGATTTCAAAGAGGATTGTTTTAAAGGTGGCTTTACAATATCTAATGACCTGTAACATCCTTTCTTTATAAAAATCAATTTCACTCTTTGCCTTAGGCTAACACTTAGGAGCTTTTTTTCTTCTTTTTTTATCTTACTCTCTTGTTATGGTCTCAGCAAATAAAAATAATAAGGTTTCTGTGCTTTTCTCTCTCTATCTATCACATTTAATCAAAAAATGCATGGAGCTCTTTATTCACTGCCGCCATTTTCCCCAGTGTCTAGTACTCAACTCATTTTGTTTTTCTTTTTTGTGTGATTGGTGTGATCTTTCACTCAATAGAAGACACAGGGTACAAAGAAGGCTTGTAGTCCCAGGACTCCCCGAGGAGTTGGTTTTGCTCTTTTAAGATTAGTTTGAGCTTTCTCAATCTCTCTCAATTCCATGCAGGTTCTTCAGGTTGTTGTTATGATGGACTACAGTATGAAGGTTTGGTTAATGCTGCTCTGCTCATGAGCTTGACTACATGCACAGTTCAAATTTACAAGCATCCTGAATTCCTGTTTTAATTTCATAGCTTGAAATATCTGCTGCATAGAAGCACAGATATGCACTGCACAAAATCACACGAGGGGGCCTGCCAACATTTAAGTGCATTTCCACAATTGACAGAATTCAGCATTCATTTTATTTGTTTTAATTCAAGCTTTGGCATCCCTAGAGTTGTGGGTTATTCTGGAGAAGCCAATCAATTCACTGCTCATCTAAGATTTCTTTGTAATTCTCCTGTTGATTAAGGGTTAGCTTTCTGGTGTCTGAACAGTTTTTCGGAACAGATGCTTCGCGTAACAGATATTTATTAGATGTTCCTTTTTCAACAGACGCTCTTTTCTAAGAAAAATCTGTTGGAGAAATGTGTTAAGGATTTCTCTGCAGTCATCCTATAGCGTCCCGACATGGGTCAATTGATAGTAAGTGTAAATTTAAAAAGGCGTAAATGAGAAGGGCATGAGATGTATTTGAGAAAAAGAGAGAGAGAGACAGAAAACAAGCCCTAAACATTACAAAGCAATCTGCTTGCAAAAAAAGATAATGATGTGTATCTAGCCACCTGGCTTGGATTTGCAGTTTCTTGCATAATAAAATGCTGACAAATCTGCCTTTGATCAGACCACTTTCTGCAAAAGCTTGTACATTTTACATAGTACATGACTTTTAACAATTAATTAATCTATACAGCAAGTGTGTGTGTGTTGGGGTGGAGGCATATTGAAATGCCATGTTAGCTGAACGTAAAATAATTTCTGTGAAAGGAGTAATTCTATGTTAAAATAAAGAATAAAAATTACAGGTTAAAAATAACCACTGCACTATGAAATAAAGAATCATCAGGGGATATAACTGGTACTACAGATGGTGTTCTACTGTATACTGAACATTACTCTGTGCTTTATTTTTTTCAACATCCTCTGGTCAAATTTGACCTGGCTTTTTGTTATAAATCAGTAACACCTCCCAAATTTTATCTGTGAAACGTCACTTTTTTTTTGCACTTCTACAATTACCGAACAGTAAAAAGAAATTTAAACTTCCAATAATTTATTTATTTATTTAGACCTTGTCATGTCTTATGGGTCAGTTTTGACCCATCATTGGCTTTAAAGGATTTTCCACTGCATTTAGAGTAGTTTGTTCACAACCCATAAAAACATCCTAAATGTCATCTTTTCAACTGAGAAATGTGAAGGCTTTTAGTAAATTGACCTTACTTTATGAAATGCAAAAATGTTGTAAATGTCACATTTTTCTACAACTGCTACACATATTGAATATTGCTATTTTGTTCAGGTCTATATTGACCTACAGTGGACTCCCCATTAAAGATATACCGAACCCAAAAATGGTATTTTGTTTGTATTTTACTTAGCCCATGTGGTTTGTAGTGATGGCCAAGAAAATTTTTAACTCATGTTTTCATGAAAAATAGAGGTAGCAAAGTTTATGATTTAATGGAATGGTACGGTGATCAATGCACAATAGCAAACAATATCAAAACATTAATGAAAAAAATCTCAAATGTCAAGCCATTCAATTCATTCACACTCAACATGTAAAATGCTTACATTTTTTGTTAAAATATTGTTAATCCAATACCTCAGTTAAAAGGAGGTAGTTCACATTGAGGAAACCAGTTCAAACGGGCTCAAGCTTTTTTCGCAGACCCTTTTTTTTCCTGATTCATTGGTCAAGCCTTCTGTCTTTGTGGTTTTTAAATTATTAGCTTTTAATTGAAAGAACAAAGTTATCTAACACTCCTATCACATATATGAAAAGTATTTGCCACATAGTTTCCATACTTGGTTTCAACACTTTTAGTCAGCAATAATCGTGATTAAATGTTTCCTAAAATTTGATATCAGTCATTGATGTCACAGTTGGGGAATTTTAACTTACTGTTTTCTAGAGAAGTGATTTAATTCAGACACACTGACTGATTTGCAAGCATCTACTGTTTGTTTCAGGTCCTACCACAGCATCTCTCTTGGGTTCATCAGTAACTGATGTTACTGTTGGATAGCAGAAGTCTCTGCTTATTGTCAAGTCATGCACACTAGACTGACTGACTAGAGAGACCTGCAGTTCAATAAATTCTTCAAAAAGGTTTCACTGTTGTTGTCACCTGGAAGGCTCATCTGAGGAATGTCATACCAGCCATGGACAAGAGTAGGCACGGTCACTAACCATGTTATCTCCCTTTCCCTCCACAGCTCTGAGAAGACGCCCTGTGAGGACAAGTGACTCTGCCCGTCCTGGTCAGAGATTTTTAAAACCCAGGATCCATGGACAAAGGACATCTATTTCCAAACCAAGCTAACTGAAGGACAAAAGTCCCTCCTGAACAAGAGCAAGGCTGTTTACTGTGCTCATAATACTCACTGTTTAGATTGTGCCTTTGAGTACTATTTTTGTTTTCATTTTTTACGATTAAATGGAATGATCCAGCTCCCATCTATAATTTTTGCATCTCTGGACTGTGTCATTCCCCTAGTCAATGATACTGTGCCCTTGGGGTAATTTTGGCAAATCTTTCACCAGCATTCAAAATGTTCTTCATTTTGAGATAATGGCTCTCACTGCAGTGCAGTGGATTCCCAGGGCTTTAAAATTGGCTTTCAAACCCCTTTCCTAATTTCTAAATTTCAACAACTTTTTTATTGCCACTTACTTCTTGAAATTCCTTTGACTGAGACGTAGAAACTATGAAATAACTACATGAAAATATGGAGAAATTTAGATTCAAGAGGACTGCCTGAAATCAGGTATAGCTGTTTAAGTCACTGAGTCCAATAATAAATTAAATTTGGTCATCTGTTTGAGGGAGTAACTAAGGGGGCAATTACCTTCTTACAAAGCAATACAGGTCTTGGATAGCTTTATTACTTCAATATACTAAGCATAAATTTAGAAATATCATTATACTGTATGTTTACTTTGGTGCCCTTTATCTAATATTACATTTTGTGTAAAAATGTAAAGCCATTTGTCACGACAAATATACTAAATATACAAAAATACAAAAACAGAGGATATTAGGAAGGAAGCAAAAACTTTTTCACAGCACTGTACTACAGACTAAGATGGCCAATCAATACAAAACTGGTTTGGGTTGAAACATCTGACATCCAGGGCACCTAAAAGTGTTGTCAGATTCAGGTCAAAAAAGACCTGTAAGGCACAGCATTGATTAAATATTTTAAAGCATTCTAAGGATTAAAGGATAAATTCGATATTTTTGAAGTCAAAGTTATATCTTCATAAACATTATATATTTACATTTTGCTTGTGAATTTATGTTCCAAAGTCCAGTGTTTTCTATAAATTTAAAAAAATATCTTGCCCGCACTGGTCCTTTACATTGGAATTAACGAGGCACGACGCACCAAGAGAAAACATTTCAATGTTAACTTTACTGCACTGTGTATCATTTCTTATTGCCATCTGACTGTAATCAATGTTCAGTTTATTGTGTTGTATTCTGAATAGATTTCATGTCATGGACCATGAAAACAGGAGGGAAATGCTACCAGGGCCCAGGCTACTTTTGACTTATGTGCTGTAATATTTTACATAATCTGAGGAGCAAAATTCACAGCCACAGAGTAAATAAGTGTTCCATTCTACTCTGTACATATCACAATAAATCTGAACCGATTACACTATAGTACATTTCCTCAAATGAAAACTTAATAATTTTGAAGAAGCCAGTATCATTAGCAATTACTAAATTCACAATACCAATAAAAAAATCATTGCTATGTGTGGTCTTGGGTGTGATGTATGCATACATGATAAGAAAAATATTGAGGAAACAAAAATATGTAAATTATGCAATACTGTATATTTAAGCTGAAAAAGCACTACAAAACAGTTATCAGTTTTTAAAAGTAGATGTTCAGCTATATATTGAGGTAATTCTGCTTTTGATTTATTATGCCAATACAGAGTTGTGATTCACAGCAGTTTTAAATCAACTTTGAATGATTTTTTATTAATCTTTGCAATATTACTATACACTGATCACAATCAGGGCTGTCCGTTGTAGTAAATGTCATTATTAGGATTTTTTATTTAAGTTTTCCTTGGCCACTGAAAATCATCAAGACCTGTTTGGGGGGATTTTGAAGGTCAAGGAACTTTGTGGTCATGTTTATTTTTCAACCTGATGTGTTTTTCATTATTTATGTCACTCCCATGACACCTATTTGTTTTTATTTTGGGTGCCCCATTTTGAGTATTTTTGTTGATTGGTTGCTATGCCATTTCCATTTACAGATTCAAGCGGAAGTGTGCAACATGATATCTTTGGCTCATAGCTTGAAAGGTCAGAGTCATACACTTAACATTTACCCACAACTGGATTCTCCCAGGGACATTTGCTGGCATTTATTTTGGTTTAGAGTAATTACTACCGTAAAAAAGAAAGACAGTGCCTGGCCGGGACGGCCCTGTTGTATATGGTCTGGGGGAGCAGCCATGGGCTCCTCACTACCTCCACCGGGACGCTTGGTGGCAGCCTCCCTGGCTGACGATGGTGCCTCAGCTTCCCGCAGGGTTTCATGGGAGATGGAGTTCTCCACAACCCTGTGGGGATCGGGGATGGCTGCCAGGGGGTGCTGCATGGATCCCGAAGCCCACCTGGACATCTCTACAGCGCCGTCCGGAAGTGCAATTAGCCACAGGTGATCAAGCACCTGGAGCACTTCCGTGTGGGCTATAAAAAGGGTCAGCATCCACCACTCAGGAGCCAGAATCGGGAGGAAGAGGACGAGGTTGCCTGGGAGGAGTGGTGGTGCAAGGTGGAGAGTTGTTGGTGTTGTATTTACGTGCTTTTGGGACTGTGTATTGCCTGTGAGGTTCAGGGGGAAGATGTGCCCCACAGGTGAAGAAAAATAAAAAGTGTGCTTCTTTTTACACGTGCCTCTGTGTCAGTCTGTGCCGGGTCGGGCGCTATATAGCGTCTTTTACAATATATACGTAAAAACCTGCTTACTGAGAGAGTTACCAAAAAATAGAGTAAGCAGAAACAAAAGCAAGCTTATATATATTTACAAAATAATCAACAAATATAAAAGAAAAATATATAATTCCACTCTGATTTTTAATAAAGCAACAACAATTTTTATAGAAAAAAGTATTATACATAAGGCAAATAACTTCTCAAGCCCACTTATTTTAGTTTCTCAATCCCTGGTTTCAGCGTTCTCTCTCAGTTTTTTGACTTTGATTAAAATTTAACAATGTTGTTTGACTACGATTCTTATTTCATGTCCTGAGCTAGTTTGATTGGTCATTTGTCTGTCTGGCTTTGACCTGTTGCTTGCAATTTTGTTTTTGTTGACATCTCCTGATTCCAGCTCCATTTAAAAGTTAGTCCTGTAGCAACCTCTGTATCTACCCTTGCTATCATGTTTTCCATGGTTCATGCTTCAGATTATTAGTATGCTCTTTAAAAGAGATACTTAACATGAAACATAACCTCATGTCTCCTCATATTCATTCCACATACTTTGGTGAGGGTTTAGGTGGTGACACATTAAACTGGACTGATCAAACTGAAATTTACCAGTCTACAACATGCTTTTTAACTTGCATTTGCCACACGGAGGCCACAGATCTACCACAACATGGTAGCATATAGTGTGTGAATGTTACTAGTGGTTCCTTATTCTATATATCGAGAGCCACCCCTTTCTGTATGTAGATCACACACTGTGTATAAGGCCCATGATCAGAGAACCAATGGGAGTGGGGGGATCCGCTATTCAGGAGCTCCACTGGACAGCCAATTGGTCTGCACATTTCTGTCACTCGGCTTCAGTCAGATAACTCCTCCTACAACCCTAATCTTAACCATAATGTAACCAGTGTATTGTGTGACATCACTGACATATAATGCAAAGCAACAACCACTTCAATGGAGCGGAGCTTTAGAGGTCCACAGCTTAATTCTATTGAGGTTATTGCTGCTTCATGAATCATCAGATTAATGTTCTTAACAGTCTACTGTTATAATAATTTTCTATGACTTCAAGTCAGCACTGCAAAGAAAAGAAAAGAAAAAAAATGAAAGCATGAAAAAGCAACTTATGCTGCATTTGCAGGTGTATTTTGAAATGTATGTTCTAGTAAGCTAGCTAACATTACATCAGTTGACATTACACTAAAGCTAGTGGTTTACTGGAGTAAAAATGGAGTAACTATAAAATTATGTATAATAGTGTTTATCAGATATTATCTGATGTTACAATACCTAGCTGACACATGGTTGAGGATTATATATTACCATCAGCAAGTAGACCTCAGGATTTATAGACATAGTTAAAGGCTGCTAAGGTTAGTCGACATATGAAGTGCTCTGAGTGTGGTTCCATTGAGGACATGCTTGTAAATTTCACCAACACCCATCCTGCTCCCTTGCTTACTATTTAGCTATTGGCTGAATTGTGGAACAGCACTGGGCATGCGCCTTTGACATGTATATATAAAAAAATTAGCTCAGATTAACAATTGTTAATTTTAGTAAATGCTTTAATGTTAATTTTATTTGTAGTTAAGATTACTGATTTAGTTAATGCCTTATTGTTATCTGCTGTCATTGGAAGGACAAAATGAAGTTTAGATAAATTTGTAAGTGTAGGTGATATATATTCACACGTTCATTTTTTAAATATCTAAATATTCAGCTTCATTGTGAACCTGCATTTACTGCATTAAGTAAGTTTATTAAGATGTTTAGTAGGAATATTATTAGTTGTTATTTTATTATTATTAGCAGTGCTAGTTCATGTATTTAATATTATCTTTATTTGTATTATTAGTAGCAGTAGTAGTAGTAGTAGTGGTAGTAGTATTATTAAAATTGTTGTTGTTGTTGTATCACATGTCATACATGATACTATTGGCTATATCAAGTAACAAAGAGTAACATCACACTAATACCCTGAACCATTATTAATATCATTATCATTATTATTACTAAACAGGCCTTCATTTATAAGGGAAACAAATGACTTGGTATATCATTGCCATTAAATACCACTGAAGTCCAAACTTATGAGTTGCCCTCCAGATTGCAACAATCCTTCCAGTTACCAGTTTTTCACAACGTATGCTCATCAAGACATACCTCAGATAAAGGATGGTACAAGAACATCTAAGAAGCTTTGCTATCATCAGCAGCAACTCAGACCTTGCACAGAAGCTGTCATGTGATGACCTCATAGCTGACTTTGCCTTCATAAAAAGTAGACATGTGCTTCTGTGATATGCAACAAAGATACAGAAGAAACCCCTAAACATTCACTTTCAGGTTGTGATTATTTTAAAAGGTATTTGTGTTTGATGTTAAAACTTATAGTTAATTTTGTGATGAGTGCTTCTTTGATTATTTATTGTTTATTTATAAATTTATTGTTCAAATTAAAGCTGTTATAAGAAATACTATTGCAGTGGATTCATGGAGGAGTAGGGTGTTGGTGGTACCCAAGAAGATTTTGCTTAGGACCCCATTGTAGCTAAGGGCAGCACTGAATATACCTGCAGATCAAGATCACATTACCAAGAAAAACGTTTTATTCCATTTGTGACTCTGTATTTAGCATGGTGGATTTAAAAAATACAAGGATGTTGTTAATGGTAAACACACAAGTGCTCTGTTTATTAAGGATCTGTTCCATCATAAATTGATCACACTGTAGCCTATAACACTTTATCCACTAGGCCTAATTTATAAGGGTCTTCAGCCCCATGCTGCCTGGTGGAGTGACACTTGTCCCACACAAAGTACTGCACCAGTCACTTCCTTTAATACATCCTGTGTTTCTCTCTTTCTCTTTCTCCTGGTTTTAATCCTCTTCCAGTCAGACTAGCTCTTGCCCCAGCTCTCCTCAATCAACTGTTTTCTAGCCCTTAAGTGGCTTTAAATTGATACTTGGAGTCACTTTTTGCCAGTCTTCATGGGACAGTTCTCGACTGCTTGACTTATTACGGAGTGAGCACATTCCCTCATGTGTCCAGAAACCATCTGCTCTATATCAGCCAGGTGGTGATGCCAACTTTATTATTTCCTCCCTGGTCCTCTCATCTCCAACCTAAATCATACCTCCCTGCCCAGTGGTGCCCCAGCGCCAGCACACCTACACAAAGTACTGCACACTAGTAGTGTCTATGCTTCTAGCCTGGTAGAACAAGAACTGCTAGTAACTCTCTTGCTTTCTTTTTCTTAGAACCTTGCTTTCATCTGCCACTGTCCTCCACTGACCATATATGATGCCCACCCCATAATCCCATTGCTTACTATGCTAGCTATCAGATTATAGAAATGATTCCTAGCTAATTTGATTTACATTTGTTGCACACCAACGAAGAACACAAAACTAGTTGCTTAGACTGGATTTGTTTTTTATATCATTGATGCACTGTGAAATCTGACATGATCTTTTTTGTTTTACTTACACTTCTTTTAATAGTGAGATTTATGCAACAGAAGTAACTTCATTACTTTGCGGCAACTAATTGGAACATAAATTGCTCTGCATATCCATTAGATGCTGAATTAAATGATTCAAAAATATTATGAAAGTATCTGCAGGGGCAGTGACCACCAATAAAAATGCAGACACTATCACTCCAGGAGCGGCAGTCAATTAAATATCATTTAGAGCAGTATAATCTGTTTCTACAGTCTGCTAACCATCTGAATAAACAATACTCTTACCTCGGGACAAAGAGTCTGAAGTATCTTTGCCTGACATACTAATGTCAGATTCTTCATTTTCAGAAGGAAGCCTAGACTTGACAGCATGCTATTTAGTTGCATATCCACAAATATCAATGTCAACATCGCCATCAGTAACATCATAACTATTCTCTTTGTATGCATTACCCTCCTTAAAATCAAAAGCAGAATACAGGAATTTTGTAGGCTTCCTGAACATAAGAAAAATGCAGTCATCTGAAAGAGTTGAAAATAATTTGACTTTTTATCTACTAGAGGACTTCTTATGGTAACACTTGTAGTTTAGAACACTATGCAAAGGCTTCCTGAGGCACTTCATTTCTCTCAGACCAAAAGCACAGAAGAATACATCCATCGGGCTAATGGAGACTAAATAAGGCATATATATACTCTAAAAATGTCTCCTGATCATTATTATTTTTGTCAGTTCCACTATGTCGATATACTTTTATCTTGACGTGAAGGGCACCTTGTAATTAAGACTGTCTGAGAAATATTGGGGCAGAATGGGAGAAAGTTGATTCCACAGTAGTAAGTGCTGCTGTATGATAGTTCGAATCCGGTTATTGGTGTGGAGTTTGTAAATTTCTTCCATCTGTATGGGTTTTTTTTTTTGAGCACACTTGTTTTCCTCTCACCTCACCAAAGTTGTGACAGTTAGTTGTGAATTCCAAATTGGCCCAGTGTGGTTGAGCGTGTGTGGACTCTGCAATGGCGCCCTGTCCATCAAGTGACTCCGTGAGAACCCTAACTACAAAGAGGACTATTTCATTTATGTTAGGTAGAATGCCCAAAGGGGACTGGGCGGTCTCGTGGCCTGGAACCCCTACAGATTTTATTTTTTTCTCCAGCCTTCTGGAGTTTTTTTTTGTTTTTTCTGTCCACTCTGGCCATCGGACCTTACTCCTTCTTATGTTAACTAAGGTTGTCTTATTTTAATTTCTTATTTGTCTTTTATTCTTCTTTTCTTCATTATGTAAAGCACTTTGAGCTACTTTTTGTATGAAAATGTGCTATATAAATAAATGTTGTTGTTGTTGTTGTTGTTGTCCAGGGCTATATCCTGCCCAGTCGTGCCATAATAGGCTCTAGCACTCTGTGACCATGACTCGGATTAAACAGGTTTGACTGTGTTATGCTATACTAGGGGGTTCCCCTCTGCTCGCTTTGCTCGCCAGTCACTTCATGTCTTTGCTGCTCGCATTGTGAAGAGGGGAGCTGAATGCACCCCAAGAGACGTGGTTGCTCCTCCGAAACACCCTTTTAAACGGTGATACATTGGGAAACAAATACAGTTTTTTTTTACCTCCTCTTTGCTTGATCAGCTGCTGGATTGCTGCTGCTGCTGTGCTGTGTGATCTGCATCTCGTGCGGCGCTTCAAACATTTAAAAGCCTGTACAGCAGCTGTCCTACTGCGTGTGTTTTATTTCCGGCTCTGGGCCTGGTTAAATCTTTTGGCACAAAGTCCCGTCTCGTAAGATGTGAGTTCTTGATATTTTTTAGTTTATAATTTAAAAACGGAAGAAGAATCTGAAAATCGAACAACATCACATGAAAGTTCGATAAATTCTGAAAAAAATGATACCACACATATTTACAGTATGTAGGTTTTAAAATAAGCCCGATTTAAAGCGTGACAAAAAATGGGACATTAACAACATCATTGTTGCACTTTTAAGCTTAGGATTTTATATATAAAGAGTAGATTAAGGGGGATATGTTATATCATTTTGTCCAATTTGTTTCATGAGAAATGAGGATATAATCCTGTCAGCAAAGGACTGAAAGATTGGACCTCTTCCACCACATTGAGTTAAGTTAGTATCATTAATTTATAAAGAATCATTTGTTTGGACCATGGACCATTGAATAGGCAGAACAAGCTCCACACATACCAATTCAAAGCCCAGATATACTTAGGAATACCTTCTGTCCCAGTGTTCATGACAGTGTCCAACAATAATATAAAATTCTAAAAGCAGCATAATCCAATTAAGTGTCAAATGAATTTTCTCTTAAGCCTTTCCCTGCAACCTTGGGTTCAAGGCAGAAACACACCCAAAATACATTTTAAAAATAAATTATTCAGATATGCACACCCCATCTCAAACCATCATTATTTCTCACAACTGATACTGAACACATACTTTGACTTTTCACTAAGAAATGTTCTATACAACAAAAACAAATTCTTTTGAAGTGCTGGAATAAATTCAATTTTGCTTTTCATTTCCAAAAATACCTTTAATTTTATTAGAATGCTGCTGGATTGACCCCTTGACCCACTCCATGCTATTTGAAGTTAGCTTTTTGTCTTTTAAATGAGTCTGCTGAAGAGGAGACTTTATAATATCCATTCTATTCTGGGTAATGCATTGTTAACTGCTGAAGGTATCTAATATTAAAACGTGCATCTGCATCACAATCAGCCTCAGATCTTTGTTCTGTGTTGTTATCAATCAAAGTTCTCAGCACAGAAGAATGAGGTTAGTAAACACTTCTTTATTGGCAAACTATAACTCACATACATTTGTTAAACTTAGATGAAGCTTTGATTAAAATTCTTGTTCTAGCTGCTATTTTTAAGGGAAGCCTTTGTTGTCACAGACGTGAGACTGAAATTCCATGTAGAAGTTTTTGGTAAACCTTTTCATAAAGTTTGGCTGAGGCTTTATAGTGTGTTTTGAATGATTACGTTTATTGTCTGTCTTGAAATAAATAAAAAATGAAACACCACTATCTCTTATAGAGTGTAGGATTATGTAAAACTCATTTGGTGCAAGTTAAAAGGAATGTACTGTACAGTTGCACATTTGGGTATTAATGATGTGCAGTCCTAATCTGTATAAACAGTAATCATGTATTATTTGTAGACATTTTTGTTCCAGGGCGGCACGGTGGCGCAGTGGTAGTGCTGCTGCCGCGTAGTAAGGAGACCTGGGTTCGCTTCGTACAGCTGATCTGCCGGACTGAGACTCGGGTCCTCAGCGACCAGGGCATTCACACTGGGGCTCACTCTCCCAAGTCTGCTTGACTCCCACTGCCTTCCACAGTGAGCCAACCACCTTCTTGGTCACTCCAGCTCCTCAGAATTGCTCAGCTGGAGCGACCGCTTCTTACTGCTCGCGAGTGTTGACCAAACACTCCTTCAGGGGTTTCTACTTCCAGCTGCCTGCTCTCTCTCTCTCTCTCTCTCTCTCTCTCTCTCTCTCTCACTCTCACACTCCTGCACCACCCTCCAGCTCTCCGCACCTTCTGCCTTCTTCTTCTTCCTCTTCTTCTTCTTCTAATCACCGCTCTTTCTTTGATCTTTTCCTTCCTTCTCACTCATTCTTCTCCAATTTATAATGGGGACGTGGCACGGGTGTGGCTATTAGCTGTGCACTCCAATGTCCACAGCGCGCCTGGAAACCGCTCTGGCCACACTACCACGCTGATTATTTATTTAAAAACTGGCCATTCATTTAGAGCCATGGACCCACTATACCACAGTCACTCCTTGCATTTGTTCTCTAAGACTTGTTCAAGTCTTTTAAAGAGGTTAGCAAATACAAGAAAAGCTCACTTTCAGACAGCTTAGAATTTACTTGGGCAAGATCAGCTTTAAAAAACTTTGATATTGTTCTTTCAAGTTCAAGAATAAAGCTTTTTTGCAAGCACCCACCTTGTTCTCTTTTCCTGCAATTCAGAAGCCCAAATGCAACAATTTCAGATACTCTTTTCTGTTGCTAAAGGCCTTGATATCATTCTAGAGCTGAAGAAACAGACTTGTCTTTAAAACGATAAATACAAGAGTGGATTAGAAGATGAGGAGCTAACAAATAACAGGTTAAAGTACATAGCAAAGTCAAAACCAGAAATCTATTCAAGACAGGGAGATTAGAAAATGGCCACAGTAGCAGAGTTCAAGTGGAGTGTGACACCCTCACTATCAAAAGCCTGATTAGTTCTCCTTTGGAATGACCAGCTAAAATGGCCACTTTTTGTAAAGTGGAGGACCCAAGTTTCCATCTCAGATGTCTTTTAGTGGGGTGCAGTGGTTAAGGCTTTGGACTTTAAACCCTGAGGTTATTGGTTCAATCCCGCTACTGGCACTGTATGACAATGAGCAAATTATTTCACATGCCTGTGCTCCAACCTGAAGAAAACAATAGAGTAGAAAAGAGCCTATTATATCTCTGGAAAGACGTAGGCTGCCTTGGATGAAGGTGTCAGCCAATTAAGAACAGAATAGAAGTGGGAGCAGCTCATAGCAAGAACTCTGCCTGCAATATAATGGAGGCTTGGTGACCCTGAGACATTGCAGACACATCTTAATCTTGGAAGTGGTTCACAGTGTAGCTACAGTAGAAGACATTCCTGAGCAAGTGTTTTGAACTTAGTTAAGGATTTTGGTATGTGAGCAACAGAAGCAGCGACAGAGTGAGGCAGGTGGTGGAGGAGTGCTTTATTGATGCTTCTGACATGGACTAGAAGTCAAACCATCCTACTTGGTAGTCAGAGATAGGAGCAGAAGGTATTATGAATAATACATACAGTATACGCTACGCCTATAGTTCAGGTATCAATTACAAGCAGCTATGAATTGTTTCCATGGTTTTTTTTTTTGTTCTTTATTTCACCTTATACAATTTCTTGTATTAGGAATTTGTTAGTTTTCGCATACCCCTTGGGGTCAGATCACAGGGTCAGCCATTGTACAGTGTCCCTGGAGCAATTACAGGTTAAGGGTCTTGCTCGAGGGCCCAGCAGAGTAGGATCTCTTTTGGCACTGTTACATATATAAGCCATTTGAAATGTTATGAAACACTGTGAAAGCACAGTAACACATTTCAAGAGTCTTATTATTTTTAGCCATCATTTAATATTGTTAACAGCATAGTTAAAATGTTTATAGAATGTTAACAACTGTTTTATAAATCTACAATGTGACCAAATACATTATTTTTGCATAATATTGTCACCTTCTATTATCAAGGTATATACACACAACTTTAAAATTACAAACAATAAATAAATTACAAACAATAAATAAATAAATAAATAAATCTATTGTAATAAGGCGCTACATTGCACCTGACCCAGCACAGACTGACGCAGAGGCACGTGTAAAAACCAACAGACTTTTTATTTTTCTTCAGCTGGAGGGCACGTCTTCCCCATAATCCCTCCAGCCACAACACAGTCCCAAACAAAGCACTTAGCCAACACACAAACACTTTCCTCTCCACCTTGGCACCACCACTCCTCCCAGGCAACCTCGTCCTCTTCCTCCCGATTCTGGCTCCCGAGTGGTGGATACTGACCCTTTTTATAGCCCACCCGGAAGTGCTCCAGGTGCTTGACCACCTGTTGCTAATTGCACTTCCGAGCGGGGCTGTAGAGGTGTCCAGGCTGGCTCCAGGATCCATGTACCACCCCCTGGCAGCCACCCCAGATCCCCACAGGGTTGTGGAGAACTCCATCTCCCATGGAGCCCTGCGGGAAACTGAGGCACCATAGTCACCCAGGGAGGCTGCCACCATGCGTCCCGGTGGAGGTAGTGAGGAGCCCATGGCTGCTCCCCTGGAACATATACTGTACAGCAGGGGCGTTCCAGCCGGGCATTGGACCCGGCCGCCCATTACAATATATATATATATGACATTAGAAATTCTAGTAAACTGGAAAGAATTATGAATTCTTCAAAGACTGCTTACGTTTTTGTAGTCATGAATTTCAATGACTTCCTCAGTGCCATTCCCAGTTTGGAAAATCTCCATCTTGTGCCTGGAGTCAATCTCCATTATTCCATTTCTTTCTTCACCATCAATAAGGACTTTATAATGAAGATCATATACCTAAATGGAAACACATAATATGTCAAATGTTACTTCATTGTTGTGTTACATTTTTCCCATGATCTTTCCCATGCAGCTTTTGTATTATTTGAATTACTGAGATTCTCTTAAAGGTGTCTGTGATGCCCACAGCTGGCATTACCTTCTTGAACTTGGGACATCAATAGTCTGAGATAAACTGAGATAGATTGGGCAATGAAGACACATAGAAACAATAGGTTGGTGCAAGCAGTGCGCATAGTGCTTTTATTCAATCAACAGCATTTCAAAACAAAGTGCAGTGCAGTCTCAATCAATCAATCAATAAATAATCCTCTGTAAAATCAGAGCAGTTGTGGAGTTTAAAACAGAAAATCCAAGAATAAAAACATTCCTTTACTTGCCTTTCTTGACAGCCAAGCATATATTTTTCTCCAGCTCACCTTTTTGGTTTTCCTTCTATCTGGATCTTGTCTCTAACTACTATACTACAGTGTCTTATGGGATGCCCAGGAGCTGGACATTCCTGCCACCTATCCATTGGTTCAGCAGGACCTCTGGAGCCTTTGATCGCATCTGCTCCTTCAAAAAGTTGAGCGTGAGCGACTCATCTCTGAAGCACTGTTCCACCTCAAGGGACCACTGACCGCCTGCATCCTTCTTACCATGCAAGCTTACACTCCCAATTCTGTCTTTCTTGACCCCTGGTTTCTTCTGATCTCCCCCCAACTCTAACTCAGCTCCTTTCCATACTCCTGTGCAACATCTTAATTACAAACTGTGGAAAGTCAATGAGGAAACTAGAACCAATTACACAAGTGTGATTAACTCATCCTCCTCATTAAACATCCCAGGGCTACATGAGAACACATACCCAAGTATCCTGATCTGCACCATTTATATTTAAAAAATAGCACACAGCTATGGACCCCCAACATGCATCACCACAGTGTTACATGGAGGCAAGACAATACTCAAGCAGGTTTGTTACGTTAAGAAAGCTTTAAAGATGTCACAACTAAGAAAGGCATAAGAAACCTGAACTAACAAATAGGCAGGTGAGGACTGAAAGCAAACATTGAATTGTTGAGAATATCGATTTTTGCAAAGCTTTCCCTTTGTTTTTTAAGAACATATTTTTGGACAATCACAGAGCACTTGCTTTAAATAAGATGTCATCCATGATGTCACATGGACATGTAATCATGGCTCTTAGCATTACAATGACCGCAAACCAAAATTGCAGAATAATGAAATTATTATTATCACCATACAATGTTGAAATGGCAAAATATAAATGAATACAAAATTTTAAATGTCAAGATGGCCACTCATTAAAAAGGAGACGCTACAGTGATCTAAAGCTGAAAGACACATGGCACTATTTAATTTTCAGTTCTATTACTAGGTTGTAAATATTTGTACAATATAATATTTGAAATTGGCAGATGTCCACAAAACCACACCAGCTTGATTAGCCATGGAATGGACATCTTCTTCTAAATCTTCTTGTATACTTTACTCTGTACTTCAGCCAAACCCAATAATCATCAATTTGCCAGTAACCTAGTACTTGACCATTTTTAAAGATACTGATCCAATGTGGGACACATTTTAAGGCCCAATTCTGTGCTGATAGTCACCAGCTTTCTTCGGCCTGTGCAGTATTCAGTCTAACGGAAGTCAGTATGGATTGTGACATTTAGACATCCCTATACGGATAAGGTATTTTCATGCAATTTAACTATTATTTTCTAAATTTAATCTTCCAGAGATGCACTATTTCATCTATATACAAATTATAAACTTTGTTAAAAGCAATCTGCCCAACTTTCATCATTTTTAACCCATATCTATCCCTAAAGTCACACTGACTCCAACAGCACCTGCAGAGTATATAAAAATTCTTAAGCAACTACCCCTCAATGAAAATTCAGATAAATAATTGAATTCAGTTGTACATAAAGTAAATTCTAGTTCAATATGCACCAAGCTTGCTATAATCCATCCATCCATCCATTTTTGAAACCTGCTTTATCCTGAGCAGAGTCATGGAGAAGCTGGAGCCTATCCCAGCAAGTACAGGGTGCAAGGCAGGAACAATTCTTGGACAGGGTGTGGGTCCATTGCAGGGTGCATGTCAAAATTCAATTCTTCACTCACAAAAAGGCAGGATCCACCTTGTGAGCGAAGATATCAAGCACCTATATCACAGGGTCACATCTTTTGGAAATGTCCAACACTTAAACTTATCTCAGATAGCCTTGGTTTTAAAATCAAATTATCAGTCAGTCATATTCTAACCCGCCTAGACCTAAACATGGTTGCAGGGAGTGCCGGACCCTATCCCAGCTAGCATAGGGCACAAGGCAGGAACAAACCCTCAACAGAGCACCAGTCCATCACAGGGTGAACACATACAAACACACACCAACCAACACTTGGGTCAATTTAGTTTCAACGATCCACCTATCCTGCATGTCTTTGGACAGTGAGAGGAAACTGGAACACTTGGAGGAAACCAATACAGACACAAGGCAAACCCTAGTCTGCAAACCCTGGTCTCCTTACAGTAAAGCAGCAGTGCTACTATTGCGCTACCGAACTGCCCGGAGTGTTACTAGATGGGATAAAATCAGTTGTAATATTCTACATTCTACACCACACTACTTGCACAAAGACCTGTTTTGCTCAAATGGAAGAATCTCAGTCTCCTTTTTTCAGCTCAGTGGGATTTGCAATGATCTATATTAACTCTGTTTAGAAAAAAGTTCACGTGTCTTCACAAAGATTTGTTCAGAATGGTTTCACATGACCTCTTTAATGTAATTCCAAAATAAACAAGCTGGGCCGATACTGAACCTTTTTATCTAATTTGCTGTCCTATATAAATGTCTACTTTAGATGAGGCTCTGTAGTACTATGGCTCTCTTCTCTCAGTGGGGGTTAAGTGCCGGTGTTTCGTGGAGTGTTTCATACTATTGTACTGGCAATGCTATCTTCATTATGTTATTTTGCATTCTGTTATTATGGTTTGTTTCTTAATAAAAAAATAAAATGTTACAATTCACATTTAAATTTTGACAACACAATGAAAACACAGAAAATAATAAAATAAATGAATAAAAGGATGACAAAAATGTTACAACCAATGTTTAAATCCTGGCAGATGTGCATATCAGTGTAGTCACCCACTCAAACTCTATTTTTTATATCACTACCATAAAATGCAAGTAGTATTACAAATAAACATTACTTTCTTTATGCGAAACATACATTATATAATTAAACAGTCACTCAAATGAAATATTGTCCAGCTCTCAATAAAACTAAATAGTTATTTTTATGATTTGTTTCCTGGTGTCTTTTGTACTATATTTGTATTTAGGGCTTAGGGGTTAATGTTGCAATTTGAGATTTCAATGTTGCTTTACCTATATATGCATAACCAGTATTCATAGATAGTACATTATAATGTGATTATACTGCACATATAGTTCACTTTGATATGGTGAGTCTCATGAAATGCATTCCATTTACTATGCCACATAATACTGAATTATATTAAAACAAAATTTTAGTTTGATTTATATAGGAATGTTTGTACATAGGCAGACTTCCTACCTATATATATATATATATATATTTATATACAGCATTTATGGACTGGAAGGCCAGGAGAAGAAAAACGAAGGAGGAAAGGAAGGGTGTTCCCTACCAGGACAGGTTTGGCACCCTTACCTGTCTGGGAGGCCAAGTGATAGAATCAGGGGAGTTATCCTGCTCAGACTATTTACTCCCCTGATTTGGTAGATGGCAGCATCCCTGGGTTACCCCAGACACCCGCAGGGCATTCTGGGACCTGTAGTCCCATGGGGCAACCCTGATGGGTTTCGACTTTGGTGGACTTTTATTTGACCCAGAGGTGCTTCCAGCAGGCTATGCTCCAGCATCAGAAGTACTCCCAGGTCTGAGAAAAAAAGAGTTGCTCCACCTCACTCAGGCGAGTTGGAGTTGGGTGGAAGGTGGACAAAGCTCACATGGAGGATTGGAAGGAGAAGAAAAAGAGTGAAGAAGAATAATTGTTTAATATCACTTTTAAGCATTTTTAAAGGTATTTATGTTAATAAAACCTTACATTTGTGTCACTGTGATTGTGTCTGGGATTTAGGGTGCAGCTATGCCCCTAGTGGTCACTATATACTATACACTATACTACATACTATACTATATACTACTATATATAATATACTAATAATAATCACTTCCACTGTCCGTAATGTGTGCTGACTCTAGGGTCACATAGTGCCGAGAGGCCAGATGATTGAAAATAATTAACAGGTCAGGGGATGTGTACCTTCCACTGCATGCTTCATGCTCCTATTTTGAAGGTACTATCCATACATTTATGAGTTACCACAGCTTTTTTTGTTTGGTTATTCACCAAACAGTTTCCAATAAACTATGTTCTGGGAAGTCTTTGACTTTTTTATTAAGCATATGTGCAACAATGGCTGAAGGAATGAAAAATGCATAGAATTTTATACAAAAACATCAACAAAAACAATCACACTATGTATTAACACCTAACTACTACCTAACTAAAACAAATTGAATTGTGAAAACGATAATAGTTAAGAAAATGACTAGTGTGCCAAGCAAGCAACTTGAATGCATTATACCACATGAGTTACACTGAAAAAATAAAGATGAAATTGAAATGGAATTGCAAATGATTAGTCAATCATTCAAAATGAAATCCTTATGTCAGACCGAGAGATAATGGAGGTGTTATTTTGGAAAATCTATCACTTCTTGCAGAATTTACTGGTGTGGAATGATTAATACTGACTGCTGACTGGCTATTGTGAGCTGCACACACTGATGGCAGTAGCAAAGTTGACTTCTTGCAAATGAATTGTTCCATGCTGATGTTCACTTCATTGCATGCAAAAGCATAAAGCAGAGCTCGAACTCCACAAATACATCATGTACATTGAATCATGATGCAAAATGCAATACAAATAAAGCACACCAAGCAGTAGTAAGCTAGTATGTACAATGTATGTATTATCTGATTGAAATGGCAGGACTGGACATACTCACCTACTCTGTAAAAATATTACATTGATTCTTACTTACCTACCCAGTAAAGCTCTCATGTGCACATACAGAAGCATATATGAGTATATACTGTATATACAGTATATATAGTGTGACGGATGGCTGGAGCCTTTTCCCAGCCAGGAGGCCATCATAGTGGAAGGATCAGGGGAGCAGATATACACAGAGCACTGCCTCCCCTGAAGCACTGGATAGCAGCCCTCCTGAGTGGCTGCAGCACTTCGGGCTCCATTGGAGTTCCTTGGCAGCTGCCAGGGGGCGCTGCAGAGTCTTCCTTTGTACTCTCACCACAACTGGGAGTAATTCCAGACATCCCTAAGGAGTCACCTGGAGCAGTCCCAGGTGCCGCTTAAAAGGAGCTGCCTGCCTGCATTCAGGGAGCCAGAGTCGGGAGGAAGAGGGACGAAACTTATTGGGAGGAGTGGTGGTAGAAGGGAAGACAGAGGAAGAAAAGACAGAAGACAAAGTGCTTTGTGTATTAATTGTGTTTATAGTGCTTTGGACTGCTGGACACGTGGTAATCCAAGAGAGGAAAGTGTTTCCGACTAAAAATAAAAGACTTGTATATATATATATATACAGTATATACTGTATATACTGTACAAAAACATAAACAGTAGACTTGTCAACCTAGACACTGTGTTAGAAATCTGCTGTAAATGGATATTTTTTAAATATTATGTTGGGTAATGGATAAGCAGAGATATATTTGTGTTTTCTAATTATAAAATAACAGTGCGTAACGGTCAATGCTGCGTCTCTAAAGAAAAGTCTCTGTAGGTTCTATGCCAACATACTTAATGTTCATTATTGCTATTCCAAGTTGCTTACACAAACAGCAGATATTAATGAATGAAGCTGATTTGTTTCCTTTTCCCTTCATTATCCCTTTAGAATATTCAAATGACATTTTCTTTTCCATTTGAATATATTCTGGTGGGATTAGAATTGCTTTCTTTTTTAAAGTTAAAAAATATATGAAAACAGTTTCTCATTAGATAAAAAATAAATAGAACAGACGCAGAGAAAACTGAAGAATATGTCCCTTCATTGAAATAGATAAAACTCACCATTGAAGCCAATGAAACTCATTATTTCTAAAATGAAAAGCTATAGAATTGAACAATGTGTAGAAAGTAATGTGTGACCCTTTACACATCTTGTAAACTTAAATGTATTAAAGGAAGAGCACAGTGGCACATGGTTAGAGTCAGAGACCTGAGTTCAATTCCTAACCCATTCGTTCTTCATGTGGAGTTCGCACATATTCCCCTTCTTGGTTTTCTCAGGTTACTCTTGTAGGATATGGCCGGCCATTCATCCTGGCCAATACCCCCAGGCCGCTAGATGGAGCCCTCCTTGCAACGTGGAGATGCCCCGAATTCCAGCAGGGCATCATGGACTATGGAGTTTTAATGCACAGCCCTGCTGGATAACGTCGGGGCCGCAAGGGGACGCTGCAGGGAGACACAGACAAGTTTATTTTCCATACAGCCCGGAAGTAAATCCTAGTCACATGGTTGGAAGAAATAAAGTGCTTCCGGGCTGATGAAGAAAAGAAGTTTTTTACCTGACCCGGAAGTGATAGAAAGTCACATGGACTGAGGGACAGAAATACTTTTCGGGTCACGGACTATAAAGGACTCTGGGAAATCCCAGACAGACGAGCTGAGCTGGGTGGAAGGGTGGCAACTAGTCTGGGAGTGGAGGATTGAGTATTGTTTATTGTTATGATTATTGATTTATTGGAGTATAGTGGAGTGGAGGGTGCTTTGTGCACTTTATTATTATAATAAATATTCATTTTGGACTTTTCTCTGGTGTCTGACGTCTGGTCTGAGGGTTCAAGGGGTCACGGGAACCCGTAAACTTTCACACTCTCTAAGATTTGATTACAACATAATAAGTAACTTTAACTTGCAGTGGACTGTTCAGTGTTTGTCAATGCTTCATATCTCATCAAACTGGGATACATGAAAACCCCTTTTGTAGTGGGAAATACGGGCTCAGGAAGAGAGTGGAATTTAAAATGTTCTTTAGATATGCACAGATATCCCTGTTTTGTCTAACTACTCATAACAAAAATGTGTGGCATATACCAATTTTAAGGATTCTTTCAAGTTAAAGCAGTTAATCTGTTTAAGACGTGTGTAAGATTCCTTTGACAAGCCTTTAATAAAAACAACCGTTATTTTATAGAACAACTCAAGGTTGTTTGCATGCATAATGATAAATCATACTGTAATTGTCTGCATGCATTTTTTACCACAGGAGCAGCGTGAACCACTGAATCTAAGGCACAACCTAGGCTAGTAACACCTTGTTTAAAATCTAACTGCTTAACTGCTAGGACACAAAGTCTTTCAAGGAGTAGTCAAATTTAGCTATAAGGATGTCACTTGTATTGCTGCTACTTGCATCACTAAGACAAAGTCCTACAAGGTTTTTACTGATCTTTTTAAACAAAGTCTGTTGAAACAGCATTTACAGCAGTACTGTCTCACTCTGCAGGATCTAGAGATGTGACGTTTGCTTTTTTGAGTTACTAGATCCCTGTTTTGCCTGCTGTTTTTTTTCTTAACAAATAACTTCTTGATTTAGCAGCTAATTCTTCCTTTCAACTGATCTACTTATGCAATTAGATTGGTCTGTTCCGAAATATCAAAATAATGCCAGCAGCCTTAATAGAACTTTAACAACTGTTTCTTTATTTTATCATGTGAAGAACCAAACACTGTTTAGTGCAGTGTGGCTCTAATCCCAGTCTGTGACGTTCAGGAGGCTCATCTGAACAGAGTCAGAGAATGTGAAATCACCGCAGTAACTGTACAAATGATTACGAAGTACTGTACATAATGTAATCAAGATTAGGTTCAACAACAACATTTATTTATATAGCATATTTTCATACATAAAATCAGCTCAAATTACTTTACAATAATAATGCCTGGACAAAGTTACAAAAGAGAATAAAACTAAAGAACAGTTATTTGTAACAGGTAATGTAAAATAATAAAGAATCAAAATGTCCAGTTTAATAGCAGACTCTACAATCAAATGGGAGGGAAAGAAAAAAAATAAAAACTCTATTTGGAGGGAGGCTGGAAAAAATTAACTTCCATGTAATCCAGAACCAAGAGAATGCCCATCATTCTCTGGGCATTCTACAGGATCACACGTAGCCACTCCTACAGGCCATCAGCATCTGGAACTGGTCCCCCAAAATTGCACTCCAAGCTCTGCGGCTAAGCTAAAGAAGGACTTTCTTTGGCCTTGAAGACTGAGCCACAGTAGTTAACGTGGAGGAGGGCCACAACTAAATGGTAAGAGGCATCCTTGAGCATTAGTCTCTGTTATGGCATAGTAATTGAATTTTGTACCATTAGCAGAGCATTCCTATCATATACTACCCAGCTTAATAAGGCCTTACAGGAAAACGTATTGAAGTCTGTATTGTACTCCCACTTTTACTCAGTTGGAATCTTCAAAAGCTTTTTGAAGATTTTGAGACAAAATCTGAATCTTAAACCTTGTATAGCAAACCCAACTCCAAAGTAATAGGCCATTTACTCAATTCCTTCTTTTGTTTTAACAGACTCTAAGCACTTCTGTATTTCATACGTGTATATTCTGTAAAATAAACACAGATATAAAAATGAATCACAAATAAAATTAATTAATAATGCCAGGAACATATCATAGAGAACTTTCAAATGCATAGTGCGTAAAATATAATGAATGTGCAACTGAAACTGTGCAACAATGAAACTGAGATGACCGACAAGCAAAGACACAAATAAGAAAGGGAGAAGATAGACAAGCTTGTGAGATGAACGCTCAGCGGTAGTAGTCAGAAAGGTCGAAATGAAAGTAACAGGAGACACACAAGGATGTGATGATTTTCAGGTGTTATGGAGGTGAGTCAACAGGGTAGGGTGTATAAGGTGGGGTGACAGTGCTGTATGCTAAATTCAGTTTCAGTGGCCATGAACATCTGGTTAGTGGTTCATGGTAGGTTCCCTGTTACAGCATACTGTATATTGAATCCTAAACTGTCACACAGGTACCTAGGAGATTTAATGCTAAATTTAACGTGCCTCAGCTTTGTACCACTAGTTTAAAGTGATTCAATAAATCCAATCTGATACCATGAAGCTGTTTTCTGGACCATTAAGAACTATGAGAACATCGGAAAGTGAGGAGCCTTCAGCATTCAGTATTTTAAACTGGACTGTTCACCATATTCTTGAAGAAAGATTTTCCTACATCCTGTAACATACAAAAACACCTCATATTGTTAGGAGTGACTTAGCTTTGCAACACAATTTTTTTTAATTAATTATGAAAACTGGGATTAACAATTTGCAAACTCATTTAGAAGAATGTACAGTAATGTTAATCATGGAACCCATTTGAAAAATGTTAATTTTTTAAAAAATGATGTTACTTAAGGGCGGCACGGTGGCGCAGTGGGTAGCGCTGCTGCCTCGCAGTTGGGAGATCTGGGGACCTGGGTTCGCTTCCCGGGTCCTCCCTGCGTGGAGTTTGCATGTTCTCCCCGTGTCTGCGTGGGTTTCCTCCGGGCGCTCTAAAGACATGCAGGTTAGGTGGATTGGCGATTCTAAATTGGCCCTAGTGTGTGCTTGGTGTGTGGGTGTGGGTGTGTTTGTGTGTGTCCTGCAGTGGGTTGGCACCCTGCCCAGGATTGGTTCCTGCCCTGTGTTGGCTGGGATTGGCTCCAGCAGACCCCCGTGACCCTGTGTTTGGATTCAGTGGGTTGGAAAATGGATGGATGTTACTTAATTCTGGATAAATAAACTGCATTGATTACTTATTTTTTGACTGCTTTATTCCTTATCTGTCACCATGAACCAAGTGAGTACGTTATTTAACTATTAATACTATCCCTAAAAAAATGATCAGATCCTCACACCACTCCTTTATAAAAAAGAATTTATTTCTGTCAGCTTTAAAAAAGTTTAGACTAAGCATTTACACTAGCAGTGATATACTTCAGCATTCTATTCCCTGTTTTGAATAATTGGTTAATTATCAATATGCTCGCTTTAAACATTTCTTTTTTAGTAATATTCATGTGAGAAATATGCTTGATTGGAAACAAAAACATTTACAGTCTTTTTTATATGGCATTGTTATTTGCCTATTTTATGGTTATGATGCCACTATGATAATAATTCTCTTCTTGGGTCCCTGTATAGTACAGATTTTCTTATTTGGGTCTTCAGATTAAAAATTTAAAGAATCCTTTAACATCTTTTACATTTTGTGACAAAATGAAGACATCTGATTTCTTCCAGCACTAAACAGTTAAAAGTCTCCAAATAAAAATCTAGCAAAATAATTATTTTTATTATGGCCTGGTGTCAGGAACATTCTTTCATTTGTATTGGAACAATGAATTTTGTGCCATTTGTTAAAATTAAACAGAATGAGACACTTTTGACCTATTCATTATTTGCCAGCCAAATGTGCCAAATGTTCTTCTCTCATTTGAGAAGGCACAAGTCAGTAAATTCTTGTGCAGAACATTCCAATGAACAAAGTCTTACATACTGTAGATTTATAACTATATTTTTAAAGTAACAAACATCGATAACATTAAAAGAGATGTAAAAAAGAGAATAAAACATGAGTTTTTTTCCCTCATAAACATAGTTATACTTTGTACGCTGGTTAAGATTAGGGTTATGTTTGTTTCTCAAGTTATAATCGTTTATTGCATATATATGGTAGGAATCAGATTATATGCTGTCATTACAGCTTCAATGTTTGTTTACAAACACTAACATAATTTCATCGTGGATAATAAAAATATATTGTTATCATTTGATTCATCAAAATCAATTTGCACCCGACTGGTTGTTTATTTGAAGTATATAGATATTGCATAATGGTGTGAAAGAATTAATTGGAACAAAAGGAATAAAATGATTGGGTGCCACTTAATATGGCTCGTATGTAGCTTTGCTGCTCCGTTTTATTCTTACATTGCCAGAAGTAAGCAGCTGTTGGTTTCGCCACAGCTCATTACCTTTCATCATTGTTTGCCTTGTACTGAATGAATAGCTAACAAGTTAAAACTCTCACCATTCAGCAGCCTTATTTTGTAACTTGATTTGGCTTTTTGGCTGCTGCTTTGTAGAACTCTTTTCTTAATTCGGTTTGACAAGTTATGTCAGTGGACACCTTCAAATCAAATTTAAGAACATGTCTCTTCTCCCTTGCATTTTAATAATCTCTGCCTGCAAATGTATTCCCTATTCTGAGCCTTATATAAGAACTACGGTATTGCTGATCTTTTTTTCCATGTAATATCTGCTCATCTCTACTTCTGTGCACTTGATTTTGTTTAAATATGTTCAAATGTTTTCAGTTTTATCCTGTTGTTTTGAAATTGATTTGTTTGCTTTATAAAGTGATGGCATGCTGTATGAAGGTGGCACCATAAAGGTTGATTGACTCATTAATTCATTAACAATTTAACATCCAAAAAGTTGTGTTTCATTGTTTAAATAATGTGTACTTGTTGTTTTTATTTTCATTAGACCAGCACTAAAATGTTGCTGCCATTTGTTGCCATTTTAAACCACAGCTCTATCAAAATGGAAGACCCTTGATGTCTGAATTTGGCAGAAATATACAACATGCTTTAGGCTGTCTATTGTCTTTGCAATTTTTTCATATGTTACAGCCTTTGGCAATTATTTGTCACTGGTAGTCACATGTAATCTCAATGTAGGAAGTTTGTAATTTCACTGCTTGTGGGGAAATGGTACTGTACTTATTTCAGACTCTTCAGTTTTCTGTGACATTTTTCTTTGTTGCTTTGTTTGTCCTGTAAGCTATGGCATAAGGTACTGTGCAGAAAGCATGTTGACACCATCTTTGTGTGTTGCTAGAGTTTGTTTTTAATTCTTTTCCAAATACTATATGGATACCTTCTGTAATTTCAGATCTACATTGGTCTGCTTGAAACTGTATTGAGCAATAGTTCTGTTTGCTGGTTTCTCTGTTTCAAGTTTATTCTATTAAAGTCATGCTGTTTTAGGATAATATTATTCCTTGTCATGATAAATTATAGATACCTCTCTGTTACATTCCCAGCATATCACAAAAATCCTGGGAATGTTGCAGTGGAAAGCAATGCACTCCTTCTAAACTTTCAGCAAAGTGGAATTCCAAATGCTAAATGAGTTAGGTGAAAGGGGACCGCAGGTGACGTGTGGTGCAAGTTCATATATTTTAAAAAGCATTAAAGTATTAAACATGTGTGCTTGCCCTCTCCTATATAGTCATGCTATTTTCTATTACTCCCATAAGCTGACAGTTATTAAAAGAGTAAGGAGAATGTGAAAATATAAAGGTCTCTTCCGGCTTACCTAATTTTCGTTGCCTTTGTCTACATAGTAATCATAAATATCCATCCATCCATCCATCCATTTTCCAACCCGCTGAATCCGAACACAGGGTCACGGGGGTCTGCTGGAGCCAATCCCAGCCAACACAGGGCACAAGGCAGGAACCAATCCCGGGCAGGGTGCCAACCCACCGCAGGACACACACAAACCAAGCACACACTAGGGCCAATTTAGAATCGCCAATCCACCTAACCAGCATGTCTTTGGACTGTGGGAGGAAACCGGAGCGCCCGGAGGAAACCCACGCAGACACGGGGAGAACATGCAAACTCCATGCAGGGAGGACCCGGGAAGCGAACCCAGGTCCCCAGGTCTCCCAACTGCGAGGCAGCAGCGCTACCCACTGCGCCACTGTGCCACCCGTAATCATAAATATATGCCATATATTTATGTTATAATTAAAATGAAAAAAAAAATATTAATTATAACATTAATGAGTAAATTGAATCAATACATTACCTGCTGCAGTGTTTAAAGTATAAAAATTTCAGTGTAATCACTGTCCATATAGAATGTGTATAGCTTAAGCGATTGTTTTTGTTATATTTGCTAGCCAACTGACTTCTAAAGGGGCTGCTAAGTGGTCAGCCTGTGTAATTTGAATACTTTAGTGCTTTTGGTGGATGAATAGAAGAAAGGAATGTAAGTTAAATAAAAACTCAGATTCCTCAAAGCAGTGTATTTCAGCTTAGTGTTTTAGTGGTGGGACGTGAACACTGTTTTTACATTCACTTTATTTATTTAGCAGACTCCTTTACCCAAAGTGGCTATCAAATCACAGGTACATAAATACAAATGCAAAAAAAACTACACAAACACTACCGCATAGGGGCAGCGGTAACTGTTATCAAAGTATAAGAAATATGTACAATTACTGTTAACAGATCCCATATACCAAATGCATGATATTTCTGCATAATTTAAATGAAAAGAGTACAGCAAATAAAAAAGATTGCCTTTGCTGAAGAGGATTATCAGACTTCAAAAGTTGAAAAATTTAAAGACATCTGAAATGAAATTCAGTCAGTCATTTTCAGATCCACTTAATCCCTAACAGTTTAGCAGGGGGTATCGGAGCCTATCCCAACTGGCTTAGGGCACAAGGCAGGAACAAAACAAGCCCTGGACAGGGTGCCAGCCCATCACTGGGTGAAAACACACACATCCCAACCATACACCATAGTCAATTTAGCATCGCCAATCCACCTAACCTGCATGTCTTTGGATTGTGGGAGGAAACCCACACAGACACAGGGAGAACATGCAAACTCCACAGACCTGGGACATGAGCCCTGGTTTCCTTACTGTGAGGCAGCAGTTGCTACCATTGTGCCACCATCTGCCTGAAATTAAATTGGCCCCTCTAATTCAAACAGGGTTCATTAAACAAATGGTGCCAGTTGACTGCAGAGATCATTCTGATCATAAAATGCACAAACTAGCTAAGCCTTGGGCATTATATCTGATTCAGGCTTTCAGCAGTGGTGTTGTAGTGTTGTAATTGCACTAGGCAAGTGACTCACTTTAAATTGAATATTGTGACTAGGAAAGCAGAGGATTTCAATGGGAGATGACTGAAAGAAGGTTGACTTTAACAAGCTAGGTTAGTAAAAAGGAAGGCAAATAATCTGGTGTCAATATCAAAAAGAAATATTCTTAGTTAAACGTTCCAAGCACTGATCAAAACTTAAGCTAATAAAACAGGACATGACTAAAGATTATTTTGTTGCAAATCAAGCACAACCGACACAGTGATTTTTCTGAAAGGTGCAGAGAGCATAACGTGCAGCCATCTAAAATAAAGCAGTACCATAACATCACAAGGAAAGATGCTGTTGGTCAAGTGGCTGCAACAACATTTCTGTCACCAAGACTAATATAACACAAAATGGTGTTGAATGACATTTTGCAAAAACTTTATAAAAATTAAAAATCAAAAGGACAAAGAATAATGATAAAACAATGTGCATAAATGGTAACAGATATAAATAAAATCCAGATTAACACAACTAGAGGTCTAATATGAGAGTATGACAAAGTTCCTCCAGGGCTGCAGCATTCTTGTTAGAATGAAGCAATCTGAAGACCTGGCCCAGAATTTCTTCTAAAATGGAGAAAAGGATCAATATTTGAATTATCTGTAATGAGAGTGCAGTCAGGTATGGGTGGATTTTGTAAAGGAGTAACCAGCAGGAAGTGGTCAGTAATGTAAGCTAGATAGATAGATAGATAGATAGATAGATAGATAGATAGATAGATAGATAGATAGATAGATAGATAGATAGATAGATAGATAGATAGATAGATAGATAGATAGATAGATAGATAGATAGAATACTTTATTCATCTTGAGGGAAATTAGTTGTTTAATAGTAGTACTCACTGCTAAGGACTGGGCTATTGTCCCTCTACCTAAAACATATAGTGTTTTGACGGGACTTGTTCTCAGAAAAATAATGTTTTGCTGTTTTAATATTTGGAACTCCTTATCTGAATGATATAACTGGCACTGAATGTATTTTAAAATGAAATAAACCATATATTGTACATGGTAGGAGCAATTTTTTTCACAGGCCCTACTAATGTTCACTAAAGCAAAAACATAGACACAGTTTCTTGCTTGTTATTTAATATAATTGAAAGAATTCTTAGTTTAATAACATTTCTCTGTTAAAGTTAAAACATTAATTGCTAATGTATTCCACCACTCAAAGATAAAATTACTTAAAAAGGGCATTTAAATGTATTTAGTTTATTTCCTACTTGTGAAGTGAGCCATGATCTATTTTAGTATTTTTAGTATTTCTTTCCCAAAAATCAGACCTATCTTTTTTAGTAGGCCTTACAGGACTCTGCTTGCCCAGTCAGACTGCCAGATCCAGCCTTTAATGATTTTTTAAATACTCTTCGCTTCGCTCGCCCACCCCCGGGTTTAGTTTACCATATATACAATTTAAAGAGATTGTTATTTTCAAGGGAATTGTTACATATGTATTATTTTAACTTTTACTTTAAAACTTTTGTAAAAACATTATTTGGAATTAACTATTCTTCAAGATCGCATTGAATTTTGATTCCGTGTTTGGACTTACATCATGACAACGTCACGCATATCTGCCTATGAGTGTCTATCGTTTCTTTCTCTCTAATAAATAAAATGACTTTCTCGAATGTTTGTCCATGCTCTTTCTTCTTCGCTTTGTCAGTGACGTGTCATCTAGAACGTATAAAATTATTGTCCTGATAAAATTTATAAGAGCTGAGAGTGCAGGAAATGTGTCTGACAAAAGCATTCACACGACTGAGGTTAGATGACCGTGGTCTTGTTTGAAAATAGTTGTAAGTAGGTCGTGACCTGAAAGAATCTCATGTTAAAAGTCTCTTTTTTGGAATCTTTTAATGTTCTCTGGCAACACGAATTTGACAGTCTACTGTCTCTTTAAGTCTCTGACTTAAAGTTTAAATCCGAACAATATATTTGATCTCTTTTTCACTTTTCCATTATTATTGTATTAGCATTATTTCACCGAGTAATAATTCCCATTTGTTTGCACTAATGTGATCTTTCCTATCCTTTTTTTGAGACTTCCATTATCTCTAACCTGCTGTGCATGCATACTACACCAACATTTTTGAATTCTTTACGATGTTCTACTTTGTCATCTACTCTTCGTCCTTTATTTCCGGCCCCGGGCATGGTTAAATCTCTTTCTTGCAGGACGTATAGATAGATAGAGATAGATAGATAGATAACGCTTGCATTGTGATTGGTGGGGGGGGTTGGGGGAGCTGGATGCACTCTAAGGAGATGCGGTCAGATCATCTGCTGGCTTGCTGCTGCTGCTGGTGAGCTGCGTGTTCTGCTTGTCATAGTGTGCATTGATCATTTAAAAGACTGTACAGCAGCTGTCCTTTTGCTACTTCGCGTCTCTGCCGCTCGCATTGTGAAGTGGGGGGGGGGGGGGGTGAACACACGCTAGGGAGATGCGGTCAGATCATCTGCTGGCTTGCTACTGCTGCTGCTTCTGAGGTGCATGTTCTGCTTGTCACACTGCGCATCGATCATTTAAAAGCCCGTACAGCAGCTGTCCTTTTGTCTCACTGCCTTGTCTTGCGTGGCGTCAAAGTGTCTTCCGAGAAGATCACGTCTCATCTTCCTCGTCTCCTTCCCAAGAAGTTTTTTTATAATAGAAAGATATCTATGAAAGTACAGATTAATAAAGAGGTGATTTTTGGTCATAAGGCTTTCTTTCAGCAGTTTTGAGTACATTTCAAACCCAGATTGTTTAGCTGGGGTTGGCATTAGCTCAGTGGTATTTTATTATGTGTCCATCCATAGTCGTTAAGGTAGATCACTGGTAATTTCTGAGGGGTCAGCATCATTTTCAAAAACTTTCCATATGGTTTTAGAAAATGGTTGAAATCACCTCCTGCTTTTTAATTACAAGACTCTGCCATTCAGTCTTTAATTGCAGTGGACAGACCTCACATTGATGGCGACAGAATGTAGTTAACAAATGATTGGAAAAGTGCTTGTATTAGCATTAGCTGAGAATTAGGAGGCTTGCAGAGTCAGACCGAGTCCTACATGCCAAGTTCCTTCTTTCTGAATGACTGCACAACAGACAGTCCCAAACAAGTTTTACTAAGCAAACACTCAGGGAGCCAACTATCTGTCCATCTTTCCTGATAACTTGAGCACTGTCCCATGGGATGTAGAGTCAGATTGGGCACCTTAATTCTCAGTCATGAAGCTTACACCTCAAAGGACTAGGATGGGGATGGGAAATGAGAGGCTGTCAGAGGGATTTTAATTTTGTTTTACTGTTCCTTTTTACATAATTTCATAAATATTGTTTTATTAGGATAATTGTTAATATATACATTAGCAATACTTGATTGGTTCACCACATGTGAAATGTGATTTCAAAAAAACAACTGAGGGAGCTCCATACATGGTGAGTTATTATTATTTTCATCTATTTTTTCTGCTTTTGTCTACCTCCCTAGGTTCTTATATTCTTGCACTATTTGCACATGCAAATTATGTTGAGTGTGTGATTAATACAGTCTGCAGTATTTGATTAACATAATACTTTATTAATATAATCTTGTGTTATGTCTGCAGAATCTGCCATGATGTTCAAGGCCTCTAAATGCATTTATGGGCTGGTTGCATTTTTGTGGCCTGGGTTTAATTCTGCTCTTTGGGTAACTCTGGTTTGGTTTCTGAGCAAGTGGTCTCTTCAGTTAATATTTTAGTTTGTCTTTTGGAAAGCAGAATGTCTGTTAATAGTGGCTCTGATCTCTTGTTTACAAGCTATCTTTTCAATCTACTACTTGACTGAATAATGCATCAACTTTAGTTCTATTCATTTAATTTAAACTCACCTGACATCAATGCTTTGTTACAGTAGTTCTCAAAACCGGTATTAATTTCATTTTACAATTGACTAGCTGGCCTAATGACATCCAATTGTCGTCTTAAGATTTGGTTGGTGAAAAATTTTAATTGAGAAAGATGGCATTAGGATGACAAAGGATAGGGGTGAAGCTTTGCTCAAATGGTATACACAACATGGCAGTTCTGTTTGCTAGTGTGGGCAGGAGTGGTGTGCCATGTAGATGTAGTTGGTGCCTTGTCAGTAAATTCTTAGAGGCTACCAAGATGAAAGCAAGGCCATGAAGAACTCTCAGAAAAGACACCAAATAAAACTAAGGGTGCCTGGCATTCCAATGTGGAATGAATGGTCATGAGTGACTGGTAGAAACGCACAGGGACACTTCCAGCCCTAAAAGCAACAAGAGGGTGCAGTGATCTATTGACCTCAAGAGCTTTAGATCCACCCTTGACTTTCTGAATCTAATAGTGGCCTAGAAAGATAGAAATTATAGGATCCTCACTGCAAATGTGCTCCTGTGACTAACATGAGGAGGTGAACTGGATGAAGGATCACCAGCGAGAAGGATCAAGGCCAAAGTAGACACAGTGACTAAAAACAATGGTAGTTGAGAATACTGTAAGTGCTTTGTAGAAATATAGGAACTGGGAAAGTTATGAAGCCACTAAAGTCTGATAGTTAGAGCAAAAACTCCACAAACACAGGGGCAACAGAGTCTTGGATTTGATGCTTGGAATTCTGTGTATAACCATCTCTTTCCTGCATTTTTTTGGTATGAAGGGCTCTAAAATCTTGAGGTACTTTAGAGTAATCTCTGAATTGCAATGTTTAATACCTTTAATAAAATTTCAACCATTATTTTTTGAATAATTTTTACATTTTTCATTACTTTGTATTTTTATGTTAAGTGCCATGAAGACATTTATAAGTTGATATTTTATTAAAGTACTAAACAATTTTTATTGTTGCCTACTGCTGTGTATTTTTGACTTTTTATTTGATCCATTTGTATTTCTGGGTTTTTAATATTTGACGTTTGTTCATATTATTGTACTTTTACAAAACAATTTCTTCCAAAGTACTTTCAAAAATTATTAATTTCATGGAAAAACTGTAAAGAAAGTTCTCAACACTGCATTAGAACAGAGAGCTGCACTTTGGCTAAAAGCTGAAGCTGACCAACTGAAATGCTGTACAAGTCTATTTTTAAAGGCTCACTGTAAAGGCTCATTGAAACTTCAACATGTGGCCTCTGTCCTCTCCTTTTATTTCTTGTGCACAGGAGTACTCAGTCTGCTTGATATTATGTACAATAAGTACGGCACACAGACACAATCAGACACAAAAACAGCTGAAACAGAGGCAGACAGTGTTTTAATGTTTTAATGCTTTATGAAGGCCTCAGTGGAAGTGTGATCACTTTTTATAAGATGCCAAGCCCTCCTGTCACTTTATACAAGACTGAGTGCCAAACAGTGGGAACTGCCATTGCTTGGCCTATGTCAGCAGTACAAATTCAGATTAAAAACAGAGGTCAGTTGCTCATTTATCACCACATAGGCAAAGGGGAGAAAAAAAATTAATGTTGTTGGAGTAAATTATTAATCTTGCTGTGCAGAATGCTGGCGGTGGTCTTTGGTTAAGAATGTACGGAACATCTTTCATTCTGATGGCCCTCTAAGTAAAAACATATTGGACATTTTTAGTCTCTGCAATTTAATTTTTTTTTTTTTTGAGTCTATGGAAAAAAAGACTTCTTTTAAAGATTCCAACTCTGTCTCTTTACCACTTTGAAAATCCAAGAAAGACAGCAGGATGAATAAGAATAACTAGACTAGAACAAGAAAATGAATTTGTGTATCTTAGTGTTTTTGTGGGCTTCATCTGAGGGGTTCCTGTTTCATCCCACAGTCCAAAGACATGTTGTTAAGCAAGTACAAAATGTCCTGTATTTAAAACACATTCTTGTTTTAATTTATGATATGGCATTTAGCAACATATTCATAAATTTACCATCATGAGTGCCAGGGACAGATTTAGACCTTCAGAGGCCCTAAGCACTTAAAAGATTTTGGTGTCCTTCATATAGTATATGAGCTGCACTCACTCTCAGTGGATGACTGAATGGGGCAACTGACATGACCAAGACAAGAACGATCACATGAGCCTCAGTGGACTGTAGGGTAGTTTCCAGATTCTAATTTTGTTGTATTCCCAAGATTAATATATATCATTAACCTCTATTATTACTATTTTTATTATTATTATTATTGTATATATGTATGCAAATTTTTCATTTAATGTGAGAAACCCTTTTCATGGAACCTGGTTCAGCTGCACCATTTGCAGTTTTGCATAATATGGTCCATGGTAAATCTGGCAATGGAACATTTGTGCAGTGCCCACCCCCCACCTTCCCAAGGTGCCCTAAGCACATGTTTATTTTGCTTGATGGTTAATCCAGCCCTGCTGTGTGCTGGTAAAGTTAGCAGGTTACTATAGTATCAGGGTCATGAGGGGACTGGAGCATATCTCAACCAGCATACTGTAGGGCAAAAGGCAGCTACAAATACTGAACAGGGCACTATTCCATCACATAGCGGACACACACACATAAAGAATAAACACACTAGGGCCAATTTAGCATCGTCAATTTACCTATGCTGCATGTCTTTGGACAACTGGAGGAAACCAGAGCACCCGGATGAAACCCACACAGACACGGGACGTGAACCCTGGTCTCCTAACCCTTCACCACCATGCTGCCATACTATAGTATATTCTTTCACAAAATGAATTTTTCATTATGCAACACTGACTTTTAAAACATTAAAGAGAGAAATGTAGAGGTATGACTGTTGGGTTGCACTTTGGTTAGCACATCCGCCTCACAACTTTAGGAACCCGGGCTGGAATTACAGCCTGGTTTGCATGTTCTTCCTGAGTTTAGTGGGTTTTGTCTGGGTATTCCAGACTCCTTCCACAGCCCACAGATATCATGTCAGATTGTCTGGAGATTCCAGACAGAGTGGGGGATGTTGCAGTCCTATTAAGGGAGTAGTTTCTTTCTGATTTTGTCACCGATTTCCTGTAATCTTGAAATAAAATAAAGCAAAATGGATGAATATGTAAATGGCTTGCTTCACATTTTATTACTGAAAAAAAGTAAATCTTATGAAACACTGAAGACCTAAATGGATTCATTTTTCCACTGTGAGGATTTGGAAATTTTCCTCAAAATGAGCGAATGAATAGATGATAGAAGGCGTCCATATTATCTGTCCATACATTAACAAACTCACCTAATCCAGTTTATGGTTTTAGAGTCATCAGTTACTCTTTTCCTGTAAACAAACTAGTGTTTTGAAGCAAGTAAACTTGTCTTCATTCTGTTCTTTATTCTTATTTCTGTGATGGATAAGTACAACTGTCCACAAAGCTTTTGTCTTTCAACAGATGATGCTCACGTACATTTTATTTATTGCACATACATAACAGGTTTCTATATTTTAACCTCATTCCATAAGAAAAGACACCTTTTCTTCAACATTATTTTTAGATTTACTCTCACACATTGTTCATTCTGGTAGTTTGTCTTCTGCTTTGCTTGTTTCAATTTTTGACCATTATTTTTTATTTAAATATTTTACTGTTATTCTGATTGTGTTATTTTATATTCTTTTCTTTGTATGATTGCTGATATTTTGTGACAGTCTTTGCATGGCCATAGGCAGATAGTTTACAGTTGCTATGCCAAATTCCAGGCTTGTGACACTGAAGTCACAAAATGTCTTGTGTCATCAGGTTCCACCTATATAAGATGGTGGCACGCTGTACTAAGTATCCAAGCTTTTGGAATGACTTTTGAAAATATTTTAGTTAAAGGGACCTTTTACTTTTATATATCGGCTTCTGGTTTTGTGTTTCTGGCTTTGACGTTTAATTTGTTGTCTCTGTCAACACTCTGACCCCTTCCTGTTCAAACAACTAGATTTCTGTCTGCTTATATTGGCTTCTATACATGTCTGTTCACGTCTTACCTTCATAAATAAACTATTATAAGATATATCAAAAGGTGCATAATTCCAAAAAAAGGACATGAAGATAATGGTTGATAACTACTATTAATGTTCACTGTAAATTACACTTTATCAGCTTAGTTAGACTGGTAAAGTAAATTACTCCTATTCTCTAGAAACCATCTGTTTTTAGTGAGCAGGGGTCAAATGAACATGAAATGCATCTAATATAGTGGCAACATAAGTGAACTCCTTGGTGCAAGGGGTGCACTAGGCAATTAAAACAGAACCTTAAAATAATTTATGGACTACTGTAATTACGGTGGATTTCTGCTAACTAACACAGAAAATAAACATTTGTTACATGATGTTGGTCATATAAGGAAATAGCAGAAAAACATCTGTCCTTCAAATTAATAAAAAAACATGCTTGACATGAGTTTGAATGTAATGGATTTTTCCCCGCCTCCAAGTGGATTTAGATTTTAAAGATATAAAGTGATGACCTTTATAACATGAAGCCAAACTCCCAGTAAGTACATTTAAACTTGACTTTTACAAAGGGACATTTTAATAACAATGTAAGCATCAATGTGAGAGGCTTTCTTTTTCCCTCTGAATGACAGAAATTTGTCAAAAAAAATATGAAAGTTTGTTTTTTTTCTTTTTTAGCAGTATGACTAACATTTTCCTTTTTCTATCCAGAAGTGGCATTCAGGAATACTGATGGAATGCATATTTCAAACACTTTACTTAATACTACCAGACCTCCATGTACAAATATAGCAGCTTGAAAAAAGATTGCTTAAGGTTGTCTAATACAAATATTATTCTGAAAACTCCAGCTGAATAAAAGAACTGCAAAACGTTATATCTTGAACTTCACAATATTTTGGAAGCATTATGCTAATAGTGAACATGAACAATGTTGAACTGTCTCGTCTGTTCTCAACAAAAGCTAAGGTTCTTTTGGACACAGATGCCTTAATATACAGTAGTACATTATTCTGTGTACTTGGCCCACAGTCTTGATTCTTTCAAAGAGTGGTCTTCATATAAACACCTCTAAGTAAAAAAAATACTAATAAATCAGAAACAGTGGTTGTATTTGTTCATTTGTTTGGCATCACCTTTACCCAAGGCAACTTAGAAAATCAGGATACATTTCTGTGCAGTAGCTGGTACAGTGTTCTGTCATGGGGTACACAGTAAAATCATCAATGTTAAATTAACACTATTAAGTGTTTATATGACCTCATTCCAGAAGGAGTAGGACCACGTAAACACTTAAAGTGTTAATTTAACAGTGGCAATTTTATTGTTTACAGTTAATACTAAAATGGCACCAGACACTGTAGAGCAGGGCTATTCAATTACAAATTCAGTTGGGCCAGAGTTTCAAACCAATAAATTTAGTTGGGTCAGGCATTTTCAGTGGCCGGTAATCAGCAGATACATGACTAATGAATGTATTTATTGAAAAACAAGTAGTGATTAGTGATGGTTTCCCCTTCAAATTTGGTCACATCTGACACAGACACATCAATAAGTGCATTAAAAACAATAAAAAACCCATAATCTGAGGTAGTAACAATACTTTTTCCACTTTTGAAATAAAAAAAAACATTTTGGTCATATCTGACTTAGGCAAGTAGTATGGTATAACAGAAGCTGCTTCCTGGTTTAAGGAAGCTGCCTAAAACTTCACATGGAGTGGTTTAAAGTGATTTAAAGCTCCTGTCTTATATACGGTGCTGTCATCAGAAATTTTAGTCTTCCATGTCCCTGAATTGGACTAAGTGGGCTTCAGGATGGCTGACTAGTGTCTAGCTGTGTAAAAAGAATTCCAATTGCAAAATGTTAACTTGAAAAAAGCTTACAGGTAAATAATAATACTAATAGTAATAGTAATAATGAGCAGTCCTGTAGGTTGAAGCTAAAGCCCTTCTTTTCAAAAATTGAACTTCGAGCAAAGAGTTTGAATGAATGGCACATAACCAGTTGCTGAGTACATATAGGAGGCTTTTCTCTCATGTTTTTAAGAAACATAAACTGATTGTTGATGGCATGTTTGGTCCTTCAAGGTAGCTGCCACACCATCAGTGATCACAAGGCTAACTAAAAAAATATGTCTATAAATTCAACAGGGAAGTTGATTATACTTCACAAAATGTGGAACTGAAATAACTGGATGTACTTAAAATGTTACCATTTTGTTGCAATGGGTATTTGAACAAAAGTTTTGAAATAGTATCTATTGGGAGCTCAGTTTTTATTATTCTGATGTGGTATGATGATTGAGTTTTATTCCTAGTGTTACCGTGGTGAACATTAGTAGGGTCTGTGAAAAAGTTGCACCTACCATGTACAATATATACTTTACTTCATATTAAAATATGTTCAGTGCCAGTTCTATCATTCTGATAAGGAGTACCAAATATTAAAACAGCAAAACATTATTTTTCTGAGAACAAATCCCTTCAAAACACTATATGTTTTAGGTAGAGGGACAATAGCCCAGTCCTTAGCAGTGAGTACTACTATTAAACAACTAATTTCCCTCAAGATGAATAAAGTATTCTATCTATCTATCTATCTATCTATCTATCTATCTATCTATCTATCTATCTATCTATCTATCTATCTATCTATCTATCTATCTATCTATCTATCTATCTATCTGATGATTTTTTTGTTTCATTTGTAATCTGTCATGAATACTTCAAAGATAGATAAATCCCATTTTCAGAATCTGTTGTCTGTTTTCACTTTCAGGGAGATGGAGCCTTTAACTGCAGAAATGATAGGCTGTAATAGGTGCCAACTCTGGCTCCACTGCTGGTTATATAGTATACCATACCAATATACAGTTAAAAGTGCCACATCTTTAAGATTTGGGTGAAGCTTGGAGAACCCAAAAAAACCCCACAAAAATGACATAAAACACAATGTGAGAGTGCTCACCCCATAGACACAGTGCCTTTGCCACACACTAAACTCAGCTACATGGTGCTGTGAGACATCAAACTATGTCATTATCTATATATGTAAACGTCAATGTATATGTGTGTGTGTATGTATGCATATTCCAGCATCAATTCCAAGTGATTTTCATGAAACTTGGTACACATGTTTCTCATTGGTTGACTAAAAATACTTTAGGGTGAAATCAGCCCTAACCCACCCCCTTCTGGGTAAGGTGGGGGGGTGCTCTTATGGTCTTGTATGTATGTTATCATCCAGCTGACACTCGGAACAACTGCCAGAGGGCAAACTGGAGGTGACTGCCAGCATTCTTTATATTTGAGCACCACTGCGCCCCTGTTGCTTATGAAATTAAATAGAGCGTCAACTGAATGATAACAAACATACAAGACCGCAAGACAAGCACATTAGTGAGTCTTCATTGTTTGTTAATTTGTTTTTATTTTTAAAGTTGTGTTTTTTTTTTATTATATTTTTCTCAGACAAAAAAAACAAACACTTTATTTTCCTCCTGGGCAACGCTGGGTGTTTCAGCTAGTATTAAATAAAATTAGCCGAGACAGTTCATGAATTTTTGGTATTCGAATCAAAAGTTTTTGGGACAAAGGATAAATGAGCAAGCTGGAGTACTTTTGTATCCAAGGTGGTGTTTTTTGGAGTCTCCATATTTCAGCGTACTTGCTACAAACCAGTATGAGCCCAGCCAAACAATTCTGTCATGTCTGGTGATTTGTCTAGTCTTTGAGTCTATTTTTTACTTCTTTGTCAGAACACTCTTGTCTGCCATCACAGTTTACTTCTGATTCATCCTGGTTGTATTTTTATTTTTTTTGTACTCCAAACCCTATCTGAGAGTAGTCAAGCAAGTTGTGCAGTTTACAGCAATAAATCATATTGATACATGATTGTAAAAGAGCTACTGTACAAAGAAGCTCAGAAAATGTTCTCATGTTTGACTGCATGAGAGCAAAAGCATTTGCTTTAAATAAATTCCTGTTTAAAATCTAATTTCTTATAAAGATAATTATTCAATCACCAAGTCACAGCCTAGCTTTCCCATTGTGTCAATATACCACAATGCAGTGTTGGCCTGTTGATGTCAAATGAAGAATGAGTACTGTATAAGCTGAGTGACATTTGCTCATCACCAAGTGAGTCAGCTAATTTGTCTGTCCAGTGTGGGATTGCGTTTTCCCCAATAATCTCACTTGCCTCTATTTATCGACTGAGCTCTTTCTGCACATCACTTTGCCTCAGTGAGCAGGATGAACCCAAGCTTGAAGTGTCTCATTTCCAAGATGGAAAAACATCTCACTTATTGTACAGAACCTGCTCACATGAAAATGTTAAAAATGTAAAAAAATAAATAAACAATATGGTATCTTATCTAAAAAGTAAGAAAAATACATGTAACATTTTAATAAAAAAGTAAAAGGAAAACATGTGCCAGCTTATCTTAAAGTTACACATAATTTTCCATTCTATTTATTTTGAATCTGCATTAGCTATATTATTTTAAAAAAATCTTGCAGAGCTTAACAAAGTCAGTGGTATAGTATGTTGATGAGTAGAGGCTTTTGTAGAGGGTGACAGCTCTTACAATGAAACTTTATTTTTTTCTTCATGAGACATTAACGATGACAACTAGTACCTCACCTCCTAGATTGACATGAGTTGTCCTTAATTAACGTGAGAGATTTCCTCCTTCCCTCATCACCCTTTTTGTTCAGCTGGAACAACTGTTTCAGTAAAAAAAAAATGAAATAACTGCTTTGAAACAAAAAGCCATTTTCTGAGGGCTATGAAGCCTTAGCATTTGGCCCTGGCAGCTCTTGTAAGCATTGTTAGATGGCCTGCCCTTATAGATCTATGGGGGCTCTATATGCCACATGACAGCCCAAGGACATACTGGGAAATCTGCCAGTTTTTTCAAAAAAATATATATAATTTATTTCCATTTTTTTTGGGGGGGGGGGGGGGGGGGGAGGTGTGGGGTCTTGCTATAAAGGTTTACTTTTTAAATCTTTTTTCTCTCTTGCATCAGTTTTGCCATTCCTAGTGTGAAAATTAGATGTCATGCCTTTTAAAATCTATTTTAGTCGGAGATTTGAGTAATTTTTTATTTAAGTGTCACTGAGTGTATTTTAAGTAGCTTAATTCATGTGTGGTTCAGCAGTGTGAATGTACGCAATGTCAGGCCTCTCGAGAGGGTGGTTGATAACTCAGAAAGGATTATTGCAGTTGATGTGCCTGCAGTGGAAAGCATTTAAAAGTATATTTGGATATCTCTCTAATGCTTTAAATATCATTAAGGATACAAATCATCCCATATTTGATTTGAGTCTTTATGTTATGTTCTTTGGGATTGTACAAAGCCTTTGGATGCAGCTTTTTCAAAATCTGAATAAAGTTTGCATCTTAAATCAGGATCAGGTTGTTATTAAATGGACGATTCCTTTGGTGGTATTCTTTGTATTGCAACATCTACAGTAAATGTTACGTGAGTTTTCTGTACTGTGCATGTTGACGTCATGTTACGTTAATTGGCATACTTTATGAATGTATGTGATTGTGTACATGAGTGTGTCATGTGGTGGACTGTAGCCTCTGACCGGGTTTGCTCCTGTCTTGTATTCGGTGCTGTTGGCAAAGATTTTAGTCTCCCATGTCCCTGAATTGGACTAAATGGGCTTCAGAATGGCCAAACAGATTAATGCCTTCACACTTGTGAGGACTCTATTAGCATTGATTTTAAATTTGTGTATTGTGTACTTAAACATGGCAATGAAAATATCTGTCTACAGCCTCAATGTGTACTTTGTATGTCTCAGAAGGTGAGCAAAATATTCACAAAAATGTAGGCTTTCATTCTGTTAGTACTTATTCTATTTGCTCATAACCTTAAACCAAACCTAATGATGTATTGTAATAAGGAGCTAAAGGAGCTGCAGCTTCAAATCCTCTGCTTGGTATGCCATTAATTAGTTTTGACAAATTGCAGATATTAGAGATCCATCAGCAATCAGGGTTTAATTAGAGTTAGCAGGCATACAGAAGGTAGCAGGTAAGAATGAGCAGCAGTTTAAGAGGCAGAGGCTTAATTTACACTGCTGGACAAAAAACACAATTTCGTGGGTTTTTTTTTTCTTACTTTTATTAGCATAGGGGCCATATAGTATTCTTACATGTACATAAGGAACACTCTGAATTGACTTGTAGGCACAAATGAAAGGTCAAACATGTAGCATCACTTATATGACTACAGTAAACTACATGTGGATCCAACACCATAAAGTGTAAGTACTAAATGGTTAAAAAAAATCATTTTAACTGGCTGGTTTGTGAATATCCCTGCAAATGAATAGAGGAAAATAGAAAAACACCATAGATACAAGTTAGGATAGTGGTCTGTTTGAAAACCAAAACAGATGACCTGTCAGTTACAACTGACTTTTTTAAAGCTGTAAATAAGACATCAAAAGATTAAATGCTGTCAAAATCTGCTTGAATATTTTGTTAAGTCAAGTATCTCATAAATTGTATGAAATGTCTTTATACGAGACCAATATATTTTACGTGTATTACAAGGCAAGGCAAGAACTGACCTTAGGACGAGACACCAATCCATCACAGGGCCCATTCACATATACACCTTCTACTGGAAAAGGCAGATCACAAGAAATGAGCAAAAAATGTAGTGTGGAAGATGACCCAGACACAGACAGGCGAACACATTCAAGTCACCCAACACACATTTATTATAAGTCTCCATATTTACAGTGCACACTCTAACCCCAAAGTCCCCAAAAGTCCAGGCCCTCAAACAATGCCTCTTCTTCCTTCAGGCCGCCTCCTTGCCTCCTCCAAGACCTTGTCCTTCCTTCTCTCACGACTCCAGCCACTGAATGGAGGGAGGCGGCCCCTTTTATAATCACCTAGATGTGCTCCAATCTTCCACCAGCACTCCCCAGTGTGGCGGAAGTGCCGGCTGCGCACCCCGAAACACTCCGGGTGTCCCCAATCCTCTTCCCCCCAGCACTTCCAGGTGTGGCGGAAGTGCTGAGGTCCAGGGCTCCCAAAGCACTGGGGCACCCGCTGGCGGTGACCACAGGCCCCTACAGGGTTGAGCTTCAAAGCTCTGTACCCGTGGTCCCCATAGCCATCAGGGTGGTCGCCCCCACGTGGTCTGGGGGAGGTGTAAGCCCTCCTCCGGTCCCCTGGGGCATCCCGGCCAGGTCGCCCCCCCAGGCACCTGTGACAGTAGTTAGAGACAAACAAACTTGTGAAGCCTAAAAGGATCATTAAACAATGTTGCCAAATCCCGATTCACAAAACTAAAACTCAAGTCAAGAAAAACATGCAAAGTCTTAACTTCCTAAATACAACTTCAACAGCTACACTAAATGAACCAGCAGGATTTCTACAATATTCAGAAATGTGGATGCTGGTAGTAGTGTACCACTATCTATACATACTCAATAGGTTCTGATAACCATTTGGTAACCACTAAAAAGAAAACACAAAATGGCAGAACAAGACAACAATGATAAAAAAATGAAAACTTAACAAGAAGAACTTTTAATGCAAGTAAATTAAGTACAGTATTAAATTATTTATGATCAAAAACACCCAAATCATGGCATACTGGTGGAATCGCCAGTGCCATAAAATTGTATGTCCTATTTTTTACATTGAAAGGAGATAAGTTGAGATGGTTCAAGGCTATGAGATTTAGGTAAGATGACCAGCCCTTGCTCTAAGCATCTGAAATGCCGTGTAAACCAAAATACTTGGTCAAAAAAGGAGCACCAACTCTTCAGCTTAAAAATCTGAATGATGCTAATTTAAAAGGATTCAGTCACAATTAACCTAACTTGGAGGAAAACCCACACACATACAGAGAAAATGTACAAAATATATACAGACAAAGGTTAGGCATTGTTTTCAAAGCTACCATCCTGGTTTCATGAAGCAGTAATGCTAACCAGTGCTCCACCATGCTGTCCACTGAAAAGATATTAAATACACTTATATTGTATATTATGTGTAGGTGCTGTAAATGAGTCACTTGAAAACAAAAGAGAGTTGTGGCACCAGATGGTGATCACCATTGAATGTCCAGGTGAATAGACTTTACAAAAAGGAAAATAGATGTTGGCAATTATGTCACACGTAAGGTAAGAATGTCAGCTTGTCTACCTGACTCTTGTATTTACCAAGCTTCTGCTCAACATGTTGTCCTGGGTATGACATTAAACTGCATCCAGCCCTGCAAGCAGTCCTCCAACTTGCAGGGAAATCACGGGGGTTGGTGGCAGGATTGACACTCCAGCCACCGTAAAAAATCTTCACACAGCTCTGAGACGAGAAAAAGGACTCCTTTCTGCTCTCCATGGGAGTAGTTCTGCTGCAGCCTCCCATAGGAAGGCTCCTCACATTATGAAGGGGATGGGGGAATGCCTTCAGGTGCCCCATCCCCGGAAGAGTGAAAACTGTCAGAGAACCAATAGAATCAGGCCTGTTGGGGATCAGAACTGACGTGGTGCTGAGGCTTTGCCCACTGCATGGCAGCACCCGGGTCCCAATTTGAGACGACCCATCCGGGTAGGTGCGTGGAACGTGCTGAGAGAGACTCAGCAAGGATTCTGAGTATCTGGGCCTGCGAGCGTCTTGGATAAAAACCAAGATTCAGGCCTTAAACAACCTCTTAGGCACAACCATCAGTAGCATGTGTGCCTTTGGAGAGAGTGTTGACCTTGTTGACAGGTTTACTTACTTTGGCAGTGACATTCTTGTCTCTGGTGACTCTTCCTATGAAGTTAGTAGATGGATTGGGAGAGCATGGGGGGTCATGAAGTTGCTGGAAAGGGGTGTGTTGTACTCCAGATATTTATGCTAAAGGACAAAGATCCGAGTCTTTAGAGTCCTGGTGCTTCCTGTCTTACTATATGGTTGCAAGGCATGGATGCTATCCAGTTATCTGAGATGAAGACTGGAATCCTTTGGTACTGTTTCTCTTCTGAGCACCCTTGGGTACCGCTGGTTTGACTTTGTGTCGAATGAGCGGTTACTCATAGAGTTCTGAATGAGGCACATTACCTGCATTGTGAGGGAGGGTCAGTTACGGCACCTTGGCCATGTGGCACAATTCTCCGCGTGTAAATCTGCCTCACAGGATCCTTATTGTTGAAGACCCGAGTGGCTGGACCAGGCCAAGGGGATGCCCACATAACACCTGGCTGCGGTGGATAGAGGGTCATTTTCAGAGGGTGGGAATGGACCGTGTGTCTGCCTGGGGGGGGTTGCCAACCAGGATCCCGAGCTGTTATTTCATATGGCGGGTGCGGCAACACACTGTACCAGTGCATGCTACCCAACTTACTCTGACCTAACTTGTTTAACACTGACACCTTGTCCGCAGGTCAGGTTCATCTTAAGGAGGTGAAGGCGGAGGTGGAAGAGGCTGGATGACTGTCAGAAGTGACACCAGTTTCTCTTGGATAAGTCCTCCTCCACTCTAAGGCAAATGGCAACTGGGTTAGTAAAGGTTGTGATGGATGGCCGGGGACCTTGCCCCACCAGGAGGCCTGGAGAAGCAGGGGACCGGGAGAGGGGCAATTCCTTCCCCAGGATGCAAGAAGGCAGCCATCCTAGATTGTGTGGGAGCCATGGAACTGGAAGGCTCAACCCTTTGGGGATCCATGGCCACTGCCAGGGGGCGCCCAAAGGACTATGGAGCCTTGGACCGCAGCACTTCCACTATACCAGGAAGTTCTGCCGAAACAGGAAGCATGTACACCCGGAGCAGTTCTGGATGCCCATGTAGCACTTCTGCCACACGAGGAAGTGCTGCAGGGAGATCATCAGGGAGCACCTGGAGCATATCCGGGTGCATTATAAAAGGGTCCACCTCACTCTATTCAGGGAGCCAGAGTTGGATGGAAGAGGACGGAGCTTGCAGGAGAGGAGTGGAGGTCGTGAAGAAAAGACAAAGAAGGAAAAGATAAGGACTGAGTTTATTGTCTTGGTTTGTATACTGTGTGTGCAGGAAACGAAAATAAAATGTGTGTGTTGTGTACATCTGCAGTCATGTCTGTCTGTGTCCGGGGATCTTTCACAAGTTGTTACATTCAAATTCCTCCACCGTAGTTTTAACCGACCCCATGTCCATAAGGCCCTGACAGTGTGTATAAATAATAACACATGTAAGTGTATTATTTTTTTAATTTTTAAAAACCTGGCTTGCAAATATGTCTATGGCTAAAGAACAGCCTTATTACATTTTTCTCAGAAACGCATCTTCATCTCAGAGGTTGTCTTTGTGTCTTATAAGTCAGTGTCTCCTATGATCAATTTATAATAAATATTCCTTTCAACTGCTAATAGCTCTTTGCCGTGTTCTGTATCACATTACAATGTGCCTGTTCTGGAGATTGTTAATTTCTTCTATTTCTTTTTCAAAGAGTCAGTCAGATAACATAAGAAGGTATTGTATTACTGCATGGCTCAGTGGGCCTGTCTCAAGAAAGCAAAGACACCCCTAGACTAAGCAAACCGCAGCTCTATTGTATTTAATTCATACTGTGTGCCTAGAGGTTATTAATAATGAAAGATGCATTTTCCATGTGCCTATAATACACCCATACCACTGGGTGGGGGGAGTTCTAATACAGTATACAGACAGAAGTAATACTTAGAATTGAAATAAAACAGGGTTTTCAAGCTTTTCTATGCTTATTTTTCAATACATTAATGATAAAAAACTCATATATACGTTTTCCTATGATAGATGATTATAGGAGGAGAAAGATGAGTGGATTATTACAGACATAAAACAATATTTTTATATTACAATCTCTACATGTTAAGCTAAAAAACTAAGTAGAATAATAATAGTCTTTCCTTTTGGAATTTTAAATCTGATATACTGTACACACTCTTTAGGCAGGAATATGTCTTTCAGAGGTAAGGATCCTCTTCACAATAAGCCAGAGAAGATGTAATACAGAAATCACTGATTATGTCTACAAATTCATAATCGGAGCAAAGCGTTTCTGTTCCCTCAGTTATTACCTGATTTTACAGTCTCATATTCTGTGTAAAGCCAATGCAGGAGAATCTATTTGTTGTCATTTGATCTAGTGGATAATTAAGTACCATACTGTAAGTCCAACAATAGACAACAGTCCATTTGATGATTTGTGTTGCAGTTTCAGTAGACTACTATAAGAAGTGATTAACAGTTAGCCAAAACTAATATTCTAATAAGAGACAAAATACTTAACAAAGCATCAGATGATTAAGTTTTCATTTAAAAAGTATTTGCTTTGCCATATAAAAAAACAAATGAAATCAAATGGTGACTGTAATGTTTACAATCACTAATGCCATTACTCATCTAATGGTGCAGTCTAACAAGCTAACAAGACATTTTTTCCTTACCACAGCTTGTAATATATAATTATTAATAAGAGCTGGCATAATACAATGATCCAACTGCAAGTTATTTTGCCCAAACTTGCAAATTCCTGGCCATTTCTAAGGTTCCAAGGGCATTAGCACTTGGTAATGCATCACTTTATTGTATGAAATGAACATTATGGAGTTTAGCATCTGTACATGAATTTATACAGCAGCAATAACCATCATATTTAGGACTGCTGGAAGCAAATATGGATAAATGGATTAAAATATACACAATTATTTTACATTTTAATTAACCAATTCCAGACATTTTGCATGAATCTTCACTGTGGTTTTTATAAATATGCTAATAAAGTTTCACATTTCATAAACTCTTTAATCTATTAATTCAAAGGCAGATAATTTAGCAGTTGTCTGCAGTACTTTACATTAACCTTATAGAGAAGATAAAGCTCTCAGGTGTAGGCAGGCAAAAACAAAGTAGGTGCCAGCCTGGAAGAAATGTGACCATGTTGCCTCTTTAAAGCAGGGAAATAGTGAACAGCCTTCAAGGCTCAAGAGTGTAGGAATGCAAGCAAATTCTAAAAGGAGCTCTGCCTCTGATACAAAAGGAGGTCCACAAATCAATTCTGGACTTTGACTGTAAGGAAAGTTACTTGACAACCAGAGGATCATTTAATGTAAGGTTAGGATGTCTGTCTAGGCCAGATTGAATGGGATGATGGGACGGGCTTATCCCCCAACTAGAAAGTTGCTTTGGCCCTCCAACTATGATGTAGACTCATGATTCATAATGCTAATGGGAAAGCCCACTCTTTGAACAGCCTAATCATTTTTATATCAGCCCTGATGTGAGTATTGGAAAACATGTGGTGGTCAGAGAGAGAGTTTGAGAGATGGAACTTAGAGCTGGAACATAGAGGACTTGGTTGTGGTTACAGTGAGCAAGTGAACAAGCCACCCCAACAAGATGTCAAGGCTGACACACAGAAGTAGCATAGCTTTACTTTCTATTCTTTTCATTGCATATTTTGTTTTTGTTCATCCCTCATCTGTGGTGGTTTTATAATAATCTTATCATTTTAAAAACTTTGAACCCCTGGGTTTTAATCTGGATAAAGATGTCTAGCATAAAATCACCCCTTGTGTTACAATATACAGAAATTCATTATAAATTAGGTAAAAGGTGATTTAAAGATTTTGGGATTGTGGCTGCCATCATTTGGATAGCCATTTAAATCCTGTGTAGCATCTACACATTCTACTCAAGTTTAACTGGCACTTCTGTTGGGCACACAATATTAATATGACTTGATTGGCATGAGTGTACCCTACAATGGACTTGTGGACATGGCCGCTTCCTACCTTACACCTGTTTCTGCCTTTTGTTTTTAGTTGTCTAGATTACTGCAAAGCGCTCCTAACAGGACTACCTAAGGAAGACATCAATCAGTTGCAATTAGTGCAGAATGCAGCAGCAAAAATCTTAAAAAGACAAAGAAAATCTGGGGACATCTCACCAGTTTTAGCATTGTTACATTGGTTACCCATGTCTTTTATCCATCTATCCATCCATTTTCCAACCCGCTGAATCCGAACACAGGGTCACGGGGGTCTGCTGGAGCCAATCCCAGCCAACACAGGGCACAAGGCAGGAACCAATCCCGGGCAGGGTGCCAACCCACCGCAGGACACACACAAACACACCAAGCACACACTAGGGCCAATTTAGAATAGCCAATCCACCTAACCTGCATATCTTTGGACTGTGGGAGGAAACCGGAGCGCCCGGAGGAAACCCACGCAGACACGGGGAGAACATGCAAACTCCACGCAGGGAGGACCCGAGAAGCGAACCCGGGTCCCCAGATCTCTCAACTGCGAGGCAGCAGTGCTACCAACTGCGCCACCGTGCCGCCATGAATAAAATTAAAATACTACTAATGGTGTATAAAGCCTTAAATAATCTTGCCTCCTTCTAAATGTTGGAATATATTGCCCCCTACAGTCTAAGTCATAACCTTACATCTTCTAATGGTGGTCTGCTTAGAAATCCAAGAGCCAAACTTAAACGAAGTAGTGAGGTGGCCTTTTACTGTTATGCACCTAAAATCTGCAATACTTTACTGACAGGCATTCACCAGGAACATTTTTAAAATACTGCTAAAATCCCACTATTTTAATTTGACTTTTTTGTAGCTAAATTTAAATTGTATTTTTAATCGGCAATATGGGCATAGAACTATCATTTTGTGCAGGGTTTTGCAACCTTTACTAATTTCTACTTTTCTGTTTTCTTTTCCATTTACCACTACGAGATCAAGGCACCATCCAGTCACCTGTGATGATGGAATGAGGACGGGTACACCAACTGTCCAAGAGACCAACTTCATCAAATCCTCTCATATGAATCCTGAAAACAATGAAGAATGATTTAAGCACATTTATGTTAGACAGAATGCCCAATGGGGATTATGCAGTTTTTTGGCCTAAGAACCCCTGCAGATTTTGTTTTTTTTTTTCTCCAGCTTAACTAGGGTTTTTTTTTTTTGCTTGTTTTTTTTTGTCCTCCAGGCCATCCGTCCTTATCATTGGACTCATCTTTAGTGACATACAACATGATACTGTATATAAGGACTCTACTCTTCTAGTAGTTGTATATCTATTTGATAAGATTGTATAGAATGATTTGTTTTTTTCTTTGTTACTTATTCATTAGCCCTTTCAGCCGTGGATTTTCTGTTTATATGGGAAAAAATATTTTGCGAGATATTCTATCTTTGGGGTGTCTAGGATGCTCAAAAATGAAAAAAAAAAAAAAAAAAAAAATCACTATTATCATACGATAGCTGCCAAAATTGAAAGTGGAGCTACATACTATGTGGTGCGCACAGTACGGGAGTGTCCATTTTCACTTCCATGTTTCGTGGACTGTATGCCAGTTCTCCAGTCTGTGCTAATAGTAGCACGTCCCATTCCAACGGCTGCAAACGTGCCTGTGCTTTATAAAAACAGCTGCATATTTATGTACTAGTAACAGGATGTCAGGGCTGAAATGGTTAATATTCTAGCCTAATCTTATTTATTTTTCTTTTCTTGTAACATTTTCTTTAACATCTTGTAAAACACTTTCAGATACATTGTTTGTATGAAATTTATGCTATATAAATAAATGTTGTTGTTGAATATCCTTTGACTCCATGGAACCCTTTTTTGAAAATGCAGGTTTCGAAATAGTGGAATGATTAACTAATATGTGTATGTTTGTTTGTGTTTAAATAATTTGGGTAAAATATTAGTTTCAGGATTAGAACTTATAAGCAGTTATTAACATCTTGCATGTGCAGTGGTAGCACTGCTGCCTTGCAGTAAGGAGACCTGGGTTTGCTTCCCGGGTCCTCCCTGTGTGGAGTTTGCATGTTCTCCCCGTGTCTGCATGGGTTTCCACCCACAATCCAAAGACATGCAGGTTAGGTGCATTGGCGATCCTAAATTGTCCCTAGTATGTGTGTGTTGTGTGTGTGTGCCCTGCGGTGGGCTGGCGCCCTGCCCGGGGTTTGCTTCTTGTTTTGCACCCTGTGTTGGCTGGGATTGGCTCCAGCAGACCCCCGTGACCCTGTGTTAGGATATAGCGGGTTGGATAATGGATGGATGGATGGATGTTATAAAATTTGCAAGCTTGTAAAAATTAATATAAAGGGTGTAACATAATATAGGCTGGCGAAATTGTCCATCACAATCTTGTCCATTTTGGCCCCTAATTCTTCTCTGTTACTAATTGGCTAACTTTCTCTCTCACCCTTTGCAATGGCCCGATGTCTGCTGCCATAGACACTCACCTCCAGTGGGACATCAGTAGTAATGACTGAGATGGACAGGGGGAATGTGGGGACAGAAAGCCATCTGTTTGTTTTGTAGCAATCCCTGCTGACTTGTGTTAATTATGCCACAGCTTTCCTCTCGTAATTAACTCAACATGCGCAATCGCACAAACTCATGTGCCAGCCTCTTGTCCAAGGTGGTTAAGCCATCGGGAAGTGCCCTAAAAACTTTAAGATCATGAATAAATTAATTCAATAACATACCCTCAGACTTTACTTATAACAATCCTTCACTACTTAATAGCAAGTATGTGGTGATTGTACTGGAGCAGGAATCTCTGACGTCACATCACCCAGGTGGATGCTGCAAATTGGTGGTAGTTGAAGTTACTCCCCTACAGTCTATGTAAAGCACTTTTAAGTGTATAAAAAAGCGTTATATAAATCTATCTATCTATCTATCTATCTATCTATCTATCTATCTATCTATCTATCTATCTATCTATCTATCTATCTATCTATCTATCTATCTATCTATACAAAATAATGAAAACAATTTAGTAATATATTTCAAGATCCATTATTATTTTTAATGAAAATATATTTTTGTTAATAGCATACAGTAGCTAGTAAAATACTTATAGCCCATTAATTTGTGTATTTGATGAAAATGCCAAACATCCCAAGGCAGCACAACTGCACATATCACCTGTTTTTCTGGTATTTTGCATTTTCCATTGTATTCCCCTCCTTTGTGAAATTAATCTGTTTTAGTAAACAAATCATTTTTGATATTTGTGATCCCTTGGCATTAGTACATGTGTGAAGAGATGCCAGAAGAGGATCCCCTATACAGTATGTAGTAACAAGGTAACTTCTAACAGAAGTGTTAAGCTCAATATATTCGTGAACTCAGAGACACAACAACATTTAGAAAATCATTCTTTAAAGGGCAAGGAAACCTGGTCAATCAGACCAGATAATGGATACATAACTGGAGTGAATGAAATTCTTACATGGGCCACTACTATAAGCTTTACAAATGAAATATATTCAGTTTGGAACCTTGCTAGTCTGCAATTGTCTCTAATTGTATAATCAGTCATGTGTTGGTTTTGGTTATTAAATGACTCCTGGGTTTACAATGTCTACAGGGAAATCTTAAAAAATCTCGCTGAAATGCAACTTGACAGTCCAGTAATAGTCAAGAAAAATCTGGGCTCTCCTCATATTTATAGTAATAATAAAGAGAAAGCCTGCCTTTAGAGCATCTGTCTGAGCAGACTCTGTTAGGGACATAGTGACATTGAGTGCCAGTGCCTTATGTTGTATCTATATAAAAAATATATTAAAAACATTTATAATGCAGAGGTTTGAATATATAGAACTGAACAAGGCGCAGAATGTTTAATGCACAATATTCATCACAGACCTCAATTTATACCCTAGCAGTTTGCAGGCAAATTTATAAGAGAGTCAAAGGCCTTGGGTATCAAAATATTAAAGCAAATGCTCAATCTGAGAATTTATAATCATAAGTGACAGTGTAGTGTGAAACTCCATGTCAGGAGTAGGTTAAAAGGCATTCTGCTGTGGAACAGCTTTGATTCATTTCCTTTACTTAACCAGCCTGCTGGCTTAGCAGGGATTACTCAAAGGTGCACTATCTCAGGATTGGGAAATGCTGGTCTTAAATTTTTACTCTTATATCATTTACGGTGAAATGTTCCTGCTGTAAGATAAGTGATGTCATATGTATTTTAATTGAGATATATATTTTTTCTAGTATTACAAAAAAGATTTAATAGAAGCTTGACAGCTAAAATAAAAACGGTAGAAATAAAAAAGGGTAAAGTACAGACTTCTGTTGTTTCACTTTAAGACTATTTAGCTCTCGAAATTCTATAAGTACATTGTCCTTGGCGGTGAATTCTTTCCATGGAAACCGTTTTATTTGGCATATCAAGAATGCAAAAAATACGTATAATAGACTCTAACATGTATATTCATATGCTAGTCAAAGTGCATTGTCTGGCTATATTTGTAAAATGAGTTAAGGTGAGACAGCAAATATTTATGTGTTTTTTAAATGTTGACCCTTCTGTTAATGCTGGCTGAAATGCAAGTGTCCCATCTGTCAGCTACACTATCTGTCTATTCATTTCTCTGCCTTCATGAATCAAGAATTTGTTCTTTTTGTGTATGATTAGAAACCATAACTGCTGTAACCTCTTGCTGGGTTGGAACCTTGAATGTAACTTCTTCTGATTTTCTGGTTTATTGTGGTTTCACAGATGCTTAATCACACATTAGTAAACTGAATGGCTTGTTGAATAACTGAGCCCATGCATCTATAGTGGGGTGGCCGGAGTGGGGTTCACAGACATCGCTGCAGGTCTTATTGCATGAGAGAACACCAGTACTAGTACTTGATAATGTTATAAGGGTGATTCAAAATTGATTCATTCAACATTGATTAACAATTGTTATAAATCATGACAATGTAGTGGCATCAAAGCTTTAAATTATACATACTTTATCATAAAATGGACTTAAATAAATGTCAACCATCAAGAAACTGTCAAAGTTATTAAAACCACCTTCAGTCATTCTTTTTTACAAAATTTTGAACAGCATACATTAAAAAAATCACATATCATTCTGTTTCATTGTGGCTTATCTCTATTGCACTTAGTAATGGTATGGAGGTGAATGATGGCATTGGCTTTTTCAAGATAACATTTTCCTCAAATAAAAAATGTTGTGTCAGCAGTTCATTTCAGAGTTATTGTCACGTATACACAGTGCAATACGATTCCTACTTTATCTGCATTTCTGACCAATACAAAGCACATATAATATAAATGTCACAAAATAATAGGTAAGGGTGGGAGAAACAGACGAGTTTCCGTTTGCATACAGTTTTGCAAAACTGATAATAAGCTTCATTCCACATGCAATTTTGCAAATGTGAAACTCACTTGACAGGGTGTTTTTTAGTTTTTAAAGTTTTTGGGAGGGTTGAAAAGCAAAACTGTACATCCCTTTTGGACTGGTATATTTAACAGAAAAGGGTCTAATTGAAAAAAAAACAGGGAAAAAATATCTTTTTGAAATTTAACATGAATAAATGATGAGATACAATGATATACTCTTAGACTGTCTGTAATCCAGTGATTATTAATATCCAAATTAGTTCAGTTGCACTATCACTGCATTCTTAGATGAGATCCCATATTTGCCAGTATAAAACTTTTTTTGCACTGATAATGATGTCCTCCCATCAGCCCTGGTGCCACGTACTGCCTCATGGGAAATGCAGTCCCTATGTTGGTGCTGGCTTTTGAGTTGGCCCCTTCATTACAACCTCTCTCGCTAATACAAATTACTGGATACATTTTAAGTCGGACCAACAGATAGATGTCAGATTTGCTACCAGATACCTGTGGTAAAGTGCATTAGGGGTCTGCAGCGATTTAAGTTTTTTTTAAAAAACAGTGTAGCTCAGATTATGGGGCATAGGTGTGAGCAGCCAAAAAGCCATGTGATCCTGAATATTTGGTATGAAGAAATGGGCAGATTGCTTGTTCACATTGTGGCAGACAACCAGGGACCTTTTCCCACCGGGATGCCTGGAGCAGGGAAGGACCGGGAGAGGGGCAATATCTCCCCTGGGCACAAGAGGGCAGCCCCCCTGATTTCCATCAAGGACCACAATACAGAACTGGGAAGCTCAACCCTGTGGGATTCCGTGGCCAATCCCAGGGGGCACCTGGATGGTTCCTGAGCCCTGGAGGGCAGCACTTCCGCCACACCAGGAAGTGTTACCGCTCCAGGAACTGTGTATGCCCGGAGTGCTTCCGGGTGCAAGGGCAGCACTTCCGCCTCACCAGGAAGTACTTCCGGAAGATCATCACCAAGCACCTGGAGCACATCCAGGGCATGATAAAAGGGGCTGCCTCACTCCATTCGAAGAGCCCAAGTCGGGAGGAGGAATACAGAGCTTGTGTGAGAGGAGTGGAGGCGGCTGAAGAGAGAAAAGGACTGAATAGTTGTGCGTGAGTTGGAGGAACCACTGTGTATACTTTGTAAATAAACACGTGTGTTGTGGAAATTTGGTGTCGTGCCTGTCTGTGGCCGGGCTATCTGTGACAACATGCAAGTGTAACTAGCATTGTGATTCCCCATTGACGCACCATGGATCTTTAGTGAAAGCACCTTCATACACAAGGATAAAAGGGAGCCTCAGTAGGTTAGGAAAAAAATGAAAAGGAGGAAGAGCAAATACAAAAGGGAGAAAAAACAGAATCGGGAGATCATCTCAATGGAGGAAAAAGAGGAAATATGGGCAAGTGGCCCTGTAAAGGTGAAGGAGGAACAATCCAAAAGGGGCAGGTCATTCCTCTTGAGCAATTGTATTCAACAGGGGGCGTTAGTTCCCTGGGAATGAGTTCTTTTGTAATTGCAGCATGTTACATAACCCAAATCTACAGTATATAGATATAATATAAAAAAGCCATACCTCTCCCTTAGTGATATGGCAGTAAGAAATCACATAGGAGAAATAACTTACGCTTTATTTAATGACGGCTTACGCTGCATAACAGATGAAGGAAGCCAATGGCAAGAACCCAGTTCGGACGTGGGGGCCTGATGTGTAGAGTCTGCCATTTTCGCTATTACAATGGAAGGATTTTCAAGATCGGATGATGTTATCTCCTATCTGTCTGTTGGCTTCAAAGGCAATTTTCCAAGACTTTATACTCTTTCTTCATGTGCAGGCCCCCACTTAGGTGAATCATGCCATCCCAAACATGGCAAAAAGAGGATACAGTTTCATGCTGACTTTGACAGACAAAAATAGTATACAACAATCCTCAGTCCGACTGCCCGTTTTCCAGTTATGTCTATCTGTCTTGTCTTATAATGCTTGCCTAGCAGTTCTATATGATGAACCCCTGTGCTAAATCTGGCTCTGTGTCAACTGTGCATGTGAGTAGAAAAAGGCAGATTTAGAAGATATATTTGCACAGAGCACAGTGACATATTAAACTCATACTCTTATTACAGCGATTAAAGGAGCAGAAGCAACCAAGTGTTACAGGGGCTGTGCCGGACAAAAGACAGGTGGCAGGACAATAGAGGGCAGCTCTGAGTATCTCAGCAGTGACCAACTGAGGTAGCTGGGACAACAGCTGGAGATGGAACTACATTTGGAGGTATAGCTTGAGCAAAGCAGACGAGAAAGAAAGAGGCACTGGAGGTAATAGGCAAGAAAAGGGACAGTCAATTCTGACACAGGTTTTTATACCTACTTTTAACTGCATTTTTGTAAATAATTTATTGTTTTGTATCTTCATAAGAGCATTTATTTTTATGGTTTATGTATTGAAGAATCTTTGTACTTTGTATTTGGACATTGCCTGTTTGTGTATGTCCTCATTGCACTAGTCCATCTCGGTTTCATGACTATCAATTTCCTGGGGAACAGGGCAATGCTGGGCTGCAGGCATCCTGGGGTGTCACAATGTTACCCAAATATTCCTCTGAACTGTTTCTCTCTGCCACTTTATGGAGATGACTTCATGCAGGGATTAATTGGGAATTATTCCAAGTTCAAAGAGTTCAATCATACTTCCCCAAAAGTGGGAACACCGTTATTAATAAACTCACTTGACGGTTATTGAAAAATTTTTTTATGTCATGTATGCAGCACATGTTTGAGTGAATAGCAGAAAACATTTTACAGAAAAGTTTGCAACAAAAAACAGAGTGAAAAATGCACTGCATGCACAAAAAGAAAAAAAAAAACTCCATATATACATTTGTTATCAAACCCTTTTAATTCACTTCTGGGTTGTGAGAGCCAAAACCTATCCTGACAGCATTAGATACAAAGCAAGGACCAGCCCAGGACATGGCACCAGTCCATCACACCAACGATTATGTTGTGTCATCGCTTTAGACTAAACAAACAAGAAAAGCGCAGAAGGGAGAAATTTCATCAAGTCCCAGTTATTGACTTAATACTGTGAATTGAAGCATGGTACTGAACACAGACATTTCCAGGGAACAAGTAAGGAAATTAGACAAGGATTTACATGACCATCACATTGTTGCAAAAATGTTCCAAGTACATTTAAAGGGTTGCAGGCCTTTCATGGACTAAAATAATCCTGATTTATACTATTTAACATCTTTCAATCTCCATACAATGTCTAATGTGATTTGCTAAGCACAGAAGCCAGGTGTTATCCAGTCCTTGTGCCACAATTTTTCTGCTTAACAGGGGACAGGTGCTTAAGATAAACAACATGTTTTCAAAGCCCGAGACTTTAAGTGCAGGTGTCCCTCAAGGGCGTCTTCTGTCACTGCTTCTCTGTTTTGGTATACAAATGAGAAAAATCACAATCACAGCCTGTGAAAATGATCCAATATGCTGATATAACAAAACTGACAGGCTTCACCACATTTAAGGATGAAACAGTTTATAAGGATAAGATTATGAAAACACATTGGCAAACGGGGTGGGGGTGGGGGGCCACTTGTAATTGATGACTAATAAAACTAAAGGCCTGGTGGTGGTCTTTTAGGGCATAACGGCTTTAGATGGTACTCTTTAGTGGCCAACAAGTAGAGACATTGAACACTTCACATCCTTTATTATCAACATCTTATCAACAACAAAGAAAGCTTATCAGAGGCTTTACTTTCTTAATAGCACAGGAGCTGGAAAAAGTTGTCATGTCTAGGGAAGTACAAGATTATGATTGATGATGCATCGCTATTGCAATTACAGATGTGCAGCAGAGGAGACAGCTGGAAAGTGTTGACAGCAAAGAATATAAAATCATCAGTTATGACTGCTCTACTGTTGCCACTATCTACTCCAACAGATAGAAAGCACAGAAATGAACTTATTGGATAAAATGCATGGTGTCTTTTAAAGAATATAATGCAAAAATATCTTGACAATGTATTAATGTTATAAAGAATGACATCGTGGTGCAGTGGATAGTGTTACTATTTCTCAGATTTAGTGTCCTAGGCTTGAATCTTATGTCTGGTCATTGGAAACAGTCTGCCTGTTCTCCCTGTGTCTGCATGTATTTTCTTCCAATTTAATCCCAAATCCCCAAAAATATGCTGGTCAGATTAACTGACCAAATTTCCAAATGAGCTGTGTGTGAGTGAGTGTGTGTGTGTGTGATCCCTGATGGACTAAAACCCTGTCCGGGGCTGCTCAATGCCTTGCACCCAGTGTTGATGGGACCGGCTCTGCCCTTCACAAAACCCTAATGGTTTATTGGAATTCTAAATGTTATGCTATGATTGATATATATTTCTCTGTACTTTGATTTGCCATCTGAGTTTTTATGTTGGTGTTGTAGCAGTAGAGGTGTGTGTCCACCTCTTGAACCCTCAGGTACCACTCCAAACACCAGGTGAAAGTACAAGACTTCTTTATTGTACAATAGTACAGTGTACCAAGCACCCTCCACTCCACACTACTCATATAATAAACTAATCACAATACTCTCTCTGCTCCTTCTCCCAGACACTTAGCCACCCTACCTCCCAGCTCAGCTCAGTGTCTGGGCTTTCCCAGAGTCCTTTTATACACCCTGACCCGGAGGTGTTCCTGCCCAACAATCCACAGTTCCTTATTCCTTCCGGGTCAGGGTAAAGAGTCCTTACCTTCAACCTGGAAGCACGTCATCTCTCCTGCTCACGTGACCAGGACGTACTTCCAGGTTATAGGGCACATATAATAATAATAATAATAATAATTCATTACATTTATATAGCGCTTTTCTCAGTACTCAAAGCGCTATCCACACAGGGAGGAACCGGGAAGCGAACCCACATATGAGTCCACGGGCTTCCCGACAGCGACTCCTAGTGGTCCCCAAGGTATCCAGCAGGGCTGTGTATAAAAATTACATAGTCCATGAGGCCCTGCTGGAATTCGGGGCACGTCCATGCTGTTGGGAGAGCTCCTCCTGGCGGCCTGGGGGTGAGGGCTGGAATAGGAAGCCGGCAATCCACCACAGTGTACATTATATAACATATTTTCATGGAAAGGTTCACTTTTTTTGTTGCCTGCTCCAGTAACATACATTCCAGATACTTATTGATATGCTAATAATGTAATAAATTTGACACAATTACACAAAGCAGGAAAATGTTGACCTAAACTTAATAAAAGAGCCTGATGGAATGCTGATCCAATGGCACTCAATACTGACTAGGATCAGATAGTTTTTGAAAGTGAAAAATATATCAATAAATTGATGGAGAGATGTGATAATATTTCAAGAGTTTTAAATGTTCAAGAATCATTCATTAACACTCTTCTAAATAAAGACAATGATACAGATTTCTCATAATATAATGTCTATCTTCTATATTAAATGTCTCCCTATTCACTTCACTTTCATGAACAGCAAATATTTGCCATATTCAGTTTTCTGTTTCTCTGCTGTTTTCATTTTTGTTTCTGGTTATTTTCTTCTTTATTGCCCATATTTCACATATTTTGAATTGCAAACATACAGGGTTTGACAAATGACAGGAGACCAGTCAGTTCAATAAGCTTTCTTGGAAAGCTAACAACTAAGTTGTCTTAATGTCTCATCCACATTAAAATTCCAGGTTTTAACATTTAAGATATTGCTCTATTTGTAACATACTCAATATGAAATATACTCTAAAGTAGACTCATTGAAATGATGCAGTGTTTGGTTATTTATAACTCAATATTTTTAAAGAAATACAAGGGGCAAAAATGATATAAGAGCATAAGAGGAATGTAGGAAAATAAAAGCAAAAGAAATATTGCCATAATTCTGAGAAACCTGCCCAAAATAAATAGGAGTGCATAACATACCGGTCACTTATTCAACTGCAATGTTTAACACATTTCAGATTTTAAAGACACAGTATTATAGTATCTAAACTGAAGTGTATGAACATAAAACAATTTGGAAACAAGGGAAAGTTCTTCAGTCCATCCAGCTTATCTGAGACGTCCCAGTGTCTCACCAATACGTTTTCATATTTGTTAAGGTTCATTTCATTTACATGACTCAGTAGGTTGTTTTGATTCTTGTGACCTTTTGTTTGAGGAAATGCTTCCTGGATTCAGTCCCTTGATTTCCATCAACATATTTCAGTATTTGTTGGAATTAATTAATTTTATCAATGGCTCTAAGAGTTACGAAGACCTGGATTAGGCACCCAAACAGATTTCTCTTCTCGACTAAAGAGGTTAATTCCTTTAACCTATCAGAGTGGAAGACAGCCTTTAATACAATAATTAATGCTATTGCGTTTCTCTGCATAGCTTCAGGAGCTACTACGTCTTTTTGTAGTGTGATGGCCAGAACTGCACACGGTACAATCTTACTAATGCATCATACAATCTGAGCAAAACGGTCCTTATGATAATCTCCAACTCATATAACCCAAGTTATGGTCATCAGGAGGCCCAGAGCCTGTAGAGATACAGGGAGAATTGTGCCAATGCCTCACAGACAACTTCCAGGAATTGGATTCAAACCCAGGATGCTGGATCCATGGAACAGGAGATTTTCCTCTGTGTCACCATGCCATCCCCCTGGATTTGTAATCAACAAATTTTACATTATAATTTTATTACCATTTGGTCTGCACATTGCCTAGACAGCAAAACTGTTACACCAAGATCTTAGGCATTATTTCCAGAGAATTTCGTAAGTTTACAAAGCGTGTCAAAGTGCTGGTCCTTAACATGAATTACAAAGCACAAATCCACGATGGACTCCACTGATGACCTCACCTCATCTAGAGTATTCCACTATTGTCTGTATCCATTGTTCAATTTTATGTTTCCTTTCAAGGCTTGACATTAACGATTGCCAAATCATAAATTGGCACCAATTCTGTGTCCATTGATGGCAACCACTTCAGTGATGCATCAGTTTTTTGGAAGTGGATTGAAACTATCTAGTTTTTGCTTATTATAAGTTAGTTGGTTTTATCCATCCATCCATTTTCCAACCCGCTGAATCCGAACACAGGGTCACGGGGGTCTGCTGGAGCCAATCCCAGCCAACACAGGGCACAAGGCAGGAAGCAATCCCAGGCAGGGTGCCAACCCACCGCAGTAGTTGGTTTTATGATTAAAATAAAATGTAAGCTGCACACATACATGCTGCACTTTATTACAGGTAAAGCAAATTAAAGAATATTGTAACTTGGAAGGGTGTGTGAGCCAGTTGTGCACATAACAGGAAGATTAAAAATCTCTTTTACTGGTGTAGCAATGTCCTTGTCTTGTAATCAGAGTGACACAATTTCAAATTCAGACGGGAAACAAACATGAAGAGCTGAAAATTCCACAGAACCTGTGGCTTCTACAGTATGTCTGCTGTGTGTTAATTATATTGATTTGTGCGAACATGAAAGATATTCTAATTGCAACATGCATAAGTATAAAGTCAGCCATGATGGAAAATATTTTATAAGACATTTATATTTAAATCAAAAAGCAGAATATACTGACATTTAACAACTTTCTTTACATACTAATAGAAACTGCATTGTTTTGACACAATTTCTTAACTTCTTTTTGATTGTTCCTTTAAAGTACTACAATATTGATAGAATTCATTAAATGCCAATATAATTTTAGTAGTAATAATTATCTTTCTTTTTATTTGCTAGGATCAATATTTTAGAAACCCCTTAAAAGAACAAGTAAAAGAAATGCTTGATGAAAACAAAGGCGTAAAACAGAAGGCGAGCAGGCTGAGATGACATGCACAAGTGCTTTCAAGGTAAGTGTCTCTAAGTCCTCAAGCTGCAATTCATTCAGGAGAGTTTGGAGCAGTTCTTTAGCATCTCAATTGCAAGGCTGCCTGATGCCAAGAGATGAACAACCTTCTGTGTACTGACAGACCAATAGGGGACACTCAAATGCCTATTTTAGTCAAATTAATTTGTGAGTAATGTAAGTTCAACTGACATCATTTCAGTTGTTACATTTATTTTACATTAAAATATGCGTCGGGTGGTTGCATGCATTTGTTTGCATAATGTTTGCTGTATAGATTGTGTATTTATCTATATTGTATCTATTAAATATATACACTTGTACTGTACTAAAAAATTAAATTATTTGTAAGTAATCCCTCTATTGATTGCATCTGGGGCTTTATACTTTTAAGACAGCAGAACACTGTCAGAAGTACAAAATCTTTTTCATTTTGTTGAGTCTAGGGCTGGCTTACTGAAGACGATTCTAACAGTTAAGGCATGTTGAAGAAGTTTATTTTCATTTGTTGGTGCACACTATCACATGCAAGCAAGAGCCTTAAACAGGCTCAGGTTGTAACCATACAGTCCACTTTAAGTAAATGACGGATGTATTCTTTAGTCACTTGAAAATTACCATCTTGCACTATAAACTTCAACTGCAAATCAAGATGTGCAAGATAGTTATTAAACCCTCGCTCTAATCCTAACAAGGTACATTTAAAACATACCATGTGTCACAAGGAATAAGGTTACACAGAGCTGGAAATCGCGCTCAGATCAGCTGTTTTTCTTTTATAAAGCTGGCAACCAGAGCCGGACAGGAAAAATCAAATCCAAACTCTATATAGAAACTTTGTGACAAATTGTGAAACATGCACTTAACATTAAACACAATTTAAATATTTATTGCATTAGTTGTAAATTTAAATACTCATATTGTTGTTGTAGTCCTAGTCAGACCAAACTGTCCATGTACAGTACTTGCGCATTTACTCGCATGCATTGATGCAGACACATACAAGCAGCATGTACATTGATGTGCTTGAAACTGTTATGTAGCAACAAGTTTGGCATTAAAAGTTCATGTGTCAGCACCCATTTTGAGACTACCAGAGTCTTTGAATTGAAAGAGTGGCCACAGGAGAAAGCAGAGCTTGCCGCATATAGAGCCATTGACATGAAGCATCTGTGAAGACGCTTCCAGCCCATGCTGCAGAGAGAAGAACCTATAAATTAGGAAAGTGCCATGGCAGAGTGGATTCAACTAAAGGCATTTATTGCCGATGCAAAGTGGCATGTTATTGTAAGTGCAAGGAGGTCACCAGGAGAAGTCTGTCTCCATTATGATGTTACACGATGTGGTTTTGGCTCACCCAGACTCTTCAGCTGTATGTGAGAGGAGAGTCAACCGTCTGAAAAGAATCATGACAGTGTGGAGGTCATCTCTGAATATAGAGATGATGGACAAGCTGATGTTGGTGTCACTTGAGAGACCCTCACTCCTTGTTGACGGGTCAGAGGTGTGATTCAGCACAAAGGTCAAGAAGACCAAAAGTTTGAATGAGAGAGGAATGATTGAGAAGTAAATAGTGATTTGTTAAATTCATTTTTGAAAGATTTGTGAACAACATGAAAATAATTGCTCTGCTGGTGATACATTATATATCAGGAACAGAGCACTGATTTTCTAAAGTGTTTTTTTTTCCCCTAACATGTTAAGTGATGCTGTAATACAACAGGTCAAACAAACATACTAAAAAATAATATATATATATGTATATATATTAGTGCTGGGCAGCAATTAAAATTTTTAATCTCGATTAATTATAGACAATCACAACAATCACATTGTTATGTGAAAAATTCAAAACTCAAAAGTAATGTATTGCATGTATTTAATTGCAAACACTTTAAACAAATAAGGTGCTTTTTAAAAGCAGTATTCCCTTTATATAGTAGCAGATAAAATACTTCTTGTAAATCTCAACTTAAACATTAATGTAATCACAATAAATATAAAACCAAAGCTATTTGCCACAGCCAGGGCATTAACGTTTTATCTAGGTTGTTATAGAAAAACAAGTTATCCTCAGAGTCCAGAGACACGATCACAGCATTATAACAAGCATCTTCCGAGCAACAGCAAGTTAACATTTCTAAATCTGTTTTCTTTTTTATCTGAACAGATACCAGCAGAAACATATCTTTTATCAGGGAGCAGCATAAACAGTCTATGTTCAGTAGCAACTCTTTGAGGGCTAATATATTTTCCAAAAAACTCAGTTTACTGAAATGTGGACAAAGCAATGGTTTCACATATAAATCAACATAAAACATCTGTTTGCGCGGTGGGCTGGCTGCCTGGCTGTTTTTGTGAGACACGTGCACTGGGGTGGCAGTTACAATGAGATGCAATATGGTTTGTACACCCTGTCATCGTAAGTGTCTGTCCTCCCTGGTGAACGTTGTCATTGGTGCATCTGCTACACGAACGTATTCAGCTGATGCCAGTACCTCATCACATCACATCGCATCACCTCACATCGCATCAAAATTGGAGTCCAACAAATCAGAGTCCGTTTCAGCAATAATACGAAAAAAGTCATCCACGGATTATTTTGCTTTGAGCATTCACTTTGGTACCTCTTCAAATGTCATTGGAGAAGCTGTTTGCTCTTCGCTACTCTTGCACATGCAGGGAATCAAGGTCAAATCAACAATGCTAACTTTCCTTCCAGCAAAAGCGTATCAAAAAGTGCTATAACAAGAAGATCACTGATCTCTATCAATTGCTAGAGAGACTGAGGCTTTCAAAATAATAATAATAACAAAAACTGCGTTAACTCACAAAAAATAATACATATATATATATATATATCTGAAGTCATAACACAATGAATTATTAAACATAAGGAAAAGGACTGAAGGCAACTCAAAAGTTAACTAAATGTAGCTGAAAGCTTAGGTACGTGAGGTCTGCCTCGCCTTAGAGAAACCACCAGCTTGATTTTCCAAAGTTAGAATGAAGTAAATGAATAATAATGATATAATAATATATTTATTTCTATTTATGTTTTATATTAATTGTTTTGTTTTTCTTTTATTCTATTATTGTAAAGCACTTTGGCCACAGCATTACTATGTTGTTTTAAATGTGCTATATAAATAAATTGACATTGACATTGACATTGACATTGACACCCTGTTTAGAAAGCAAGTATAAACTAAGGGGAAAGCCCAAACACTTCTCCAATGAAGCAGTGCTAAGATCAATAGGAGAATTCGTGGAACACACCTATAAACAAGGCGGCATAAATTGGAGACTGGAGTCAGAAAATGCTGGTGGCACTAGTTCATTGGATGGAATAATAAAGTTCAGTATATGCATGTTAAGAGTCAGATGACGTGATATGTTAGATGAGATAATGGTAATAGAAAATTTTAAAACCAGATTAATTGTTTTAATTGATGTCTCACTCTATGTACTGAGACATTTGTGCATATCTCTGTGCAAATAAAGAAAAGTTCTGCATTCTCATCTGGTCTCCGTGACTGCCATCTTTGAAGATAGAGGAAAGTATATAAAATACCATATTTTTAATTGTACATATTTCCTGTTTAATTTTATAAAAGATCATTCTTTTCTGCTTCTGTAATTTCCATCCTTAAAACATTAAAAGTTCATCAAGCAAATTAAAAGGCTCATAGCAGATTTTAAATTTTTCATGCATGTAGGCTAAAAATTCCACAACAGCTGCAGCTGTTTATTCCAATGTCATCTTCATATTCGTCATGTAATTCTGTGAAGCCCACACAGGGCCTCCTATCACTACTGCTGAGCATATTTATCTATAACATAAAAAACTGAAGCATAAAATCCACATGAAACCACATCACCAGGGTACTAGAAAATCTCATCTAAAGTGCCTTTTTAAAACAAAAAAGAAAACTTCAAACATGCAATGCAGCGATGGCGAGCCAACCAGATGAAATGGAGCAAGCATCTATATTTTTCATTTAGCTGAAATATGGAGGTCCAATATTATCCCCTATAACCTTCATGCGCTTTCAATGTTTTTCATGCTAATCATTTCGTATAATAAATCTTTATTGATTAATAGAGCATTTTAAACAATTAAAAAATAGTGTAGAAACACCAGCTCTATGGCCTAATAAGAACTACAATAACAAAATGTTTTACAAGAACCCAACATTGTCTCAAGACAGCCCAATCCTATAAGGTTTAGAAGGATGCTAATTGATGTAAAGTAGAACATGTAGTTGGCAAATGAGGCTTACATTAAACAGACCACATACCTTGACAAGTAAAGTACAATAGTAGGGAGGGGACTGTAACATGGAGCCTGGCAGATGGTCAGTGAGGATGCCAAATTCAGTTTGTTTTGTGCCTCACACCACTATATGCATTACAATGAGTAAAGCAGCTCTTTACATATTTTCTTTGCTTTTCAGTTTATATTCAGCACCTGTAGATGTGTTGCAGAATAGCTCTGGGAATAAGAATGGCACTTGTTCTTTTTTCCAGGATCCCATTCCCTGCCAATGAAAATTTCCAAGAAAAGCACTATAACAGAGTGAAGACTCAGATTTTTTTCTTAACAGTTTTTTAAATAATTGGTATCCATGTACCTTCACTTCTTCATAATTAGGCTTTGGCAAGATTAAAGTAACTTTCTTCTTGTTTCGTTAAATTACTTCACATCCTCTCTTATCTCTGTTTTCAATCTTATCAATTTATAGAAGGAAAATAATCCTCCTAAAGGCATTTTGAGCCAATTAGTTGCCACAGTGAACATGTGGTTGCATTATGAATCTTATTTCTTTTACGTCAGCTACTAACTCAAAGAGTGTACTGATTAGTGGTCCTAAAGCATTCTTAATTATGCCAATTGTATCATTGAGTTAGGCACAACAGTTATTGTATTGAGTACAGTGGCAGATTGTTCTTGGGATTCCAATACTAGATAAAAAAGAGATAAAAAAAATTTAAAAAAGAGTTTAGGCACATGTCTTGCCCAGTGTTAAATGAGTTTAGGCACATGTCATGCCCAGTGTTGCAGAAACAGACTGATCCTGGTCTAAATGAGGTTAGTTCAGTAGTGGATGGAAGGGAGGTAAATCAGATCTCTGTAAAGATGTAATTAATTGTATAACTGTGAAGTCTTTTGGCCTTGTAAACCCTGCAGATTTTGTCATTTTTATTCTCCAGCTTAACTGGAGTTTTTTGTTTTTTCTGTCCTCCCAGCCATCAGATCTTACCATCTTTAGAGACTTGCAATATGATATTGTATATATGGACACAACCCTTCTACTAATTATATATCTATGTTTTATAAGAGTGTAGAATTTTTTCTTCATTGTTACTTATTTGTTAATATTCTTACCCAATTTTGTTTGTTTTTTCTTGTAACTTTCTCTTTGACATCTTATAAAGAACTTTAAGCTACATTATTTATAAAAAAAGAGCTATATAAATAAATGTTGTTGCTGTTGTTCAAGGGCAACTCAGGTATTCACATCTAATGTTTTTTCACTCTTCTTCCATATTTAATTTTCCATTCAGTGTCTTAAGGCTGTGTCACATTTTGTGACTTTTGCCAATCACCTAATATGACGTGCCCAGATGACTTACATCAACTAGTCTGCAACTTGCTGTGATAAAATTAAACAGGTTTGATTTTGTCTTTAGTCATAGGGGTGGACACTGTGTGTACGAGACCCGTCAACCAATGAATACTCATGCAGAAGTGCAATTCATATAATTCACAATGGCACACAGGTGTTGTGGACCATACAACCAGAAAAAAAGCTTGTCTGTCTGGTGTCTGGTGAATTGTGTTTTACGTACCATAACAGAATAGAAAATAAGTCTGAACTCACCATACCAGTTAACTCTTTATACGTCGTTGGCTATGTCTGGCAGCACAAAAGGGGCAAGTATGATTGCAATGGAAGGTTTGCACTCAATTGGTAAATATAACACACCAAGGAATTTCAGTCATTTCAGTTGATATGTTGACATGAAGAGATCAGTAACTGCGGTCAGCATATATGACATACCCAATGACTAAAAGTTGTGTAGTTGGCCTAATGAGTATTTATTCACTGCCTAGATCTGACTGTGTGAGCTTAAGAAAGCTACAGTTATTTTGTACAAATGTGAAATCATCTGTAACATATTGAGCACATGAACTTTCCCAGGACTTTTGTCACTATTGAAAAGTAGCACAAAATAGAGTAAGCAGAAACCTAATCAAAATCATATACAATATAATCAAAAATAAATCAATCAATGAATAAAAAAAAAAACAATTTATCAAAGTGTATAATTCCACTCTATGCATATTATTTCTAATAAAGGAAAAACAAACATAGGAATGTGATGTGAAGCATGGGAATGTGATGTAACGTTCATCATCTACACCTGGCTTGACCTTAGCTATAGGTATTCATGGTATTGTCTCTTCAATAAGTATCTGTTTTGCTTATGGTGACAAAACTGGTTTGTTCTTAAATGGACAAAAAGAAGATGGACCAGGTGATGATCAACAGTAAGGGCATTGATAAGAAGAAGTAAAAAAAAAAAAAAACTAGCAAGGCCATAAACAGGAAGTTAAAATGATTGTTAGCCCAGAACCAAAAATTGTAATTTCAAATATTAGAATTATTGGGAAAACCCCCAAATTATAACACCAAGAGAACACCGTAAGGCAGAATGTCTCTTTGAAACTGACAAGATCTAATTTTAGAATTCATATATGACGTTAGCAATGCATGTACCTTACAGCCCTTAAACAGGGAATAACCAGCCCAGCACCTCCAGTTAAGAAGGGACATTTTAAGCTTCTATTTTTGTAAAACATAGCATAGCAATAACTGACAATGTGAGAACTAGACATGAGCCAAATTTTTATGATATAAAATTTCCATCCATCCATTTTCCAACCCGCTGAATCCGAACACAGGGTCACGAGGGGATATAAAATTTGTCAATACAAAATCCTGCCAACACAAAATTAGGCTTTATATTGTGTATTGACAGTGTTACTACTACTAGTACCACCACTACTAATTCTTGTAAGACATTAAGACATTACAGCATGACTTAAAAGAAATGGGACACCAAACAAAACATCTGTCATTAAAAACTTGTAAAGACAAAACAGATATAACATGCCTAGCCAACAGCACTTAACCAAAACCATTATTCTCAATCTCTATAATGATGTGAAGGAAAAAATTATAAGCATGTAACATGGACATTCTTGCACAAAAAAGTGGTCTGAGGTCGCATATTAAGTGTTTCACTCACATGCTTAATTTAACAACTCAGAAAGGCCTGGCACATACAGTACGTTGTATGAGGTAAGACTGTTCCATAGAAATGCCACTGAATCCACAGATTTGTTTTCAAATCAAACACCATTAGGACCACCAAAGCACAAACATGACACTGAAATGGGACTGATCTGTACCCTGAATGCTCCCAGCATTACAGATGTAGAAGACATGGTTAAAACATTGAAAACAAATACCAGAGTCCTATAGGATAATAATGTCCCCACAATGTCAGTCAAAATACAGATGACAGTTATGACTGAAAAAGTATAACACCAAACTCATGTAATTTTCAAATTTTGTCAAAATCCTTTCTCTTATACCAATCCAGAAATTGGTATAGATTATAGAGAAGTGGAATTTTACAACAGTGGATCTTCTGTTCTTCTCAACAGAGTTCCTACTCTCTCCTTCTACCAAATTCCCAGTGCTAGCTTCCCTGGTCAAATCATTTGTCTGTCTCTGCTATGTCCACTATGTACTCAGTGAGGGATAGTTTTCAACTTTTGGGGATATTAACACAGCAAAGAGGCCTCAGTTTCACACAAAATTATGAAACTCTCATTTTCTTTAAGTTTTTTACTTAGTCATGTTTACTAAAAAAAACATGAAATGTGCCTTCAATCAAAATATAATATTGTAAATCCCTCATAGATCCAGTCAGGAACCACAGGGAATGGACCAGTTACGCATTCAAGACAGGAAATCTACAGTATAGACAGCCTTTGTTTGAGCAATGCTTCAATGTGCTTAAGTATGCACTAATTTGAATTTATTTTTGTAGTGCTTTGACAATAACAGTCTAAATATAAATGAATATATTAACTTCTCGAATCTTTGTTTACCGTATATACTCACGTATAAGTCGGGTCTTGAAACCAGAAAAATAGATCATAAAATCAGACCCCAACTTATGCGCCCGTTCAAAAATGCAACGTTTACATTTTTTTTACATATTCTTGCTTCCTCCAATCTCGCATCAGGTTCTCAGGCGCATCGAAGTTTATTGCAGCAGCACAGTTACCAATTTCTTTCGGTACTTCAACGACGTTTATTTTAAAACCAGCTTCATATTTTCTTCGGATCGAATGCTCCATCGTAGATAAGGGATGCTCTTATGATAAAGGTGTATGAGGGTGTGAGATACAAAAAACACAAAACAGTGCAAATGTCGTTTCAGAATAGTTCGGGTATTATTCGGGTTGTCACATTGGCACAATAGAGAGAGGTTAGGAGCACGCGCTGATACTGCGCATTGCCGCACCCACATAGAAAAAAAAGGCAGTGTGCTCCGTGGTTAGCATATCATACTTTCTTGGACCAATAGCATGAGTTTTCTGCATTCAATTTATACGACCAACATTATAAAATACCAGAAATTATACTGTAAAATCAACTCCCAACTAATCCGCGGGAGAACTTATCCGCGAGTATATACAGTAATTACTTTAAACCTAGTTCACATGATTTATGTACTTTTAAGTAAATTTCACTTTGTGGAAGGACTGTATTGTGAAACCTGAACTGCAATATGCATTGTTTCATGGGCTAAGGGTATTGTTTTTTGCCTAATGAAAACCATTGCTGACTTGTTCTAATTTAAAATGGTTTGTATCCTAGGAGGTGGTTTGAATGATTTTTTAAAAATTTTGTTATTGTTGGTTTGAAGTGATACAGTATATGATATTTAAGGTAGACTAAAAAACTAGTCTTATGATGTGAAAAGATGGCATAGGGGTTCCTTTTACTGAAGAGGAGCTGCGGTTGTCTGAATTCTTTTAAAATATAGTCAAAATTAGCTTGTAATGTTTGCTGTGCCTCTATCCATCCATCCATTTTCTAAACTTTTCTAGTTACAGGTCCAGTGTAATATAGGCCAGGAGCCTATCCAAGAGGTGTTGAGCCAGTCCACACTTACCTTTACTTCCCCCCATTTAGTTTAAGTTCGGCATGTTTCAAATCAAAGTTATTTCTTTACAAACATGGCTATGTGCATTTGCAAACCTATACATTTTAAAAATATGTTGCCCTCAGTGACACTTTACAAAAGAGGCAAATGAGACATGAGGCACAACTATAAAATAAAAACCTAAATCTAACCAATGAAGTGACAAAAGTTTTGATATTAGAAAATGTGCCTTCTGTGTTTCCAACAAGTTTTTGACAACAAAAGGGATCTGGAAAAAATAATTTTATGACATATTTCTGGGGGCTATTTTTATTGTGGTAAGATAGCTTTTTCTGTTGGCTTGCATGAGCTCTCAAATCAATACAGAAGTAAATCAAAACAAAACTAACCACATGCCATGAAAAGTTTACTATGATTTGGTCTTTCAAAAGGAAATCATGACCCGACTTGAAAGATTATTGTGGAAGAAGACAAACTCTAAGATGGAGTGCACAGCTGGTCTTCTTTTAAAAAGGCTGAATCTCATAATATTAGTGTTTTTTGTTCAAAAATGACATGTCTAAAGTATTTTACAATGTGTGTGTAATCAAAAGATCAATACTCAGCAACTGTCTAGGGACAACTGTCTTGAGACGAGTTAGGTATGTTTTTAAGCTTTTATATTCCAGTGATGTCAAATGTCGCATTAGCCTCCATTTTAAAGCATCAGTGAGGGCAAGATATATATTTTTTTAACTTATGGAAAGTGCTTTACTTTAGAACACAATTTTGTGTGGAAATTGCAATTATTCCATGTTTGTGAAGAAATAACTACAACATGAAAAAAATACCAAACTTATCATTTAACTGCTCACCTTTAGAATGTAAGATAACCCAGAGACTTAAGTGACCATGGAACAAGACGCAAAATCTCCCAATTCTTCACACAACGGCCCTTCAGTTGGAAAGTGAATTGTGATCCAAATTCTGTAAGTACACATTACTATGTGTCTGGTGATAACGAGAATAATAAGATTTGTTGATTAAGAAATAAAAATGCACACTTTATGTGTTCGAAAGTACCCTGACATGGTGCATTACACGTTTTCTACACTCTGCCTGAATCGTTTAAAAAAATTTACAAGTACTCTGTTGAAGCAAAGGAATCTGTAGCCTTTGTGAAGAGTTTACAGGAAAAGTCTTGGTAGTTTAATATTTAAGTGTTCTGGCCTTGTAGTCTTTTGTTCCCTTGAAGTTTACAAAGATTGTCGAAAAGACAAGATAAAGCAATCATGTTGCGTGGTATTGAAGTCATTGAAGATTAGTGGCATCCATCCACATTTATTATACAATATACACTTATGCAGGTTTAAAATTTCAATGTCTCCAAGGTTAAGCAGGAACTCAGTGAATCTATTTTGCAGCCTGACTACTCAAAAGTTATTACCCTTTGGGATATTAATAAATTAAATAAGAATTTTAACCTTTTATCATATGCTTCCATAACTGGGAGTTAATTCATAGCATTTGAAATGGAACAAGGACTCATTCAACAAAAGGGAAGTTTACTTTTAGGTATCATGTAAAGGACATTTTTGTTCATTCGGCTTCTTCTACACATCCTAAAGTGGTGCCTGACCTTCAGCAGATGATACAGATAAATGGGCAGCTGAAAACAAACGCCCTAAAGTCCTTATCGAAGACAGTTGCTCTATGTGGAGTATGCAGATTAATGGTTTCCATAAGGCAGGGGATTTTGTTTTCCAAATTACAGGATTCTTAATAGTCTTATTGGGCTTCTAATGAGATCATTTAAAAAGAGCCTTTAGTTTTTCCAAGGGATTATATGCATGTTTCTAATTCAACGATACACAATATGTTTTATGAAACCCATGTGAAGGGGTCAGGCAGTCCATGCAATTTATTTTCGAGGCGCTGCTTTACGCAGAATTGTACAACATTCATCCTATGATTATGCCAGTGCCAATGACAGTGATTAAAATGTATTTTTAGATCAAATTTTGAATGCAGTAAAATAAGACAAGTACACTTAAAAAATAAAAATAAAATTAAAAAAGCCTGATTTTCATTTCCCAGTGAGAACCAAAGGGCAGTTTCCAGGTTAAATTTGCAACTCTAAAAATATATCAAAAATGAAGTGAAAAGCTTTAATTGGGCTTATTTATTTGTTGTTGTAAATGCTGAAGATTTAGAACTAGTGTTCACTTAATTTCATATCTAAACCGTGTTTCCTGCCCATTCATTATACCACAAAAACTGCATTTCTTTCTGTGCTTGCAAAGCAAGCTCCTTTGTTATTTGTTTCTATCCCGCATTTCTTCATAAAGAATACAATGCAAATACTTTATATACAAGGTGCAATGAGCAACAGTCTCTTTTATTCCTGATTGCCTTTTATTTTCTCAAAAATAAGGAAATTGCAACTAATTAGCCAGTAATGATTAATTCACTTTTAAAAAATAAAACACTCCTGTGATGTTACAAGCTTTGCAAACGTGCAGTAAAAAACAAATTTCTGTGAGTCTCTTTCAAGTAACTATAAATGCTAAACAAAGAAGCAATGCAGGCAGACAAATGAAAATGGTGGTCTGGGTTTCTGAAACACAAAATCTGGAAAGGTGAAATGTCACTGACCCATGACGTACAGTACATGGCTACATTTTTCATTACGCATCAGCAGCATGAATAGTAATAAACAAGTTTTGGTGTGATATTGCGGAAAGCCAATACAAAATCATATCTCCCATAAGCCTTGTGGTTTACCTTAGATCATCAGTATGAGAAGAGAAGAGAAGAACACATACAGAGGGGCAACATGAACAGATCTGCTGTCCAGATTTCCAGCTCATGTACATATAAACATCATTATCTTCAACACTGAGCATGCTCAATGGTTTTCTAAAGGATAAAGACCCACCAATTTTCTGCTTCTCTGTTTTCAGCATTAAGGATGCTGCCACATCTGTATACTGTGACATAATGCTACCTAATAAGGCATCTTCAGTTGTCATCCAAAGATTGAAATCAGAGAGGGTAGTACAGTTGTGACCAATAGTTTTGAGAATAACATAAGTATTTGTTTTCACAAACTTTGCTGCTTCAGTATTTTTAGATCTTTTTGACAGATGTTTGTATGGTATATTGAAGTATAATTACAAGCATTTTGTAAGTTTCAAAGGCTTTTATTGACAATTACATTAAGTTTATGAAAAAAGTCAATATTTGCAGTGTTGGCCCTTCTTTTTCAAGACCTCTGCAATTCACTCTGCCATGCTGTCAATCAACTTCTGGGCCAAATCCTGACTGATGGTAGCCTATTCTTGCATAATCAATGCTTGGAGTTTGTCAGAATTTGTGGGTTTTTGTTTGTCCTCCTGCCTCTTGATGATTGACCACAAGTTCTCAATGAGATTAAGGTCTGGGGAGTTTCCTGGCCATGGACCTAAAAATATTGATGTTTTGTTCCTTGAGCCACTTAGTTATCACTTTTTCCTTATGACACGGTGTTTCATCATGCTGGAAAAAGCATTGTTCATTGCCAAACTGTTCTTGGATAGTTGGGAGAAGTTGCTCTCAGAGAATGTTTTGGTACCATTCTTTATTCATGGCTGTGTTCTTAGGCAAAATTGTTAGTGAGCCCACTCGCATGGCTGAGAAGCAACCCCACACATACATGGTCTCAGGATGCTTTTCTGTTGGCATGATGCAGGACTGATGGTAGTGCTCACCTTTTCTTCTCCGGACAATCTTTTTTCCGGATGACCCAAACAATCGGAAAGGGGATTCATCAGAGAAAATAACTTTACCCCAGTCCTCAGTAGTCCAATCCCTGTACCTTTGGCAGAATATCAGTCTGTTCCTGATTTTTTCTTGGAGAGAAGTAGCTTCTTTGCTTTCCTTCTTGACACCAGGCCATCCTCCAGAAGTCTTCGCCTGACTGTGCATCCAGATGAACTCACACTTGCCTGCTGCCATTCCTGAGCAAGCTCTGCACTTGTGGTGCCCCGATCCTGCTGCTGAATCAACTTTAGGAGGCTGTCCTGCCGCTTGCTGGACTTTCTTGTGTGCCCTGAAGCCTTCTTCACAACAATTGAACCTCTCTATTTTAACTCAATCAGCATGACAGAGTGATCTCCAGCCTTGTCCTTGTCAACACTCTCACCTGTGTTAGCAAATGAAATGGTTTTTTGGGATTAAGTTCATTTTCATGGCAAAGTGGGACTTTGCAGTTAACTACAATTCATCTGATCACTCTTCATAACATTCTGGAGCATATGCAAATTACCATCATAAAAAATGAGGCAGCAAACTTTGTGAAAATTAATAGTTGTGTAATTCTCAAAACTTTTGGCCATGACAGTAGGTGTGCTTTTTCTTTCTTCCATTGCACTCACACACTGCTGGTGATGAGTGATCCCATTCACCTATGCCATGAAGTTGTCCTTTTTTATTTCAGGCATGGTGCAGCTGGGAGAGCTCACTGTATTCACGGCAGCAGTAATATGTTGCAACTGAACATACCCAGCGATTAGGTCACCATGTAAGTTTCTTTCCATGCCTCAACTTCAGAGATGAGAACTTCTATCTCACAGTCTTCAAAGTTCGTGGAAGTATGTGTGTCTGTCCAGCCTGGGAGTGAGAGGTGGAGCCGGGGTAAGGGCTCCACCTCAGAGGAAACAGAAAACTCGCTTAGCTGCTAATAACACAAGCGAGGCCAGCACATCAACAGAACGAAACCTCGGAAGAAAGAAAAGGTCACTTAGCCACTAACATCGGCAAAGCGGTATCCCTTTTACTTTTCCTCCAGTCGCTAATACACAAGTGAGGCGAGCACGTCAGCAAAACCAAACCTCTGAAGAAAGACAAAGTCGCTTAGCCACTAACATCAGCCAAACGGTATCCATTTTACTTTTCCTCCCGCCACTAATACACAAGTGATGTGAGCACTTTGGCAAAACGATTCCTCCTAGGAGAGAGATGCCCAGAGTAGTTCCATTCAATTATATGACATCTCTACATTTCAGTTTATTTTCTGATGATTTCAATAGTTTCTAGAACCCCAGCTTTTTACAGCACAGGCTTTGCACAGCTAGTATAGTACAATACCTTATAAATAATAGTAAGTCTGTGAGATATGAGGCATTCTGACAAATGCTACATATTAATAATACAAAAGGGAAAAGTAGAGTAATATATCACTCTACCAAGACAAAACACTGATGTTTTAACATGAGCATGGCTATATTGTTAATTTCAATGCTGAAGTATGATGTCATGAGGTCGTGACTTATGACATCATCATGACATGGGTGTTTAAGATGAAATCACAAATTGAGCTGTGTCCAATAAAATACTCCCAAAATGTATAGTAAGACAGAGAAAGGATCAAAGATCAAGTTTAGGATTTTTGGTTTGTTTTTGACTTCATATTTACCACTTGATTTGTGTTTTGACTTTTGATTTCTTCATACTTATTTTTGGTTACAAACAACTGTGGACTCCTGATTAAACCTTTTCATTTACCTGTCAGTTTAACAAAAAAAATTTTTTGCCTATGTGACTGGCCAATTCAGATCAGCTACGTGTAACATGGAGATACTTCCTTTTAAAAAGAATAACAAAATCTAAAATCAAGCAATATTAAAAGACTATGTTTTCCTTTTTTACCCACTTTGTAATGGATTCAGTGTACCAACAAATGCAGACAGGCATGTACAATAGAGGGAGTTACAGCTGAGGAGAGATAAAACTAAAAACTGAACAAATCACAATGAAGCCATACTTATTCAAATCAGACATCTGCGATTTTTATCTGGATATTGTCATTTTGAGAAAACAGAGCCTGTTCCAAAGAATTTGTTTAGATAATAAATAAAGAGTAGGCACAGGAAAGGAAAGAAAATGGATTATCTGTGTCCTATCTGCAGAAAGGATGATCTCTGTTGAGGACTGAGAGTTTTCTGCCTTGATATAGCTAGAAAGATTTAAATATTTTTTGGAAGTGATCTATATGAAAGATGCTTTATAGAATAAAAAAAGAAATGATTTTTTCCTCCACTCTAGGTGACACCCTGTCATCAGGACAATATCAGGGAGAGCCTGCATTTTTCATCTCCTGGCTACTTAGCACACTTAGTCACTAGGCACTGACAGGCTGCTTCATGACTTGCAGGCCACAGATCACAATCTTGACAAAAGGAAGCGTGCGGACCATAGAGATTGCTTGGATTTTGAGTTATTTTCCCACATTTTACTCTTGGCACTATCCTTCTTTTTACTTAGCATTGCAACATCCCCACTACATATTAGCCATTTCAATTAATTATTAGAAAGACAAGAACTTTCTAGAAACAGTTATTACTTAAGTAAGTCCTGTCTCTCATGGCTAGCACTGCTCATTTAACAAGATAAGCTCTGTGTTCTTATTTATATTGCTGAGTTCAACCGTGACTGGCCCATATAGTCTTATCTAAGGCTATAAAGAACTGGTTCTGATGACCAACAAGGATTCAAAAGTTGAGGGTTACCAACTCCATGGATGCAAAGAACATAACTGCTATGCTGTTTCTTTTCATGTAACCATTTTAACTCTCACAATGGGATATGATTTTGACATTGCTGAAATTGTTTCCCCAGCTTTTATGACTATCTGGTTACTTTTGGTAGATGACATGAGGATGAAGGAATGTATGCTTTTCTTTATTTTGCTCTGACAATTCTGTCAAGTTTTGTTCTAATGGGAGTCTGGACACTTCTCAGTATGAACACACTTTAAAAGCCCCATTTAATTCAAAGCATTCCCCAGAGTTACTCATGGGGAGAAATGCTAAATTTACAGAATTGATTCAAAATTTGAGAGAAACTTGTACCTTGAATTAAATCAGTCTTTTGCAATTTTAGAATATGGTTGCATTGCCGTCTTGTTGCCATATTGTTGATAGTTTAATTTTAATTTGTCATTCAATTTTGTCTCCTATGCTACTCCAGTAAGGAATTATTATTATTATTATTGAAAAGTAAAAATGGAACGAGTCAAATTCATGGCAATGTCTGCAAAGAAACTAGACTATAGTAATACTTTTGGCAGCAACACTTTGCACCCATACACAATATTGAGGTAATTATAGATATTTATTTCTTCAGATTGGCAATTTCATATTAAATTTCCTTTAAGCCCTTTCTAAAAAGTAAGTGTTTTTTCAATGTGATAGCAAACATGAGTGTTCAGAAAAAAATGCAAAGCATATCTGTTCTGCCAAAGCTGAATGATTTTTATTTCGGGATCTAAAGATGAAATAGGAACAAAACAGAGTACACTCTGGGGTCAAAACCAATTAGACAAACCAATGTCTCTCCAAGCCAGAAACGTGAGACAAGAATCAGAATCATAAGCCAGAATATAAGTCAAAACACTGAGAATGAACATCCCGAAAAAACACATGCTAAGTCTTTAGTTTTATCAAATATGGATAGCAAAATGGCACATAATATGACCCTTTATAGGATTACACTAATGACGTCACACAAGGAAACTCTCAGAGACTTCAGGAATGGTCGATGTGAAAATGACCAAAGATGGCACTGCACATTTGTATTTACAATGGAGCTATCTTCGTGGCATTAAAAATATAGCATCTTAATCAGGAACCAAGACAGGATAACATAAATGTTTGATTTGTATTTCTTGACCTCAAAAACCTAACAATAGCCACCAAGGAGTCCCAAAAGATTCCTCAAGAAAGCCCAAAAGATAATACATAGCACCAATCATAATAATGTTTTGTGAATTTATGAACTGAATATAATCAGACAATATACCTCAAAACATTTTCAAAAAGAATCATAGCAAACACCTAGCAGCTGTAAAATTCTCTATTAAATGTTTTTAAATGTGTATAGTGAGATGATAAATGAAGCAATCATATCATTCATAAGTGATGCATCAAGAGTGTCACCCTTTGGTCATATTTGCTAGCCAAGTACGTAATGTAATAGTCATGTGCTTGTGTGTCAAAATTACTATATATATGATCATGAGTCCGTACCAACTCTAATTAAGCTCCAGTTTTAATTCAAAGCAAATCTGGCAGTCAAGAGAGCGGGAGTCTAAACACTGCATGAAAATAAGTCTTGTGGATTCTTCAGCATGGAGGACGCAACTCCAATTAGAGACTATTTCCATACACAGAAGAACATAAGTTGTTAGAGGTGTAGCAGCTCTTGTAGTTCCATTATTTTATTAAAAAAACATATTTGTTAGCACCATACTTTCTAAGCATGTACAGTCTGATAAATAATGTACAGTTAAAGGAGATGTTTCTCTGAAAATAGAAAAGGCTCAACACTAACCTAGGGAATTGTTTCTCTTTTAGAAGTAAGACTATCTGCAACTTGTTTAGTATTGTTGAAGTAATGTTGAATGCAGTTAATTTTTCAGACAACAAGTCTGATAGCATACTAGTAAATAAATAATAGCCTCCTACAGGTACCTTTTCATACTGCTTATTGCCTGGAAGATATTGTGTGTCAAGAATTCAGAGATGTTGCATCCTTGTTAGATAAGCCTGATTTGCTTCTTGTCAAACAAACAGGAGGTGGAAGGTACAGTAGCCTGAATTAGTTGTTAGCATGTTATTAAAAACAAATATGAAAAGTCAAAATACACCCACATACAGTTCTAGAGCAACATGAAAATGAAAAGTAGCTAAGAGGCATGTTTAAGTCTATAAAAATAGAAGAAAGGAATCAAAGAAATGTGTACCCATTATGTTGAAAATGACTTGTCTTTGCACCAATTGTTCAGGTATATAATTTGCCATTGCTATTTTTTATTAAATACCTAGCTGGGTAAGTGAATTAGATAGTTGACAATAAAGTGTACTGAACAGTCACCTTCTGCAATTGTTATTGAGTTGTCCATATTCTTTCTTCACTTATTGGGCAAATCTAACTATTGATGGCTTTTCATATTTAACTGTGGTCCTGTGCTAACTAAAGTTCATAGCACACAGGAGGTCTGGCAACACTTAATGCACTGAAGATATAATTCCTTGTCATAATTTAAAGAGAGTGAAGCAAAGCTCAACAGAATAATAAGGAGAAGCAAGGTGGTGCTCTAGCATGTGCAGACATTACCAACCTTGGACTCACAGATTCATGGAGCACCTGGGGTGTGAAATTTCTGTCTAAAGTTTCATTTAATCCTTATTTCCACTATAAAAACACGATTATCAAATCGTTTTTTTTCTGCTAATTGCCATGGTGTTAGCAAACCTGTGACTATATTCACTGGAGTCTGTATTGACTAGGCAGGTTAAAAGCGGAAACTGCAGATGTATAATGCTATGTGTTACTTAAGTCTACTATCGCCAGGAAGGAGTGCAGGCCACATGCATAACGGTGATTTATGAGGAAAAACAAATGGACTTTTCAGAGAAAGGATCATGTCTGAATTTCCATGTACAAGGAAAATCTGCATACAAAACCATCAGGTTTGTTACTTATGTTTGTGCATAAATAAATAACAACATAAGCCAGTTAACTGCAACACTGGCAGCTCAGTGGCAGATGAATCCATAACTCTATATATCTATCTCTATCAAAATCCATTCTTTTTTAAAATGCCATTGCATTTTACAGATTAGGGAAAAGAAGAGAAACTCATTAATTCAAATTGTTCAGTGCTAACACCATGCTTAAAAACGTTTATTTTTCTGATTCACATGATTTTCATCCTTTGCAGAGGTGACCCATAAGCGGTTCTAGGTTTGTTCCAAAATAATTTTAGGTTGTGGAGAAAGTAATCATTCTGTTTTAGAATAATCATGGACAGACAGGCACAGGTCAAGCAAAGACATTTTTAATTAAAAAAAAGCACTAAACTAAACTCAAAGGTTTATTTCGAGATCAAAGTTCAGGAGCAAAGACAATCTAATTAAAATACTCAGACATATTTCTTGTTTTATAACTTTCCATCTGCTGCCCTTAAATATCCACTAAGTGTTCAAGCAATAAAAAGTAAGAAAAGAATTGTAAGTAATACTTTTTAGCTTTGAAATGTATAATTCATTTTGACTTTCGATTGTAGTTAGCATTCTGATTTTGGCGAAAGATCTTATGATAATATGTGTATTAGACTCTTACCTGTACCTTAAAAAAATGTTTGCTCATCTCTGACAGTCTAGTCTGGGGACAACTCTTTAAAACGTTTGTAGTGAATAGTGACAAAATCCTCTGCTGCAAAGGCTATGCCCACAGGACTTCATCCTAAAACCCCTGACACCAACTCCTCCAGTTTGTGCATTTTAAATTGCAGAGGTTTCAGGGAGAGAGCAAAAGAAGCTGAACAAAAGTCTTGATGCTGCGAGAAAATAGAACGCTGAATTGGCTATTATCGGTTCACTAGCACAAGGTACCAGAAGCTTAGTGATTTCTTTGTACTTTGTAATGAAGGCTACAACAGAAGAGACAGACAGACCTGTGTACACACCTAGCCCACTGCAGCTACTTGGCTCCAAGTGTTTCAGAAGTGCTTCTGTCTGGTACAATATCATTCTGTCTTTTTAACTACTGCATCACAATATGGCATAATAAGAGCCAACAGAGCAGAGATAAGCATTGTGGTCTATGGATATACAGTACTACGTATTAAAGTGCTGTAGCTATATTCTGGCATAGCATATTTACATTTCCAATTAGAGAGTAATTTTAACTTTAGTTATGCATTTAGACATGCAGTTAGAAGGTGGATGTTGAGCGGTCATGTTCGTGCTTCTACTTGTGTCGATAGCACATTTACTGATTTAAGTGTTTTGAATGCTGAAATCTGCATCTTCTGTGGATCATTGTTATCTATTTTCTTAATGGCAGGACATTTCTTCTCCTTTTCATGGGGTATGACACATTGTTTACTTCAAATGCATATTTTTCAATTCATATTTTCTCAAACACAGCCGGCATTTCTTTCAGCATTACATCGAATCCAACACTATCGTTGTTACTGATCAACAGAGTACACACAGCATCTGTGACAACGTATCATTCACTTTTACCACCAGTACATTGATACTTTCAAATTCCAATGTATAATCTGATGTTACAGAAAGATTTTTCCCTTGCAATAGGTTATGTTTATTTTTAACTTGTGCAACGTCTTCTCCGGACATGCAACACACATATGTTTAAAACATTTTTTAATAGATGTTTCAACTATAGACAGTTCATCATAATCAGAAGCTTGCTCTCTGTAGGATCAGGTTAATGAGAGCACCACTGCTCTTTGCAGTTTAAAATCACTGTCCCTACTTTGAGCGCTGCATTCATGAGGCATAAGTTTGAATTAGAATTGTGACGCTCACTGAGCTGTCTAATTGTCCCCAACCAGTTTTAAGCAAAATTCAGTCAAGGTTGTCTCCAGGCGTACTGCATATATTATATGTTTGGCTCAGCGAGAACACTGCTGTAAAACACTATCACATCATGTCACCCAGAAATATACATTTTAAAGTAATCGATTAATCACCTGTAATTTTCGACCACAGAACAAGAGTAGCACTTAAAATAAACTGAAACTCTAGACTGGTGGTTCTCTAGTTCAGTCCTCTGGGTCCAACCTGGGTGCAGGTTTCTATTCCAACCTCATTACATTTAAAATAAATTTATGCTAACTGTGTTTGGTAATTTTTATATTAATTCACCTTTATCTGAGGTGTTTGCGCCTTCAATTGTATCCTAAAATTGATTATTAACAAAGAGTGGAATAGAAACAACGACAAACAGTCTATTTCAATGTCTTCTCCACAAGTGTGCTTATAGTAAAGAATGGCTGAAATATCTAGAACAGAATGAAAGCCAGCAGATAATGATGACAATTTTAAAAACTAACATGTATACATAAATACTTGATACCATGAAATGAAAAAATGAGCAAATACAGTTTTGGGATTTGACTTCTAAACAAACAAAAATGGTAAATGACAGCTTAATTAAGATAAAAATCAAATTAAAAATTGATTGGGATGAAAACAAGCAGCCACAGTGGGTCCCAAGAATCAGCTTGAGCAGCAATGCATGAGACAATTTGCAATTACTTGTAAACATTCCCATGTTTTTATGTTTTTTTGTACCAAGAAGCATTTCTAGCATTAACATGCTGTCTACAATATTCTTTGTTCAGTAAATTCCTTCTGTGCATGCATTACATAATATTACAATAATGTTTACTTATTATTCATTGAGGAAAAGAATCCTTTTGTAAACAGTTCACACATTTATTGTACACAGGCTACCTGATTATGAACTTATAATTTTCTTTCAGCTGACTAGAAAATGCGTACAAATGCAGCACAGCAAAATCATGACCCTCCTTATGGTATTGAGATTGGAGAAGAGGCACCTTCACAGTAAATGAATCTCTTACAGTGACAAAGGCTTTGTGATGTATAAAATCTTTAATTCAACACACAAAGTGTACTTTAATTAAGTTAATTTAGGACAAAAATATGCTTTAATCAGCTGTTAAGGGATTTCTACTGTAGCATTTAAAAGTTCTTGTGGCTTTCTTTTCTTTTTCTTTGATATACGCCTCTACCTACTCTGTTTTTCCTTTCTGATACCGTTAATAAAGCTAACCTCCCTGTCACAGATATTTTTTTTACTGTTACTGTATTAACATAGATTACTTGAACTGTAGGTTAGCTAATTTCCTCAACACTCCTACACAAATTTCAAGTAATTAGCAAACAACCTAATAAAGCAAACAGCATTTTGACATAATTTAATGAACAAGATATCTTGCAACTATGAATATTAATGCACTGAGTTCACTGCTTTACAAGTGGATGTGTCAGTCTTCTTAAAGCAAGAGTTTAAATCTGAGTCACTACAGTTTTGAAGAAACACAACCGTACTGTACATTCATAGGAGTGAAGTTATCTTACTGGGGAGAGTAATATAAATACATAAAAGCACCTTGGACCCTGGATTCAGACTTTGTTGTTTGAAATTTTCCCTTTCTTCCATGTTCCTTTGCGCTTCCTTCAGAGCCTGGTGTTATTCCAGTATGAACCTATGCCGATGAGTCAATTGATTACCCTAATGGTGCTTATTTGTGACCTGAAATATGCTGATGTCTTTTCCAAGGAACTTTCTGCCATTGTCTAATGTGCAGTCATTGATTTTTCTACATAATCTGAAGGGCAAGCAAGAAAACAGAAAGGAGTTTGAAGGTTCTAGTAACAATACAGCTGACCAGATGAAAAAAGATGAAGGCCTCAAGTCAATAAAATGTGGCACATTGTATGTGGCCTAAAGTGTGAAGTGCCACTGGAATCAGGGTGTTATGGTGCCCGGATTGCCCAAAGCTGGTATCTTCTCCGTAAACCCAGGACTTCAATAGCCATGTACCAAGAAAGGTTGGGCAATGAGGGCACAAAACAATAGAGGCAGTTGTAAAAGTGCTTAGTGTTTTTGTTCATACAATATCCTCCAACAATAAATAAATAGTGGCATGTTCTTCATAAATAAATGATCAAAAATAAAAACAAGATAAAGTCAATCAATAAATAATTCCAAGGATTAAAAAATAAATAAATAAACGTGGACTGTAAAAATGCACAGGTTGGAGATCTTCCCATTCACCGAGCCACCTGGGCTTGTTACATCCTTGCAGCCAATGGATGATCACCTTAATCAGTGATCCAGTGTATCCCATGCTTACATCCTTCAGTGCTCTAGGGATCTAAAGCTCATTGGGATTCTGGCAGCCTTTTCTCATTGCCTCAGCAAAGAAGTATTATTTTAAAAAGTCTGATCTACAGCATAAATTCTGGCTGTCTTAAAAAGCAGGCAACATACATTCGGAGAACTGAAACAATGCCATACAAAATCACACGTTTCAGATATTACTGGCTTGTGGAAAACACGACTAAGAGATTACATGATTTCTAGTCTTAATGTAGTTTATTTACTTATTTTTTTTTACAGACGTGTTTCAGAAATTAGTTGTGATCATCCTATATAATTAATCATGAAATACAGCTTGACAAATTCAACATTCTGGTATTATTCCTTTTTTTTTTTTTCATTTTTGTATAAAGTTAACTTTCAGTCTTTTTTCATATCATTGGTGCAACCTGTGTTGGATATTATCGTAATGCTCTCTTTGTTTAATTTATTTGTATAATGATGCCTGTCATAGTAAAGCATTGCCAGAAAAGACCATTTCAAAAGCATAAGGAGTAAAGGAGTAAAATGAAATACTCTGAAAAAATATGTACCAAATGATGCCTGAAAATTTCATCATAAAATGGAAGCCTTTCCACTCATAATTTATTTGGAAAAATCACGTTTAGAGTATGGCATATTTTGTTAAGTACATTCTCTCATTTAGGAAAGACCTCATTCAGTACAGATCATTGATAAAGTATTGTGTTTAACTGAAAATGAAAAAGCAGCAATGAAAACTTCAATTGGCATATTTCACTTTTGCTACACAGTCTAATATGCAGTAAACAATTTAAAGTTCGATTGAGAGCTGGATAAGTTTCTGTGGGAATTTTCACGTAATCATTTTTCTCCCTCAGTTTAACCATCTGCTGTCATCTAGATTGGTGATTTTAAGTAGCATATGTGTTTGTCCGCTTGTTTATGCCCTGCTATAAGGTGGACTGCCTTTCCTGTCTTGCATGTTAAGTAGAAAGGATGAGATCATATGTGCTTTCGCAAAGAATATATAAATATTTTCAATAGGATACAATCATTATTAAATTACCCTGCTAGTAACTCCTTTGTTTTTCAGTCTTTATCTACTACTGCAGGAATATACTTGTTACTTTTCACGGTCTTTCTGGTCATCTAAACAGGTTTCACTGGCAGGTATTGTCTAATTTTCTTTTCTCTAATGGATTGAGTAATACATGAGTTTCACTTAACTAGAAAGCAATTCTGTTGGGAAAGTTATGTTCATTTGTCCAAGTGGGCTGGGGCACAATGCCTCCATGTGGACAGTGCACACCTTGTAGGCAACTCAAAGGAAGCACCCAACCCAAAGGAAGCCATCTACTATATATCACAAGTCGTCTAAAGTGAAACCTAACTAATGTTATATACCAGCAATATCTATTCCACTTATAACACTTCTTACAAACCAGGCTGTAACAATTAAAGCATCCTCAACCAGAATTAAAAAAGACAAAAAAGCACCCGCTCATTATTTTCTACTACATAGAAATTTGGGTAACACTTTAGTTTAGGTACTGCAAAAATGCACTGTTGTGCAGAAAAACCTTAAGAAGGCTTCACTACAGTGAAGTGCTCATAACACTTAGAAAGCATCATTAAAGAGGTTATTCACCAATGCAATGTAAACAAATAAAATAACTTCACTTTGGAGCAGCCAGAGGAGGCTTGAGTGAGCCATATGTCTCCTGATATTGCATACTTCAATTTGTGAATCCTTCATATTTATAAGCAATTTTACCAGCATATCAAATGCCACACTGCACAGATAAGAACAGTCGTCACTTTGTTGATGATTTGGAAGTGTTATGGACACCAAAAGAAGCCTTTGTTAAGATGTCGTTATGTAACAGTAAATAATTAATGGATGCATTTTTGTTGTACCTAAACTAAAGTGTTATCAAAATCTGAAATTTGGTGTATTCCTTGAGGTTTTTCAAAATATAAAATTGTATTAGAAAAATGTTTAAGCTCTTCAACATTAACACTTATAAAAAGCAGCATCCAACAGCAAAAACGTAACCTCTTCTTTTTTCTTTGCAGCATTGAAGTAATGCTCATTGAAAAAAATAGAAAAAGCAGAAGTATGTGGCCGTTAACAATAGAAATCCTGAAGCCTATGAAAAAGTAATGCCAGGGCACCTTAAATTCCTTCACACCACCTTATCAGCTTCTTTGTTTTGCAAATGTGTCGATCAGCACTGGCAGCAGGCAACCTGCCATCCCATCCTCTACAGACACAGCTGAAGTTCTCCCAGCTCAAATCTTGTTTATCCAGGTGTGAGGTGTCTGGAGTTGTATAGGATAAATAATATTATATGGAACACATGCATTTCATGTGTGTTCAATGTCTACAACGATCTGGGTAAATGTAGGATGACAGGAAATGCAAGTCAAGAAATGTTGAACACATAACTAAAACAGGAACATTTTTCATGTTATAGTACTAATGACAATATGTTGACATGAAGTGTATAGTGTGTGAAGACTGGAGTCCAAATATGAAATAAACACTTTCACAAAAGGTACAGGTATAACAAAACAAGTGCTTGTCCACCTAATTTAAGTCCACTCCATTGCATGACTGTTGTGCCATAATTGTTGAATAGCAACAGACATGAATGGAAAGAAGAACAAATGGCAGAACTTCACTAATTCCTGACACACTGCACTTGAGCAATGGTTAACTTGAATAATCATGCCATTGAATGAAGGGCTATCTTCTTAACTGCTACAGTAATTTGTGTAATGCTGTGCTCCATTTTGTATTATATTTTCTAAAGATAAATACATTTGGTAATGTGTTTTCATTATTCTTAGTTTTTAAAAGCATAATAGTTACTGGCCAGCTGGAAACTTTCTCTGTGGAGAACATCTCACCAGCTCTGGTCAATTTAATAATGATAATAATAATAATAAATTTTATTTATATTCTTGATGACATATGGAGTATTTACTGTTAACCCAGCCACAGGGGATGCACAAACCAGTCTGTTTCTTTGTGCTGGTCCCAAGCCCGGATAAATGGGAAGGGTTACGTCAGGAAGGACATCTGGTGTAAAGTTTTGCCAAATCAATATGCGGACAACAATACAAATTTCCATACCGGATCAGTCGAGCCCTGGGTTAACAACGACCGCCACCAGTACTGTTAGTCAACAGATTTTAGCTGGTGGAAATTGAGCTATTGTTGGCCGAAGAAGAAGAAGGAGAAGGGGGGGGGGGGATGGTTGGAGACGTGTCCGGAGGCAGGAGGAGAGGAGGAGAGGAGGAAAGTAAAGAGAGTGGAACTGAGGGTAGGAACTTTGAATGTGGGCAGTATGACTGCTAAGGGGAGAGAGTTAGCCAATATGATGGAGAGAAGGAAGATTGATATAGTGTGTGCAAGAGACTAAATGGAAGGGGAGTAAGGCCAGGTGGATCGGAGGTGGATTCAAATTGTTCTATTATGGTATGGATGGGAGGAGAAATGGGGTAGGAGTTATTCTGAAGGAACAGTATGTCAAGAGCGTTTTGGAGGTGAAAAGAGTGTCAGACAGAGTAATGATTATGAAGCTGGAAATTGGAAGTGTGATGGTGAATGTTGTTAGTGCATATGCACCGCAAGTTGGGTGCAATGGGTGAGAAAGAAGATTTTTGGAGTGAGTTGGATGAAGTGATGAACAGCGTACCCAAGGGACAGAAAGTGGTGATTGGAGCGGATTTCAATGGACATGTTGGTGAAGGGAACAGAGGAGACGAGAGGTGATGGGTAGGTATGGTGTCAAGGAGAGGAATGAAGAAGGTCAGAGGATAGTGGATTTTGCCAAAAGGATGGCTTCTGGTGAATACATATTTTAAGAAGAGGGAGGAACATAGGGTGATGTACAAGAGTGGAGGAAGATGCACACAGGTAGATTACATCCTATGCAGAAGAGTCAATCTGAAGGACATTGAAGACTGCAAACTGGTGGCAGGGGAAAGTGTAGTTAAGCAGCATAGGATGGTGGTCTATAGGATGACGTTGGAGATCAAGAAGAGGAAGAGAGTAAGGGCAGAGCCAAGGATCAAATGGTGGAAGTTGAAAAAGGAAGACTGCAAGGTTGAGTTTAGGGAGGAGGTGAGACAGGCACTGGGTGGCAGTGAAGATTTACCAGACAGCTGGGAAACTACAGCAGATGTAGTAAGGGTGACAGCAAGAAGGGTGCTTGGCGTGACATCTGGAAAGTGGAAGGAGGAAAAGGAAACCTGGTGGTGGAATGAGGAAATACAGGAGAGTATACAAAGGAAGAGGATGGCAAAGAAGAAGTGGGATAGTCAGAGAGATGCAGAAAGTAGACAAGTACAAGGAGATAAGGCGCAAGGTGAAGAGAGAGGTGGCGAAGGCTAAAGAAAAGGTGTATGATGAGTTGTATGAGAGGTTGGACACTAAGGAGGGAGAAAAGGACCTGTAAAGATTGGCTAGATAGAGGGACTAAGCAGGGAAATACGTGCAGCAGGTTAGGGTGATAAAGGATAAAGATGGAAACGTACTCACAAGCGAGGAGAGTGTGTTGAATAGATGGAAAGAGTACTTTGAGAGGCTGATGAATGAAGAGAACGAGAGAGAGAAGAGGTTGGATGATGTGGAGATAGTGAATCAGGAAGTGCAACGGATTAGCAAGGAGGAAGTAAGGACAGCTATGAAGAGGATGAAAAATGGAAAGGCCGTTGGTCCAGATGACATACTTATGGAAGCATGGAGGTGTTTAGGAGAAATGGCAGTGAGTTTTTAACCAGATTGTTTAATGGAATCTTGGAAAGTGAGAGGATGCCTGAGGAGTGGAGAAGAAGTGTATTGGTGCCGATATTTAGGAATAAGGGGGATGTGCAGGACTGCAGTAACTACAGGGGAATAAAATTGATGAGCCACAGCATGAAGTTATGGGAAAGAGTAGTGGAAGCTAGGTTAAGAAGTGAGGTGATGATTAGTGAGCAGCAGTATGGTTTCATGCCAAGAAAGAGCACCACAGATGCAATGTTTGCTTTGAGGATGTCGATGGAGAAGTTTAGAGAAGGCCAGAAAGAGTTGCATTGTGTCTTTGTGGACCTGGAAAAAGCATATGACAGGGTGCCTCGAGAGGAGCTATGGTATTGTATGAGAAAGTCGGGAGTGCCAGAGAAGTAGGTAAGAGTTGTACAGGATATGCATGAGGGGAAGAGTGACAGTGGGTGAGGTCTGTGTAGGAGTGACGGATGCATTCACTGTTGGAGGTGAAGATTCACATCAGTGGATTCAGCTCTGAGCCCTTTTCTTATTTGCAGTGGTGATGGGCAGGTTTGACAGACGAGATTAGGCAGGAGTCCCGTAGAAATATGATGTTTGCTGATGACATTGTGATCTGTAGCGATAGTAGGGAGAAGGTTGAAGGAGACCCGGAGAGGTGGAGTATGCTCTAGAGAGGAGAGGAATGAAGGGTCAGTAGGAACAAGACAGAATACATGTGTGTAAATGAGAGGGAGGTCAGTGGAATGGTGAGGATGCAGGAAGTACACGTTGGCGAAGGTGGATGAGTTTAAATACTTGGGATCAACAGTACAGAGTAAATGGGATTGTGGAAGAGAGGTGAAGAAGAGTCCAGGCAGGGTGGAGTGGGTGGAGAAGAGTGTCAGGAGTCATTTGTGACAGATGGGTATCAGCAAGAGTGAAAGGGAAGGTCTACAGGACGGTAGTGAGACCAGCTATGTTATATGGGTTAGAGACGGTGGCACTGACCAGAAGCAGGAGACAGAGCTGGAGGTAGCAGAGTTAAAGATACTAACGATTTGCATTGGGTGTGACAAGGATGGATAGGATTAGAAATGAGTACATTAGAGGGTCAGCTCAAGTTGGACAGTTGGGAGACCAAAGTCAGAGAGGGCAAGATTGTGTTGGTTTGGACATGTGCAGAGGAGAGATGCTGGGTATATTGGGAGAAGGATGCTAAGGATAGAGCTGCCAGGGAAGAGGAAAAGAGGAAGGCCTAAGTGAAGGTTTATGGATGTGGTGGAGAGAGGACATGCAGGTGATGGGTGTAACAGAACGATGCAGAGGAACATAAAGATAAGGAAGAAGATGATCCGCGGTGGCAACCCCTAACAGGAGCAGCCAAAAGAAGAAGAAGATATGGAGTATTTACTGTGAAAATGTTCCTAACAACCAGATGTAAACTTGTTTACCCCCTGCTAACACAGCGGACATTGTGCAAACCTGACAAGTCTGCCAAGTCACCAAACATCTTATGACCAGTAGTGGATTTGTTTCCCCATGAGGAACAACCAGTGGGAAAGACAAGCAGACAGTGCTGGTCCTCCTGCCTAGTTTATAATCATGTACAGTGTAGGAGCAAACAATGTACAACAAGGGGGACAAAGTGAACATGTTAGCATGCTTGAAACTGCTTCTTCCACACTACCCCACAGTATATTTAATTGTTTTAAGGTTGAATTTTACCAGTATGTTATTATCCAGTAAAATTGCCATGGTGTATTGTCCACTTGAGTGTGCTTTGACTGTACTGTAGAACTGCTGGTAAATGGTGTTTTAGCATAAAACTTGACTGCAGTTCTTTGGAAAGGGTCAACTCAGTAGTGCAGCTTCTATCTGAATATCACTGTTCTCTAATAATGATTTTCGGCTCCGCATCTGTGGCCCTAGCTGTTTTAGGATTATATTTGATACCTTAACAATAGCTGCATAGTGCCTAGAAAATGCTTAGCTCAGTAGAATACAACAAAGAAATCAACTGTGCTGCATTAATTCTAAAGCTTACTATCTGATTATAAACAAGTGGTCCCTTAGGACATGTTATACAAAACATGTCCGGCTTGTGTAACCCTCCCTGAGCGCTGCTGTTTTCAGATTTATGAAATACGTTTGGAGCGGAGGGGGTTGAGCATAAGCTAGACACAGAAACTGCAGATACTTAATTAAATGGCTGCACTAACTCAGTAATGCAATTTATGTTTTTCATAGTTTGGAAGGAATTGCTGCCCCACCCTGAATAAAATTGATCCACTTAAGACAGTGGAGATATATTGTTTTCAATAGTTCCTTTCTGACATTTTGTAAACAATTGTAACATCACTCAGCTCAATTTATTTTAAAGTAAGTCAAAGTACCTGTCAGTATATTTTATTATTTGTTATGGTAAGAAAGCAATTATTTACAGTATGTGTTTTTGTAAAAGTAGACCCTTTTGTCAATACTGGCTGAAATTCAACTGTCCCATCCGTCAATGGCGACTACCTCTTGATAACTACTAATTTCTCTGCTCTCTTGAGTAGAGTTTTTGTTCTTTTTGTGTATGAATGGATTCTATAATTGCATAACTCCTTTCTTGGGTTGGAACATGAAGGCTACGTCTTTGTATTTCCTGAATTAGCATATTTTCATGAATAGATGTTTAATCCCACATTTAATCTGGATGGCTTGTTTGAATATTTGAATCCATAGACCATGAAAGCATCTATAGTAGAGAAGGAGTGTGGTTCAGACATCGCTGCAGGTCTCCTTATTATTACAGGAGACATCACCAGTGGTGAATTCAACAACAACAAAAAAAGGTTGGCTCACCCACGTCTTTCATGCTTAGCTCTTGGAAAAATAATCAGATCACTATTAGAAGATCTACAGATTATAATTTAGAATGTACAGGACAGGCATCCAAAACCACAGAAGGAGCAAGATTATTTACAGCTTTATATACACTAGGAGGCTTACCCCCTGCTCGCTTCGCACGCCAACCCCCCCTTGTCTGCGCTATGCACTGCCCACTTCGTGTCTCTGCTGCTCGTGTTATGAAGAGGGGTGCTGAACGCACCCCAAAGAGATGTGGTCGCTCCTCCGAAACCCCCTCTTAAACAGTGATACAATGGGAAACAAATACAGTTTTTTTTTACCTCCTCTTTGCTCGATCAGCTGCTGCCTTGATCTGCAACTCACGCGGTGCTTCAAACATTTAAAAGCCTGTACAGCAGCTGTCTTTGTCATCTACTCTTTGTCTTTTATTTCCAGCCCCAGGCGAGGTTAAATCTGTTGGCACCAAATCTCGTCTCTCAGAACGTGAGTTCTTGATTTTTTAGTTTATAATTTAAAAACGGAATAAGAATCTGAAAATCTAACAACATCATATTAAAGTTCAATAAATTTGGAAAAGAATGATACCAAACATATACTGTATATGTAGGTTTAAACATAAGCCCGATTTAAAGCGTGACAAAAAAAACGTAACATAAAAAGTCACATAAGATCATTGCACAAAGTCATTGCACTTTTAGGCTTAGGATTTTATATATAGAGAGTAGATAAGTAGTCATTTCTAAAGGACAATGTAACAATGCATAAATCTGGTAAGATATGCTCAAATTTTTTTTAAGTAGAAGATGTTAAATAGATAATTCAGAACTGATTGGTTTAACATTGATTTCAAACTGCTACAAATTCCACTGCTTTATTGGCTCCAAAGTCTAAAATTAAAAGTACTTCATTATAAAATGGCCTTGAATAAATGGCTACCATCAAGAAAAAGTGAAAGTTACTAACGCTGTTCTAAGTTTGTCTCTTTCCACCATATTCTGAGCAACGACTCATCATGTGCTAAAAAATCTTGCTTCATGCTGTTTCATGATGGCTTAACTCTGTCGCACTTAGTAGTGATATGCAATCATATGATAGTGTATCCATCCATCCATCATTTCCAACCCGCTGAATCTGAACACAGGGTCACGGGGGTCTGCTGGAGCCAATCCCAGCCAACACAGGGCACAAGGCAGGAACCAATCCCGGGCAGGGTGCCAACCCACTGCAGGACTGATAGTGTATCCTCTTCTACAATTGTAAGGTTTTGCTTTGATAAAAAAACGCGGTGTCATCAGTTTATTTCAGAGTAACTGTCGCATGTACACATTGCAATGAAATTCCTATCAGCATGTCTGACCAACATGGAGCATGCCTTCACTGTTCTTGTCTTTTGCCCAAATCTTGCTCTGTTAGTTTGTATAATAAAACAATACAAAATGGTACAGTATTGGTGAGGCAAAAACAGCCGAGTTTCTTTTTGTAGACAGTTTAGCTAAACTTCATTTTCATGTGATTTCACCAACCACAAAAGGTCATTGAAATGAGTTTTACAAGTTTCAAAATTTTTTGGGTGGTTGAAAGAAAGTAATATTGCTTCTTTAGGGTTTGGCAACACTGTATACCCCATTTTGTAACAATTTAGTCCTTAGAAAACAGTCTAGATGAAAGCAAATGGGGAATAATTGTCTTTTGGATATTCAACACAACTAAACACAATCCACAATAAGACCAAATGATATACTCTTAGACAAAAGCTGTAATCCAGCGAGACAACAAAACTGTCATCCAAATTATTTGAGAAGAAAATACTGTACCCTGCAGAATAAAACTTTGTGCACACTGAAGACATTTTAAAACTCCCAAGTGAAGGAAAATTATTTTTTTCAGTACTAACAACCTTCTATAAGTGTGTTGTAGTCACATTTTGATTGTGTTGAGAAAAAGTAATAGTAGTTGTAAGATTCTTACTTGTGTGTTTGACTAACAAGCAACACATCACCATTCTATGTCATGGAAAACAAGAATGTTTTAAAACACACACCTTTACATTATTTAATAGAGATCATAAATCAGCTTAACTGATAATATCCCTGTTAAAATAAAACTTGTTTAGTTATGCTGTAAGATCCTAAAACCTTGTGGAAAAACCCTGAGGTGAGTTTCTGAAGTGTCTTGGCCCAACCACGCCATAGACATGTCTACTTGCTTTTTTAGTTCCAGCGTCCCTCTCTGAATTACCTACTGGCAAAAGAGCTAGTGAGCTAGTGTGATAATGGTGTTAAATGGACTAGGAGTTGTGTGTGTATTCAAGGACCTGTGATAAGGGTCAACTCCTGAAATGCAGTTTTCAGAAACAAGAGGGCAAAACCATAACGAAAGTCTTGACAATAACTGTCAAAAGCCATTAAGCAAAGAACGAGTTGTCACCAGCACCAGGACACTAATATCATAAACCAGGCTGAGAAATGGAATGATATGACTTGTTAACCAGAAAGCTTTAAATAATACAAACAGAAGACTGAGCTTCTTTGAGGTTTTAATTTGTACTCTCAGAGTGTAACGTGCAATTATAAAGGAGAGTTTCATAACATGGTGCCTTGCATCCTAACACCACAGTAATAAAATGCTATCGCTACAAAATGGCAATTTGATGCACTTAAAATGAGTTGACAAAATATTTATAGTAATCTCAAACTATTATTAATATAGAAACATTCTTTGGGGTTAGAATATTCAATTGATCTGTAACATGGTAATGGGAAAAATTATTTTACACAAAAATATACTATAACAAGGTGTCCCAATTTGTGTTATGAGCAAAAACTCCTGTAAAGAGGAGTGGAATATATAGAGTATGGTTTAAATGTCATGGTGAGACAGTTTTGTTGGTTAAGACTCCTTTGTCTTAAATCTTCAGACTGGGAATTTATATTTATGAAAGTGGGAACAAAACAAAAATGCACTTACTAAAATCGGTGAATAGGAAAAACATCTGATTTAAGATTCATTCAGATTTCCTGCTGTGGAGCATAGGAAATCTGTATGAAGTGCATAAAAGTGATGATGAAAGCACAATAGTTTTATTCAAGTCAGCAAGTCTAATGTATTTAAAATCTGCCAATCCATATATGGTATAGATCTGTATTTTTTTAGGATGACAGCACTTATTTAAAAATATAGTACTTGGCTTAAAAGAGACTCCCCACTGAGTCTTTCAAGCAGCCTTAAAAACTTTAACCCTAACCTTTTCACTTTAGCAGAGCACAAGCATCCTTCATAAATTCCCTAGAAGTGTCTCTGAATTATATTTCAAAGAAAGGCAACCAACTGTTAAAGAATTTATGCACTATAAAAATATCCCTTACCATTCTGAAGTCCTATAAACCCCTGGAATCTGTAAATTCATCCAGAGAGAAAAATCTACAATACTTTTGAATATCAGCTTGTGATGTATTAAAAATTAAATGTTGAAACTTGGGTGGTATAGCGACATAGTGACACAGTGGTTTGCACTGCTACTTCAAAGCTCCAGGAGACGGCTCTCATATTCCAGTTCTAGTTACTGTCTGTGCAGAGACATTCTGTGTCTGCATGTTTTTTTCTTAATTCTGGGAACTCCGGTTTTCCTATCACGTCTCAAAGATAAGCAGGTTAAGTTAACCGCAGATTCAGAAGTAGGGCTGTGTAAGAGAGTTTCTATTTGTGCACGTGCATGTCCTGAGATAGACTGGTAGAACTTTTAAATATGGATGGAGAGATAAATGTTGGAAACGTTTTGTTCTGAGAAAGAAATTACGATAATGTGTACTGATAAGAGGCTTGATCAGTTATCAATAAGGGGGGTTAAACATAGGACATCTTACGTATTTTTTAAAATATAAAGGCCTCTGACTAAGAAAAGTAAAAGCAAATGGATTGAAATGTACATTTATTACTAAATAATATCGTCTGCAAAAATATTCCTCCAACATAGAAATGGGTCTTGACTTTTTACATTGTACTTTTAGATTAATTTTATCAATTGCTTAATTTCAGAGGATCTGTCCTTTCCAGTTAAGGATAATGCTACCAGGGACAGCTGTACCACGCTTGGCATTGTATACAGGTGGAGTACGCTAAGCCATCCTGTTTGTTTCTGTCACCAAAGATATATTGTTATTCTCTCTTAGAAATTTTTTTCCATGAGTTTTTTTGTAGATGATAGATCTACAGAGAAGGCAGCCCCCCTGGTTTGTATCAGAGTCACAGGTTTGGAGCTTAAAAGCCCAACCCTGCTGGAGCCCGTCGCCACTGCCAGGGAGCGCCAGGACAGTTCCGGAGCCTGGGTCTGCAGCACTTCTGCCACACCGCTGCCAGAAGAGAAACCAGAGTCGGGAGGAGTAAGACGGAGCTTGCGAGTGAAGAGTGGAGGTGGCAGAAGAAAGGACTGAGTTTATTGGGGTTTGTGTATTCTGTTGTGCCAAAAAGAAATAAACGTGCGTGTTTGTGGAGATTGTGTCTCAGTGTCTGTCTGTAGTCGGGCTGATCTTCTACAATAGATAGATAGATAGATAGATAGATAGATAGATAGATAGATAGATAGATAGATAGATAGATAGATAGATAGATAGATAGATAGATAGATAGATAGATAGATAGATAGATAGATTATAAATCAGAATTACAATTTAGAAACTGTAGTACAGCAGAAATAAAAAATAACCTTTATAGGACATACAATGAAGATATGGCAAAAAAGCAACACTTAAAATATCAGAGGTTTAAAATAAGGAAGTACCACTATGTTGTTACTTTACTTAAGTACATTTTTCATCTATTTCTACTTTACTTCAGTACTTTTCATTTAGGGCTACTTTTACTTTACTCCCACTACGTTTTTAGATTAAATAGTATACTTATTGCTTCATTTTATTTTTCAGCAAGTCATTATTCTTTACTCAAACCAAACTATTATAAATTCATGAAAACAGATATCCCACCATTGCAGAACCAATTTCATGTACGTCTGGGTGTGGAGCATGCGTGCAGTAATAGGACCAAGGAGGTTTCTAGGAATTGCTTTTATCAGAATTGTGGTCCCCCTTTGGGGTTTCCAGTCCAATGGGCACCTTTGGGGTGTTAAGTGGGGAAGAAAAGGAATTTTGAATTGCTGGCAGGGGTCTGGGAGAAGACATTGATTTCTGTGAGACTCCCAGAACTTCTGGCATACTTGGGATGTCTGTAAAACAGACGTATCAGGTATGTTGTCTAACTAGGTTATAGTTCAGTGTTTCTCAGACATGGCCAATAGAATGCCGTATATCATTCAAAAATAAAAGTGTAATAGTGCACCTTCCACTGCTCCTTTGGCAGGTTGTTCTCATGCTTCCTGTACTCCTTTAAGACAAGGAAACTGAATGTGTACTTTCCCATGGTGTATTTGAAAACAGTACCTAAAGAAGTCTCTGCTTTCAAGATGTTGAAGGAAGCATTTCTTTTACCTTTTCTCAAGCTACTGTATTTTATTTGGAGCCCCTGAAGTCTTTTTATCTTGTGCAGACAAGTTTTTATTGGTACAAGTAATATCGTGAGATCACAAGTTATATATTGTGCAGACAATATCTGTATATTTTATGCACAAGATATTGATATAGGTGTACATTAAATTATGAGTTAATTTCATGCCACAACCAACTGATATACATCCAGCTATGCCGGAGAATTAATAATATGCTTTAGTTTAATAATGTTAATTCTATAATTTACGTGATTTCTTGAGCGGGTAATTTAAAGATAAAATTAGGTGCCCAATAGAGGAAAGGAAACTATAGCTTTCTTGAAGGAACTCTTATCAAAGATAAACAACAATTCCAAAATCATTTCATTACTGTTAAATGCAATAATTACCCTTCTGAAATCCATCTTTACTTCAGTAAAATGTAATAACCATTATCCGTTTTGATTTTTCACTGTTTTTTTTTAGATTGTGTATCTTTTCAAGTGATAAGGTTGTAAGCTGATCAGTTAATTTTTTGGATTTTATTTTACTATTTTTCTCACTGCAGTAGGGCTGCCGGGTATCCCAATCCCATATGGAACAGTGTAAGTCATATCCACACTCACTGGTACCGCACTTCATGTCATCACCATGACACTGACTGCATTTATGTACTGATCAAACACAGGAATGATTGCATTTGCATGATTCATTATTCTGTAGTGCAAGTGTGAGTGTTGTTTAAAAAGAAACTACCATAAATGTATTGTGCACTCTAGACAAAGTCTTGCACCTTCTCATTATTAAAAAATGTACTTTTAGTTTTGGTACTTGAGTACTTTTGAAAGCAAATACTTTAATTTTTTTAACTTTTTTAACTAAAATACTTCTTACTTCAGTGACAGTAAAATTGGATGAACTACTTCAACTTTTGCTCAATAATTATTTCTGAGTACTTTTACAACTCTAAAATATATTCAAGTCACTTGCATTTATTGTAAATGTTAAAAGCTTTTTTCTTTTGGATTTTGAGGGGTATATAGAAGTAGAGTGGAACCTCGGTTCACAACCATAATTCGTTCCAAAACTCTGGCCGTAAACCGAGTTGGTCGTGAACCGAAGCAGTTTCTCCCATAGGATTGTATGTAAATACAATTAATCCATTCCAGACCGTACGAACTGTATGTATATATATATATTTTTTTTTAGTTTTTAAGCACAAATATAGTTAATAATACCATAGAATGCACAGCGTAATGGTAAACTAAATGTAAAAACATTGAATAACACTGAGAAAACCTTGAACAACAGAGAAAACTAACACTTAATAGTTAAAACTAACACGCAATAGTTCGCGCTATAGTGCTAGGAACCGCTCGCTAAAACACTTTTTTTAATGAGTTTTAAGCACAGGGGAAAAAATTAACATTTGAAAAATCCGTAATTTAATAAACCACCAAGAAAAGTAACATTGCAACAATGCAGGCTACGAACTGATCACTGTAAATAGAACTGAAAACAAAACAAGCCTTCTCTACCTTATGCGTCCCTCGCTCGCTCTTTCGCGCCTGTGTGTGTGTGCGTCTCTCTTTTGCGAGCCTGGAGCGCCTGTGTGTGTGTCTCTCTAGCGTGCTCCTGTGTGTGTGCGCGCCTCTCTCTCCCACGCCTGTGTGTGTGTGCGTGCATCTCTCTTTTGCCAGCCTGGAGTGCCTGTGTGTGTCTCTCTAGAGCGCTCCTGTGTGTGTGCGTGATTCTCTCTCCCGCGTGCTCCTGTGTGTGTGCGTGGCTCTCTCTGTCTCTCGCTGCCTCACTCTCGTGCTGTCTCTGTGTGTGTGTGTGTGTGCTCTCTCGCTCTCTCGCTGCACAGGAAATGCACAGGGAGAGACTGAACATGTACAAACTGAAAGGGAACCTGGCTTGATCGTATACGGAGTGTGTGGTCGTGAACCGAGGCAAAAGTTTGGCGACCTTTTTGTCCGTAAACCGAGTTGTACATGTACCGAGACGTTTGTGAACCAAGGTTCCACTGTAGTTATTTTTTGAGGGTGAGAAGCACACAACATTTACAGTTTTTTAAACATATACAAACTGCACAGTAAGGAAATGGCATATTTGGTATAATGTTGCATTTTAAAAATTTTCCTCATGTAATGTGTATTCATTATCACAGTCAAAGTGTTTGCACAACATGAATGCAGTTGAAAAAGATGCCATGCCTTCGGGGGAGTGGAATGTCTGTGTTTAACAGTATTTTAACATGTGAGCGGACTAGAGTACATATGCAGGTTTAGCCTTGGGTCTTTTGTTGATCTCTGGGCTTTTCAGCTGCAGCCAAATGACTTACTTGGTACTTTAAAAAGATGTCCAAAGACTGGGGGAAATTTTCTAAAAAGCGTTCTTATGTTGATACAAATATTCAGCAGTGGCATGGTGTTGTCGTTGACCCTTTTGCATCATCTAATTCAACAACATTTATTTTTCCAGCACATTTTCTTACAAGAAATGCAGTAAAAAGTGCTTTACAAAATGTCAAAGAAAAGTTGCAAGATAAAAATAAATTAGAAACAGATGAGAATAAGAATAAATAAATGACATGTCAAAAATAGTAAATAAGTATAAATCAAAACTAAATAAATAAATTGAATAACACAGATATACAAGGAAAAGAAAAAGTAAGTAGAATCCTTATATATAGATTTGTTTTTAAGTCTCTAATGATAAGTTGGATGCTGCATCAGATGGCCGGGGAGGACTAAAAAAAAAAAAAATACAAACTCCAGGGGCAAGATACCGGAGAAAAACAAATCTGCAGAACAAACGACCGCCCAGCCCCCTCTGGACATTTTATCTGACATAAATGTGCTTAAGCTATTCAGATTGCTTTTTAAGCTTCGTCCAAGACGATTTGATTAGCGGGTATCATCAACAGTTGGAACATCTGCTTTTAGTCCAGCATCACAGGCAGCTGCACAGTACTTTGATCAGTTGGTGAAGGCACAAAAAGGCAAAAAATGGAAAATAAATATTATTTACAATATTTGCCCAATAAATTGTACAATTCTCTATATGCACCTTCTTCTCTCTCTTCAGCTCTGTAGCCACAAAATTCCTACATATTCCCAGTTTTATAAAACCTGTATTCTTGTTTTAGTTCATCTCTGGATGTTGATATTTTAAAGGTCCTTACATTGTAGCCTAAATAGCATAGTACAAGATAAAATACTTCGATGTGTGTGCATACATACAGTACAAGAGACTGTAAATCTATGGTAAAATATGTAAATATAACTAATTAACATATGCTCACATAAAATCATAACAACAAGATACTCAACATTTGCACAGTACTGGAGTAAGGTACAGTATTTGATGGTCTCAATCAATGACAGTGCAATTCATTTTAAAGCATTTTCCAAAGTAATAGAGAATAGAATTTAAAATTTTGTATCACTCACCTTTGTTGTAATCCTTCTGTATTTATTACAAGAATGGGCATATTTTACATAATATGAAAATGCATTAAATAATATAGCAATGTTTTCAGATTTAATATTATGGCAGTGTTGAAGTCTAACCTTGTAGCTTAAACCACAAGGGAAAATGAATCCTGGATGGGGTGCCAGGCCATTAGAAGCATTTTACAATTTTCTATAGGATTTTTACTTTTAATATTTTTTTCAGTATTCCCAGGCTTTTTTTAATGATTTTCAAAAATGAAATAAATAAAATGTATTAACTAGCAATATTAATTTCGGCAGGAATATACAATCCATGTTGCAAAGTGAGGGTGGCACAGTGGCGCAGTGGTAGTGCTGCTGCCTCACAGTTAGGAGACCTGGGTTCGCTTCCTGGGTCCTCCCTGCATGGATTTTGCATGTTCTCCCCGTGTCTGCGTGGATTTCCTCCGGGTGCTCCAGTTTCCTCCCACAGTCCAAAGACATGCAGGTTAGGTGCATTGGCAATTCTACCTTGGCCCTAGTGTGTGCTTGGTGTGTTTGTGTGAGTCCGTTGGCACCCTGCCCAGGATTGGTTCCTGCCTTGTGCCCTGTGTTGGCTGGGATTGGCTCCAGCAGACCCCCGTGACCCTGTGTTCAGATTCAGCGGGTTGGAAAATGGATGGATGTTGCAAAGTGCCAGAGGTTGTGCCAGCAATAATCATGGCAATTTTCTTCCTTTGCCATGGCCAGAACTATGGATGCTCATGATCACTATAAGATTTCTCAGAGATTGATGTTTGCACCAAACGTTTGATGAGAATCTGTTTTGTTGACAGTTTTGATATTTGTCTTCCAACTGATTCTACACTCCTTCTGAAAGATTTCAGTGTACATATTACATATTAAACACTAGAGAGCTATACTACATGAAAGCATAATGCTGGGAAGGAAAAGTTGCTTGTTTTTTCCATTTTACTTAGACCCGGGGTCCCCAACTCTGGTCCTGGAGGGCCCCAGTGGCTGCAGGTTTTCTTTCTAACCCTTTATTAATGTACTGTTTTTGCTGCTAATTAACTTCTTTTGAATTAATTTTAATTGACTTGTTTTTTAAGATTTGGTCCCATGAATTTCTTCATTGTTTTTCTGAACTGCTTTATTTCCTACCTTAAATGGCGCCCAAAAAGAAATGAAATGTGAAGTGAGTGAGCCAACAGAAGACCATCTAAGTCAGGGCCCCAGACTTAAACCCATTCTTTAATTCAACGGCTTATTGTTGCTTTCTTTGTGCAATAGCATACATTTCTGAAACTGTTGATTTTCTCTTTTCTAAGAGAACTGCTAAAATGTTTAGGGGACCTGAGCAGATCAACACTCCTGAGACCTTCATCTTTCTTTATTTTCAAATATTGCATGATGGACACAGTTTGCTGGTCATGTTTTTTGCTCATTTTGTATCTCATTATTGTTTGGCTGCTAATTAAGGAAAAAGAAACAATTAAAGGGTCTGAGTCTTCAACAACAAGTCAAGTAAAATGAATTCAAAAGAAGTTAATTAGGAGCAAAAACATGTCACTAATTAAGAAAAGGGTTAGAATGAAAACCTACAGCCACTGCGGCCCTCCAGTATCGGAGCTGGGGTCCCCTGACTTAAACAATGTATACAGCTAGAAAAGTGAAAGTAAATTTGGTCGGGTACTTTGGGAAATTATATACGACATGCAAAAACAAATAACATAAGAATTGAATGGGTTATTTGCACAAGGACTTCAGACAAAAATACTCTAGTGACGGAGCAAAATTAGAAAAGGGAATTAATGAAGGGTGCAATAAATTTCAAGAGTGTGCCATAAAAAAGGAGTTGGTGCTCCATTATTAGCATATTAATCAGCATATTTTTCAATGTGCAGGTGTGATGGGATTCATTAAAGAGAACCCAAGTAGGTCCTGCTGTCTCTCTGTATGTGGTGGGAACACCAACCCTCTTAATCAATCAAGTCAAAGAGGAACCTGTTTTGCACAAATTGCTATTGAGGCTTCATTTTGTTCATTTTGTTTTAGGCCCATTTAACATTGGTAGATAAGTGAAGGCTGACTGGCACATAACATCAGAATTATGGTGTTTTCAAAGAAAGTCCCCATTTTGGAGCCTGTTTACATCATAACCAAATAATGATTTTAAGAATAAACTGAATACACATCTAATCTTTAGATTAAAGTTAACCCAAACCTTCAAAGTTATATTCATACTCTTGAAATTATGTGTGGGTGAGAGGAATTTATACTTTTCAATCTGATTATTTAACATTAAAAAAAAGCATTTTTAAGGGATCTCAAAGAGTTTAATCAGGATTGGTCCATATAATATGCTACTCTTACGCACAATCACTACAGATAGGAAATGAAATTATTTCACTTCACAACTGGCTTTTACACCACGGGAATAAAACCAGCACCTCACAGTTTGTTCTCAACTGTACAACATGTAAAGCAGCTAGAAACAGGGTGAATGGACTGCCTGCAGTGAAAACTGATACTGACCAATATTAAATATTAATAGTTAAATAAATTGAACCTTATGGTTTAACCTTCACTGGACCAGTAAGCCCACTGTATTTTAGCATCAAAGCCATTTGCTATCTCTGCAATAAAACGCATCAAACCTGTCAGTAAGTAAGACGACATAAAAAGCTATTTTTCATTTAAAGCAGACTTTACATTCTAATGCCTATTTATTTCCAAAGAATGAAGTCAGTCACCATTACTATTGATTTACCAAGGCCTTGTTCTTTTTCATACATTGACAACTGCTGCACGATGCTACTTCTGAGTCAGCGGTGTTCAGAATTTGTCAATAAAACAGTGGGCTGTCTGCAACCTTTGTCCCATGTAGTCGTTTAACTGGGGAGTCATTTTACAGCCTCACAGCTGTACTTCAGCTTCATAAAAAATGAAGGTGCTGACCTGACCTTAAGGGGGGCTCTCATTCATTCCTTCCTCATTCCCTAGACATCTTTGAATATAAAACTCCTTGCTTTGTTCTAAATCAGTAAAAAAGCTTTTTTCTTCTTTTTCAACATAGGCTAAAAGTTACATTAAACTAAAGAATGTTATTTGCCTTTTAGTAGACTTTTAAGGTGTGTAGAATTAAGAATAAGGTGTTGTAAAATAAAACTAAAATGTGTTCTACCTTGAGAGGATTAAAGAGCAATTTTTCTTAATGTATATGTCTTTTTATAGTCAAAACTAAAGATTCAAAACCTCAGTAACTGTTAAACTCTCAATAAATAAGACAGATGTAAAAAAGTGTTTATTGGTCTTCTTGGCTCCTTGTTTCAGAATTACAGCAGAGATTTAAATCTGGGTTAAAGTGCTTTGCATTTAAGATGTGCTTCCTGCTTATTTTACCACAAATAACTGTTTCTTTTGCTGTGACTTATTTAAATCTTTCTGTTCTGCATGAAATAGCCAATTTTAGAAATACACCAAGGCGCAATGAGCAACACTCTCTCTGCTCTCCATAACCTGGTTGCCTTTTATAAAACTATTTCAGCAAGGCGGACGCTTTTGTAAAGGAAAACTTGCCTTTAATAAATAGAATGTAGCTCCATGAGTTGAAATGAATTATAAATGTACAGTGTCAGGAGTATAATTCCTATTTTAGGGACTAAAATAAAAGGAACTTTTGTAGGTGGAACATGTAGTTTTCTTAGGTACATATTATATTAATTTTACATGTTCTATTTTTTTCCTTCTATTTTTATTTTAATTATTACAATGCTATTACATCATCATCATCATCTTGAGGGTATCTTTGTATCAAGGGCATAGCCATATTGTGTTTAACAATAGTGCCAGTTAACAGGCATATGATGGATGTCTCATTACGAATGATGTCTCTACTACTTGGGTATTTAAGATGGTGTTGTGATAGATGAGACATCCTAGTTCTGATATTTAAACTCTACAAAGAGAAATCAGTGATTTATTTATGTAGAACAAAGTGGCCATTGCCCATTCTGCTAGGATTTAGTGGCACACCAGTCCTGTTAAGAAAGCAGATTTAACAGGGATGCAGACATCTGGCTGCGTCTACCACCGCTTGTGTTTCAGACTAAGTGAGTGAAATCCAGCTTGAACCAAGATCTGCCTGAATTTCATCTGATAACAAAGGTGTAAACCAGAGTTTCTCTGACATCTCTCCAGAGCCTCCTCTTCAGACCTCTTGTGCTAGAAGGTGCAAAATGGACTAATAAGAACAAAGACCTATAAGTCAAAGGATAACAACTAGGAAGCACAGAATAACTCACCTATTAGAAGACACTGATTTTGTAACTGAAAGGGACTTTAATCCAATCAGGAGAAAGTTAAAAGTAAACCAGCAGCACCCTACAGGGTTGACAGATAATGGCATTAAAAGAAGTTAATGAATTTTCTCAGGGAACCCACTGGAATTCCCTCAGGGAAGAGGAACTCTCCAAAATGACTGAACATCTCTGAAACCAGCTCTCTGAACCTAAAAGCTATGAGCCACTTTTCCTTGGACATGTTGAAGCCAATAAATTCTTCTCTTTGCGAGCCTGAAAGTTGTAATCCAGTCTGCCGAACAAAAGCTGTATGCCAGCAGTCTGAAAAGGCCTGAGAGGCAGTTGCAGATGACATAGCAAAGGGCCTAACTGAGCAAAGCACTGCATACCATAGAGAAGGGATCAGGAAGCAAAGCAAAAGAATGCACTGTAATGCATGAAGAATACCTCCAGTTGAACCCAGATTAACAACACAGCAACAACTCCACACAACATCGGACATCATCTTTAAACACTTGGTATTGTAAAAGAATTTATCTGGGCCAAGATAAGTTAGAACTCCAAATAACCAGTAAACAGCCAGCCTATGTGTTATGTGTTTGTCTGTCTGCATCCAGTCTTATATGTCTATATATATATATATATATATATATATATATATATATATATATATATATATATATATATATATATATATTTGCAGCTGGAGATCCACAAAGGGAGAAAAAATGAATCACATATCATAAAGTAGTTTTTTATTCCTGAGCTTTCAACCCCTACCAGGGGTCTTCATCAGAGGATAATGCTATATACAGTGGTGTGAAAAACTATTTGCCCCCTTCCTGATTTCTTATTCTTTTGCATGTTTGTCACACAAAATGTTTCTGATCATCAAACACATTTAACCATTAGTCAAATATAACACAAGTAAACACAAAATGCAGTTTGTAAATGGTGGTTTTTATTATTTAGGGAGAAAAAAAAATCCAAACCTACATGGCCCTGTGTGAAAAAGTAATTGCCCCCTGAACCTAATAACTGGTTGGGCCACCCTTAGCAGCAATAACTGCAATCAAGCGTTTGCGATAACTTGCAAGAAGTCTTTTACAGCGCTCTGGAGGAATTTTGGCCCACTCATCTTTGCAAAATTGTTGTAATTCAGCTTTATTTGAGGGTTTTCTAGCATGAACCGCCTTTTTAAGGTCATGCCATAGCATCTCAATTGGATTCAGGTCAGGACTTTGACTAGGCCACTCCAAAGTCTTCATTTTGTTTTTCTTCAGCCATTCAGAGGTGGATTTGCTGGTGTGTTTTGGGTCATTGTCCTGTTGCAGCACCCAAGATCGCTTCAGCTTGAGTTGACGAACAGATGGCCGGACATTCTCCTTCAGGATTTTTTGGTAGACAGTAGAATTCATGGTTCCATCTATCACAGCAAGCCTTCCAGGTCCTGAAGCAGCAAAACAACCCCAGACCATCACACTACCACCACCATATTTTACTGTTGGTATGATGTTCTTTTTCTGAAATGCTGTGTTCCTTTTACGCCAGATGTAACGGGACATTTGCCTTCCAAAAAGTTCAACTTTTGTCTCATCAGTCCACAAGGTATTTTCCCAAAAGTCTTGGCAATCATTGAGATGTTTCTTAGCAAAATTGAGACGAGCCCTGATGTTCTTTTTGCTTAACAGTGGTTTGCGTCTTGGAAATCTGCCATGCAGGCTGTTTTTGCCCAGTCTCTTTCTTATGGTGGAGTCGTGAACACTGACCTTAATTGAGGCAAGTGAGGCCTGCAGTTCTTTAGACGTTGTCCTGGGGTCTTTTGTGACCTCTCGGATGAGTCGTCTCTGCTCTCTTGGGGTAATTTTGGTCAGCCGGCCACTCCTGGGAAGGTTCACCACTGTTCCATGTTTTTGCCATTTGTGGATAATGGCTCTCACTGTGGTTCGCTGGAGTCCCAAAGCTTTAGAAATGGCTTTATAACCTTTATCAGACTGATAGATCTCAATTACTTCTGTTCTCATTTGTTCCTGAATTTCTTTGGATCTTGGCATGATGTCTAGCTTTTGAGGTGCTTTTGGTCTACTTCTCTGTGTCAGGCAGCTCCTATTTAAGTGATTTCTTGATTGAAACAGGTGTGGCAGTAATCAGGCCTGGGGGTGGCTACGGAAATTGAACTCAGGTGTGATACACCACAGTTAGGTTATTTTTTAACAAGGGGGCAATTACTTTTTCACACAGGGCCATGTAGGTTTGGATTTTTTTTCTCCCTAAATAATAAAAATCATCATTTAAAAACTGCATTTTGTGTTTACTTGTGTTATATTTGACTAATGTTTAAATGTGTTTGATGATCAGAAACATTTTGTGTGACAAACATGCAAAAGAATAAGAAATCAGGAAGGGGGCAAATAGTTTTTCACACCACTGTATATATATATATATATATATGAATAAATTGCATTATTCTGTTATTTCAAATGAGCGTGCTTCGGGTACCTTGATAAAAGTCTAAAGGCCAAGGAACTGTTTCCTACAACAGAGAAAGGTATGATAAAATATTTGGTTAATTACCAGTACTGCCAATGGTAAGACTGATGAATGTTTAACAAACCTAACATCTCTTTTTCAGATCCTACAGTTAGTTAGTTGGTTAGTTAGTTAGTTAGTTAGTTAGTTAGTTAGTTAGTTAGTTAGTTAGTTAGTTAGTTAGTTAGTTAGTTAGTTAGTTAAGATTATGGTCCCCTGAATTAAATTTTAACTTTGACTTTTAGTACTTCTTTTTGTAGCTTTACTAGTCATTATTTCTTACTTTCCTCTGTATTTTAACCTTTTTGCCCATCCCTTGATATTGCTTTACTCTGTTATATTGTTTCATCTCCTAAGCAATGCCTTTTACTGTTTCTGCCTCTACTCCTTGCATTTTCCAGCAACATTCCTACAGACAAAACATATTTATCTGTTTTCTCCAGAATCTGGATGTGAGTGACCTGGAAAAAGACTTGAGTCTGTCTCCCACAGTTGTTGTGCTGATGTTGCTTCCAGGATCAGTTTGGATCTCTGTTATGAATGATGCTATAGGCCATTTTTGCAATCGATACACTTCAGGACTAGGCTGCCCTGTTCTCTCAGTCTGTGTTGTCTACCAAGTCATGGCTGAGCTATTGTTGCTCCTGGACACCTCCACTTCACAATTATAGCACTTAGAGTTGACCAGGGCATATCTAGCAGAGCAGAAATTTCACATAATGACTTTTGGTAAAGGTGTCATCTAATGACAGTGCCTCATTTGAAGTCACTGACCTCTGGCAGTGTTTGTCAAAGAAGACTGCATGGCTCTGTACTTGATTGTATGCCCCTTTTTTCTGTGGTTGGGATCTGTGCTATCACCACCTGATCTAGGCACCATGCAGCCCTCTGAGATGATTGAATGAAGGTGGGTGTCTCAACTGTCCACGATGTGAATCATAAAATCTACGTGGTTTGATTTAGGAATAATTATGTTAGGTAGAATGCCCAGTGGCCTTGGAACCCCTGTAGATTTTATTTTTTTCTCCAGCCTAACTGGATTTTTTTGCTACTTTTTGCTGGCCATTTGAGCTTAACTTGCTGTGTTTTAATTTATTGTTTAATATTATTGCTTCTTTTTAATTGCTTTCTCTTCTTGTAACTTTATTTTTGTCATCTTGTGAAGCACTTTGGACCACATTGCTGTATGAAAATGTCCTTTATAAATAAATGCTGTTGTTAAGAATGGGTGTGCCCGAAACACCTGAACTCAATAATATGGATTGCTGTCCACACATGTGTGTATGTGTTCTTGCAATTCCTGATCCCAAGACCTGAGTATATTTGAGTTGTGCTGTTGCTCTTGTGGTGATTGTGTGTGTGTGTGTGTGTGTGTGTGTTTGCCATTTTTCTCCTAGCATTTCAATTTTTTTCTTTGTTAGAGTTACCGCATATTTTGGTGCTAAATGATAGAATTTTAAAGTAAAAATAAAACACAAAATAGTATGTGTTTGTGATACATTTTTAATATTTTAAGTTGTATTTACTGTCACTAAATTGTTTCAAAAAATGTAAAATAAAGACTTATTTCAGTTTGTTCACCCTTATTTCATAAGCTTCACTCGTTCATTATTTTTTCTCTTTTTTTTCCAGTCCATCAGAGGAAATGTTTTTGCCTGTTCCCACACTAGGGTAACAAATTCCCTTATCTAAACTGTTGGCTGCTTATCTCAAATACAAATTCTCTTTAATGTCTTGGTATTTTGGTAAAGAGTGCACTGGTCTGTCCCTGAACTACAAAGAAAAGTAAAACACAACTCAGCTCTTATCTGAAATGTTAATTTGTTATCTCAGGAAACTCAAATCCTAGACTGACATTTAGTTTTGGCCATTACATATATCTTCGGTAGAAACTGTCAGTCAATGAATTCTCAAAACTTACTGTACAGAGTAGTATTAAGATCCAGATTACATTCTGAAATCTGTTATATTGGCTGTGAAGTGTTTTACTTTCTCTTGTGCGCTGTAGTATTTAGAATAGGGAAACTTTGATTCTTAAAAGTTTATTCTCCTTACACCCTGTTAAATAAAAATGTAAATTATGTTTTCAGTCCTGAACAGCTGCTATTCAATTTAATAAACTGCATGGTATTTCAAATAGGTGAATAATGCTTATTTCATGGCATCATAGAAAGCTGCCGATGACATTAGCCTTTGATATGCAAACAATGCTCACTCTTGCACTCATTAAGTGTAGTATTTGTGCAATATGTGGCAATACCATAACAAATAAACAACAATCTTCTGTGCTTTGAATAGATACTATTAATAAACATTCACTTTAGGAGGACAGTTTGGAATTTTATTAAGAACAATTTATTTCCCAAAATATAATCAAAATGCAGAAATGTGCTATAGATTGTTTAATGAAGATGTGAACCATAGGGATTGGTTAGTCTATTCAAATCATTTACATTAATAAAAAAAAGAAAAAAATGCTGTTAACTTGCAATGCTGAATTTGCTCATTTTCTTTGGTCTTCTTTAGAATATAAGAAGAAATATGCTACATCAAAGAATGGGTTACTTAAAAGGAGATTATGATCAAACACTTTCTGCTCAAGGATTGTGTGCTGCCGCTTAACTGACTAGGGTTAGACAACTGGAATAGTGCCAATTGACCTTATCCCATTGTTGTCATCTTGGGACCACGTGCAGCCCTCTATCATCCAGGAGGTAAACAGATGTCCTTAAAACCATTCATGTTGAAACACCTGCCCTGCAGCATTTGGGGTGAACATTATTTATCACTTGCCAGACTGGAACTCTGCTTTTCTCTCTCAGACTGGTGCCTCTTCCTTCTGGTGCACCCAGTACACACACGTGGCATCCTTTGCTCTAGCAGCTCCTTTCCTTATACATTAGCATGACGATGTGCATCACCATTGTCAGTATGTATTTTTTCACTTTTCCTTCACTTTGCTTAACCCTGCCCCTGTCACAAGGGACCCATTCCTGCTTAACTACCTCCTTCCCAGCAGGTACCCCACCACAGCAGATATCTATCAAATTTCGAACTTTCAATAAGTGCTAAATTAGTATTATTATAAAGACATGTCCCATTGTTTTGATTTGTACCTGTTCATTTTTACAAAACTCAGGAGCTGATCAGAAACAAATTCAATAATGTTTATGTTGTTTTAATATGAGATGCACTTGTGTATTGTTTACCTTGAAATTAAACACATAGCATTACTTTAAAAAAAACGACATTAAAAAGCAATGTTAATGCTCTCTAAGTAAAAGAGATCACATATAAGAAACCTCCATGAATTTCACATATTTGCTTAAAATTCTCTTGCCACTGTGCAGACAAGTTCTAATTAATATTATTTCTGCTGCATATGAAACATAAGCTCATTATTCTCAAGGAGACAGAACCTGATAGCATTATAGGATAGTAACTACCCAAAAAGTCTTTAATTATACATTTATTTTCAAGGTTTTGCCATCTAAACCATCAAGTATTAATTCCAAAATCTGAATAATATCTTGTGTTATTTAATAAGCAAACCTGTAGCACTTTAGAACATGACTGAATATAGTATCTAATGTTTTATTCTGTGCTTACAATATACAGTACCTACAGTAAAACTGATTGTTAATCGAAACATAATGTATTAGCATGCAAAGACTGCCTTAAGATATAGTCAGCAGCAGTAAAGAATGTACTTATTTACCTAACAACCCACGCATTAGTGGCAGCAGTAGAACTGTAAAACTAAAGAAGCTTTAGTCACTATGCTCCCCATAAAAAACAAAAAATCAGAATAACATGCACAATAAACTAAAGCGGGTAAGAACATATTTCAACAAGAGGAGATAATTCAGTGCAACATGCCTCGTCAATTCCTATTCATGTAACCTTTGCAAGATGTTGTCGATCTACATTGCTACTATCAACTTTATTCCTTGACAGATTATTCGATGTAGCTAAGGCTTTTTCTATGAAGAAGCACTTTTGAATGTTTCTTCAAATTTAAGATCAAACAGCTTTCATCTGTGCCCCCCAGGTTCTTGTTGAAGAACTCATTTTAAAGAAACAGCTGTCTTATCCTGTTAATTCCCTTCATAATTTTAAACAATTGTGGCATGTCACCTCTTAATCTCCATTAGTGTAAACTGAAAAAATACAGCTAGTTTAATCTTTCCTCATACCCTGTAGTTCTCGAATCATTCTAATAGCCCTCCTACTGACATTTTTAGCACTGTCATGTTCTTGCAAACAGTATCCCCGAAGTGGTCTCACAAGAGCATCAAATTAAGAGTATCTTCTCCTGACTTGTACTTAATATAAAGTACTAACCAATCCAATAACCTGTTGTTCTTTTTAATGACTTCTGTACACTGTCTGGTTGTAAACATTAATAACACCACTAGGACTTCAAAATGTTTCTGTTATTGTTCGGGTTCCAGACCCGGCCTTGTGTAATTATATTTGGTATTTTACGTTCATCCTGGGTATGACGTTAAACTGATTCCGATCCTGCAAGCGGTCCTCCAACTTGCAAGGAAATCACGGGGGTTGGTGGCAGGATTGGCACTCCAGCCACTGTAAAAAAACTTCACAAAGCTCCGAGACTACAGAAAGGACTCCTTTTTGCTCTCCGCGAGAGTATCTCTGCTGCAGCCACCCATAGGAAGGCTGCTCGCATCATGAAGGGGATGGGGGAAAGCCCCCGAAACGGTTGGAGAGCCAATAGGGTTAGGTCTGTTGGGGATTGGAACTGGTGTGGTGCTAAGGTGTCACTCGCTGCACGGCAGCACTCGGGTCCCAATTTGAGGTGGCCCATATGGGTGGGCGCATGGAATGTCTTGTCTCTCCGGCAAGATGATCATCTTCCTTTGTTGTTGGTCGAGCTGCGTAAACTCCGCATTTCAGTGGCGGCACTCTCTAAGGTGCGCAGACTGGGGACTGTCCAGATCTCTGTAGGTGGATATAACTTTTATTGGTCTAGTCGGTCTGATGGCTGCCATACTTCGGGGAGTAGGTGTTGCTGTAGCAGATTGGCTTCTTCCGATGGTGTCCGATGTCACTCCTTTCAACAAGCGTATTATGAGACTCATATTACGGCACTCCCTGGGTGCCTTGTCTGATGTCTCAATGTATGCTCCGACCGCGGTGAGTGATGTCTCGATGAGGGAGACGTTTTATTTGCAGCTTCGCTCTGTGGTTGATTGGTGCCCACGAGGTGACACTCCTCTGGTCATGGGTGACTTCAATGCAGCCACTGGCACTGACAGGGCTGGCATGAGGATTGCCTCGGTCCCCATGGGTCTGGTGACCATGGTGAAAGTGGCTCCATGTTCCATGACTTTGCAAAAGGTCAGGGGCTGCAAATCGCTGAATCCTGGTTCCAGCGCCCAAAACCACATCGTTGGAATTGGTACTCCATTACTGGTGGTAAGGTGAAGGAGATCGATCACATCCTCGTGGGCAGACGCTGGAGGCTCTTGCAAAACTACAGGGTCTACAGAAGTGCCCAGTTTGTGAATTCTGACCACAGACTTATTGCTGCTACTCTTAGGATCCAGCTTAGGTCCAGAAGGTTTGGTAACTTCCTACCACCTACTAGGAAAATGAGCCTGGACTTGGCCAGACTCCAAGACCAGGCTGTTTCTAATGAGTTTGCACACAGTTTGTGTGAGGAACTTTCAGATTTGGGAACGACTGCCGATCTTAATGTGATGTGGGAGACCTTCCGTGACAAGACCCTGAAGGTTGCTGAGGGTTGTGTTGGTGTTACCGGTGTTCCCAGAAGGAGGTGTTTCATCTCACAGGGCACCCTGGATATCATCGAGAGGAGTCGCAGCGCACGGCTCAATGCCAGCTCTGGTCTGTACTGGGAACTGGGAAGGATGGCTGCAAGGGCTCTGAGGGGAGATAAAGAGGCGTTTGTTAGAGGAATCTGTGAGCAAGTGACACACTATCTAGCGACCCACGTCCCGCTTACAGAGGAATCGAAGCATTATGCACGTCTGAATCTGTTCCTCGGAGAGTTGCAGTCAGGGCAGCTGATGGAACGGTCCTTAACGATGACACTGCAGTTGTGACCCGCTGGGCTGGCTACTTTGAGCAGTTGTTCAAAGCTGATCTTCCAGCTAGGACGTTGGATATCTCTGGGTTCCACGGTTCTTGAGACTGATCCTCCAATTAGCTGTGGACCACCCAATCTCACTGAGATTGCACAGGTGGTGAACCAGCTGAGGGGGTGGAAGGCTGCAGGGATCTGTGGTATCCGGGGTGAACTTCTTCAGGCTAATGGTAATGCTGTCCTCCTGGAATCATCCCAACTGACTGGAAAAAGGATCTTGTCGTCCCTATCTGGAAAGGGAAGGGTGATCGCCTGGATTGCAGCAACTATAGGGGGGTAACACTGCTCTCTGTGCCGGGTAAGGTCCTTTCTAGGTTTGTCCTCAATAGGATCCGTGATCTCTTGCTCACCTACCAGCGACTGAAACAGTCTGGTTTTATGCCTAAGAAATCTACCATTGACCACATCCTGGCACTGAGGGTTCTCATGGAGTCTTTGTCGATTTTTGCAAGCGTTCGACTCAGTTGATCAAGCTGCCCTGTGGCACATCCTGAGGATTTGCGGGATCCCCTCGAGGTTGCTGGATATCATGGTTGGCCTGTACACTGGCACTGTGAGTGCTGTGCAGAGTGGAGGCAGGACCCAGTTGATTCTGGGGTTTGTCAGGGGTGTGATTTTGCTCCTACTCTGTTCAATGCTTGTATGGACTGGGTGTCAGGCAAGGTTGTGGGGCCCAGCGGCTGTGGGGCATCTGTTGGTGAAGAAAGGTTCACGGATCTTGACTTTGCTGACAATGCTGTGATCTTCGCGGAGTCAATGAAGGCTCTGATCAGGGCGCTCGAGAGACTGAGCAAGGAATCTGAGTGTCTGGGCTTGCCAAGATCCAGGCTTTTAATGACCTCTTGGGCACAGCCATCAGCAGTGTGTCTGTTTGCGGAGAAAGTGTTGACCTTATTGAGAGGTTTACTTACCATTTCTCTGGTGACTCTTCCTATGAAGTCAGTAGACGGATTGGGAGAGCATGGGGGGTCATGAGGTCATAGGAAAGGGGTGTGTGGCGCTCCCGATATCTATGCAAAAGGATGAAGATCCAAGTCTTTAGAGTCCTGGTGCTTCCTGTCTTGCTATATGGTTGTGAGACATGGACGTTATCCAGTGACCTGAGACGAAGACTGGACTCCTTTGGTATTGTGTCTGTCCGGAAAATCTTTGGGTACCGTTGGTTTGACTTTGTGTCGTTGCTCATGGAGTCCCGAATGAGGCACATTACCTGCATTGTGAAGGAGTGTCAGTTACGGCACTACACTCATTTGGTGCGTTTCCCTTAGGATGATCTGGCTCGTAAGATCCTCATTGTTGGGGACCCGAGTGGCTGGACCAGGCCAAGGGGTCGCCCATGTAACACCTGGCTGTGGCAGATAGAGGGTCATTTCCGGAGGGTGAGACTGGACCGCGTATCTGTCTGGAGGGTTGCAAACCGGGATCCTGAGTTGTTTCGTCGTGTAGTGGATGCAGCAACGCACTGTACCTTTGCATGCTCCCCAACTTACTTCTTATGTATAAACATGGAAATTTATATTAAACTTCATTTAAAACCTGGCTATCTTGGTAAATCAGAATTTTATCATTATCCGTCTGGATCAATTTTACTAACTGTATGATATCCAAGTTTAGTTTAATCGAATTAAATCAGGTTGTGTTTGACATCTTGTTAGATGGCTTACATAAATTGAGAAGAGCAGCAAGTTATTCTGTACGTAAAGAAAGGAGAAGTGAGGAGGATTTTTTTGCAAATCAAGTTCAACAATTTTATTCACATTTAGTTGTGAGAAATTTGGGAAGTTTGATCTAGCAAAGCACAAGATAAATTGATAAAAGATAAAAGATTTAGAGTGATAGAAAATGATTAAGTAAACTCTCAGCTAGCTACCAGTTCTCTGACACTGTCATTATGCGCACTCAAGAAGTGTGAAAATTTCTACCCACATATAAAAAAAATCTGGAAAGGACATAATAACTTAAAACTCAAATTGGTGACAATGTTCTTCCAACTAAAGGCACATAGAAGAATGAAAAACAGCCAGTCCAGTTATTCTGAAAATTTAATCAGCAACTGAAAGTTAACAGTTGATTCATTGGCACTAAGCAGTTGCATGATGTCCTCAAATGTAAATTAAAAAAATTCAATAAACATCAACATAAGTGAGTGCTAACCAGCAAATGTGAGGAGAGTGCTCAAACCTTTTTTTCCATAGATAAACACTTAGTAGCGTCAAATGGAGAGGCACCAATCATAGAACTACTACTACAGCAACTTTACAGGAGCCCTAGGAATGCCAGTACCTATCAACACAAGTGAACAGAATAATAAGTCTCAGCTGCACTAATGCAATTGCAAAGGTTTCTCTAATAACCAATTAGCATTAACACAAACTATTTAAAGATAAGCTAAGGGAGTTGAACATTAGGATACTGAAGGAATAGCTGCTGAAAATTGGATTTGCAGTCATATGTGAATAATAAATTAAAAATCAATCATTTCAACCTGTAAAAGCCATCAGAAACACTAGTAATGTCTTAGCTGTATTTGTAAATCAAATTAATGGAATCTTTATAAAAAGAAAGGTATTAATTTCTACAGAAAACATGAACATTTCTGGGTGTGTCTAAAGTTTTCACTGGTGGTATATATACATATATATATTGTGAGATACGGATCCAAACACCACCAGACAGACATCAGCACTTTACACAAAACACATGGGTTTTTAAATAAATAAGTCCCACACAACACACAGTGCTCCTAGCACCAATCACCCTCCTCATGGGCTTCTGTCTCAGTCTCCATGGGCTGCCTTTCCTCTCCACACGGGAGCTTCATCCTGCTCCCTCTCCCGAATCTAGCTACTTGATTGTAGGGAGGCGGCCCCTTTTATTTCCACCCGTATGTGCACCAGGTGCTTGATGATGTTCTTCCGGCAGCACTCTGGGTGTTCCTGGAAGGTCCTTCCTCCACCTTCTCAGGTGGGGTGGAAATGTCAATCTCCCAGGCTCCACATACACATTCACGAGGTGAGACACAAAAATAACAGGATTGGTAAAAAAAAAAATATTTGTTGATGAATTACGGCATTCTAAACATTGTCACCTTCTATTTACTCCCCCTCCTGAACTCTACACTGCTCCATAAGTATCTTCCATTGACTGAAACAGTGCTGGAAGTCTTCTTGCTTAAGGATCTTCAACAGGCTTGCCATTTCTGTCTTCACTTCATCCTTTGAAGAAAAATGTGTTCCCTTCAGGTCACTTTTGATTTTTGGGAACAAATAAAAATCACAGGGAGCTAAATCGGGTGAATAGGGAGGATGATCGAGAACAGGAATATTTTTGTCAGTCAAAAACTGCTATACGGAAAAAGCATTTTGTGTGGGAGCGTTGTCTTGGTGAAGCACCCACCCCCTTCTCAACCTGGGTGTTGAACGTCTTCCATATTTTTTTGTCCTTCCTTGAAACATCTGTGCCACTCAAAAACTTGTGTGCGAGACAAACTGTTATCACCGTACACTGTTTTAACCATTTCATAAGTTTCTGTGGCCGTTTTGTTCAATTTCGTGAGAAATTTGATGTTGATTCACTGTTTGATTTTTTCACCCGACATTATAGCGGCAGCTCATGTAGAGATTGTTGTGCAAATACTGACTGGGCTATTCACAGGATATACCTAATTGGTCGGCGATTTGAGAGGACATATAGGAGGGGATATAGTTCTGTGATTCATGCCTGGCCGAGGCATTACGGGATGTGGCAGAGTGCACTGACTCTTTTTCTCCCTTGCCTGCAGACCATTCACGGGAGATTCCACCTGGTCCTCTTGACATTACTTCCGGGACCGAGCCAATAGAAGACCTTGCCGGCTCCGGACCCTGTGATGTCACATCCGGGCTCGCACCAATGACAGAAGACCTACATGAGCCCGACCCCTTTGACTTCACTTCCTGTCTTCCCCTTTAAAAGCCTCCACCTTTTCCCTATTCCCTCTATTCTGTATTGGACTCAGTTTTGTGCACAGCAGTGCTATCAACTTAAAAACGATTTGTGGCCAGGATACCATATTATACGGGTGGCTGCCCCAAACCTTGTTATGTTTCATTGTGAGTTTTGTGACAATATATATATATATATATACACAGTATACAGTTTTTCCCATGGCAAAATATTGGGGGGCCAATCTAGTCATCTAAAATAAAACATAATTCAATGTGGAAATCTTCCTTCCGGCAAAGGTGGAAGACCAGGAGGGGCGAAGGCAATTGCCCTGCCTGAGCATCTTCCAGGTTTAGCAGAGGGAAAAAGAGGACAATGTTAGTGCAAGTGCCCTATCTTGGCCAGGGGCAGTAATACCTGCTTCAGATGAGCCTAGAGGGTGATCCACAGATGCGCATGTGTGACTATATATATATATATATATATATATATAGTAGCAGTAGAGGCTTTTATCAACCTCTTGAACCCTCAGGTACCACGCCAAACACCAGGTAAAAGTCCAAGACTCTTTATTTTTATAATAATACAGTGCACAAAGCACCCTCCACTCCACACTACTCATATAATCAATACACTCTCTACAAATACCAATCCTCCTCTCCCAGACACTTTGCCACCCCCAGCTCAATGTCTGGGCTTTCACTGAATCCTTTATACCCCCTGACCCGGAGGTGTTCCTGCCCAACAGTCCACAAGTCCTTATTACTTCCGGGTCAGGGTAAAAGTCCTTTTCTTCAACCTGGAAGTACGTCATTTCTCCTGTTCATGTGACCAGGACGTACTTCCAGGTTATAGGGCACATAACAGTCCGACAGCCTCCCTACAGCGACTCCTGGTTGCCCCCATGGTATCCAGCAGGGCTGTGCATACAAACTACAAAGTCCATGAGGCCCTGCTGGAATTCGGGGAACTTCCATGCTGTCGGGAGAGCTCCACCTGGCGGCCTGGGGGTGAGGGCCAGAATATTTAGCCGGCCATCCACCACAATATATATATATATAAAACATCTCTGGTTCTGTGCTCAGGGAATGTGTGCAGACCAGCTGATGCATATCTGAGGTAGGCAGTAGTGCCCAAGTGCTTCAAAACTACCACCATCATACCTGTGATGAAAAAGTCCTCTGTCTCTTGCCTTAATAACTATGTGCTATGGCACTTACACTTGCCATCATGAAGTGCTTCAAAAGACTAGTCCTGGGCCATCTTCCTACAGTACATGACCCTCTCCAGTTTACCTATCGCCCAAATTTTTCTGAAACGTTCTACTGAATTTGTCTGTAGCTGCATTTAACCAAAATTACCAAAGTTCTGCAGCTTTAGTTTGCTTTATGGGATTCTGGCAATAGCGTGGCACATTGAAATGATTTCACAGACAATATATCGTTGTTTTTAAAGCTTTAGTAAAAATTCAAAGTAAAACAGTTCACAAAAAAATAGAGAAAAGGTTGGTATTGCTAAGTAAAGAAAAGTACTTCCTTAAAGAAAATTCAGTTTATGGATTTTATCTTGTTTCATTTCTTTAAGTTTGCTCATACAGTCGATCCATTTCTAAACATTCGGAAAACTGTATGCCAATAACATTTACAAACCGCAAATGGGTCTATCAGTCCATTCTAGCAATGAGACTAATTCCAAACTGACTTAATTACCACATTGTATTACAGGATTAGCCAAGAAGGTTCTATTTCATGTTGACTACAGGGGTAAAGACTATGCCATAATCTATAATGTAGCTATGAAAGAAATTTATATTCTATTCAAATTAAGCAAACACTAATATGAGTTTAACTTAAAGCATTAACTCCATAAGACTGGCTCTTACAATGTCACATCACCTACTCTTCATATGGTCCTCTCTCATCTGGGCAAAACAGACTCCAATGTTAGAATGCTTTTTATTGACTTCAGTTCAGCTTTTAATACTTTCATTACTCAGAAGCTCATAGGGAAGCTGAGTCTGCTACAGTACAACACTTCCCTATGCAACTAGATCCTGAACTCACTGACTGAGAGACCCCAGATAGTGCATGCTGGAAACATCATCCTCAGTACGACCATGTTAAGCACTGGTGCCCTCAGGGCTGTGAACTCAACATACTTCTATTTTCTCTGCTGACTCCTGATCTGCATACAGCTCTAACAATATCAATCCAGTCGTTAAGAATCTAAGGTGATGAAAATTATGATTAATGATGTAAAGTAATGAATGAAAGATGAATTCTTTGAAATCAAATGTCAAAACGAACAAATAAATGTCAGGATCCTGAAAAAGATTCACAGAGATGAAAAAAATCAAAAGGAAAAAAAAAAGAATGAAAGCGTAAAAATATCACGGAGTAACATGTACAGTAGATTGTGTGGTAATGACCACTGTGTAGTAGTATTAACATAGTTACATGAGCTGAGTACAGTGCAGTTCTTACTTGTATGTCCAACTAACATCTCTCAGGCACCATGGTAAACTTCATTAATGTAAATGTAGTAACAACCTTATATAGTTACCAGATGGGCTGTTGCCTTGGGTGGTTCATTTATCTGTACTAGAGCTAATTTATTATATATTGTAACAGGTTGGAAAGAAGAAAGGAAATGTACATAGCACAGTCCACAGAATGGACTTCACAGAGTGAAAGGATAAGGGGTAATTGTGAAAAGCAAATAATAATGAAACAGAAAAAATATAAAAACAATTGGCAAAATGTCATTAAAGCAGTACACAAAAGCATTTAAATGGCTGAATAATTGCATACAAATTTGTATTCAACCACAATAATGAACAGTAGCTGTTCTTCCTATAAGGAATCAAATAACACTTTCTAAAGATACCAGCATGGGTAGTTTAGGAACATGGCTTTTAAAATTGCATTGAGAAAAAAATGTCTTATTATAGAATTGCTATTCATTGGCTACCTCAAGGTGTAACAAAAGTTTTTAAAAAATCACTGCTGCAAATACGCCAGTTCAAATGAAAAACACATTCATGACAGTTCAACTACATCTTACACTGTTCTTATGAAACCCAACAATAATGTGAAGTGGCTATAAAATGTATAAATGCAATGTAGAATAATGTTATATTTTTTTATTTAAATTCTCAGAAACAATGTATAATTTGATACCAGGAGACTAATACTATAAAACTTATATAGGACTCACTTTACAGCCCTGAAGATTTCATTGAAATGCTCAAACATAACAGCAGTAACAAATGAGGTGAGGGCTGAAGGTACAACTAGCATCCCCAAATGAATGGCTTATTACAGCATTTGTGATGTTTCTGAGGAAAAGGCTAAGTAAGCAATATATAATTTATATGTAATAAACTGGTTTATTTGCAATGTTCTGGGAGCTAACCAGGTGGTATGATTCAATTTTAAATAATGCATTGGTTGAGAAAAAATATCTGAAAGTGCTGTAGAAATGAAAGAAGTCTCACAATAATATTAATAATAATATGGAATTATTAAAAATGGAGATTATTAGAGAAAATATATTGAGAAAACCGTGTTGTAGAAGTTGCATTGTGAATAACAAAGACAAATAGTGTAATATTTTAACAATACTGTACATACAGTACATCAAAATTAAAAAATTTGCAATAATGCTTTGAAGGTTATTACAGTACTTCTGTAACTGTAAACAATAGTCTTAAAAATGAAATTCTTTAGACAATGCATTGTATACCCTCATGTGGAAATGGACCGCTTACTTTTAACTAAAAGGTAATGATTTGGAGCTGTGGTCAGTGCTTGCACGTTTTAACCATCTGAACTAAATCCTTGACTGCTGCATATAGTGATCTGAAACATCATATTAAGATGGCCTGTCTTCTCTTGCACTTGTTTTAAATATCCTGTTTACTTTCCAAAAACAAAATGAAAATTGTGTAAAATGTACCCCTAAATCCTTGTCACTATTTGCTTCTTGTAAATCAGCATTACCTTCTTTTGACATTGAATTTCATTTCCCAACTTCAGTTACTGCCTCACAGGAGATAATAACCTGCTTCTGACCAGGACATTGACAGGCAGGCAAGTGCTTCACCTGGACGAAAGAATTCTCATTTCATCTCAGTTTAACTGCTGAAGGTTATGTTTTACACGTCGAAAGGGGCTCCGTTTGCTTGGAAACTCTTCATTTCTTTCTAACAATGTCATTTTATCATTCCTTGTTACACTCAGCTTTGACAATGCTATGCAAAAGTGTATCCAGGTAGCAGAATTTATGGTGCCCTTTGCATAATTTACATCATCTGCACGGTGATATCTAATCAACACTGTTCCAAATGGCATCATATGTCATTTCTCAACGCACTGGGGCTTGCGCGAGCAATTGTGAGATCTAAAGGGAAAACCAGACGGTCTGTGCTTAGGATGATAAAAGATTGCCGCTTTTGTTAAGCAGACATGGATATTGCCAACTGAAATATCACCACCTTCCTAGAAAAGTTATCAAGTATGGAAGAATGAGAAAAAAATAAGTTTTCTTACATGAAAAGTCTTTTGCTTTTTATGACAGACGTGTTTTCAGTCAAATGCTGGGTGCAAAATGTAAAAGGCAATGTTAGACTAAACTCTCAGTGCAAATCATTAACTGTAATAACTTCTCCGCTACAAACAGAATGTTCAAGCATTTTAGCAAAGCAACTTAATGATTAATTAATATCTGTAGTCCGAGATGATTTTCAGTAGATGTCATGCAAAATAAATAAATAAGAAAAAGAGTGACACTCAGTATGGGCAGATAATCTGATATTCATATTTAATTGCTACCTTTTGAGTCTTTGCCAGCAATGCCAAGCTCATAGATGTGGCATGCTGATGACTTCAATAGACTGCAGAACCTTTCTTCTTAAAGGATTCTTTATCTTATTGCAGTGAGAGTAAATTGGCTTTCAGGTGCCACATACATTGTGACTGGCAGATTGCATGGAACAGAGAAGGTACTTCGTCTGTCTTACTGTAGATGGAGTTGTAGAATTGTCACAGGTACAGAGTACAGTGAAATTCTTACTTGCATATGACATGCCACTCTCTAGTGCCATGATAAACATGAATGTTTTCAAATGTATTAGAATATATTAAGTTACTGGTGGTACTGTGACCACTGATAAAACAGTACAGTTTTCATTCATTTGATTAACTATTTTTCATTAATTTGATTAAATATCACTATTCCATGGATTGCCTACAAACAAACCAGACATATAAAATAACAATAATAATAATAACTAATTGACGAATTTTTATTTAAATCTACTTCTGATACTGTAGTTCCTAATTCTCCTTTGTCTCTTCAATTAAGCATGCTTTGCTGACTCAGACGTCCTTTCTTACCCCCTCACACATCTTCTACATCTCTGTTTTCCCCTTACAATCATGCACTGTGTCCAAGAATGGCTCCAAGAGATATGTACACTCCTAACATACAACCTACTGCCACCTTCCCTTTGGAATTCCATACCATCAGAAATGAAAGGGAATTATAAATAAGTCGGGCTTCCCATCCAGTAACATTCATGGCTGTGGTATGTTATCAAAGCAAAACTTGATCTAGCCCACTTAATCAAAGCCAATCTTGCTTACATTGGGCACAAGTCAAGAAGCACTTCTAGTGCCCATGTATCACTGTGGTGGCAGGATCAAACAGAACACATGGTATTAACTCAGAGAAAGATAAAGGCAGCCTTGTCCATTTTTGTTTTGTCTTAATTAAGCAGCTTAGTGTCTGCCAAAATGAAGAGAATGTCTTAGATGTGACATGAAACAACAGCAAAACTCTAATACCATTCCAATATCATTCTACTTTTTTATTAATCCTCCTTGGAAAAATTGTTCACAGTAAATAAGGGATTACTTTGTGCAGGCTGTGTTTTGGCCTCTATGAGGGTGTATAATAACACCTTTAATTCTGTATATCATTTCGATTTTCTGAGCATCCCAAATTGCAGTTCTCTGGTGTATATGGAACACTGTTGTGTAAATTATTATGACATTTAAGTTTTAGGCATACTCATATTCACACACCCTTAGTTATTCACTTGTGGCTAATTTACAGTATAGCCTAACATTAATATTTTGGGAAGTATCTGTAGAAAAAAAATCCAGGCAGATATTGTTGGAGAATGTTGATGTGAGAGAAGAATCAGTTGACTGATGTTAATCAACCAGATCAATCAGTCAATTAACACTAGAATTCCTGAAGCCTACGAAAAAACTCATATGTCTACCATCATCTTTTGTTTTGTAAATGCGTCAATCAGCACAAGCAGCAAGCAGCCTGCTGTCCCATCACCCGCCTTGATGGAACTCAACTCTCCCAGCTCAAGCCAAGGCTCCTTATCTGCGTGTGAGGTTCCTGGAGTTATATTGGGTAAATAATACAGTATATTGTTATTTGGAATACATGCATTTCATGTGTGTTCCCTGTCTATAAAGACCTGGGTAAGTGTAGGATGAAAGGAAATAAATGTGAGGTAATAAATGCTAAACACAAACCTAAAGCAGAAACTTTTTCCATGTTCTACTAATAATGACGAGAAGTGTATAATGTGTGAAGACTTTAGTCCAAATATCAAATAAACACGTGCGCTTTTATTCAAGAATAAAACCAATGAAAAAAAAACATTCAATTTACATGTGGCTTTCAATAATTTAAAAACTCAAGCTCAAATGTCAATTGATAGGGAATTTACATGTATTCTTGAATGGTGCCAAAGTAAGAACTGCTGCCTTAAAACCCATGTTTTGAGTAGTGAGCTGCTATTATTATTATTATTATTATTTCTACAATATAATAAAAACATACATTTCATTTGAGTCTGTAACACCCGGTGTAAATTTTGGACACTTGTAAAAGTAAGCTCTTGTTTTTTTATTATTCAGTTTTATTCTCTCAGTGACGTTCACATGGTACAACGAACTTGCCCCTCCCTCTTTGAGTCAGTGGCATTTATCTCCATTCTTTTCACAAGAGCAGTGCTGTGGCTGATGCCTGCTCAGAAATGTTTGTTGTACTGGCAATCAAAGATACGATGTCCCTTGACTGCTATCAGACTGAAAATGCAGACACAGTGGCGTTATGCTACATGATACTGAAAATGCAGACAGAGCGTAGTACAGGTTGTTAGCTGTTAGGCTCTTTTCTGTGTCCTCTGCAATGTCATAGGGAAACACCTTACTCTTTCTAGTATGATAGTAGGTGTTGAAGTTCTCTTCTTGTAATGCTACTTCTCAGTCTTCTATGACTGGGCTCAGTCACTGGCACAGAGCTTTGCTTGGAAAAATGGAACTTAGAGCTAGTTCAGAGTGTCCAGCTTCAAGGCACTTTGGCAGGATTTCTAAAATATTGGGTTGTGCCTTTGGGTTGCGACCTAAAATGCGCAACCTTTGAGTCACAAGTCATTGTTGTATAAAATGGAAATGGGCGATTTGCGAAGTGCGTTGCGGAGGGTTGCCGCGGGTTGAATAAATGAAAATTGCTGCAAAGATTATTCTTGCTTCAACCCACACCCTAATGCTCTGACAAGTGGTGATGATCATTGGGGCATTTAAAAGGTGACAGGATTCAAAGACAATAAGTAAGGGCAACATTGAACCGTGACAAAAAGTAGCTTAGCAGTTTCCAAGCCAAGGAAAGTTTGCGAGAGTGGGTGTCTTCTCACTCCAAAGAGAGTTGATCATCACCTTTCCGTTCCCCAAAAGAGACAGGAGAGATGAATGCCCCTATCTGTAAAGGAAGATGTAACCTTTGCTGATTGAGGTGTGTTATTTTGTAAATCCCATCCAGCCAAGGGTCAGTTTGAGGTTGTAAGCCTACAATGAATATCCATTTAGGTGTTTCTTCTAAAATCCAAATGAGTCCCTCAGACATGTCAGGTCAGCTTTGATTTATACCTTTGTTATCAGATGAAATGCAGAGAGCAGACCAAAGTGTTGGTTAAGCTGCAGTTTAGCTAGGCACTTCAGTGTTCACTCTGCAATGCGGGTGCCAGTGCAGTTGACTTTCTGAAACCCTGTTAAATCTGCTGTTTTAAGAAGCCTTGTGTGATTCTAAAAGCCTAGCAAAATGGGCAATACCTACTTTGTCATACACTGGGAGAACTTGCAAACTCCACACGGACAGTAACAGCACTACCCACTATTCCACAGGACCATCCATTAATAAATCAGTGTCCTCAAATCTGCTAAATATGAGTGAGCTAATCATTATAACAAGCTTAATGAATCATCTCTCAAATAACTATACTAGAATAAATGGAACTGCTAATTGTCCAATGTATTCGTTTGTTTTTCTTCTACAAGTCATGTGAAAGTCACAAAAAACACAATATACCTAATGTCCATGACAGATTATTCTGCTGTGTTTGAAAATAAAATAAATTGGTTCTATTTGATGGTTAGAAAAAGCATCATGTATGTATAAAATATATCTAAGAAATTATGGTGCATAAAACAGAGTTTCTGAACTGCAGAGTGCTGCTGTCTTACACAGAGCTCTATTATTATATTGACAAGAAAATCTAACATTTCTTCTCAGACACCTCTGAATAATCTGTTTTTAAAATAGATAAATCATTACATTGTGTCTAGTTCATAATTAGAGCAACAATTCTTAAGACAGCAGGACACACAAGACAGAAAATAAAAAGCAAATTTTCATTAACATAAAAACTAATAAATACCTTGTATGTTGAGTACTAGAGATGTATGAATTCTGCTGAATCCTCTTAATTCTTCTGGCTTGGTAAGGATTCTAAATTATATTTATAACTTTACATATTTCCTGTTCTACTAAATATTGAATAAGCCACTAAATATTCATTATACTAAAGATGACATTATTATAATAACATGTCTTTGTCATTTTACTCATTTTCAGGCATTTAAATTCACCATGTCAGCCAGATATTCCCAATGAATTGCAGTACCTCAGCAGTTTCAGTTAAGATGTTCTAAACAATAATGCTATTGGTTGAAAATAATGAATTACTTTAAAAAAGTTAAACTGCAAAATACTTTTTTAAAATCAGAACAACAGCTTAAGACAAAATGACCACATCTTTTAAAATTAGGATAAAAATCTGACTTGAAAAAGGCAATCTGAGTTTACCACAGAGAAAAGGTATGGTATTTTTAAATTAAAAATCAAAAATGTTTTCTTTAATACATAATTAAAAATAAAGGTTATGCCACCTTAATAATGCATTATATGTTCAGAACACGGAGATACTTTTCAAAAGACTATGTATAATGAAATATTTGTGTAGTGACTTTGTTTTCTGAATAATTGAGCAATTTTCATAAAAAATATTTATAATGTGATTGGTAATATTGTATATAAAATATCACAAATACATAAAATATATATTTGAAGAAACACAGTCATTCCATTAATTTTCATAATTCATATTATACAATATAGAGTTGCGGAGATCCATTTCCTATCCCAGCAGCACCAGGGACAAGGCAGGCTGTGAATGGGACAGCAATCCCTTTCAAGGTACGGTGACAACAAGCCGATTTAGTGATACCAATTAATGCACATTTTTGGAAGAAAAGCATAGAACGTCCAGACAATCCACTTGGGTACAGAGAGAACATGCAGACTCCATTCTGAGAGTGACCAGACTGGAAATGGAACCTGAATATCTGGAGCTGTCAGGAACCAATACTTCCCACTTCACTAATGCAACAATGAAACAGTTCACTTTGAAAGACAATCCTCTAACTTCATAAGACACTTGCTTTTTAGCATTTTGGAGATGTTTTCTAAACAGAATGGAACAACCCTATTACTGTATTTATTTTAAAGAAAATTATATACATATTGTCACACGTGTGACTAGGAGGGAGCTGAATGGATCAAGTGGAGGTGATTACCTGCCAGGCCAGGGGGTGGTGGGGTGTGCTAAATGTTGTTCTATTATCTCTGCAGGCCAAACTTGGGAAAACCTGCCTGATTTAACAACAATGTCACTTCCGGTGCCAAGCAAGACGCCACTTCCGGTTTCCGACCTCAGATGACATCACTTCTGGTCTCATCCTTTAAAACTGCCATCTTCTCCACCACTATTTCAGTTCAGTCTGGAGATCAATCTATTCACATCAGTGCTTACTTAAGAACCCTTTAACAGCCAGGGACAATATACAGGTGGCTGCCCCAAACCTTTCCAGTGTGTTGAGACTCATTCTTTCACTATATATATGTATATACAGTATATCACACATATACATCACCTCGCATTCAGGTAGGTTGGGGGGATTGGGTATAAATCCAGAAAGATATACATCTTTTTCCTGAAGTAATGTAATCCTAACTCTTCAATGTGGGTAGTGACATTATTTGCATGTTCTCCAACTCTGTGATGGCTGCTGCGATTTTTTACACTGTGTATTGTTGTGCTGGTAAACAGTTTCAGAACCCACTTTAGACCCCTGGAGTAAGTAACGGAACAGTGAATGAAAACAAAACTGATGGCCATTGTGAACAATGCTGCACGTCCTCTCTCTAACACATTAATATCAAGTACTTTCACTCAATCACTTGTTCAGCAGAAGTATGTCAAATACGCCTTTATAATGACTCATTGTGTCTGCGACTGCTCTTGTTACCTTTAAGCCAAATCAAAGTTTTTTTTTTTGTTTTAGCTTTACTTCCTTTTAGTTTTTCTTGTGTGTGCCTTTCTTTGTTATAATGAGTTTGCATGTATATATTTATTTATTTATTTATTTACTTATTTACTAAGCTTCTGTAAAAAGCCAAACTTCCCCCTTGGGACAAAAAAGTTCTATCTATCTATCTATCTATCTATCTATCTATCTATCTATCTATCTATCTATCTATCTATCTATCTATCTATCTATCTATCTATCTATCTAATTTTCATTACTTACACTAAGCAACTAAAAAGTGAGGCTTGGTTTTAGAAATGTAAATAATGCTCATACCATTCAGAATATAAAAACAAAGAAGGCAGAAAACAGCAAAGTAGAGAAAGGCCTCATGTACAGTTAACCAACAGAATGAAACCGAATAAAAATAAGATGCTATCACACTCAGAGGTTGAATAAAGCTCCTAGGTGGTTATTGTATGCAAGATCACATTCATTTGGCCTGGGGGAGAAGATGTGGTAAATTCTTTATCTTCCTCTGCTTCTGTAAGAACATATGCTAGCTAGTAATTAAAAGGGGTTCCCAAGTGATTCTCGTGTCATATTGAAATACAATTCACTGAACAAATTGCCTTTCCATAGCTATTTATGCAAAGTGAAATATGAGAAACCACCTGACAGCCCCTGCTTATGGTGTGTAACGTGTGTCACAGATGAGTGGATGGATGAAAGAGCTGGAGGGCAGGGTGATTTCCAGCAAAAGCAAGAGTAACTTAGGGGTTTGTTTGCTTGCAGTTGCTTTGACAGGTGCTAAGTCTTTTTATAGTGAGTGAGCACATAATGGATTGAAAGGGCAAAAGAATTACACATTTATATTAAGATATTTGAAACCTTAGTATTTCATACAATGCCTCAAGATGCCTTTATTTTAAACAGCCGTACTGGAAACTGCAAAACAAGTAAACTTTAATTCTATATGTACTCTCTGACCTGCATTTGCAAGACTTTCAGCTATTATTTGGTGCAGCAGTTGGTGTTCCTTACCATTAATCAGTCATCATTAATAAGGCCAAGGCTGCATGCATTATAAATTCCTTTTTTTCCTTTTCTTGTTCCCCTGATGTATATTTCAAGGTACTTTTCACAAACAAATTTCTAAAATTAAAGTTTCCCATCTGAGACATTGGAGATAATTGCAGGATGGAATAGAGTGATTTATTGTTTGAGCAGGAAAGGGCCATTGCCTTCACAAATGTGTTTATTAGCAGCCTGAAGATCAAATTATGCCAGTGGCCCTCTATTTAAATTCACTACCAGTTTTACTTTGCCCATCAATGCATTACCATGTGTGAATGAGAGAACTTTATTGGAGTGGAAGTAATAAAGCACATACACCTCAATCATAAAATATTTACAGAGGACAAGGAACAGAGCAAGATTATTAATTCTGCAGAAAAGATGTGGACAAGTGACTCTTTGGGCAAAAGTTTTACTGTACAGGTTAACATATGAAATAGCTTCAGGATACCTTAGTAGGATATTACCTTTTTTATTAATCATTTTTGATGTTGATAATGAAGATAGAAAGTCGACAAGAAGTTTAGTAGACAAGAGCATAATATGAAAGTGCCATATCTTAAAGATACTCAAGACCTCTCAGTAGGATATCACCTTCTTTCTTAATAAACTTCCATTTTAATATCATGGATGGGCATTTGCAGACATTTTGATGCAAGTCTGATACAGAGGGAGGAAAGAAGAATCATTCAAAGGATGCATTTATTAAGAGTGGTGTTAGATAACCCACAGCACCTCTACACATGGCACCCTCCACCACTCTAAGACTACTTGGAAAAGGCACAGTTGCCTGCATGTATGATGAATGCGTTGTGTAATTAATCTAAGCTTTGCTATCTTAGGATTCAGGTTGTGTTCTTTTTGGACCATTTGTACTTGTTTTTATGACTGATGATATATTTTTTACCGCTATCTTGGATATGTCATTTTGTGACTTGTTTTCCTTGTTCACAAGAACACCCCTGATTGTCATGTGATCTGCTGGTAGCATGACCTGGTATATCAACCTGTAAGCCCTTTTTAAGATGGCATCATGCTACGCTTAACATCCATGGCATTTGGATTCAATGAAATAGGGTCAATTCAGAACAAGTGATGACTTTGCAACATTTATTTTCAGTTATGTGCTTTGATTTTGATGATTGGTTTTGATTGATTGCTTTGATTTTTTGCTATCCTTTTTAACTACAATTCGGCTTATCCTTCATTAGTTCAATCGAATTTTTACTTTCCACCATTTAAAATGGGTCTGGGCATTAGTCTTTCTTGAGGTCTTTCCAATACGTTGTACCAAGTAGTTAAATTTATACTGATGGCAGCATTTATTTTTAATATTGGAATCAGCAGATAGAGTGAAGTTAGGGAAAACCAGAAAGTCTCAGCCAGGACAGCAGCAATCTTATAAAGCAAGCTCAGGATGTAAGACATAGTCAAAGACTGGAGCGAGAAGATCAAAAGCCAGAATAATACAGTATATGTCATCAGAAGAAAATTAGACACATAAGTCATAGTCAGGGGAAGAAAAGGTTTTCAAACCAAACAGCCTTTCAATGAATAAACAAACAGAATGCTGAGTGTTTTAGTTGAATCCAAACTTGAACATATAGAAAGTGTACAACACTAACATTCACACCTTTGACACACACTTCCAGTTGACCTTACCTGGCAGCAACATAGCAACCATCGACAAAAAGCCTCAAAATGGTGGTACCCATAAAACAAAAACAAGATGGCATCATGGGAGGACACAAACAATTACTAACATAAGTTAAAATACATTGAAATAAAAAATAAATATGACCATTGGATTCCCAGGTCTCAAAACCTTCCCTAAACTATGTATAGATTAGAGTCACAGGAACCCCTTAGAAAAATTAAAAACAAGAGTGAAATCATGACAGCATTCTGAAATGTCACAATGTGTCTGCTCATGTTTGCTGTTTTGGACTACTTGGCCTTCTGTACCTTTTCAAAGAATGACCAGAGCCAGTGGAATGATTTACCTGCTTATATAAGAGATGCCCCTCCAGGCTAAAGACTCACTACTTCAGTCTAGCATACCCTCATTAGGGTTGCTGATTAGCTGTGTATTTCATTTTGTTAGATATTTGTAGCTATTGTATTATACAATATTTATAAATCATTACCAGCCCTCCACTATTCTGTTTTTCTTGTCAGTATCCTGCTGTGGCACTTGGTTCCTCTGTTCTATGTTCAATCTGTTTTTCTGCCTTTGGGAAGGCCTGTGATACTGAGAGTATGGGAAATAACAGATGGAAACATTTGATCATCATATTAAATGGTCCAGAACAGACTCTGCTGTGCAATCCCCAGGACGGGTTTGGTGGCCAGCTGGTGTAGGTCTCCAGGACTGTGACTGTGTTTGACTTTGTTTGTTGTCTCTGTTGGACCCCATAGAGGTGTATTATCTCCAGGGATGCTGCTTATTGGAATTTTTTGCTTTCCTCTCCTCCATCAGCTGACCATAGTTCAACAATTATGTTATTGGAGCGATATTGTTAGGTTCCATATATGTTTTTATGTGTATTTATTATATAATTCACATTTTGTGAAGTTGAATATTGCATTTACTTCTGAACTTATAACAGTGCTCTAAGACTGCACTCAGTGACGAGCATTATACAAAAATAAACTGAATTGAACTGAATTGAATTACAGTTGCCCATACAACTCACTAACTGCTCAAAGTAAGAGGTTTTAAAATTAGTGGCAGATATGAGAAGTACAAAGATACTTAAAAATATTAGAAAAGAGAAAATAGGAAAGATACCGACAGCTTGTTACACACCAATTACTGCTTGCATAGGTTCTATCTTCCTCTGGAAGTAAATTAAATAAGCCAATGAAAAAATATCTTTGATGTGTCTAATTGGCAGGATTTAGGTGGCACATAAAATTAAAAGAAATAGCAGCAAAACTTGTTAGGATGTACATAGTGTATATTTTACTAGTTGAAGTCTTAATTAAGACTATTAGGATCTTGATTTATTTTGAATTTTCATAGACTTTCCAACAAGTTTTTGTACATTCTTTTTTAAAAATGGGGATTTTGAACTATGTAGAATTCAATTCTCACAATTTTTATTCCATAAAAACAGACTTCATAGAATTGGAATATTTATGCACCTTACCACAATGCCATTCTTAAAGGCACAGCCATTTTTGCCTTTGTATCTAACTCGAGTGGCCAGATGTTTGAGGCATGTAAAAAGATCAGGAGTTCTGTTTCCCAGTTATTTGAGATTATGGACAGAAACAAATTCTTTGCGAGTAATTCAGTATACATATTGCTGGAAAATGTAGCCGTTGCTAGGCAGATTGTTCAACTTTCATTTTTGCTTGTGTTTAGAACTTGCTAAAAGATTGGATTGATTTTTGGTTCACAAACTTTGACACATATTTTGACAATTCTCTCATGTTCCATTCTGCTCTCAATGAAACCAATTGTCTCTTGTTCTCAGAGATAGTCCAAGTACAATGACAGGAGACATTAAAGAGAAACAGCACATCACCAAAAAAAAACAAACCCTATAGACCAAAGAGCAGATGTCTGCTGTGATGGATGGCGCACAAGGTGCAAGGTTCCTTATTTGGACAGGAGGCCAGCCCTTCAGAGGCACAAGAAAGAAGGCAAGGATCTTCCTGGCTCGGCTGGGGGACACACAGAAAATGCCAGTGGGAAAGTGGGTACGCTGGCATCCTGGTAGAGTGGGACTGAGAAACAATACCTGGCCAGGAGGCCTGTTTGTTGGAAGGATGGGGAAGACAACTTGTCAGGGCTACATGCTCCTCTCAAATGCTACATGGCAACATTTCTGTGCAACCCTACCTGCACAGACACATGCAAGGTATGATAGGAACTGTAGTAGCCTTGTTGGGCTTTGTGGGTGTCATTACCATTATTCAGGTCCTTTAGTTGTCTCCTACTCACACGTGTGTGACAATGTTAAATGAGACAGCATATGCCAGTGTAAAGTATGCAGTCATTATGCTATTGAAATGTAATGGCCATCATGATCCTTGAAACAGCGAGAGATTACCAGTAAAACAAAACAACATGAAAAAACAATGGCAGGTTTATCAAAAATGCTTTTAAAAATATAGTAAATGTTGGATGGACAGTGCAACTTGTGATAGGCAGCACTTTGAAAGTGCAACACTCAGCACATATTTCAGTTACAAATTTGCGTACTTTCTGTGTACAGGATATACATGCTGTGTGCCTTCCTAGTTTTTGTATAGGAAGCATGTGCTGCAAGCAAATTATACCGTATTGTAGAATTTTCTTGATATCAGAATTACATTTTTTCCTTGAGCGAACTGTATGCATAAAAATCTTTTTGTTATGTAAGAACTACTAGAAGCTCCAGGCAAACTTTTTGAGCAGACGTACTGAGTGTTGTATACCTAAATTAGCAACAATTTTTAAAAAGTCATCCAGAAACCTGCCACAATATCCATTTTTGTTTGTCATATACATTGTTGCATTCTGTATATTTGCTCTCTAAGACTAACTATGAGTTATGATTTTAAGGCTTCTGGCAATATAAATCATATTTGTGTACCTCCTGGACTTGTTTGCTTCCATTTATTTGGTAATATAATTTTTATGTTGTTTTTACTGTCCGCCTTATTGATTATTGCAGGCACCACCATTTTGTCTCTAATAACAATCACACTATGTTGCAACTATGTGACACAAAGCAGTTGCACCATACAACATGTGACATAATCTTGAAGAGTGCGTCTAAAATGGAGGTGTGAGGCATTCAGTGTCCAAGTTTTAGGATAGCTGGTTAGTTCTAAAGGATCTTTATGGAGTCAGGCCTGCACTTGGTATTTCAACTTTGATTTTGTTGTACAAATTGGGCTTGGTTATTTAAGAAGCTTTAGTCACCTAGTTTTGAGCTTTGAAACTCTTAGTTAGAGGTGTAGTCTCCTTACTGCTTTTAAAATGACAAGGTTATGTGGTGTAAAGATATCCAAATATTTAGAATATGGTGCAGACTAGTTGTAGAATGACACTTATTTGACTTTCCGCAATTTGGCTAAAGAGAAATTTAGGGAAATTATTGTTTTCTTGTCACTCAATGTTAAAACACTCTACAGTGGTGGATCCAAGGCTGGAAGCACAGTAGGCATGCAACTGTAATATTAATCCAATTTTTTACATGTGTTTTTTACATAGGAAGAGACACCAGAGACATGAATGTCGCTCCCGAGGTAAGTAAACCTCTCGACGAGGTCGACACTCTCTCCGCAGACAGACACACTGCTAATGGCTGTGCCCAAGAGGTCATTAAAGGCCTGGATCTTGGTTTTTATCCAGGACACTCACAAGCCCAGACACTCAGACTCCTCGCTCAGTCTCTTGAGAGCCCCGATCAGAGCCTCCATTGACACCGCGAAGATCACAGCATCGTCAGCAAAGTCAAGATCAGTGAATCTTTCTTTACCAAGAGAAGCTCCACAGCCACTGAACCCCGCAACCCTTCCCAGCACCCAGTTCACGCAAGCATTGAAAGAAGCAGAAGCAAGAGTACACCCCTGACGAACCCCAGAATCAACTGGGTAAAACACAGAGTTTCTGCCTCCACTCTGCACAGTACTCATAGTACCAGTGTACAGGCTGGCCATGATATCCAGCAACTTTGAGGAGATCCCAAAAATTGTCAGGATTTTCCACCGGGCTGCTTAAAAAACTGAGTTAAACCCGTTACGAAAATCAACAAAGGCTACAAAGAAACTCTGCTGATATTCTCATTTGAAAACCCTCTGTGCCAAAATACGGTTGATGGTGAACTTTTTAGGCTGTCACACACATGCTCATGGGAGACAGTTTGCAGATTCAAATATTGATATTTGTCAGCCAGGCCAGGGGATGGCACTCTCACTTAATCCTCTCTCCTCTTGTTCCTCTGCAGTTCAACCAAAGACCTGGACTCTTGATGACATCACCACCAATCCATCCACTGATGATGTCACTTCCAGCAAACAAGAATGACATCATTTCCCATTCCCAGAATTCACTCTACCGTCACATCAGTTCCTGTTCCAGCCATCTTGACTCCACCTCTTCCTTTTTTCCCACCATATTTAAGCCCAGTAATTTTCCTGTTAGTCAGTTCCATGGGGACCAACACAATTCTCATACTCAGCCCTGTCAACAGATTCTAATTGTAATGTTTATTTCATCTTTTGAAATTAATTTAACAGGTTGATTTTGAAATACTCTCTTGTTTTCTTTATATATGTGACACTTTTGCATTTGGTCACATGACCAAGGTCATCGCACTGTTTACAACATGGGAAGTGACGATATAAATATGGGGGCAACATTATGTTACGTTATCCCTTAGTGGATACAAAATCTGCCTTCTTCATAGAGATAGTTAGCTTTATCCCAAGTAGGCCTTAGCAGTATGATTTGTGTTCTGGTTACAACCTATTTCTACATCTGACTTTCATTTTTGTCTTGACCTTGCGGATTCTCTGTACTCTGTTCCTCTCCTGGTATTCTCACCCCTGTTTCCCGGTTTTATTGCACTCACAATAATACTTAGGCACCCTTGCATGTCCACACCAGCAACAAAAAACTTGGAAAATCAGGGAATCTACTCCTGCCTGTCCTGACAGCTCTCATGATTAACACCTTATAGATTTTTTTTGTTACAATGGCTTTGACCCCGGCAAAGGTCTGGATTATGAGTGTGTTTTATCCTTGTCCTGATTTTTTATCATACATGTCTGGTTTTGTCCTTTCATTGATTCTGAGTTCTACTTGCTCACCAATAAACTAGTACTTGTGTATATTTGTCTTTAGTTGCATGCAGTAGTTCACTTTTTATCTGACCACCATTTTGCCAAGTGTTAGGGTACTTTACCCGTTCTACTGAAAAGTAATATCAACAATTTAGCAATGTATTTCTTAATCTTTTCCTCCTCAGTGTCTGTGGCGACTGTCCAATTTGAATCACTACTGACAGCCATAGCGAAGCAATGACGATTACTTAAAGTGCCTGCTGCAACGCATCACAAGACTCTTCACAAATTGTATATTACCCTTTCCTACTGAATGCAAAGGTGAGTCACGACTATGCGACACCCCAAAGGTGGCAACCCCCCACCAATTTTGGGTCATGAGCCATAGTTTAAGAAACTATGATCTAGCATGTACAGTATAACACAAAAAATATTTTATTTTTATTTGTAGGCTTCTAGGTGAATTTTGACACGTAGTCTTCTCTGTTATCATTTTGCATTATAACTTATCTTTGAATTTTTTGAATATTTTTCTTGTTCTTTGGGCTTTGATGATTAATGAATTCATATACTGTACATTTTTGCTATGTTTTCAGCAATCTGTGTTTGAAAACTTTCCTTTTTACTAATAATTTAATTCTATTAAAATACATATTTTTCCTTTGCCTGATCTCTGAATTTTGATTGCTTCTTTTATCATTGCTTTCCTCTTACCATTTATCCAAAACGGTCATTTGAATCCATCTTGTTAATATGTTTCATATAACCAGCTGTGCATAGTGGGGTGCATCTTCACTATCTTCCTGCACAGCAATTATTCCACATGACAGGAATCAGTTTTGCAGGCTTATCTGTGCAATGAGAGCATGGCTGCAAAATGTTAATCTCCTTTATTTGTTAAGTTGGGTCACTTTGGTATGTCCATCTTTTTCTTGTCACATCTAAATCATGGACTCGTGAAAGATCCCAGAGATGCAAAGTTATTGCAGGAAAAAGCACCCAGAGTGGGATGTGAACAAGGCTCTACAAGAGCTTAGGGTTTCTGCTATGTAGTACTATGTTCCCACTGTCCATCAACTTGTGGGGTAGGGCAGCTACTACAATAATAAGCAGGAAGGGAGAAGAATAAACTTGCAGAAATCTTCCTTTTCCAGTTTAATGAAGCACGTCTTTTATTCACTGAGATCTGGATTCTTCACAGCTGCATGAACATGCAAGGAGTGTGTCACAGGGAGTGGCAAATCAGAGTCCTTTTCTCTCTTTTTTTAGACTGTGTGTTACTTTTTTTTTTAATTGTGTTTGGGCTGCTCACAAGTGGCTTTCCAAGTCTTGAGGAATTTTTTTTTGTTTTCTGTTGTTTAATGCTAGGCTAACCAGCCTTGAAAACAAAGCAGGACTCATAACCAGCAAGCCTTAAAGAAACACACTATCCAAGGAGAAAGCACAACTTACAATTAGAGACAAATAAGGGTCCAAGCAAACATTCATTAACCTTTATGTGCAGCCCCCTCAATATTCTGCCATTAGGTGTGTGTTATAAGAAAGGTATATCCAAGGTAATTCGTTTATCTTGACTATCTATCTCTGCTTTTAACCCCTTCCGAATTGCCACTCCTGTGCTTGGTCATGATAATTGTTTAATAAAATCTTCCATAAAAGTGCACAACATAAATACTGTAATAACCAATCTTAATGCACATAGAAAATCTAGGCAATACGGCATAAACACCAATAATTTAATTAAAGTTACTACTTTAGATGAACAATGTATTAAAACTATAAAAACATATCATAGATTAAACAAAAAATACACGCAGAGCGGCGCTAATAAAAATAACTTAATTCCTGTTCCATATATCAATAACGCACATAGTATTCATCTCTGCTCCTCCGAAACATTGAATATGGCTCTATTAAATGTTAGAGCTTTAACTAACAAGACGTTTTTTATCAACGATCTTATTAGTGATAAAAAAATAGATTTTATTGCACTAAGTGAAACGTGGCTTAGCTCAGATGGCGCAGCTGTTTTAATCGAATCTGCGCCTCCGGATTACAGTTTTACTCGTGCTGATCGCCAAGGAAAGAGGGTTGGAGGACTAGCAAACATTTACTCAAGCAGGTTAAAATGTAAAATTATCAGTTTTGGTAAATTCAAGTCTTTTAAGTATCTCGCCATTATTATTCAGGGAGATTCTCACGTTCTAGTATTATCCGTGTATAGACCTCCAAAATTCAACGCGTCTTTCTTTGAGGAATTCTCTGACTTGATGTCAATCTTAATTACGAACTATGACACGCTCTTAATAGTCGGCGACTTTAATTTTCATATAGATAATCAATGTGACCAGAAAGTAAAAGAATTTATGAACCTCCTGGACTCTTTTGATTTGAGACAGCTCGTTAATCAGCCTACACATAAAGCAGGTCATACGTTAGACTTAGTGATTACTAAAGGACTAAAAGTTGATATAAAGCAGGTCATTGATACGGGTCTATCAGACCATTTTCTTCTACTATTTAATATAGAAATAATGATAGAAAACAGTCATGAGAAGCATATTGTTAAAAAACGCTTCTTTGACTCATCAGCAGCTTTAAAACTTTCAAACATTCTAACCAATCAGTCCGTTTATAGTGCCAACTATAATAGCGAGGAGAATGTAAATAGTAAGGTGGAAAGATTTAATACTAAAGTGAGGGCTGCTGTTGACTTAGTTGCACCTGAAAAGACAGTTAAAAAATCTTCTAGCATTGTTATACCATGGAAGACCCAAAGAGTGTCTGATTTAAAGAGAACATGCCGTAGAGCTGAGCGTAAATGGAGGAAAACTAAACTAACTATTGACTATGAAATATTAAAAGTTAAAATAACAGAATACAATAACACAGTCCGTCTTGAGTGTCGCTGCTATTTCTCTAAGATTATAAATAACAATGCTAGTAATCCCAGAGTCTTATTCTCAACAATTGATCATCTGTTAAACCCAGGTAACTCAAAGGAATGCCTCCTAAGTACTTCCAGTAAAACCTGTGAGGCTATTGCTGTATTTTTCAATCAAAAAATTAATGATATTAGAAATAACATAGTATATCTCCCCAACACTAAGGATCCTCCTAAACCCCAGTACCCCATAATAAACAAATTAAAGTCTTTCACTAGGATAGATTTACCTGATTTACATAAAATAATTTCTCAAATGAAACCCTCCACCTGTGCCCTTGACCCAATACCAACAAATTTTTTCAAAGAAGTATCGGGCGTGCTTAGTGATAATGTTCTTGACATAGTAAACTCGTCATTAGATACGGGGGTCTTCCCAGACTGTCTTAAGACTGCGGTAGTTAAACCCCTACTTAAGAAAAATAATCTCGATCCCTCTGCTCTTGAAAATTATAGACCCATCTCTAACCTGCCTTTCTTAAGTAAAATTCTAGAGAAGGCAGTCATTATACAGTTAAATGAGCACCTCAATAAACATGCTATTCTTGATAAATTTCAGTCAGGTTTTAGAACAAATCACAGCACAGAAACTGCACTCGTTAAAGTAGTAAATGACTTGCGGGTAAATGCAGACAGAGGCCATTTATCTGTTCTCATCCTCTTAGATCTGAGTGCCGCATTTGACACCATTGATCATAATATTCTTAAGAATCGCCTTAGTCAATGGGTGGGCCTCTCTGGCAGTGTCTTAAATTGGTTTGAATCCTACCTGGCAGGGAGAAAACTCTTTGTTAGTTGTGGTAATTATAACTCAAAGACACATGATATTCTATATGGTGTTCCACAAGGCTCTATCCTGGGTCCACTGCTCTTCTCAATCTACATGCTTCCATTAGGTCAGATTATCTCGGGACATAACGTGAGCTACCACAGCTATGCTGATGACACACAGCTGTATTTATCAATAGCACCTGATGACCCCAAATCTCTTGATTCGCTAACACAATGTCTAACTTGTATCTCAGAATGGATGAATAGTAACTTTCTCAAATTAAATAAAGAAAAAACCGAAATCTTAGTGATTGGCAATAATGGATACAATGAGGCTATTAGAAATAAACTGGATGCATTAGGATTAAAAGTCAAATCGGAGGTAAAAAGCTTAGGGGTAACCGTTGATTGTAATCTGAATTTTAAATCGCATATTAATCAGATCACTAGGACAGCATTTTTTCACCTAAGAAACATAGCAAAAGTTAGACCTCTTATATCATCGAAAGATGCAGAGAAATTAGTTCATGCGTTTGTTTTCAGTCGGCTAGATTACTGTAACGCACTCCTCTCAGGACTACCCAAAAAAGACATCAATCGTTTGCAACTAGTGCAGAATGCAGCTGCTAGAATCCTTACCAGGAAAAGAAAATCCAAACACATTTCTCCAGTTTTGATGTCACTACACTGGTTACCTGTGTCATTCAGAATTGACTTTAAAATTCTGCTTATGGTTTATAAAGCTTTAAATAATCTCGCCCCGGCTTATATATCGGAATGTCTGACACCTTATATTCCAAATCGTAACCTCAGATCCTCAACTGAGTGTCTCCTTAGAATTCCAAGAGCAAAACTTAAAAGAAGTGGTGAGGCGGCCTTCTGCTGTTATGCACCTAAAATCTGGAATAGCCTGCCAGTAGGAATTCGCCAGGCTAATACAGTGGAGCACTTTAAAAAACTACTGAAAACACATTATTTTAACATGGCCTTCTCATAACTTCACTGTAATTTAATCCTGATACTCTGTATATCTAATTCATTATAATAACTATTCATTCAAAATCTGTACTAACCCCTACTCTCTCTTCTGTTTCCTTTTCCGGTGTCCTGTTGGTGGTGGCGTGCGCCACCACCATCTACCCAAAGCACCATGATGTTCCAACAATGATGGATGGATTAAAAGCCAGAAATCTGTATGACCATCAGCATCAAGTGACTCCGTGAAAAACCCGAACTACAAAGAGGACTATTTCATTTATGTTAGGTAGAATGCCCAAAGGGGACTGGGCGGTCTCGTGGCCTGGAACCCCTACAGATTTTATTTTTTTCTCCAGCCTTCTGGAGTTTTTTTTTGTTTTTTCTGTCCACCCTGGCCATCGGACCTTACTCCTTTCTATGTTAATTAATGTTGTCTTATTTTAATTTCTTATTTTGTCTTTTATTTTTCTTCTCTCCATTATGTAAAGCACTTTGAGCTACTTTTTGTATGAAAATGTGCTATATAAATAAATGTTGTTGTTGTTGTTGTTGTTGTGTTGGCAGGTCAAAAGGAAAGGGGAGATGATCAGGACATGAAACAAAGTTGAGGACAAAACCAGAAAGAAAGAAAGAAATGTGTGTCAAAAAGCAAGAATCTCAGATGAAGAAGCAAAGCACAAATTCATTAACTTGAATCACTAAGAATTTGTGTATAAACGTTTATTATTTAATTTCAAGGAATATCCATTTACTTAGACACTGTTCCCAATCAGCGCAGGCTTATGTTAATGATGTCACAATGAGTGACATTTGGGGCCATGCTGCTATCAATAGCTTATCACACCCCAACAACAAACTTCACAAAATAACGACAATCACAGGAAAAACAATAAAAAATTTGAACTTTTTACCTGAAGTGAAAAAAGAGAAAATAATAGGTGAGACCACAAAATGTTCTCTGACCTTAAAAATCATCAGAATTCCATAATATACAGTCAGAAGAAATATTTAATGGGCAAATAATTAATAACTATGGCACTCTAAAGTCAGAAAAACTATACTGACTAATGGCGGTATTCCATAGGAATATATGCTAACGTAAAACGAATAAAAAAGAGAATCAAAGATAAGATTCCTCCTGATTGAGTCGATGAACTGCACAAACTATAAGCTGGTTTGTTGTGCCTAGTAGCAGCTCAAACAAACACATACAAGTAGACATTTGGGCATACTTCACTATATGAGAAATAGAGAAAAACGGCCACCAAAAAGTTGCTGTCCTTAATGATAATAATAACAATTTTTTACATTTATATAGTGTATTTTTCACTACTCAAAGCAATTTAAATAGTGAGTGGGGAGCCACTTCGGTCTCCAGTAATGTGTAGCATCCACCTAGATGATGCGATGGCAGACATTTTTGTGCCAGTACACTCAGCTCATTTTTTGTGCCAGTACAGTCACCACACATGAGCTGTTAGGTAGTGAAGGGGAGAGACAGACAGACAGACAGACAGACCAACAATTAGAGACAGGTGATGATTAGGGGGCCAGAATAACTAAGCCATGGTTGTCAATTTACCCTGGTCATCAAGTAGTACTAGGGTGTTGTACCGTGTTAGCCATTATGAATGTAGAGAAAAGCCAAGCAAAATGACACCTTTTATTGGCTAACTAAAAAGATTACAATATGCAAGCTTTCGAGGCAACTCAGGCCCCTTCTTCAGGCAAGATGTAATGATTACATCTTGCCTGAAGAAGGGGCCTGAGTTGTCTCGAAAGCTTGCATATTGTAATCTTTTTAGTTAGCCAATAAAAGGTGTCATTTTGCTTGGCCCTGGTCATCAAGATACACTCTACTCTTTACAAGAATGTCCAACGATCTTTTATGACCAGGACTTCGATTTTATGTCTGACGACAGCACAGTGTCCCATCACTGCACTGAGGGACTGGGACTTTCAGAACACAGGTTGAGGGTCCCTTGCTGGCCTCGCCAACACCTCTTCCAGCAGCAACCCAAGCTATTTCCTAGACGGTCTCCAATCTAAGACCAAACAAGTTTAGCGTCAGGTGGATGATCTGATCTGCAGTGCATGTGGTATGGTCCTTTAAGACCAAACTCTGAGATCCCCAGGGAGACTCTTCTTTCCCAAGGATGCAGAAAACAGGCTGCAGTCAACAACAGAACAAGCTCATCAAAAGCAGAGCAGCCATCATTGAACAAAAGAGATAAACCACACAGACAATATGGCTGTTGCTCAGCAGAGAAGGTGCCAAAAAAAACAAAACAAATCAAAGGACTTCTATCATGGTTTCTGGTACCCCATTCAGTTCACAGCTCTGGTCCCTAGGCTAAAACCAATTAAAAAATGTTTTGCCCAACCTTAAACCAAACAGACCTACCTCACAAACAAAAAAAAAAAAACACTGAGCTTGTTATGATAGTTATGTTTTGTTTACCACAATGCTATCTTGGATCACGATCATGTGATGCTATTTTATGTTATTCTCCTTTTCCAAATCATGGTAACATCTCAGCATTCAATTGGAGAAGAGGTGTTGAAGACGTTTAATTGGCGACGGGTTTAAAGGTTGTCCAAAATGATGCTGTGGCTTCAGACTTTAGGATCCCAAAGGACTGTTGGTGCCTTTTTCCCTACAATTTATTTCTTTTTGGATCTCCTGGCATTTGATTTTGTGCTTTCTTTTCTTGGTTTGTGATTCCCGTCTTGTGCTCTGTATTCTGATGATTTGGTTGGCTCAGTTTTTGACTTTTGCCTTTTTCTGACTAAGTGCTTTGCCTGGTCATGTTCCTTTTCAGTGCCCTCACTGATGGGACAATGCTGAATTTAAAAGATGCTTTTTGTGATTTCTGGATATTTTGATCCCTTGCTGTTTTTGAATTAACCTTCTGGATTGTGTATTTGGACATTGTTTGCCTCTGCTTTTCCTATTTTGAAGGTGCTATCTTCTGTGCCTTTGGGCTCCTCAGAGCTAATTTTTGTTCAACAGAGCGTTCATTAAAATAAATCTTTTATTTATACAGATTCTTTATTGCCTTTTTTTGTGAAAGCCAAATACTTTAGTGAGTATTTTGAGTATTTTTTGTGACTTTGTGCTTGGGAACTTTTTATTTCATATCAATATCATTGATAGAGTAACAATTTTTTTATATAAGGAATTATTTCTTGGCATCAGTCATTTAAAGAGGAACTACAGCATCATTTTATTTTTTGGTGTGTGGGGGGGTATGTGTTTTAATGCAGATTCTTCTACTTGAAACTTACCTTTTTTAATTTTTACAACTTCCTTTTTTAATTCTGAGAAGTCTGAATTTTTTTTTTCCTTTGTTCATTAAGGTCTCCTCTTGTGGATCTCATTTTTTCCCATGCAGGCAATCCTAGATTGCACCAGTTTCAAAGCAATAAACTGGCATGCCATCTTAAGACCTTGTTACATTAGACACCTTTTCCACCAATTTTCATTTGTAGCCTTCACTTACATATCTTAGAGAGCAGTTGGCAGTGTGCTGCCATGAAACCAATGACGTAATGTGACAAGCCAAGCAACTCACTCCAACTAGTCTATGACTCCCTCTGATTTGATTTTATCTTTCATCGTGGTAAGCGCTGTGTGCATGAGAGCTGACAACCAATGAATGCTCATCCAGAAGTACAACTGATGTAATGCAGCAAAGAGGAATAACGAATGTGGGAATTTTTGGATCTCACAAACAGAAGAGAAGTTCATCTGTCTGATGTTTCGTGTTTTGTGTACCTTGACACAATGGAAAATTGAAAAAAAAGGGCAGAGATTATGCCTGAGCTTGTTGTACCTGTTAAACCTTCATACAGCACAGGTTATCAATAGGCAGCACACTATAGGCTGTTATTAAAAGGAACAAGAAAGGCTGTCCTGGAAGTTTTGGCATACAGTCACTTAATTTGACGTGCCCAGTTGTATGTTGTTTTTTACAATTTCATTTGTATAAACTGATATGGTCAGGCAGACGATCAGCAAATGCTGTCAGCAAGTCTGACACACCCAATGAATTAATGCTGTGTATTCTAATGATGCTGTAATAGTGGGCAGGGGCAATAGAGTGTGTTGTAAAAGAGTGCTTTTACATATACAGTGGATTACATTTTTTTTTTTGACGTTGATCAACAGAAAAAGGCTCTCTAATATCAAAGTGAAAACAGATCTCTGTAACGTGGTGTAAATTAATTACTATATAAAACACAAAATACTTGATCACATTAATATTCACCCCCTTTAATATGACACACATAAATCAACACCAGTGCAGCCAAATGGTTTTAGAAGTCACCTAATTAGATCAATGGAGATCACCTTCCTAGGGTTTCAGTTGTATAAGCACACCTTATCTAAGTAGTCCAACTTGTGGTGAGTCAGTATCAGGTTAGTGAACCAACACAATGAAGACAAAAGAACAATCCAAGGAAATCTGTGAAAAGGTAAAAAGCACAAGTCAGAGGATGGAGTCAAGAAACTATCCAAGTGACTGAATATCCCTTGGAGTCCAGTTAAATCAATCTGTAAGAAATGGAAGGAGTATGGCAGAGCTGTAAATCTGGCAAGAGCAGGCCATCCACTAAAACTGAATGATTGTGCAAACATTGACTAATGATGGAGGCCACTGTGAAATGTCTGATAACACTGAAGGACTAATAAGCCAGAGACTGTTGCAGGGAACTTCTCTAGTTATAGCTTTATGAGAGATTGGCAAAGAGAAAGCCACTGTTAAAAATAAAAATGCACATGACATCTAGGCTACAGTTTGAAAGAAGGTACGTGGAAATCACCTGGAAGAAGGTTCTATGTTCTGATGAGATCAAAAATGAGATCTTTTTGGCCATCAGGCTAATGTTTGCACACTGCACATTATTAAAAACACAGTATTCCTATGGGTCAGCACGACAGTGATAGCATCATGCTGTGGGGATGCTTCTCTGCAGCAAGCCCTGGAAGGTTTGTGAGGGCACAGGGGAAATTACAGGGAAGTCTGGAGGAAAACCTGATGCACTCTGCAGAAAACCTGTACTTTGGGAGAAGATTTGCCTTCCTGGAAAACAACAAACCCAAACATAAAGCCAATGCTTTAATGGATGAAAAACAACAATGTATCAGAGTCCAGATCTCAATTCAATTGAGAATTTGTGGCTGGACTTGAAATAGGCAGTTCACTCACGATCCCCATGCAGCTTGACACAGCTTGAGTAGTTTTGTAAAGAATGAGAAAAATGTCAGCATCCAGATGTGCAAGCTTGACAGAGACCTGCACACACAGACTCAAGGCTGTAATGGCTGCCAAGGGCACATCCACTAAGTACTGACTTGAAGGGTGTAAATACCTATGCAATCAATTAGTTTGTGTTTTATGTTCGTAATTAATTTATATCACTTTGCAAAGTTTTGTTTTCACTTTGAAATTAAAGAGTCTTTTCTCTGTTGATCACTGTCACAAAAGCCAAATTCAATCTATGGTGATTCATTGTTGTATTTTAATAAAATTTGAAAACTTCCAAGGGGATGTGAATACCTTTTGTGGGCACTGTATGTGATGCATACCCTAAACATCCATCCATCCATTATCCAACCCGCTATATCCAAACTACAGGATCACGGGGGTCTGCTGGAGCCAATCCCAGCCAACACAGGAAACAAACCCTGGGCAGGGCGCTAGCCCACTGCAGGGCACTCACACTAACACACCCACACACCAAGCACGCATTAGGGACAATTTAGAATCACCAATGCACCTAAGCTGCATGTCTTTGGACTGTGGGAGGAAACTGGAGGAAACCCACACAGACACAGGGAGAACATGCAAACTCCACGCAGGGAGGACCCGGGAAGCGAACCCGGGTCTCCTAACTGCGAGGCAGCAGCGCTACCCATTGCACCACCGTGCTGCCCATACCCTAAACAACAGTGTTTTAATATAAGGAGGTGCAAAGGCAGCACAGTGGCCCAGTAGTTACTAGTGACAGTCCATGTCTGGGTGGCATTGTTACTGTGTGTCTACAGTATGTGGTTTTCTTCACATTGTAAAGAAAGTTCTTGTTAAGTTAATTGCTGATTAAATGATGCAACTTGAATGAGTACTGAATTGTACGTGACTACACTTTGTAATGTGTTGCTGCTTTGCGTTCAGTGCTGCCAGATAGGTTTTCAGTTCCCTGCAACCCTAAAATTTATTAATTTGGTTTAATAAATGGACTAGTGAATAGGAGGAGTTGGAAGCAGTGCATCACAACAAATAAATGTGAAAGACAGGTAAAAAAAATGGAGCAGTGTACATGTCATTCATCACATTTATTTGAACTTTACAGTATGAACACCATAAAAGACATCCATTTTAGTATCAATAACAACACTTTTTATTGATTACCGTGGTGAGTCAGCTTTTCCATTTCCTATGTGGTTAAATATGTTTCAAAATAATCTAAATCATAAATGTGTATAGTAAAAAAAACTTTTTGGTTTGCGTGTTCTTGGAACATAATTAAAGATGCTTTTCTAACTGTTGATAAAGCACAGGATGTATACATGCTATTGATGCTTTATATAAACATATTATTCCAAAAGTTAATATGGTTTAAAATGTCACCAATTTAGAATCCAAACACATTGCTCACTGTGTTAATTAGTTTATAGCTGTACTGTGGGATCAACAATCTATGACCGAACTCTGACATTGACTTAAGCCCACATTAGATAAAGCAGTGTATTTGGGTGTACAGACTTAACAACACTGGTAAACTTTCCAAAAGCACTGGAGCTATGTGTACAACTTTCAAAGAATCAAGTTAAAATCCAATGGGAAGGAAATCAGAGCTTGCTTCCCACTTCCACTACAGCTATTCCCCCTACAGAGGGAGCTACTGATTTTGAAACCTGTCACTTCTACTGCAGCTGAAGCTCGACATCCATATTAACATCATGACTTTGTAGCAACACTGTTTTATCACATTATCAATCACTTGTGGCATCACCTAACATCAAAGGTACAAAGTAACTCCTTAGGCTTTTTTCTTAATGAGGAGAGGAAGACATATCAAAACTAGCTATATTACCTGTAACCTTTCACCTGTCTCACTGTCCATATTGTACCCGACATATTCAACCATAAGGGCCTCTAACAGTAAGCTGCTTCGCTGACTGGAATTCTTTTATTTTCACTCCTTTACTTCAACCCAGGTTATCAACAATAGAGGATTTACAAAGTGTCCCTTGTACCCCTAAGGCACCCCTGCTAGACAAGAAATATTTAATCTTAGCAATCACCATTACTAACAGTAATAATCACACAGAAACTAACTTTAAGCTTTCACCTAAAACTCATATTTACTTATTTAATAACCAAATAGCAGCAAATATTAGCAATACAAAGAATTACACAACCTGGGTAGGTTAATATAGTTTTCATTTAGTCCCAGATGACATTTCCCAGATGGTGCAATTCCTTAGTTACACATGATATATCCTTAAAGGAATACTCAACCAAAAACTGTTCTTGTTATGTTATTGGCGATCCTAAATTGGCCCTAGTGTATGCTTGGTGTGTGTGTGCCCTGCGATGAACTGGTGCCCTGTCAAGTGTTTGTGCCTTGCCTTGCACCATAAGCTTGCAGCGATAGACTCCAGCAGACCCCCACGACCCAGTTCAGGACAAAGCAGGTTGACTGACCTACTACGTGAACATTGCAGTGATGACCTAGAAATATTGATAGTCTTGTGTTTTCATGCAGAAAAGTGATTAAAAAAATTATGACATAATAGACACCAATAATGGCCATTGCTCTATAACAGCAAACAATGCAAAAAACATCTATAGAAAAAAGAAAAAAAAAGTCACTTTATTCAAAGTACTTTCCCAGAATACACAGCTCTTCTCTTCAGCATGTCTGGACTTTCAGGCTTCAGCCTTTTACCTGAAATGTGTCATTTGAAAAAGTTGAAGCACCTTCCGTACAAACACTAACATGTAACATGCAGGAACATTTTCTGTGGGACGTAATAGTTTTTCAAAAATTAGATACACAAAGTATTAAAAACAGAGCTGACTAAACTGTATACCAATGATGAGAAGTTCCCAATAGGCATAATCCATATGTCTGTCATGAAGCCGTAGGCTCAAAATGTGCAAAAAGCACACTTTTTTTGCAACAATAATGTTAAATAGTAACTTCCGGAATACTCAGTGTACACATCCTAAACAGCAAACTAAAAACTCAAATGGGAATGACTTTTTGAACTGAAGCTCACCTCTCCCCTTCATTTGTTGGTCAAGAGTAATAACTTTTTGCACGTTTTGAGCATACAACTGGATAACAGACTCATGCAACACAAGTAACATGAGATTTTCTTTCTTTTTTCATAGACGTTTTTCACATTGTTTGCCATTACATAACAATAGTCACTATTGGCTTCTACTATGTTATAATCTTTTTTCTGTCCTTTCTGCATGACAGCATGAAACTACTGCAAAGTACATGGTGTTCAGTGACATATAAAAATATATATATAATTTTTGGGTGTAGCATATCTTTAAGCAAAAATGAAAAGAAATCTTTCTTGCTAGACAAAGGACTACTTTCCAAGTACTCATGAAAGTGTCTGTGGCTCCCCTTAGAAGTGTCCATGTTTGCAGCTGAGCTGAGCTCTTTATAAACGTGTCACAAACTGTAAGCTCCAGAGTTTGCAATAAATCACCAACTGAACTGAACTGATGGAAAACATTCTCATAAAAGACAGCCATCCTCTCTCCACCACCTTACACACAATAAGCTCACACACCTGGACTTCTTTCTGCTAGCAAAGTGGCTAACATTTTCTCAAAATACTGTAAAATTGTTCTAATTCTTTATCACCAAGTCAAGGTCAATACCCATGAGAATCAAACGATGATCTTTCTAACATAACAAAATACTTTCCCAGAATACACAGCTCTTCTCTTCAGAATGTCTGGACTTTCAGGCTTCAGCCTTTTACCTGAAATGTGTCATTTGAAAAAGTTAAAGCACCTTCCGTACAAACACTAACATGTAACATGCAGGAACATTTTTTGTGGGACGTAATAGATTTTCAAAGATTAGATACACAAAGTTTGCGGTGGGTTGGCACCCTGCCCGGGATTGGTTCCTGCCTTGTGCCCTGTGTTGGCTGGGATTGGCTCCAGCAGACCCCCTTGACCCTGTGTTCGGATTCAGCAGGTTGGAAAATGGATGGATGGATACACAAAGTATTAAAAACAGAGCTGACTAAACTGTATACCAATGATGAGAAGTTCCCAATGACAACATCCTCTGTAGAGTGTAAGTTGAGGCATACTAGAGGAAATGGTGGATATAAGCTCTTCTGTGTTTATTCTACCAGAAAACCTGCACCACCAGCATTCTTCTATATGCTAAATTACTCATCCATGTTTGAAACTAAATACTTCCTCTGAAGAGAATGCTCCACTTTTTTGAGTGTCTACAAATAAATGCCTCCCCTGATGGTACTTTAAACCAACCAACAATAAAAAAGGCTCAGATTTCTTAGAAACTGACATAAAGAATGGACCCCTTTGCTAAACTGAAGGGGAAAGTGTTATTGCTAGTTCAAATATTTCCTCATAAAGTGTGTGACTTAATGTGTACATAAAATAAAAAGTGAACTATGCTGTCTCACCATTCACTGTGTTTTAGAATGACATAAATGAATAAAACAATGCTTCCCATAAGTTGTTGCATAAAAGAAAAAAACGAGGAAACTGCATGTGGACCGCTCAGGCTAAATAGTGTCCACCTTCCATTACTCCACTATTTTCAGTTTTAGTTGTCCACCATAGAATTGGCATCTACATTCAAAAAAATAAATAATTGAAAGACTGTGTATCATTTATTCCATACATTTCCATTCAATCGAACAGTGTTTGTTTAACATACATGGATGGTGTTACATCATCTTAAAGTACAATTATTAATGGAACTAACTTCAAACATATCAATACTGATGAAAACTAACTTATCTTTGTTAACCTAAGCATGTTTATTATATCTTAAGGAAATTAGTTAATTCACCATGGATAAGTTCAGTAATTTAAAAAAAAAAGCTATTTCTGATATAATTTACTTAGAATATTCTACAGCTAACTAGTGACACTGGGTGTAAATAATATTCAAATAGTCTTTTATAACATTATAACATCAACACAATCAGTTAAAATATAAAAGAATTTCACCATTTATTTTGGATGACTGCACCTTTTGTGTAATCTTAAACTAAGTAATTCTGCTGTATAGGAGACAGAAAAGATATTTTGTGATTTAGGGTGGGCAACAAATTTGCCAGTGTATCAAAAAAAAAACTTATCATAAATTAGCTTTCTCGGCCACACCAAACCCATGGCACTTGGAAAATATCAATTTACTAAATGTCTTTAACTTAATTTCCAACTGTACAAAGGTGTGGGAATTCTCACAATGCATCAAAAGGGACAGGTCTTTATGCAAATATAGGATAATAACATACATTAAAGTTGTTTATTTTAATATTAAATCAATTTAATTCAACTGTGTAGAGGGAAAATGAACATTGAATGTTTTGAGTATTAAAAAGTGTTAATATTGAGTAAGATTAACTTAAAATAGGTGACTTAAGATAACAATCCCTGAGGCTGATTATGCTTCTGTTGAAAGAAAAGCATTTAATGGTTTTGTTTCAACATGATTTAATTGTGTGAATATGACATCTCCGAAAATTATGCTAATGCAACTAGAAAAGGTGATGTTAAAGTGAACGACCCTGTTAGTTAATTTTTTTGAGTGTACACAAGATGAGCTTCTACTAAATTCTTAAAACATGAATGGAACTGCATTTATGATCCATACCATGTCGTTGTTTAACCCTGCCATTCAGTAAGTGACAGCCATCACCTTATTAAGAGTATAGAACTTTTCTTATTTTATGACTATAATATTTGTAGAGATCTCAAACTTTCATTCTACAAACTTTCAAAGCCAAATATAAAATTAATATTGGTATTTTTACAAGCAACACTTAAATTCAGACAACTATTTCAGATGATGGATTTCAAGTCAGTACAGCACAGTGTGTGCGTGTGCGTGTGCGTGTGCGTGTGCGTGTGCGTGTGTGTGTGTGTGTGTGTGTGTGTGTGTGTGTGTGTGTGTGTGTGTGTGTGTGGACAATGGATTGATGCCTTGTCCAGGGTTGCTTCCTGTTTGGTGCCCATAATGATGAGCTTTCTGTGACCTTGGAGAGGAATAAAGCAGGTTCAGAAAATGGATACATGGCACTATTGAACTGAATATGTTTCTACAAATGTTTTCAGTAAATTACTGTCAGACAATGTCAACGTAGCAGAACAACTGTGTAAAGAGAATAGAGTTTCAACTGACATAAATTTTAAATTAACTAACAAGTCTGTGTAGCTTTAAAATAGCTCTTAGTTAAAGCCCTACATTATTTGTTTTCCATCTATAACTCCATGTCTGTGTTAGAATGAGCATGCCTGACTAGATATTGTGGAGGTGTTCTCACAAAACTTTGCCCAGATTATTCAGAAATAGTTGTATTTGCATTTCTTACACTAACTTCTCCTCACAAAATGTACTCTGTCTGAGAAAAGATGGAGAGAGGGAGGGGAAGAAGAAGCACAAGATTGTATTAGGCTGTGGCAAAATGAAGGACTTATCTTTGATGGAGATGCCTAATCCACCTTAATAAAAGAACAAGTGTCTGTGTGTTTGTTCGTGCATCTGTGTGTCTGTCCAGGGCTATGTCTCTGTTACATGCCAGTTCTTATGAGATTTGTAAAAGCAACAACTGTCCCTCACTGCAAATTTCAGAATAGAAGTTGGCTAAACTTGGGTCAAGTAAAATGTTGCCATAATCCTATCCCACATGTTAGTCGTGAAATTTGTTAGGTTCAGGCCACACCAACCATAGGGTGATATGCTTGATTACACTATGGTTAAGATTAGGTATGAGGGAGGATGTGGGAAGATCTGACTCAAATAATGATGACTGTTGAGTAAACCAAGTTATATCAAGTTATATCATTTGCATGTAGGTCACATGTTTCCTGTATAGCGCGGAGCTTGGCAGGACCAATGAACCTATGGACACCTGTAAATTACAGGTGGAGGTAAATGTTTACTGTGTCCCCATTTAGACACAACTCATTCCACATGCTGCAGTGAGGACCGTCTCAAAAGCAGAGTTAATGTTTGCAGATGCACAATCTGTTGAAATGAAAAATGCAATGCATTTTATTACTGCAAATGTTTGTGATGTACCATCTGTTGGAATGACAAATCCAGTGCACTTTTTTAGCACGTGCATTGCAAAATACATTCCAAATAGATGGTACACTACAAATGTTAAGGCTGAAGATACTGAGGTCTATGTTGATTATTTAGATTTCATCTCATCTTTGATGGGTAGCACAACCCATACTCCTTATAAACCAACAAGTAATACCTGAGCTGCTAAATTCCAAAAGAGCAGGATATTCAATAATGCCATTTTCCAGACTATAGTATATTTATTGAGCTTCTTCTATTATGTGATTATGTTCATAAGTAAAACTGGTTTATTTTTACTGGTATTTCTCCTAATAGTGCAGACTCAAATTATTTGTATCATCTATTTTAATTGTAAAGTTTTATGCAAACAAAGTAAAAATAATGCATATAAGTATACAATAATTGAGTCTTAGCAAATGATTTCAGATGAACTTATGGTCATAGTGGTCACTGTCCACATAAAGAAGAGATTAAGAATCCTAATAGGTGTCATAATACACATTTTTCCTATTTTTTATAGTTTATCACTCATTTGGGAACAATGTGAATTAATTTTTATTTTCCAAATTTATTATTTATGCAATGCTAATTAGGGGTCTCATGAACGCAATCGCTGCGCAGCCACAGTGTGAGTTAGGATTACCCTTCATGAATAAAAAAATAAATAAATAGACCATATTTAGGGCTAGCTAATTTCTATTTCAAGTAGGTCAGGTTCTTGGTTTGTTTTGGTTTCTATCTACTGTACGCTTTGCCTTTGACTTTGAGTTTTGGTTTGCCCCTGCACTTTGGTTGCTCAATATATTTTTGATCTTCAATTTTTGACCTTGCCTGGCTCTGACTACATATCTGGTTAATGTTATTATCTCCTGGTCCTTTCGCCACTCACAATAAACCCAGAGACTTTGTCTCATCACAATAGGATGTTGGATTACACAGCATGGTGTGTAGATTACAAGTTAATGACAAGTTATTCCTAATTAACTAATGGAATATAATGTGCAATTTTGGTCCTTGTATTATAAAAAAGGCATATTGTAACAGTGTAAAGTCCAAAGAAGATTCATTCTAGGAGTACTGTGTATAAACTATGAGAAAAGATTGAATGAGCTTAATATTTTTAGTTTATGAAAACAAAGATCAAGAGGTGAGAGAGAGAGAGAGAGAAAGAGAGAGAGAGAGAGAGAGAGAGAGAGAGAGAGATAGAGAGAGAGAGAGAGAGAGAGAGAGAGAGAGGTTAGGAGCTGATACAGAGCATTGCCACACCCACCACATGACAAATCAACTCAGGATCCCAGATTAGGAACCAAGTGCAGCAGGAGGTGACATTTTAGAAATTTTAAAAATTGTAAAGGGAATTAGTTGGGCTGATGACATATGATACATTAAATAGTTTTTTAACTGGAACACGGGGTACAGATGGAATTTGGTTAATGGTAAATTTTAAAGACATATTTGAAATTTGTTTAGAGAGTCATAGACAAATGAAATAAGTGTTTTGGGGAAGGTCGGGGTAATAGGGATTGATGGGGTATGTTGGGATAAATGGCCTCTTATTCTTATGTTTTCTTCTTGTTTTCGTATGTGACTGACTTTTAAGAATTCCTCTGCCACAGTGTTTTGATGCAGAACAGAACCCAATCTGGTATTTTCTAGGTTGTTTTGATAAAGTCAATGATGACCGTATAAGTTTTATTCTCACTAGTTACTGACATTTAAAAACTAGCCCCTTACTTTCATGTCACTTATGACTGGCCATACACAGGTGCATTTTCAACCCAACTTACTACTCACTACCTTTAACAACACACTAAACTTTTAAACATAGTGTTGAGTCAACTAAATGACAAAAAGAAAACCAATGAAACATCTGCACTTCTTGAACAGTTGCATGGTCCAATGGCAAACCAACAGTGATTGTACCTTTAAGAAATGTTGGGAGCTAAGCTTTTACAGTGAGTGGTCCATACCATTGTGTTCTTGAACAGACAAAGAATCTCTGGCACTTACTGCATTAAGGATGTTCCTTGTACAGTAGCTTAACAGGCTAAGATAATAATGTTTCCATTCCATGGCTGGACTGATTAGCACAACGTCATAAGTGTGGGCTCAGGAGGAGATCTGTTAAACAATTAGTAGACTCCTTAGAAAGTAGAATACAGAACTACCAGTATGGTATAACACCCATGGAATACTATTTTAGTGGCCACTATAAGGTTCCCTGTTAACATTCCAATAACTGCTCTGAGCTGATATTTTCCTAAAACGAATAAACATAAGAAAACATATTTGTAGGTCGATTTCCAGTTCACATCATTGTCAAGTGTGCAGATTACAGAGAAATTCGTACAGTACTTGCTGATCATGGCACCTGAGTGTGGTAACATGTTGCATGTTACATTTGCTCAAGTGTTTACTTCCTCTAAGGTAAATGGTAGTGTAAAACAATATAACCATATTCGGAAACGGTGAAACAGTGCTATGATTCACAATGGCTTTTGAAATGTAGAAGCCTTGTATACCTGCAGTAGCAGAATTCCAAATAAATACCACAGCAACGCTACAAGCTATCACTGAAGCTTCCACATTTGAGCCACAAAAGGAAAATGCATGTAAAAATAAATGTAGCACCCATCACTCAATCAACTAAAATACACTACAGAAGCTGTCTTAACTTTATGTGTATTGCCACACACATAGTGACAGTGGAATTATTACTTTAGTGTTTGCTAACATGTATCATGCCATAAGTCTGGAATGCTATGATCAGCAAGTATCATTACTCAAACATGTTTACCTTGAAACATCTGAATTTAAGTACACTGCCATAGAAAACCTTTGGAGAAGTAAAGAAAACATCCAAAAAGAGATTTGCAAAGATAGCCACGATCAAGGAGAAGGATATAGTGTGTTATAAAATGCGTACACTTTTGAAAATTCTCAGAACAAACGTCTTTGGAAAAGAACATTGAACCTAATACTTTCTTACACAGTGGTGAAAACATGAAACACATCTCATCTACCTATAATTTCCCGGAAGAGATATTAACTAAAGGAACTCTAGACACATCAAATAAACAGAGCAGTGATACCACCATTGTAATTTAAGCAGTGTTGTTAGGCTATAGAAGAACAAGAGTTACTGTCCTCAGGGCCATAAGTACAATCCATTAGTTAAAACCATTTTCCTTATACTGTCTGCAAATAGTAAAGAATATCTTGGGAGCCAGCCAGTCAGTTAGTCATTCAATCATGGATATGTACCTTTATTCTTCTGCTTATAGTTTTATATATGAAAGATAACTCACATCATATTAACAAAAAAAAAAGATACAAAATGGGCACAAACCACAACACCTCTGACATGCGGTTGTACAGGCTGTAGTATGTGCTATTCCACAACTAATGTAGACTGGCACTAAGATCACCCTTTCTGACTAATGTGAAACATCTATTTAGATCAAACTGACAAGTAGTAAGGAAAAAAAATACTAGAAAAAATTTGGATCATGAAAGAAAAATGTTTCTTTACTTCCTTTTTTTGGGGTAAACCCGTTGGCAAAACAAAGGCAAAGATCCGCCAACCGAAAGATTACAATAAACAGTAAAGGACAAAGGCTAAACTGTGGTAAAGAGATCAAAGCAGAATGCAAAAGCCAAACTAGGAACAAGAATCCTTATTAAAAAGGAGCACATAGAACAAGGTTTATTTTTTTAATATACAGTATATCCAAAAAATCAGGCTGCCGTGATTCCACCCAAAATAGTCCCTGAGTGATGACATTGTGCGTAGACGTCAGTTACATAGCAGCAACCATCTTGACAAGCAATAAACTGTGTGGATACAGCCATAACAAAACTTCACAAAATGATATTGTGGACATAATGACATTACCATCATAATGATACAATTAACAAATAATGAACAGAATAAATATTAATAGCAGAATATAAATGAAACATGTATCAAACACTCAGATAATTAGATTCATGACAATGTCATCAGTTTTCTTGATTTCATAATTAAATCAACCCTTTGGTGAGATTGGATTTTTGTGGGCCTCGGGGATATGACATTTATTCAATAGTGAAAACTGTTTTACCTGAGGTTGTCTGTAAATACCTAAGAATGTTTTGTCAGTCAGTCAGTCAATCAGGATATATTGTCACATACACGTGAGAAGGGGGTATTATTAGGGTTTGTGTACCATTTGTAATTCCACCCCAGGTCAAGAGATGGCACTGTCATTCACATCTTCTCTTCCATCTGCAGACCAGAGAATCTGAGACCCGAAGGCACGTTAAGAAATGCCTGCCTCTGCAAGAAGCTCCACCCCTGCCAGGCAAGAACCGTTATAATATCCACGATTACCTCTGAGCAGCAGTCACGTTAATGGATTTGTGTATGAAAAGACGTTTCTGCTTTTGGCAATTTGCAAATCTTTTGTTTAACTTCCGTTTTAACATACAGTGAACAACATCATGTACCCCAAACATTTATCTGTGTTTGTACCTTATCTTTTGCATTATATATATACTGTATATATATATATATATATATATTGTCACAGGAGGCTGGGGGTCAGACCCAGCCGGGACGCCTGGAAGGACCGGGAGGTGTCTTATAAGTCCCCCTGGCCACGAGGGGGCAACCACCCTGCATAAGGAGGGGACCATAGGGAAGGAGTAAGGATCTTCAAGCCCACTGGGACCCGTGGCCATCACCAGGGGGTGCCCTGAGCACCATGAAGCCCGGGAGATTGACACTTCTGCCACACCTGGGATGGTGAAGGAAGGACCTTCCAGGGCTGTTTGCATGGTAGGGGTGGAGACAAGATGCCAGCTGATGAGTGACGCGGGTCTTAGAGCCGTACTCCCAGAGCCAGCGTCAGTTTCACGTCACTCCACGGGGGCACAACATTGAGGGGTCTCTTCCTTTCCCATAGGGAGACTCAAGCCATCGGGGCGCCCCAGAGGAAAAGGAAGTGAAGCCAGCTCTTCCCACAAAGTGGGACGTGAGCCCGTGAGCTCATGTCCGGTGACGGGCTGCCCTCTGCGGGTGCAGAAGGAAGCCCCAAAGTCTGTGAGGAATACGGGAGTGCGAGCGGTCCCGTTAGACAACCCGAAGACGGGGGCATGAAGGCTGCGGAACAGGTGCCGAGGTTTAGCTGCTAGGGTTCTGGCCGAAAGGGGGAGCGTTGGCCCTGTAATGGAGTGGAGGACGGCAGGGAGTGGCGTCAGGGCAATGTCTCTGCCCCTGTTTCCGCTTTGTGTTTTACAGGACCGGGCCCTGGACGAGCATGATTTGAACCCACTTCGTGGGAGATCTGCCCTTGCGGGTCTTCACTGTTCACTGGGGCAGTGTCACAGGAGGTTGGGGGTCAGACCCAGGCGGGGTGGCTGGAAGGATAGGTAGGTGTCTTATACGTCCCCCGGGCCACGAGGGGGCAACCGCCCTGGATAAGGAGGGGACCACGGGGAAGGAGTAAGGAGCCTCAAGCCCACTGAGACCTTCCAGGGATGGCCGGAGTGCTTCCGGGTGCAAGGGCAGCACTTCCGCCACACCAGGAAGTGCTGCCGGAAGAGTGTCATCAGGCACCTAGAGCACATCCGGGTAGGAATAAAAGGGGCCACCTCACTCCAATCAGGGAGCTAGAGTCGACAGTGGGAGCAGGACGAAGCTCCCGTGAGGAGAGGAAAGGTGGCCCACGGACTAGTGATTGCCCGAGTAAGGGTGTTTGGTGCGGGAAGCACTGTGCTGTGTGGGACTTTATTTGTGGAGAAATTAAAGCATGTGTTATTATGAAGAGTTGGTGTCCATGTGGTTGTGTATACAGTGCATCCGGAAAGTATTCACAGCGCATCACTTTTTCCACATTTTGTTATGTTACAGCCTTATTCCAAAATGGCATTAAATTAATTTTTTTCCTCAGAATTCTACACACAACACCTCATAATCACAACGTGAAAAAAGTTTACTTGAGATTTTTGCAAATTTATTAAAAATAAAAAAATTGAGAAAGCACATGTACATAAGTATTCACAGCCTTTGCCATGAAGCTCAAAATTGAGCTCAGGTGCATCCTGTTTCCCCTGATCATCCTTGATATGTTTCTGCAGCTTAATTGGATCCACCTTGTGGTAAATTCAGTTGATTGGACATGATTTGGAAAGGCACACACCTGTCTATATAAGGTCCCACAGTTGACAGTTCATGTCAGAGCACAAACCAAGCATGAAGTCAAAGGAATTGTCTGTAGACCTCCGAGACAGGATTGTCTCGAGGCACAAATCTGGGGAAGGTTACAGAAAAATTTCTGTTGCTTTGAAGGTCCCAATGAGCACAGTCGCCTCCATCATCCGTAAGTGGAAGAAGTTCGAAACCACCAGGACTCTTCCTAGAGCTGGCCAGCCATCTAAACTGAGCGATCGGAGGAGAAGGGCCTTAGTCAGGGAGGTGACCAAGAACCCAATGATCACTCTGTCAGAGCTCCAGAGGTCCTCTGTGGAGAGAGGAGAACCTTCCAGAAGGACAACCATCTCTGCAGCAATCCACCAATCAGGCCTGTATGGTAGAGTGGCCAGACAGAAGCCACTCCTTTGTAAAAGGCACATGACAGCCCGCCTGGAGTTTGCCAAAAGGCACCTGAAGGACTCTCAGACAATGAGAAAGAAAATTCTCTGGTCTGATGAGACAAAGATTGAACTCTTTGCTGTGAATGCCAGGCGTCACGTTTGGAGGAAACCTGGCACCATCCCTACAGTGAAGCATGGTGGTGGCAGCATCATGCTGTGGGGATGTTTTTCAGCGGCAGGAACTGGGAGACTAGTCAGGATAGAGGGAAAGATGACTGCAGCAATGTACAGAGACATCCTGGATGAAAACCTGCTCCAGAGCGCTCTTGACCTCAGACTGGGGCAACGATTCATCTTTCAGCAGAACAACGACCCTAAGAACACAGCCAAGATATCAAAGGAGTGGCTTCAGGACAACTCTATGAATGTCCTTGAGTGGCCCAGCCAGAGCCCAGACGTGAATCCGATTGAACATCTCTGGAGAGATCTTAAAATGGCTGTGCACCGACGCTTCCCATCCAACTTGATGGAGCTTGAGAGGTGCTGCAAAGAGGAATGGGCGAAACTGGCCAAGGATAGGTGTGCCAAGTTTGTGGCATCATATTCAACAAGACTTGAGGCTGTAATTGCTGCCAAAGGTGCATCGACAAAGTATTGAGCAAAGGCTGTGAATACTTATGTACATGTGATTTCTCAGTTTTTTTATTTTTAATAAATTTGCAAAAACCTCAAGTAAACTTTTTTCACATTGTCATTATGGGGTGTTGTATGTAGAATTCTGAGGAAAAAAATGAATTTAATCCATTTTGGAATAAGGCTGTAACATAACAAAATGTGGAAAAGGTGATGCGCTGTGAATACTTTCCAGATGCACTGTATATACACATATACTTCTATGTACAGAATATAGATTTTCCACTGTTTCAGATAAAAGTAGGAATGTTATGACGCCTGTAAGATGTAATATGTTGCAATAGTGTGCAAATGCCTACTCTAATCAAATGAAAAAATGTTTTCTTTATAAGGGTACAAAGACAAAAAGAAAATTGAGCACTGGTAATCAATGGGTGTGTGTGTGTGTGTGTGTGTGTGTGCCCTGCGGTGGGCTGGCAAACCCTGCCGAGGGATTTGTTCCTGCCTTGCACCCTGTGCTGGCTGGGATTGGCTCCAGCAGACCCCTGTGACCCTGTGTTAGGATATAGCAGGTTGGACAATGGATGGATGGATAATCATGTTATACACAGGATTATGGAAAATATAATTTATTCACATATTATAAAGCAAAACATTTGTTTTGGGATGAGGACAACTGGACTGCGCCATTCACTTTACCTCTTGCTAATCACACCCAATTCGAGCATCTGCTTAACCTCCTCACTTATCACAGCCCCTGTTGCTCACGAAATATGGTATGGGCACATCTGTACCTTAATACCAGGTTTAGTCACAATCTTGTGTTCAGTAATTTCAGTCCGGCCATGTACAGATGAAAAAACATCAGAGTTCCTTCCAATTAGGGACATTAACTTATACATGTCCGTCAAATCATCAACAATAGCAACTTCACTCTGAGATACTGCTGCGGCTTCTTCAAAAGATTGACATGTAGGATTTGCATAGGCTTGTGGGTGCAAGAAATTGTAACTTTATAGTTCATAGGAATCATTCATTCCTCCACTACCGCAGGATCCAGACATTTTGTCAGGAACATACGTGGGTCAGACAGGACCAAACAAAGAACCTGATTACCCTTTTTGAATTCCCAAAGTTTGCTCTTTCAATCATAATTACATTTCAAGACATCCTGCTCTCATTGCTGATGCTCCACAGCGATGGACAATTTAGAAAGTTGTAAATGTTCTTGGAGCAAAGCGACCCGATCGATAAATTTCTTCTCATGAGCGTTAGGGCAAACCTCTATCCATTCTTCTTGAAAAATGTCTCACACCCCTTGTGGCATTCTGCCAAATAACAGTTCAAATGGACTTAAGCTGGTAGATGCCCGAAGAGCTTCCTGAACAGTGAATAGGAGAAAGGGCAACACTGTGTTGCAGGAGGTCAGGTCGTCATGAGCCACACACTGAATCATCTGCTTTAATGTCTTGTTAAATCTTTCAGTCAGGCTATTCGTCTGGGGATGATAAACAGTGGTGCTGAACTGTTTAATTGCAAGGCTCTCACATAGCTGCTTCATGACGCGGGAAGTAAAGGGCATACCCTGGTCAGTTAAAATGTTGCAAGTGAATGCTTCTGACAAAGTCTATGCAACAGCCGGGGTGTCAGCCTTCCACAAAGGAGGCCACCTCGGGATATCTTGTTGCATAATCAACCAACACAAGCATATACTGATAACCATTCTTACTCTTGAGAAGCAGGCCAACAACAATGTCTAACCCAACTCTCTTGAAAGGGATGTCCAAAATAGGCATCAGTGAAAGGCGGGCCCGAGCAGTTCTATGAGCGGAAACATCTTGATAGAAAGACTTACAAAACTGCTCCACATCTTTGCCCATAGTCCGTCAATAAAAGCATTTCAAAATATGATCCCTTGTCTTTTCCACACCGGCAGCAGACAACCAGTCCCTGCCTGTGTTAACCGAGTGTCAGCTCACAGCGCAGTTGGGGTCTCAAACATCTCACAATCTCAAAAAATAATTAAGAATTGTTACCCAAACACTGTGCCAAACTCTTTTGCCCTGGCATGCTGAACGTTATTTTTTGTGGATTTGTACTGTTGTAAGCAGTGTGCCTCACACAAATTATTTCTACTTTAGGTCATATATTTCTTATCAGCCTCATCATGATTGACAGAAGAGTATAAAGTGATACACTAGATTCACGTAACATAGAAAGTGTAGTTAATAGAGACCCATTATTGAATAAAAAACACATATACAATATACTGTATATAACTACAATGTAATTATATGATGGTATTGATAGAATCTAATTGGAGTAAATGTGTCTGTGCAGCAGAGTACATGGTCATTGACAATATCTGAAATGGCATCCCATTTTAAATGATGTCATCTCCAATACTGTAAATGTAGCTATCTGAAGCAAAAGTGACTCTCAGCTCCAAAAGCAGTGCTACATTTTTAAACCTGAATGTCACCTTGGATAAAGTGACCACAATTTTAAAATTCCAAATTAAAACATGCTAGGATGCTAGGGTGCTAGAGTTTGTAGATAGAAGTTTTGATCCTCAGGGGACTCCCACCTACATATTTCAGAGAAATTGTTTAAATTTCTGTAAATTGAAGATAGGATGTGGCTTTGAATGGCTGCTTTTCCTATTCCAGTACATGTATTTCCCACCCAAAGAGAATAGGGCACAAAGCAGGATCCAATCTTCAAAAAATGCAAGGAACAGCAATAGCATATTGTGGTTTAACCCACATAACTGGTCATTTTCAGCTGTTAGATTAACTGTTAAGCAGCATTGCTCCATATTAGCATATCTGGTCATTCTAGCAACAGCTGAGCAAACCCAAAGGCAATCTGCTCTGGCAGGACATCAACCAGGTCACAAAGTTTAATTGTCCGCTGTGTTTTCTTGCAGATGACATTATTAGACTTCTAGGCTCAAAGGACATTTGGCCCAAAACTTCTTAATAGGATTGATTATGCAGTAGATAATTTATAAAGTGTCTGGCAATGGTACTGATTAACAGTTCCAACATGTGCCCTATCTACCAGCAGCTATGATAATTCGTTGCCCCTACATAACTGTGGAAAATATTTATAACTGACTGCAGCAGATCCCATTTAACTGATATAATTACCACACATAAAGGAAAAATACAAAAGCTATTATAGTGTACCAGTCTCAGCATTTAGCGAGCCCACTCCATTTGGATCCTCTTAACTCACTAACACATTAGCTCACTGGGATAAAGAAATGCTTCAACAATTCTAGAGACTAGTGCCTCTTATGCAAAACAGGAATGGCCTTTATGATATTTCCTGCAATGCAATAAATCACTAATTATGCTCTGTACCATCATGAAGAATACAATAGGATGCAATTACAAGAAATAAACTGAATAAAACAACATGTGAGGTATTAGTTGCCACAGCTGCCGTTTAAACTGAGGCACATACTTCACACTCACACTGACGAGAGCACTATGTGGCACTTGGAAAGTGTTTAAAATATGGTTGCTCTGTTCCATCATGCAGAAAGTCTGTCTTGGGCTGAAAAAAGGGTCGATTTGTGGCCTCCGCATCATTTGTGAATTGGGATACACTTATTACAAGGGAGGCCTAAATATCACAATAAGACGGACAGAGCTGAAGGACAATCTCAGTTTGAAGCACGGCGGCAGAGAGCAGACAGCTTATAACAGGAGCGGTCACAGATGGATGGAGACTACGCAGCACAGGGGTGGGCTCACAGATGTACAAACTAACACAGTTTACTTGGGAAAAGGGCTGAGCAACAAGCACTGACACTAATAAAAAAAGAAAACCACAGCGGGGAAAACAAGAAGACGGCTCACCATGTCCAAGGAACAAGGAAAGTAAATGTATGCAAATAGGAAGGAAGGCTACCGTAGGAAGAGAAATGCAAATGCAATGAGACAAAGCATGTATACCAAGAGGCTAGTCACACATTCTGCTTGCTCATCCATGACTGTTTGTGCCCACTTATTTTTTTCCTCCTCATTGGTTCTTTTGGCAGGGAGTATTATTCACACTTCAGTTTGTTATACACAGCAAATTGGCAACACATTTCTATTAGATAACATTCAACTACCTGTTAAGCAGGCCTTAGCTCCTTGAGAGTCCATCGGTAAGAAAGCATGTAAAAACCAGAAATTGCACAAGATGGAACATTGAGAGGCAAAAGCAAACCCTAAGAAAATCAATCTACCAACCTGAAATAATCAGAAAAGCCAGAAAAGCATTCTTAAAATGAAATCTGCAATATCCAGTCAACACACTAAATTTGCATACATCCTATTGCTTGCAGTGATCTGAGCAAGCAAGTAGCCCGCGAAGAGGAGGGATGAATGTCAGATTTAATTAGTATGGGAGTCTTCAGCTGTGTGTGCTCTGTGCATGAGGCGAGCCTAAAAAAGACATTTCCAGTGAGGGTGAAACTAATTGCACTTCTGCTTTGCTCTTTTCAAGGATTTGCAACAGGGCATCGATTGCAGTGTGTGGCATTTTTTCATTTAAAAGCTGTGCGGGTGAAACAAGCATTCATTTAACTACTCAGTGGGGAAGGGAAGAGGATGGAGGCTGGGGGGTGGTGGGTTAGTGCAGGTGGTTCCAGGATGATCACTTTAAAAAAAAAAAATAAAAAGTATAGCCAGGAGGAGATCAAGGTGACTTATCTAGGTAGGCGAGTTCATAGCTGGATGTGCTGCTCCGTTGCCAGTTTCAACAAGATGCTCACCGACCATTCCTCTTTATGCATTTGAGAGCGTTCACAATATGAAAATCAATCAGCTGGGGATCGCATGTGTTGCCAAGGATTAGCTGTTACCACCGATAGAGTGTAACTTTCAAGCGTTGTGTTACTATAAATAATCTTCTAAATAATAAACCTTAAACCGCTTAAAAGCTTTTACCTTAAACAAGAAATGGGCTCTTGGAAAGACTTTTTTTTTTATTTGTTCAAAATCAGCCCTCATCTTCAAGAAGGCAGGTCGGAGGCTCAGGATGCTTCAATATATGATTTGCCCTGCTGGAATATAAATAAAAGAACAAAGCTCTCCACTGTTTATCTGTTTGGAGCATGACCATGTCAATATAATACATATATAACTGCCTCTTGAATTTCTTTTTACCCTGAATCTTTTCTTTTTTTTTTCTTTTCCAACAAAAGATTAGAGCACATGTCTCCACTGATCAATAACAATGGTGTCATTAAATACTACAGGGGAGCTTCCCAGGTGAGCTACATAACCTTCATATGAATCTTTAATAAAACAGAGACAAAAAGAAATTTATTGAAAGTGAATGCTTGCCAAATGCACTCGGTGCACCAGTGACTGCTGATTTCTTCTAGAAAATATCTTAGTATTCTTATACATTTTTGCACAAATCTGAATACATACTGTACTCTGTTCATATTGCTATGAACCTTAGATATGTGTACTGTATGTGGATGCCTGCAACTGAATAACATTTCTGGTTAAGCATAAAGAAAAATATTCCAGGGAATGCTAAAAGCTTTAGGAACCCTGGAAAAAGAACTGTCAAATTCAAAGAACTGTCCTTGATCTTCTGCTGTTTTGATTTATGCTATCCTGTGTTATTTTTCAGCAACAAAAGAAATCCAGTCACTTAAATCATGTGAACAATTGTTGAGTTGCCGATTTGCTGGACACAGAGTCAGAATACATATTGGTTGAGCGCCTACAAACTGACCAATCACAAGACTTCTCTGCATGACCATAAGCAATTCACACTGCCTGGCTGTGTTCTAAAGCCAAGTTCTTTAGGAATCATTTCTTGCTTATACAGATGCTTTTCATGGAGAATGATTTCTTTTGATACGGAGAATAATGAGCAAACGTCGAGACCATCTTAGAGTATGAAGTTCACTACTTTAGATGATAAAAAATGCTGTTAGGAAGTGGCTGGATGAATGCACATACATCATGTTTTGGAAAAGAAGTATTAAAGGGGTGCAGTCAGGGCTGCTGTATGTTGGGGGTAACTGCTACAAACATATCTGGAGTTTGAACCTCTTCTATGTGACTTTATGACATTTCTCCAAATACTAGGTAAACATGCTTGTTAGGTAACTGATAACTCTAAACTGGTCTAGTATGCGACTCTTCAATTCCACCCTGGGGCGGGGGGGGGGGGTAAACGCTAATAATTTTTCAAAGTTATTGTCTGTCTGTATACCTGCATTGTTATCACTCTTTAATTTAATATTTTCTTTATCAGTATGCTGCTGCTGGAGTATGTGAATTTCCCCTTGGGATTAATGAAGTATCTATCTATTGTGAGATATGGCCGGCTATTTATCCTGGCCAATACCCTCAGGCCGCCAGATGGAGCCCTCCTTGCAGCATGGACGTACCCCGAATGCCAGTAGGGAATTATGGACAGTGGACTTTTAATGCACAGCCCTGCTGGATACCACGGGGCCCACCAGGAGTCGCTGCAGGGAGGCCCAGGAATTGTTATTTAAACTATAACCCGGAAGTGCGTCTTAATCACAGTGACACAAGGAATGACGTGCTTCCGGGGTGAAGAAAAAGGATTTTTATCTGACCCGGAAGTGTCTCATTTCACGTGGACCGAGAAGGCGAAACACTTCCAGGTCAAGGACTATAAAAGGACGATGGAAATCCCAGACGCTGAGCTGAGTTGGGAGGCCGGGTGGCTAAGGGTCTGGGAGATTGGAGGATTGTTTATTTGATTATTATTGAGTATAGTGTGTGTGTGTGTGTGTGTTTGTGTACGTTAGGCTGACTAGACATCCTGTTTGAGTTCCATTTTATGCATTGCACCTGGAATTAAATGAAATTGCTTGTTTTTTATTTATTAAGTGGCCATAAAATTGCAAGGGGACCCCAGTCCCCACTGCTTTGTTTTAATCTACGTCTACCATACTCACTGAAATAATGAGTTGTGTCCAGTTTTGGAACAATAAAAATCTGATCAGCCTAGTATATACAGGTATAGGTTTGTACCTGAAAGTGATGGATTGGGTAGAGTGCTCCATCCAGACGTGTTGGAAATAATCAAGTTCATAAATGGATTTGTTTGGGTTTTGGAAATTATTTTTAGAAGTTGGTAGTGAGGGGTTGGGAAGAGAAGCCAGTGAACCACCAGCACAAGCTAATGCATGTTTTTGCAGGAGGGGAATGCATGTAGTAATTATTGGAGGGAATGCTAGTGATCAGAACGATATTTTATCATTATTTTACCCTGTTGGAATCACCGTTATTTTTACAGAATTAGCCTGCAATTTAGATGTTGTCTTTCACAACAGCATGTCATTTAAAACATACATTACAAAACTGTTCAAAACATGATTTTTTCCATATTAAAAATGTTGAAAAATTAAGGCATTATCTAAATACGTAGGATACTAAGAAATTAAGTCATGCTTTTATATCTAATAGGATCAACTACTGCAATGTGGTGTTCACTAGCTGCTCAAATCATTCTTTATACAGCTTTCACTTAATCCAAAATACTGCTGCTAGAATCATTACAAGAACAAGAAAGTACAAAAATATAACTCCAGTTGTTAAATCCTTACAATGACTCCCCGTTAAATTTAGCACAGATTCCTCCTTGTAACATATAAAGCCTTAAATAACAAAGGCCTTGTTTACTTATCTGAGCTTATAATTACTTACAAACAATTACACATCACATTAAGATCTCAAAATGATGATGTGCCTATGATTCTAAGGATTAATAAAATAACAGTTGGAGGTCGAGTTTTAGCTACAGGCCCCAAACCTATGGTCTGCCTGCCCCTTCAGTCTTAGCTTTTAAATCCAGGCTGAAGACTCACTACTTCAGTTTAGCAAACCCTGACTAGAGTTGCTGTTTAGTGGTGCATACTGCATCTCTGTTATTAGTCATTAATACTAAAATAAATGTAATACAGTATTTATAAACTATAACTAACCTTCCTCTATTCTGTTTCTTTTCTCAGTATCCTCATGTGACACTTGGTGCCACAGCTCTACTCCCAAGTTGTTTGCCTACCTATGGATAAGTTATCTCTGATAAAGCAGCACTGGAACGTTCATGTAGAAATATCCTTTCATCAGAGTTCCCTCAGCTGTAGAATGGCCAGTAGCAGGGAGGCAGCTAGTAGGCTGAGGTCTGCAGGACTATGACTATGTCTGGCTCGTTGGACTCCTTTTCTACAATTTGGCCATGTATCTACTAATAACTGCTGGACAGATGTTGTTGTTATTAATTTATGTTAATTAGTTTCTACTCTGTTGTTGATGTATTTTAAGAAATCTATATCCTTATATGTGACAGTTCTGTATTTAGTGAGTGGTATAATGTATAATTGCAATTTTCCTTGAAAGTTGTTGCGACACTCGGGTCCTGTATCTGGTGATGAGTGCTGTCCAAAAAGAAAGTACACTAGTTTGTACCATTGTGTTGTATTTCTGAGGTGGCAATGACAGATTGGCCATCTAGCTCTTTGAAGAGGATTACTTGTATGCTGTTTTGTATATTGTATTTACACAATTTTTTTAGACACCCATTACATGCCAAACCTACCTAGAAAGGGGCCTCTCCCTGAATTGCCTTTCCCAAGAAGATTTTTCCATTGTTTTTGCCCCTACAAGGTTTTTATTTAGTGGGGGGTGGGTGGGTTCTTGTCTTCTTAGAGAATCGAGGCTTGGGGGCTTTCAAAAAGAACAGGGCAAGTTAAATCCTTGTGTGATTTTGGGCTATACAACAAATAAATTGTTGCTCTGAGGCATAGATAGATAGATAGATAGATAGATAGATAGATAGATAGATAGATAGATAGATAGATAGATAGATAGATAGATAGATAGATAGATAGATAGATAGATAGATAGATAGATAGATAGATAGATAGATAGATAGATAGATAGATAGATAGATAGATAGATAGATAGATAGATAGATAGATACTTTATTAATCCAAGGCATAATTAGGGAGAAATGCAACAGCCTTTGAGTAGATCAGTTGCCATTATTAACCATTATTTAGCCTATTATATAACATCTGATATCTGAATTATGCACTTTTTATCATATATGTTATGGATTAGGCATATAAAAACTTCTGTATTAACTGCCAACACTCTGAAACAGTCTGGAGTAGTATAGTATAAGAGCCTCCCTTCTGCAGAAGTAAAGAATTTTGATTCATGGTCAAAATTTCCCTGTCACCATCAAACGGGGTTGAAACTGATTGCACTTCAATTTTTTGAAACTCACCAGGTGGGATTATTAAGTACTACAGAAAAGGTTCAGAACATTCTTATGAAGTTTGGGTTACATAATATTGATTGGGTTATTTGCCATTAAGATTTAACATTAACCATCTTTCAAATGTCAAATTAACATTGTTTTACAGCGATTTATTCTGTCAAGGACTATGATGGCATGGGATCTCATTACACAAGGCCAGCATGTGCAAAAGCTGTCTCTCAACATTGTGGTGGATGGTTTCATGATTTGCCTTCAAAATGATTTCCATTTACTTACTTTCTTTCTTTTTGACTGTTTGAAATGTGTGCTTATGTGTTTGAGTGTTGTAAAGTTTTATGCATGTGTTAGCCTGCTGAACCTGTAATTAGTGAAGAGCACTGCACTGAATTTTTACCAGTGGCCTTAAGTACATTGTGAACCGTAGTGCTCAGTGTTTGTACAAGTGACATTCACCTTAATTACAAATGGAATTACTGAGCTGTTAATTACAAGTGATTACCGCAGAATGGCCTAATGAATGACTTGTAGTTTTTAAAAATCCTCTTATCAGCTACACACTCAGCCTTGACTCTTTGGTCAGTACCATTTTTGCAATTTATGAAGTAAATTTGTATGTGCCTTCACAAACTTTCCCCACAGCACCAGAAGTGCAGTAAAATGACTTTAACACACCCAGTAGGCACATTTTTTATTGCGGCATAGCATGAGTCATAAAAGTTAGGTATCAAATTCAAGCTATGCGTTTTTTTTTTTTCTTACAAGACTGAGCTCAGGGAGTTGTAAGGCAGTGGCGAATTAGGCAGATGTCTTTCATTGGGAAGCAGTCAATAGTTACTGCTGGAGTTTTAAGATTATCAAGCAGGTTTACGAATGAAACAAAAAAAAAACTTAAACGCATTGGGGGCAAATTTGGTGAATATACTTTAGTCATGTTGCGCCAGCATACAGCGGTCACAGCAAGTGAAATAAATATTTTTTGATCACTTCATGCAATGTCCAGATATGCTATATTTAGGACAGATTGCTTTAATTTTACTTGTGCATTATTAATAGTGTTTGCACTAGCTCTTTAAGCCATTGGGAAGTGACATACTGAAAACTGTTTGCCACTCTAACTAATTGAAGTCAGCCAGTTTTATTGTCATCAGTACAAATATGCCTCAGGCATATAATGAGTTTTGGACCCATATTTTTTTTTTCTTTAAGGACTAGTGAAATCTACAGAAACACTGTTCCGTAATGAAGAAAAAAATTGAAATAAGAATATTTTTACCACCAGTCCAATACAGACAGCTTGGATCAGTGTCAAAAAACTGTGCTATCTGCAGCAGAAATATGTCTAATAAACTGGAAGCTGACAAATCAAATAATACATGTGTCAGCAGCCTGAGCTGAATGTTTTTGTTCTGCAGCAATAGATTGCTAACTTAATTAAGCTTATTTAACTTAGCAGACATATCTAACACACAGACTGTCAAGTAAATTATTTATCTTTTATGTGGAGGGGTCTCATTAAAACAATATTGTTTACTTTCCAAAGTCCAAGGCAACCTTAACTGAATTCCTATTAATATCATGACTTCCCATCTGTACAAAGTAAATCGGCCCTTATAATCTGGGAAAGCCCTTGGTTGTCATTGCTATAGCAAGTATGACCCTGGACTTTTTAAATATGTATGTGGCTGGGAATTTGATTGGAAAAGACAAGAATCAGTTTATTCTTGAGTCAGCTAGAATGGCGCCATGCTGATTCACATTTGTCAGTGTGATTCTATAAGTTCATGATCTATGGTTAATCTGCTTGTAGACCTGCTATATTTCTTTATAACAAAAATGAATTGAGTAATAATAAAAGAAGGAAGATCACATTTCTGTTCCTACTGATAAGACAAATGACTTACATTTTGCCAAAGGCACTTTGGAATAAAAGCTGCAATTAAATGCGAGCTCCTTTTGGATCTGAGTCCTACATGTATTGGGCAGTTTCTCTCTTAATTTAAAGTTATGAAAAAAGATTCCAGCAGTGTAAGCTTTTTCACATCTAAGAAAGAGATATGTAACTGTTTGAAAAATATCACAACCACTTTAATTTTAGGGCTGAAAGTTCTCTTTACAAGATCTTTACTAGTTGAAGCGTTTTGGGTAATGGATGAGGGAGAGTCACCTTACTAACTCACCCTCATAAGCAAACATTTTATTGTAGCACCATCGCCAGGTATCAGTATGAAAGGGTTGTTTTAGGGAGCTTGTTATCCTAAAAAGGACTGCTCACTAGACGCCATTAGATGGAATTCACAAGTAACTTTGCAGGCTTACCATTATTATAGGCACCCCTGCAGCTGGCTGTGAAGCTGCTTATTTACATGATGGAATGCCAGCTCAGAGTGAGACAGCTCACTCATCCTCACGCCGATGCAACCTGTCTGCACCATAACAATATCAATGAAAGACAAGGATTCTTTGCATCTGGAAATAAGTTCATTAACGCTTCAAATAATGTGTTCTAAATGCAAAGGCTCTAAAAGTAAACTGTCTTAATGGCATCCCATCACAGCTGCAATAATGCAAAGGCAAATATTTTTCAAAGAATGATTTTAAAGGCACATGACAGTACCTAAGGATTATTGTGAGTCACAAAAAAGGACAAGGATCAAAACCAAAATATTACAAAAAAAAAAAAACAAGTATAAAGAGTATAGAGAGAAACCAAAAGAGCAAGTCATTCAAGAAAGTCCAAACCCAAAATAAACCTCACCACTTGTTTGGAAAGCTAAGCTAAGGAAAGGAAGAATGCATCAAAGTTTTATCTAGTAAGGGATAAAAGCAGTATGTGATTGTTGCCATATTTTTATTGTCAGATTCTTTGAAGTCCCCTGGAGACGACGATCATGGTCACGTGACGAAAACCAAAATAATAAAAAAAAGAAAACAAAAAAAAAGACAAAATAGTAATGAAAAATAATATTGTCATACTTGCCCGGACACCATCAGACCGACACTGCATCTTTATCAAAATTCCTTTTATTTTCTCTTCCCACAACACACTACTTAGTCCCGCACAACAACAGTCTTCAGCCCCAGTCACCTTTCTCCTGGGCCTTCTCTCGCCTTGTCCCTGGGCCACCTCTACTCTCTCTCCAGGAGCTTCGTCCTGCTTCTGCTCCCGACTCCAGCTCATTGATAGGAGGGAGGCGGCCCCTTTATATAAGTGCCCGGATGGGCTCCAGGTGATCCCCAATACTCCCTAGCCACTCCCCTGTGTGGCGGAAGTGCCGGCTGTGTTCCCGGAAGCCCTCCAGGTGTTCCCATTCTTCTTCCCCCCAGCACTTCCTGGTGTGGCAGAAGTGTTGGGGTTCCGGGTTCCTCAGGCATGGGGGTGCCCCCTGGCGGAGACCACGGGCCCCTACAGGGTTGGGCTTCCAAGCCCTGCACCCGTGGCCCCTAATGGAACCAGGGCAGTCGCCCTCTCGTGTTCTGGAGGAGGCATGAACCCTCCTCCCGTCTTCCTGGGCGTCCCAGCTGGGGGTGGCACCCAGCCGTCTGCCACAATATTAAAACCAAAAAGTAATGCTAAAAATAAATTATCCATTAAAGAAAAACACTGAAAGGTTACAAAAAAGCTGTGTACCAGATAGGAAAAAAACTAAAAGGCATTTCACAAAGTGCCTAATAAGATTTGTTTCCTGTTTATTTGGTGTGGCAGCTCACCCACTTGCTCTTCTCTCAATTGCCATCATAGCACCTCATCATTTTTTTTTTGCTCTCTCGTGCATCAAGATGAGTCAAACGGCATATCATATGTGGGAGTATTCTTGTACCAGTGAGTCAGGAGGCATTGGATGAAAAAATATGAAATGATTTCAAAGCATACATAAGTAATTCTTAAGAAGACAAAAAAAAATGAAACAGCACGTGTTCCTGAAACCATGTTGTAAGTTCTTCACAGCCTTTTTCTTACTCAATGTAAACGGTCAGGCGTCTTGAGAATTAGCTGGTTTGCCTATCCTCTAATTTGCTGAAGAACATCAATCGATGCATTTTTACATCACTTATGAAAGCAATTGAGCCACCAGAAGCTTTTATTACATCATTACATTTTTAAGTACATGATATTGCAAATCATGAGTTTTAACCTGTCTACTAAAACATTTAATAGCATTCTGTTATTGCTGTTCTTTAAAATTTGATTCACTCTTTAAAAATGTTACTGAAAATATTTGAAATGCTCCAGCTTTCAAATCAGTTAACTAAGTAATCAAATGCACCCAAATATTATGGCATAATTTTTTCTAACTTGTTAATTTTAGTTTTGTCTTCACATTGAATGTATTTTAGCCTTTTTTACTTTGGTATCTGATTTCATAAATTTTTATAATGATCCAAGCCTGACCTTGGTTACTCTTTGTCCTTGTTCTTTGAAAGAGATTTCAAAGCATTCATAAGTAGATAGATAGATAGATAGATAGATAGATAGATAGATAGATAGATAGATAGATAGATAGATAGATAGATAGATAGATAGATAGATGGATGGATGGATGGATGGATGGATGGATGGATGGATGGATGGATGGATGGATGGATGGATGGATGGATAGATAGATAGATAGATAGATAGATAGATAGATAGATAGATAGATAGATAGATAGATAGATAGATAGATAGATAGATAGATAGATAGATAGATAGATAGATACTTTATTAATCCCAAGGGGAAATTCACATACTCCAGCAGCAGCACACTGATAAAAACAATATTAAATTAAAGAGTGATAACAATGCAGGTATAACAGACAATAACTTTGTATAATGTTAACGTTTACTCCCTCCCCTTGGTGGAATTGAAGAGTCACATAGTGTGGGGGAGGAATGATCTCCTCAGTCTGTCAGTGGAGCAGGACAGTGACAGCAGTCTGTCGCTGAAGCTGCTCCTCTGTCTGGAGATGATACTGTTTAGTGGATGCAGTGGATTCTCCATGATTGACAGGAGTCTGCTCAGTGCCCGTTGCTCTGCCACGGATGTCAAACTGTCCAGCTCCGTGCTTACAATAGAGCCTGCCTTCCTCACCAGTTTGTCCAGGCGTGAGACGTCCCTCTTATTTATGCTGCCTCCCCAGCACACCACCGTGTAGAAGAGGGTGCTCGCCACAACCGTCTGATAGAACATCTGCAGCATCTTATTGCAGATGTTGAAAGACTCCAGCCTTCTAAGGAAGTATAGCCGGCTCTGTCATCTCTTGCACAGAGCATCAGTATTGGAAGTCCAGTCCAATTTATCATCCTACTGCACTCCCAGATATTTATAGGTCTGTACCCTCTGCACACAGTCACCACTGATGATCACGGGGTCCATGAGGGGCCTGGTCCTCCTAAAATCCACCACCAGCTCCTTGGTTTTGCTGGTGTTCAGTTATAATTCTTATAAACACAAAAAATGAATCAAAATATGTTCCTGACTGTGGCCTATTGTAAGATCTTCATGGCTTTTTCTTACTCAATGTGAAGGGCCTCCTGGGAATTAGCTGGTTTGCATATTTACTAATGTACTGAGGAATTGTCCTCCAGAGTAGCATACATTCAGAATTATGTATAGGAATCCTTTTGTTAACACCCTCTACAATGCCACAGTCTATCACTACCTTCTGACTCCGATTTTCTCAAGAGTGTGGGTCTTACTATTTCCTTGTAGATCTTTGGAGCTGATTTCCAACCTTATGATCCTGTTTTCCATTACAAATCATTAATCATGAGGTTTTTCAGCGTAAAAAAATGAGCTGTTGGAAGTCTGCTTCTTATAGGCACAGAAGCAGATTAAGGCAAGGTAATGCTGGTATGTGCATATGCATAGAAAGCAAGTGGAATATTGACAAGCAACTTTAGATGAATGTAATACAGTAAATGCTGTTATGGCTTACCAATATTTTGTTTCAGTTTTTACTTTCCTTATGTGTATTTTCCTCTATGTTTGATATTGTTTTCAGATGTCAGTGGTTTTCTAAGACGTCGCAGCATGCTAAGGTGTGTTGCCCATATGCGTGCGTATGATAATGAAAAAGAAGATATATGAAGGATTAATGTTCAAATTCACAATAATAATTTATGAATTAAACAATTTATAAAATAATAGCTTGAACTGCAGGTATTTAATACAAAATCAGAATTGTGAATTCAATTTTCAGATGGAATGTCATAAGACCTAACACTGATTAAACAGCCAGCAATCAGGATACCTGGACTAATAAAACTAATAGCAGTGCCAACTTTTAGGTATTGATTTAAACCCTGCATTGATTGGAGCCTTGTATCTTTCAGATCACTCTTTTAGACAGGTCTTAAAACAAGTTGCTAGACATATTTTTGTGATTTATTTGCTTTGGGTTTATTAGGATCAGAAGGAGCATCAGCATGGGAAAGAAATTCATGAAATACAAACATGGCAGTGATTTTAAAATCACAGATTATTCATGTAAACCTTGTGGAGAAAGGTCTTTTTAAGTAGGATGCACGCTCTGCATAGACAAGGAGAACAAAAAAAAAAAGAAAGAAGAACAGAAGATCATCACCCAGATATGACATCTGAATTTCCAAAGATACTAGCAAGACATCTGTGGACTGGACAAAAATCTGAAGTAGATATGCAGCCAAATTTGAAAATACTCATCTTCCATCATCTGTGTTTTTGCATACTGTAAGTATGTTTTAATAAGACTCTATTGAAATACTGTATATTTTCTAACCTTCTAAGACTCTTTTCAAATATATTTCCTATCTTTGCTACTGTTGGTTTTACTGTGTTTTATTAATTGTGCTTTATAGTAATATTAACCTTATAGTGTCTGATTGAGTCAAGGTGTATTGTCCAGGAGCACCTTGGTTCCAACAGGGCTTAGCATCTGAGAAGGGATGCCTCCAATAGAAAGCAGCACAGATGCAGTTGTATTCGGGGGTCAATTTAAAATATACTAGATAAACCTAACACTCATACAAACAACATAGCTAACAGTAACTAAAGTGTAGGTGAAGCAAAATAACAAACAAGGAACTTTCATGATAGCATAGTGATAAAAACATCTGGTGTAGGTGAATGCCATATTCCCACTGAGATTAGCAGCTAAGGAAAAGACATTTTCCAAAAGTAGCACCCCAGTGAGTAGTCATCTGCTTTGGTGAGTGGCACAGCTTTATCTTAGGTCAGGAGACAATCGTTTGGTCTACTTATGCTGAGCTAGTAAGTCTGTTTGCTTGAAGAAACTGTCCATGTGCAAATTAAGCTGTACATGTGAGGCACTATAAAGCAGCAATATAAAGTACAGGTAAATTTCCAGGATAAAACAGCATCTGACATCACATGGTAAGGTTGCATGTTCATGGTATCTGTAATCTCTGAAAGCATCTGCACTTTCTTTCAAATACAATGACTCCAGTTCAGGGGCATTACATTCAGTTGGGCAGCAATGGATACATTTTTTACTTCCAGCAAATTTTCTAATTAATAACTTAATAATAATAAAATCTTTATAACTCCAGAAAAAAAAAGTTTTCAAAGTGTGGCATGGCAGAATGGAAGCTTTAACAAGCCCATGAATTACATAAAGTGTTTCAGTAACAGCAAGAGTTGACTTCTAACTAAAAAACTATGGCATGAAAATGGTAGTCGTCCAGGAATTGAATTTGAGACATCATGTTATTTGGTCATCTTTCAGCTACACACCTCAGTGTTGTTTGACTGCTGGTTAATGAAAAAAAATGTGTTCTGCATCTTTAAAAGTAAATCAATTAAAGTTAAAGCAAAAAAGCACCTTCCATTATATTTGTATCCATTGATACAAATTAAGAAATTAGTCACTGCAGGTCCTCCGGGACCAAAGTTTGCCAGCCTTGCTCTAGTGCAAGAAAATTAGTTTGTTTGTCATTTTCATTTCCAGGTTTTTTTAGGTGTGTTCATATATAATGCACAAAATACCTACTGCAATTGTCATGTCTGTTTATCTGACTTTCCACATGACACAACTTGGCACTGTGAATGACAGATTTGGTTGAAATCTGCCACACTTTCAGTGTTCCTTAAGGAAATTTTTTGGGAAACAAATGTGTTGAGGTATCTTGAATAGAGTGTGCAGAATATTCAAAGTTTTGAAATTTCAAAATCTCCCTTTGAAAAGCAGAGAAACATTCTGCAGGACTTTTATAAATTTAGACAATTATAGATTAGTTTATTGTTTCAAATTTACCTTGAGTGGGGTCTCTTTAATTTATAGTTTGTATATTTTCCTCTATTACTCATTCTATAGGTACGCCTTTTTTTAACTCTCCATCAGGTATATCTTTTAAAAAAATGTTATTTTTAAGAAATTTGGACTACACTTTGTCAAAGATCCTCTACACCCAACAACTAACAGCACAGCATCAATCGATTCATTTTTTCATCACTTAAACTGGAACCTGTTGTTTATGAAAGCTATTGAGCCACCAGAAGCCTATCCGCATTACATTTCCAGTTTATTAACACACTTAATAGCATTCTATTATAGACGATATTTTTGAATATGATTCACAGTTACAAAAATATTTAATAAAGAAGAATATGATAATTCACTCTTTAATAAGGTAACGGAAAAAATTTGAAATGCTCCAACTTTTAAATCAGTTAAATAATTCATTGAACGTGCCCGAATGTTACGCCATGCATACATTTCCTGACTTGTTAATTTTGGTTTTGACTACCTTTTGTTCTGACATTGAGTGTAGTCTAGCCTTTTTTCTTAAATGTTTATAAGGATCCAAGCCTTAGTTATCTTTGTTTTTGCTCTATAAAAGTGTACTCCATGTTGTAGGACAAAGTGGGCATTGCCCATTTTGTTAGGCCTTAGGGGCACACAAGGCCTGTAAAGGCAGCTGATTTAGCAGACCCCCAGCTGCACAAAACATCCAACTTAGATTCCCAAGATGCATTCCAGAAACTGTCTGAACTGTTCATAATAGGATCTGCCTGTACTTCATCTGATAACAAAAGTGTAAATCAGAGGTGAACTGCCATCATTGTCGAGGCCACTTCTACAGCAGTCTGAAATTTTGTGCTAGAAAGACTGATGCTTTGCTCCACAAAGTCGCAGAGAAGACAGCAGAAGGAGAGCAGGGACGGCAAAGCATACCATGGACAAGGGATCATGAAGCAAAGAGAAAGAGTGCACTCCAACACATGAAGAATCCACCACTTGAACTTGGATCAACAACAAAGCAACAATTCCACACAACATCGGATATCATCCATAAAGACTTGGTATTGTAAAATGAATTATCTGTAGCAAGATAAATCACAACTTTAAATAAATAGTACACAGCTAGTCTACATGTTATACGTTTGTCTGCCTAGTCTGTCTGCATCTAGTTTTATATGTCAATGTATATATGCATTTATCCTTGTGTTTATTAATAGATTGCATTATTTTGTTCTTTAAAACGAGTGTGCCTCATTTACCTTGACATGAGTCTAAAGGATGGAGAACTGCTACCTACAACAAAGAAAGATAATGTAAATAAAGAAGGAGCCTTGCCACGTATTTGGTTAATGACCAGTATTGCCAAAGGTAAGTTGAATGATTAATTAACCAACTTAAAATTCACTCAGTTCTTACAATGCTTAATCAAAGGCATTTTTGATTCTACTCTAAAGGAAAAATTTAATCAACAATGAATATTAGCTGGCGACATCATAAAATATGGATATTTCATATGGAGCAAGTTCCTCTAATTTGGTTTTCTAACTGGAACCCATTTGCCTTATACCTGAGAGTTATCTCTAACTTTTGGTGACACAGTGTATCAATGGTGTTGATATTTAATGATTCAATGCACCTATATTGTATTCTTTCCTCCTTATTGTTTCCAAGCAGCAGTGTCATCTATAAGAAATCTTTTGAATGGTGAAGCTCAACTATTGTGTCTTCCTTTAAATTATGGATTATTCTACCATTCAATTATCGTAAATTTGATCTGATCTAAAGCAGAATTTTTTTTTAATGTTACAGTTTCAGTTCTTGGAGACACACAGTACAGTATACATAAAGAAAACGCCATTCCTTAAAATTGTTATCTTAAGAACAAGGGATTGTAATTTGCACAATATTTCTTATAATTCATAACTGTATAGCTTAACTGATATCCAGGTGGCTTTCCACTGATTAGAAGGCATATTAGGCTAAGTGCAAATCTAAAACAAAGCTTCCAAAGCTATCATTGTCTGTGTCCAAAAGCTTCCATTCAGTCATTGCAGGGTGGAGGCTTTTTATTTTGATGTAGTTGCAGGCATTCGGTCTCCTAGAGCAATACTTTCAGTTATATCACCTTAGTACATATAGTCTTCCTTGAGACTTAAGACAGAATTCTTTAAACTGAAAAGATACAAAGACAGAGGGAATTTTTGAATAAATATGTCTAAAGCTGGGTCAGCATGGGTTTTTAATCTTTATCAGTGTTCTATCAAAACAATATTTGCTACTGAGCATCCAAATTCCTACCTCTATCTGTGTTGTCACATTGTCATTATATTAGATTATCCTGTCAGCCACAGGGATCTCAATTCTGAAGAGATCAAAGTTGCTAAATAATAGAAACCAACCACATCAGATCTTCTCAGCCTCTAGCCAGAGAAAGACCTCTGTTTGACACTTTTCAGCCGAGCAGCTGGATATGTCATTGAAGCAATGTCACAAATATTCTCAACCAACAAGGACCCAGTGAGGTTTTGACAAATTCCACTACAAAAGGTACTCACATATTAGCTTGTAAATAGGCCTTATCCTGACATAATAAGAAAATGCTCCCCGGCACAAAAAAAAACTTACAAGCTGCTTGATATTGAAGCAAAATTGCAGCAGCTCATGCAGTATATGGAGGCAGTAATATGATCTGTAGGATAAAGAAGCCCATTATAAAGGCTAGGCATACAGCATCTCTTGTGTCACCCCCACCTTCTTTTTAAGTATAATTTCTTATATTTCTCACTGATTGTATTGTCCATCACTCCTTCTTCTCTCTCAATTTCTCTCCTTGCTACTCTGTCACCCTCTTCCGATTTCTTTCTTCCTTTGCATTATTCTGCCTCTCTTTTATTTAACATTATTTCTTCTGTATTTTTTTCTGTTACACTTTCGTCCTAAGTTTGAATATTTTCACTCTGTTCTATTCTTTCATCTCTTATTTTATTAATTGTGTTTTCTTTGCTGCCTTTTGCTACTTTGTATTACTAGCCCAGATTGATATTTATATTCTAATGCAGAGTGTCTTCGCACCTTGTCGATGTGTTTCTTTTTGTCAGTTTCTTCTTCTCTGTGTCATCCAAGTGTATAATAAGGAGGATGGCCATAACACAATTCACAGGCATAAAGAAAGGAAAAGCTTGAATAAGGCATTCTTAATCAAATAAACTCTGAAATGCATTGAAACTACTCATTGAAGTGTTGGTTAGAATAATCTCTGTGCATTAAACCATTTGTCAGTGATTCACAGATTTAATTTTTCTAACTAATGATCATGCAATCTTACTAGAGTATTGCCTTTTTTAATTATGTATTAATCTTTAACTGGGGTCGTTCCCGGCTCTCTCTTTTGATCGACTTTCTACATATATTATGACTATGAAAGCTAATGATTTTTTCATTGATTCTCTGAATTATTTGACAATCAAGCATTGCACTTTAAAATATAAAAGGAAATTCTCCTCTCATTTATTAATCTACATGAACAAGAATAGAAGGCATTAACTCAGATTCCTGAGGGTGAAATGGCTTCCTTACCAGCTGATGAAGATATGAATAAGACATTTTATTTGTTCAGATTTAAATATTCCTGGAAGTTCTTCAGATTAATATTACAAGGAACGGAAACAAATTTACATTACACCCTCCTATTAAATGTGGGTAAAACAAAACAGAAATAGCAACACTTGCTTTTTGATTTCGGCTCCCCCTCTAAAATGTTCCTCACATGAACCCAACTGACAAATAGTAATGAACAGTTTTATTTATGAAACTAACTGATCATTTGACCAGTAGGTAAAGTCGTGTGCGAATAGGGTAGAGAAGTGATTTTCACTGCCGCTTCTCAGATACATCCTTTTGGGTTTAAGTCCTGTCATTGGCTGTGTGGAGCTTGCTCATTGCCTCCTTGTCTGTATGGATTTGCCTCTCATTTCCACTGAGAGGTGTACGTGTGACTAACTCGCAATTCTGGATTTGTCCCTTGGGTTAGAATTGGATGAAGAAGGTTTGTAAATGTTTTGTTATGTTGTTTTATAAAGTCAACTAAATTACTTAGTGTGTGGAATACACATGACTAGGCATTGTTAGTATGGCCACAAGTGCAAAATAGGATTGCAGAATTTGAAAGTTGATAACTGAAGAAAGGTCAAGCACTGTGATGATGTGGGTCCTGCTCCATACTCCCACTTCTGTTTTGGGATCCTCTCCAACTCAACACCATCGGTAATGTAACCGGATCACCTGGTCTGATAGGGAAACAAATCAGATTGAGGAAGGGGATGATGCAAAAGGTGCAAGTGCTTTTATTAACACCAATCAAACAAAATCAGTGCCCAAATACATACTGCAGTTTTCAAAGAATTCCAATAAATAAATAATTCATAAAAAGGTAAAAATCTTAAATGTTTAAAACAAGGCTAAAACACGAGAATAACCTGCAGTAGTCATTTGGGCACACCAGCCAAACACAACTCCTTCTCAGTCTCTCCAGCTCACCCAAGGTTTGCTCAGCTGAAGAGACTCTCGCTCTTACTCTCACTCTTGCAATCTCTTTCATTTTTTCTTTTCCCTTTTTTTCCTCCCCTTCTCCTGTGCCGGCTTGTACTTATACAGCTCTGTGGGCGCAGCACCTCAGTCACTCACTGCAGGAAGCTAATTAAGCTGTTGAGAACGATCACACCCTCACATGCAGGTGCAACTCACCCCAATTTCCCCATCAACTCCCCGCTGCTGCACGATTGCACCCACGGAGACTGACATGGTCAAATGGATTATTTAAAAACTGGCCTTCATTCAGAACCGTGGACCCGCTACACCACAAGCGCTTGGCTTATAGTGTAGACAAATCCTGGTACAACATATTTTGCTTTATCTTTATACAGCATTGGCAAACAAAAAGTGATTGTTGTTGTTATTGATCTTGCGAGTGTGTGTTTTTTTACTTTAAAAATACTACATATTTTAGTTATACATTTACATATCGAGAATACAAGCGGCTGAAATGAGTTTTCTCCGCAGGGTGTCTGGGCTCTCCCTTAAAGATAGGGTGAGAAGCTCAATCATCCGGGAGGGGCTCAGAGTAGAGCCGCTGCTCCTCCACATCGAGAGGAGTCAGATGAGGTGGCTCGGGCATCTGATCAGGATGCCTCCTGGACGCCTCCCTGGTGAGGTGTTCCGGGCACGTCCAACCGGGAGGAGGCCCCGGGGAAGACCCAGGACACGCTGGAGGGACTATGTCTCCCGGCTGGCCTGGGAACGCCTTGGGATTCTCCTGGAAGAGCTAGAAGAAGTGGCCGGGGAGAGGGAAGTCTGGGCATCTCTGCTCAAGCTGCTGCCCCCGCAACCCGACCTCGGATAAGCGGAAGAGGATGGATGGATGGATATTTAAATGTCCTTCCTAACATTACATTATAATTTTTTGTGAAAACATATTACTGTAGGGTGTTTTGGAATATGTTGCTAATGTATATGTATGTTACTACTTCTGTATATGGAAGAATTAGTAAAAACATAAGAAAAAAAGTTGGGAACTCCAGATGCTTCAGAGTGTGCTCTTCTCTTTTTTGAGGGACTGGCAGAATGCTCACCTTGGACATACCAGAGAGGCTGTCAGGCCTAGAAAGGTCATCAGAATTGAGAAAACTGCCTCTACCAGATAGCTGGCCCCAGAAAAATGTAAAAGGAGCATAAGAAAAAGAATCACTAGTTTACATTTGGTTATAAGAGTTGGAAGAGGAATTCCAAGGCTGCTAAAGGGCATATTGAATGGCAAATAACCCTGACATCTAAAGTGGTGAGGAAGAGCAGGCTGGTGACTTGCCTGGGCTACCTGTAAATTCTTAACGTTCAATTACAGTATACTTTAATAAATCCCTGCCTTGTTAACTGGGCAGAGCCTCTAACTCTGAAAATTTTAAAAAACCCATTTACATTTTGTGCTGTTGTTTTTTTACTTTTAAAACACTCCTACTTCAAAAGTTTGTGTGTTGGCTGGGAAAGAATGACTTGTTTCTTCTAGGTAAGGGCTGAACAGTTGTTCCAAGCATATCGGGAATGTTTAAGTATTATTTTTGTGACAATTTGCCCTATCTGACATTTAATATGGGCGCTGAAAGGATGGAGGTGACAGTTAAGAGGAAAAGGAGGAAGGCCTAAGAGACGTTTTATGGATGTGTTGAGAGAGGACATGAAGGTGTTGGGTGTAACGGAGCAAGAGGCAGAGGACAGAAAGATATGGAAAAAGATGATCCGCTGTGGCAACTACTAATGGGAGCGGCCGAAAGAAGAAGAAGAGGAGGAAGAAGCTGAAATCTTGTAGCTGTGGAAGTAGTGCATTGCATTGCAAACTATGCACCAGCATCTTGAGGCTTTTCTGCACTGTGTGGTGTAGATGTGATTCCACTATAAAAGAAAGAAGAACACATTACAATGCACTGGATCAAGCAAAAGAAACTAAATTTCCTTCAGCATTAGACAGTGTGACATGTATTGGCTTTAAATATCCCTGTAATGTGGTTATACTTTATGCCTGAACAGAATTTTATTTTGACTAAGTTTGGTTTTGCCCCTTTCCCCTTTCTGGAGAAGATAAATCAGTAAATGAGACACAGCTTTTACCTTTGAAGTTCCACACAATTTTCTAAAGTTCACAAAAGCATCTTGTAAACCAGTTCCAGACGTGATGAAATATAAAAGATGTATGAAGGGCAATTACTCCAACCTTGACAACTCTTCCACTTTGCCTTATAAGGATGATAATGTAAAATCTCTACTGCTCATTACAACATCTGTTGAACAGGATATTTCTATCATCTTATAATTTCATATTATTATTTATTTATATTTATATACTAGTGTGAGTGTTAATAAAATTAGCCAAATACAGTATATACAAGTGTGTGTATGAAACAAACATTTGTAAAACACTAAAATATATGATATTGAATGACTGAATGTAAACTTTGCCAAGTGTCTTTAAAAACAGACAACTGCTTTCTTTTTGGCGCTTAGCTGTCCAGTCACAGCTCAACCTTAGGGCTGACAGCTTCTGTTTTTATCCAGTTGCTGTGAGGAAGAGACAGAAAGGGCACAAAAACCAAGCCCAGAAGAAGGGAAGAAAGCTGTAAACCAAATTCTCAAAGATCACATCTGTAATAAGGACAACACACATATTATCCCCCGTGGCTTCGCCCTTGGAAATAGTGAAACAGAACAGTGAGGAGGGCCCTGCCCAGCTCTCTACTCCTGATGTCACTCTTCCACCTCCCCTCGGCCTGCAGCCTCTGTCTCGGATTAGTGCAAATATTTCGCTCCTGCAAGCAAACTATGATTCTTAGCACGATGAGAGAAGTTGCAAAATCAACCGGAATGTTCAAGCAAATTATAGAAAAGAAAGATAAGTAGTTCTCTCATTTGCTAACTAAGCGGAGTTAAGGTTATACCCCGAAGCAGATGAGTGAGTGAGGAGGGCCTCCCCGCAGCCCAGTGAGTCTCTCTCGGATTCGCACTAATAAATCAATACTGCAAGCGAACTATGATACTTAGCGCAATGAGAAAGTCGCAATATCAATGGAATGTTCAAGCAAATTATAGAAAAAAAAACAGATCTAAATCCGTTAAGTAGTTCTCTCATGAAAAACGGACAGACATTAAAATGGGTCTAAAAAAACTATAATAAATTTCGCACTTGGACCATGAAATTTTTAAAACCATTTCTTAGCGAGCACCAATGGGCCAAGGGTAACCTACACTTCAAATTTCAAGTCCCAAGTCCTCATGGTTCGGGAGATTTCATGATGAGTGAGTCAGTGGTATTTGGCTTTTATATATGTGTGTGTGTGTGTGACAGCTTAAGCTTTGGAGAGCAAGAGTGCATATAGCCAGATCTTTGTCCCTGATATCATTATTAAAGTTTCCTGTTGAGTTTCATTTCTATGTGCCTCTGGGAGAGTCACCCAAATTGGTGAATATGTTGAGCACCAGGACTGAAAGCACTGTACACTGAACTCCATCATGCAGAAAAAGAAGTGCCATACCTTACAATAATAATAATAATAGTAATAATAATAATATTGATAATAATAATGTGAAGAGGTAAGTCAAGTCTAATTATTTTGATTTTACAAATTAAGGCTGACGCCCTGAGGAAGTGGATGACAAAGTTGATGCGTTTTATTGTGTGTTTAATATCTTCAGTTTAATTGTTTGAACAACTCTAGTATTCTAATCAGGAAAGGTGGATGTACTGTATATGTAATGTGTGATATTTTAATAACAGTTCAGCAGTCGTTAAAGGAAATACACATGAGTTCAAATTGGAAGTTTAGAAATATTAGTGAAATTAAAAGTTTAAAAACATACAAAAAAGAATAAGCTGTAGCTTGATAAGTAAGGCTATTTAGTTATTGAAAAGTAAGGCTAAGCTGGCAGCCTTGTGTACAAAGTCAATTTCTTTATCTGTTAGGCCGCTTTGGCTGCCTATAACCAGATATGATACAGTAGATATTTACTTACAGTTAACTTACAGTTAAGTGTATAAATATTCAAACTTCCCTGTTCTGTTGCTGGCTGTTGCACATCATTTTCTATTTTGTTACCATAAGCTTTCATGCCTTTGTTGGCAATTACATTAGTTAACTGAACATTTGGAAATGTTGTATCTTACACCTGCATAATTTGTGGAGAGCAACAGAAACATTTACAGTAAAGTGTAAGTGTCTGACATGTGGAACTGAGCCAGTCAGAAAAGCACCTACAGTAAACAGTTGTAGGCTATACCATATGTGTCAGCCTGATCAGACGCCTTCTGCTTTTTTTACTCCTCTTCAGTATGATATGGAGGTGGAAACATTGCATAAGAGTCTATAAGGCCAAGGCTCAGAGGAGGATTTAGGAAAGGCTGGCAAATGCATAAATGAAAAGTGAGAGCATGTGTGCGTATACTGTGTGAGTGAGTCTGCAGTCAACAAAAACAATGAGCTTTGACTGAACATGTGTGAAAGATAGAGCAGATAGGGGCTGATGTAGTCTAAAAAACTATATATATAAACTAAAAAATGTTAACATCGGTATGGAGCCAACAGGCGAAACTCTTATGGCTGAGAAACCTTTGCCTGAAGCATACTAAATGAAAATAGTTGCAAATGAAAGTGCCAGTTTAAAGAGCAATTATAGTAATGTAATTAATACACCCAACTAACATAAATAAAAAAATCATGTTTTTCTTAGCTATATTGCATGCAATCAAGTTAAAGATGAAAAATGTTCCTTATATTGTAATGATGAAAAATGTTCCTTATACTGTAGTGGTGTCTGCACTAAAATAACATATGTAAATATGAAAAAGTAATGCAACAGTCCCAAAATGCAATGAATAATTATATCTATATATAAACATTCAGGTATATATGTATATGAATATCTCCAATATTGCTTGTACTAGACAATATATTTACACATACATTTAAGATTATCAAAGTTATACCTTTTCAATTGAATTTCATTCATAAAAAAGCCTTTACCCACCTTTTTTGCAGCATCTTCCAGGCACGTTTGACCACTAACCTCAAAAAGGAAATATCTTCAATCTACAGAAGGTTACTTCATTATGAAACTTACATTATGAATCTTCTGCTTTTGTGTTCTAAGACAGCATATTTATTATAATAATTACATCATATTGGTAATGTATAGTTTGTCTGTTACTTAATAATAGCTTTGGAATGAAGACAAATTGTCTGATAATCCACTTTATTTGCATTATTTCTGTCTACGAATTGTCTTTCCAAGTAAACACAAATCTTAGCAGTATTGGGTGCAAGACTTTTTTTTTGCCACTCTGGAATGCAGTTTTATTTTTTTCATATTTAGTACAGAAGAGAGTAATGTAAAGGGGTCTACTGTATAGTCACATTTTAGGCATCTCTAAACATGATTTGATCATCTCCAGTTTATGTGCTATAAATACATTGATTGCAAACAAATATGGCTTCCATTAAAATCATGAAATATTAATAACCCTATTGATTTTGAACAAAACTGGTTCAATGTGACTTTTGTTATGCTAAACACAGAACAGTTATTTTGCCACAAGTGACTATAAGTTTTGCTCCTCTTAAATGTATCTAATACAAGTTGCACAAAATTAAACGTTCCACAAACGTCCCTTAAAATATCTCTCTACGTTTCAAAGCATTTCCGGTATACTGTCATTTTGCTACATTTACTAAAGAGAACATTTTTTTCCCATCTGTGGTGCTGTGCCTGTTTCTGAGGAAAATAGTAGTACTTGCTTTTTTTATTTGTTGATCCTTTATGACCAACAGAAGGCATTGTGAAATCAGAAGACCTAAAATCCTGTATAAACATGGTAATAACCCATCAGTATTCATTCCTTCACACTTCTTAAGTACTGATGTTGGGATTGTTGTTCATAAATTTGGAGCAAGGGATATAGATGTGCTGTCAAAGAATGTAATCAGAAAATGGAAAAGTTCGTGTGACGCCAGTTTTATATACTGTACAATATTGCTTCTATAAACTGGACTGAACACCTGCAGTAAGAGAAGAAATTATATTTTCTAAGTACCATCCATTCATCTATTTTCTAAGCCAGATTAGATCAATGTAAGGCCTAGGGATCCGAACTTATTTTGGCAGCATCAGAATGGGAAACTCATTTTTGAAAGCTTAATTTAGAAAACAGATCTTTACGAGATGTATGAAGAAACCCATTAATGCCCCTTTGTATATGCTATTCAATTTATAGAAAACCACATGAACAAACCACATACAACTGAAATAATTAAGCACATAAAGAATTGCACTGTTCAATTAACCCAGAGCAGGAAATATTTCAACTTTTGTTTGGTTCACAGAATTGTGATGAATGTTTTTAAGGAAATGTTTAACTTGACTTTAAAACAAGAGGCATCACTATCAAAATATCAGTGCAGAACAGATTTCAATCAAACAAAAAAGTGTCAAACATTCAAAAATGGCACAAGAATGGTGCAATAAGTTCGGTGGAGAAATGTATACTTCTTACCTTTGCTGCACTTGGAATCCAGAAATGCTTGATGCTAAAGATAATGAGAACAAGGGTGAGACTCACTAGAGTCACCATCAGAGCCGCTAACTGGTACTCCCTGTGTTTGATACGCTGTTGCTTTGTTGTTTCAACCTAAAATAATAAGAATGCCATCTTCAGTAAACAAAATAAAGTAAACTTATTTGTTGACTTATGTTTTTACTCTTTAATTTTCTAATGCTTATGAAAAACATGTGGACTCCCTGTCTGTACTAATGAATACATTTTTCCTTCGGTCACAGAATGGTGGACTGGCTGGTTGTTTTGCTCCAACAAAGTACATTAACTGCTCTACATTTACTCTACACTCACTCTTCAGAAGAGCTGCTAAACAGAGAACTGATTGGTTAAAACTAAATTAAACTTGATATATAACAGCCCTTTTAAAATATTATAATACAACATAACATTCTTCAACCCACTTAATCATATTCAGGGCCACAGTGACGTCTACCCTATCAGAACTGGGTACAAGGCAGGAAACAGCCCAGGAAAAGCAGACAGCCCACTGCAAAACCCGCTCAACATATTCACACTTATACAGGGCCAATTTGAAATTATCATACAGACTTACATGAGCATATGAAAGGAAAAACAGATTAACCATAGGAAAGCCCCCAATAGCAACAGATTGTGCAAACTCCGCTAAAAGAACAACTGGTCACAGGACCTGAACCCAGGATGCTGAATCAGTAAAGTGACAATGTTTCCATAATGCCACTTTGCCACCTTCATAATATTCACTATAAGATCCTAATTTAGAGTACTGATGCAACATTGTCCTGATGTCTTCACAATGTGCAAAAATGAAAAAATAGTCTTTGTCTTACCTACTATTCATGTACATATCAACAGCATGTGGAGATATGGAATCTGGTGTATTTTGCACATAAGTTACTCCTACTGCAAGCTGCCAGGTCTCTGATAACAAATGTAAATCCTGCCCTCTACGAAATGCAGAAAAAGCCCAGTCAGTCAGTGGAGGTAAATTAAAAAATGATGTCTTTTACCTTTTAAAATATATTTTTGCCTATTTAGTTTTTTTAACTGCTAGAACTTACTTATGACCAAAACAAAAAAAGACATAAACATATGCAAATTGTACAGTATGGGAATATGATGGATATTGAGGAATATGAATAATTAATCAAAAAATGTCCAATTTAAGTTGTGCTGGTCAGTTTAAAAAAAATGTATGTCTTTAAGATAGGAGATGAAACTACCTATGCACAACAGAGTGACTTAAATTTTATATAGTATATGTTTAATTTGCAAATACTGCCAAGCTTAAGAATGACTTATTTTTTACCTAGGATCCTGTATATCATTGTCTGTGTTTCAGCTTTTGAGCACATTCATACTGAAATATCTCCATTTAGATCTCGTTTAGCCTGAGTATTGAGTTGTCATATTGTCAAAATGAGTATATTTGAAATATGCTTGAAGAAAAAAAAATATATATATATAGATACATATATATTGTGGACCACCAAGGGGCACGCCAGCGACCCAAACAACCGACACAACAGATACAGACACAAGTGCCATAAAATAGAAGGCTTTTATTCCGTGGGAATCCCACTAGCACTAATAACAGTACGGACCAGGAATACAGCACACAGAACTTCTTCTTCTCTCTCTTTCTTTCCTTCCTTCCTTTGCTTCAACCCCTCCACAGGCCTCCTACTGACTCTGGCTCTTCTCTGTGAGGCAGCTGGCTCCTTTTTAAGCCACACCCAGGAGCACTCCAGGTGGGTCATTAATAAAGTCTGGAATCACTCCCAGATGAGGAGAAGGCCCCACATAACAAGGCTCTACCATCTCCATAGCTCCCCACAGGAACCCGACAGAGCTTCCTCAAATTCTAATTCCCAGCATGCCTTGCGGGAATCCATGGTGCCACCCAGGGGGGCTGCTCTCTAGTGTCCTGAGGAAGGTAATGCCTTATGGATGTTCTCCTGTCCTGTTTATATATATATATATATATATATATATATATATATATATATATATATATATATATATATATATATATACTGTTTATAAACATTTATAGTAATGCCAAATCTGACCCAAGAACAACAATTGCCCTATATTCTAAAACAGTTTTAAGAGATTTAATGAGAGAGGATCAAATACAACCATCCAAGGCCCATTATATTACTTTTCATGTATTTCTTTGTAGACTGTTATTTTAAGATCTTAAATAACAACAAAATAGCCCAGTTGTTTTTCAGTATTAAATTAAAAATGTTAGGATATTTGCCAGTATAAATTAGCAACCATATAATGCAGTAAACCGCTTACAATAAGTAAGTAATTAAGAAACAGAGACAGTAGTGATGTTAGATTGTCTCAAAATCCTAATCCTGGAATAAGCTACCAAGTAGTAGTAGTGTGGTAAACAGTAAGACTTTACGGACTTTCAAAACTCAAAAGACTTGATGTTATTTTAGAAGAATTAAGTGGATAGGACTGGCGAGCTTTGTAGATTGTTCTGATGTTCTTAATTAATATTTCTTTCATTCACTGAACACTTATTGATAATGTTCAGGGCCTTTTTAATAACATTAATATCTCTGTTCTTTTTCTGATGTGAGCATAAGAATCTTCACAAAATTTAAACTTCAAAATTATTTGAAGCGGGCAATTCTTTGTATTAGGAATGTGTTAGAAACTCTATTTTTTATTTTAATTTGGACATTTATAGCTTCTTTGAAATGTTACGATTATTTTATTATCGTAGTGGTGATGTGCCACCATCTTGTTTAAAGCAAAAACACCCATTGCTAGTCATGTAGTTTTCATGACATCAGTACATTCTGACAGCACCCTAACCTTATATGTTTCTCAACACTTTGACCATTTCCTTCTTCAAACAAATCGTAATATTTCTTATTGTTTTTCTGGTTGAGACTTTAGTTTTGTCTTAAAGTACAATTGCGTATCAGATCCCTGCCTGTATTAGGACCTTTCTTTGCTGCCCATCAAGAAAAGAGCTTCTGAGAAAAGAGTGAACGGCAAATAAAACAGGACACTATCTTCTCGGAAAACAGGTAGGTTATTAGACCAATGCAGAGCTCAATTTCACACACACATGTACTCATTCATGTGGGGCAATTAAGAATTATGGAACATGCATATTTTTGGGGTGTGAGAGGGAACAGAGAAACCAAAAAAACTCTGGATGGCAGAGAACCAGACAAATGTTTTAATGATATTGACAGGGAGCAGGAAATCCAACTCAGGACTAATCAACTGCAAGCCAACAGTACTAAGTATACAGTTTCCACTAATATTTATTCCTCTGTTTTCTGAACCTATTTTCTGTGTCATGAGGAGCCAGAGCCTGACCTGTTAGTATTATGTACAAGGACATCTGAGCCAAAATATGTAGATAGATAGATAGATAGATAGATAGATAGATAGATAGATAGATAGATAGATAGATAGATAGATAGATAGATAGATAGATAGATAGATAGATAGATAGATAGATAGATAGATAGATAGATAGATAGATAATTTATCTAAAACAGTCAGATATATACAAAAACTATACAAAATGCATTTCATTCTGAACAGTAAAAAAAAAGAGTAACTAAATGAAATACGTACACTGTCTACTTAAAATGAACCTATTAAACTAGATTAGATCAGACTAAACATTCTAGAACCATTTTGGAGTACTTGAGTTAATCATAGTTCCTAAATGAAACCCTTGCAGACAAAAAGAGAATCTTTAAACTAACCTTCCTTCTCCTCCAATACATATTTTGTAAATATTTTTTATGTAGCGCTGCTGCCACGCAATAAAGAGACCTGGGTTCACTTCCCGGGTCCTTCCTGCATGGAGTTTGCATGTTCTCCCCATGTCTGCGTGGGTTTCCTCCAGGTGATCCAGTTTCCTCCCACAGTCCAAAGACATGCAGGTTAGGTGCATTGGCAATCCTAAATTGTCCCTAGTGTGTGTGCTTGGTGTGTGTGTGTGTGCCCTGCTGTGGGCTAGCACTCTGCCCAGGGATTTGTTCCTGCCTTGCGCCCTGTGTTGACTGGGATTGGCTCCAGCAGACCCCCATGACCCTGTATTAGGATATAACGGGTTGGACAATGACTGACTGACTCTGTGCAAGAACTTCAGTGAAATTTGATGCCTGATGAAGGACATTCAGTAAGAAGGCACTCATGTCTGGTGTCCTTGATGCCAAAGTAAGATCACCTCTGTCTCTGGAGGCGACTTTAGGGCTTGGCCAGAAGTGACCCAAGGACAGGGTCTAAAGCTGTCTTTAGAGAAAGACAGAGTCATTAGGAGGTGGATTACAGGAGGGCCATATTGTTCTCTGAGGAAGCTACATCAATTAAGCCATGATATTTGTTAAACAGCAATGCAAACAAGTATGGATATGCCCAGGCTTTGTTGTATTACAACTGTTGTTTAATTTTTATTCAATAAGCCAAAAATGTGTTTCATATTTTCCTCCTTGGCATTGTTCAGGGTGAAAGTGTGGACAACAAAGAGGTCATTGTTTGAATTGATATACACAGTACAGACTTTAACAAAAGTTTAGTGTCCATTATGCTTACCCTAAAGTACATTATTTTGTTTATAATGTTTGATCTTACTGATGTCTTCTAGTGGTGAAGAAAGAACTTAAAAGCCACAGTGCCGGGTCTTAAAGCAATATTCCAGGAAGCAATATCAAAAAAATCCATGAAAAAAATCTCGTATTATTCATGTTGCATAATTCACATGTCAAGTCATCCAGTTATATGCTCACATCATCCCAAATACATGTATTTTTCTGAAAAATATTGTGAAATAAACCACCTCCAGAAAACACTCGTGAATGAAACAGATGTGTCCGAGCATTTGAACTGTAGACCCACCAACTGTTGTTACATTTATATTATTTTGTGCCTTAGCAAGAGCGAGTAAAAAATGAATGAAAAGGATCAAGAGATGAAAGAACAAGCAAGAGCTGTTACCAAACAAATCAAACATTAAAGACCACAATCCCAAAAAGAAGTTTGTTAACCCAGAAAAGTTTAGTGATCACAAAGAATCACACAGCAGGTGCTATTTGTGTCCAAACTCGGATGAGTTAAGAAATATAATTTTTGGTGGAGTATTTCACATATTCAAATTCAAATGAATTACAGTAATCCCTCCTCCATCGCGGGGGTTGCGTTCCAGAGCCACCCGCGAAATAAGAAAATCCGCGAAGTAGAAACCATATGTTTATATGGTTATTTTTATATTGTCATGCTTGGGTCACAGATTTGCGCAGAAACACAGGAGGTTGTAGAGAGACAGGAACGTTATTCAAACACTGCAAACAAACATTTGTCTCTTTTTCAAAAGTTTAAACTGTGCTCCATGACAAGACAGAGATGACAGTTCTGTCTCAAAATTAAAAGAATGCAAACATATCTTCCTCTTCAAAGGAGTGCGTGTCAGGAGCACAGAATGTCACATAGATAGAGAAAACAATCTCTAGCAAACAAATCAATAGGGCTGTTTGGCTTTTAAGTATGCGAAGCACCGCGACACAAAGCTGTTGAAGGCGGCAGCTCACACCCCTCCATCAGGAGCAGACAAAGAGAGAGAGATAGAGACAGAGTTTGTTTTTCAGTCAAAAATCAATACGTGCCCTTCGAGCTTTTAAGTATGCGAAGCACCGTGCAGCATGTCGTTTCAGGAAGCAGCTGCACAAAAGATAGCAACGTGAAGATAATCTTTCAGCATTTTTAGACGAGCGTCCGTATCGTCTAGGTGTGCGAACAGCCCCCCTGCTCAATCCCCATACGTCAGGATCAGAGAAAGTCAGCGCAAGAGAGAGAAAGAGAAAAGTAAGCAATCTAGCTTCTCAGCCATCTGCCAATAGCGTCCCTTGTATGAAATCAACTGGGCAAACCAACTGAGGAAGCATGTACCAGAAATTAAAAGACCCATTGTCCGCAGAAATCCGCGAACCAGCAAAAAATCCGCGATATATATTTAAATATGCTTACATATAAAATCCACGATGGAGTGAAGCCGCGAAAGGCGAAGCGCGATATAGCGAGGGATCACTGTATATCCAATCTGAGACTAAATACCTGTTATTTAGCTTTTCCCTGATAGCCACTGTTATTGGCTTTTTTTCTCAGTGAGGTCGGTGGTCAAAAATAAAATATGTCACAATTTAAGTGAATTATTTAAAATTAGCTAAATAATTTATGTGGAGGTTTGAGTACAGTATTGACTGTTTTTTTCAGGAAAGGTTTCATGGCAAAGTGCTAGAATGTTATGATCTAGCCAGCTTGAAAAGTAAAAAATAGTAATTATATATATACTGTATATATCTATCTATCTATCTATCTATCTATCTATCTATCTATCTATCTATCTATCTATCTATCTATCTATCTATCTATCTATCTATCTATCTATCTATCTGCTATCATGCTAAAGCAGAGGTTTAAATAATTAGATGCTGTCCATTGTGTATGTTCATAATCCAAAGCCAACTTCAATAAACAAGTAAATCTTCTAAATATAAGAACCATTGGAGTATTTCATTGGTAAGTTAAATATTTTGGTCAAGTTCAGTAATTGTTTTAAATGAAAGTAGTAAGTATACTGGATACGGCAAAATTCTTTACCTGGAAAAACCAGTCAGCAATGAAACATGACTAGCCACTCGGCCTTATTGTGCTTTACCCTCTAAAGCAGTCACTCTAGACATGGTACATCTGTCTCTCCTAAATACTTAGCCATTCAAAAAAACAAGGGAATGCCCTATACTTAATTGAAAATGCAACCATACTCTTTACCCTTTCAAGGTCTTGCTTTGTATTTTGTCAGAGCTAAAGAATCAAGGAATTATTTTCTCATTCCTCCAAAAACTAAAACTCTAACTCTTTCTGTCCAAGACACATCTGTCTTTTCCATTCCCCTCTCCAGGACATTCCTTCTTTATAGACCAGTCTGCTAATTGCTCTCAGCTGCAAAATTCATTCTTTCTTTTTTTTTTTACTAATCTGTCCATTCTTTAGTTTTCCCCGATCTCTCTTTTATTTGGCACAGTTCCCAATATTTCCTTTATCTGACATTCTGCTGAATTTAGTACTAAATACAGTAAAATTAAAAGCGATAAAACATACTTATTTGTTTCACTAAATGTAGCATTTTATTCAGTTTTTCAAAATATATTAAAAGCAGTCAAATCCAGTAATTCCTTGGATTAGACAAATTCAGCTATGTCAAGAAAATATGATTGTTTAATTTATTTCAATGATTAAGTCCAGATCCCGGACAGATGCTGAGGCTTTTCATTCCAGCCGCTGTCTTAATTATTACCCAGCTACACCTGTCAATTCTTTTGTGTTATATTTTATTTCTAATTTTGTATCTTTATTATAATTTTTTTCAATAAACAGCCATAAAACAATAATGAAAACCTCCTTCTGCCCCTTTCAGTATGAGTCCTGTTCTAAACACCAAACCACTATTGATTGGATTTATCTTGAGTAGTAGCCAATGTTCGATATACCCGCAGCTCAATTTTGTTTACAATGTTGTTGCTACTGAAAGATTTACACTGGCTTGTCTGGCAATGATCATTAAGCCAAGTTCAAAGTGAATTACATTTTTAGTCATGTTCAGTCTTGCTCATTCTCCTTCAGATTAGTACACATGCATGCTGTTTCTTTATATAAATTAAATTATCGTAGTACATATTCTAGTCTGTGAATAACAAAGGTGGACCTAAGTAAACGAAGACTCGATATAAATAGTGTTAATTTTCTTACGTTTAGTAAACTCATTACATTATTATTTTAGCTGAGACAATTTTCAGCTTGTAGAAATACAGTATACTGTATGTGCACTAACAGTCAAGATACTCTTTACAGTAATTTCTCGAATAGAAAAAATCCAGAGGTCATTGTCATAGTTTCTCCGTTCATTATAAAGAACTATCAATAAAATCCACGTAATAGTAGTGTTAGCTTTTGTTACCTGTTATGAAACAGTCAATAATGATGTCTAACGTTTGAACAGTTATTGATAGAAAGTGCATAATCCCATTACCTGGGGTTAGAATAAGGTCACTGTCCCTCTTGCGTGTTGTAAAAGGCAACTAAAGGAAGTTGGGAATGGCATCCAGTTGTAAAAATTTTTGACCCATTATCCCTTTTAAGATGGCCATTACACTGGCACAGAAGAAACGAGACAAAGCGAGACTGATATAATAGGTGTCATAAAAATAAGAAAAATACAATAAACACCATGCTGTGCCTGTTTTTGTTTTTCAAATATACACAAATGTAAATATATACATTGCCTATAAAAAGTATTTACTCTTGAAAATTTTCACATTTTATTATTATACAACATTGAATCACAGTAGATCTAATTTGGTGTTTTCACACTGATCAACAGAGACTGCTTAATATTAATGAGAAAACATATCTCTGCAATGTGGTCCAAACTAATTACAAATACAAAGCAGAAAGTAATTAACCATATAAGCATTAACCCCTGACACACCGCTGGTACAGCCAGATGGTTTTGGAAGTCTCATAGTTAGCTAAATGGAGATTACCTGTCCAGTCAAGGGGTTTCCATAGATTGTAGTATAAATATGTCTTATCAGGGAGTTCCAACTTGTGGTGAGTCAGTATGGTGGTATAACCTACACAATGAAGAATAACAGAACACTCCAAACAACTTTTTGAAAAGGTGATTGGATAAAAGAAAATATCAAAGTCACTGAATTTCCCTTGCAGTCCCTTTAAGTCAATCATTAAGAAATGAAAAGAGGATGGTTCTTCTGTAAATCTGTTTAGAGCAAGCTGAGCAAAAACTGATCAATCATGTAATAAGAAGATTAATGAAGGATGCCACCAATAGACCTCTGATCACTCTGAGGGATTTACAAGCCACAGTGACTCAGATTGGAAAAAATGAGCAGACAACAACTGTTGCCAAGGTGCTTCACCAGTTGTAGTTTTATGGGAAGGTGGCAAAGAGAAGTGGCAATATTGCACAGAAAAGGTGGAGGTAAACAGAAAGAGAGCTCAGCTGATGTCACCAGGAAGCCGTGTTCAGAGACGGTTCTCCTATTAGCTCCTGCTGCAAGGACGCCACTTTTGAGCCAGACATTTCAGGTTTATGACTAACAACTAGCAGTTCACCACAGAGGATATCTACAAACTGAGATGCTTCATGATGTGAATTCATAGCCATACACTACTGTTAAAAAAACACACACATGACATCTTGGTTAGCGCTCATGGACAACTTGGAAGATGGCTGGAAGAAAGTTCCATAGTCTGATCATACTAAAATGAAGCTTTTTTGATCAAAATCCAAATGCTATTGTCAAAAACAAAGCATTCCCACCACAAAGCATGACAGTGACAGCATGATACTGTGAGGATGCTTCTCTGCAGCAGGCCCTAGGAGGCTGGTGAGGATAGAAGGTAAAATGAATATACCAAAATAGAGGGAACTCTTGGATGAAACATCATGCTCTCTGCATCAGTCCTGTACCATGACAGAAGATTTATTTTAACAGCAAGACAACAACCCCAAGTATAAAGCCATAGCTAATCACAAATAACTTAAAAACAACAATGTTACGAGTGGCCAAGTCAGAGTCCAGATCTCAATCTAATTGAGATTTTGTTGCTGGACTTGAAACAGGCAGTTTCCTCACGATATCCACGCAACATGACAGAGCTTATGGAGTTTTGCAAAGCAGAATCCATCCAAACTTTCACATAATCATATTTACATTTACATTTATTTACTTGGCAGACACTTTTATCCAAAGCAACTTATAAAAGAGGTAAACATAATCAAATAACATTAGGCTAGGGCAACTGTAGTAGGACAGGTAACAAAAAGTTGATTGCCACAAGTGGAAAAGATATAATAACTAATAAATAACTAAGTGCAGATAACAATTTGCAGAGCACAAGTAGAAATCACTAAATGAAACTCAAACCTGAAGACACTTACTTAGAATAAATGGAATACTTATTAATATAAATGTTGTGACTAAGAAGTATTGTTTCACACTGATATATGTCTCCTAACTTTACCACAACCACTTCCCTCAGGTTGCACTTGCCTCTGCTGTTTTTCACTATAATGCAGCCTTTTTTTACGTTAAGAGCTCATGATTTACTGTGGCTCTATAAGAGGTCAAGTCCAGGATCCCTTGCTTCATGCTGTATAATTGGGAAAAAAAACAAATCAGACTACAGGTTATTTGTCAATGGATAACTACAATAACTGATGACCTTGCCAGGAACTTCTGGATGTTAGTCTGCAGCATCTAGATATCAATCTTTGTGTAATATTTCAATCTTTCCTTCATAGCTTCAGTATGTGTATGTGTATTTATTCCAAGCAGTACATCATGAATGATTAATTCAAGGCAGAAAATAAATAAATATATATATATATATATATATATATATATATAAAGCCTTTCTCATTTTTATGAAGTGTGACCTTTTTTTTTCATTTGAAAGGCATCTTGCTGGTTTATTTTATAATTTACATTACAATTATAGCTTTTTATTTCCAGAGTGCAGGTTTTCTGAACAGGAGTTAATGCTTTGTGCTCTACAATGGATTTACTATTATATCATTCCTGTAAAAAAGCTACTGAACCTATAACTTTATAGTGCAAATCAAACCCTGTCAGATGCCCTTTAAAGGCTCATTACTATCCCAGAGTGGATTCCATTAGTTTACAGAGGAGAGATCCATTCATCTTGAAAATTCCAGTCCATGCTTGGTTGCAATCATCTGTGCGGCCGTTCCAAATGATTTAGCTTGATTGCTCCCATGAATGGAGCACAACAGTGTTTAGAAACAAGTAAAATAGAAGAAACACTAATGTAACATCTATTTATCCTTCTCCTGGAAAATGTCCTACGGTGTTGACTTCACTGAGCAATATGAATCATAGAAATTAGAAAAACACACGTTGCATTGCTGATCAGTTGTAAGAGCATACTTGTGGACCAACACACACAAGCAAATATAGATGTAGAAAGTAAGATATAATCACACATACTTTATATTTAACTTGCTGACACTAGTATAGACTTACCTTCCATAATTACGTGGAAGAGAAAAGTAACAGTTTGGCTGAAAAAAACACTTTCAAATTTTTCTCAAGCCTTTTAACCTTCACATATAGCAAAAAGTCTACAGTAGTAAAAGTTTATATAATTCAGGTCATTCTCGTAAGATATACAGTTTCACTTAATTAAACTAATTCTAAACTGACTGACCTAAAATATTCTTTTCAAACAAAGTATCCACACACATTTGATTAATTGTTTAGTTAACTGTGCACTAGGTTTCTCACAGTGAGAGTGGCATTAATCAGGGTAGAGACATTACTGACAGCTTGAAAAAATCATTTCATGGCAGAGCTGCATTTCCACAAATGAAAGAATTTAAGCAAAAATAGCAATGACAAGAGAAGCTTTGTGTCCTATGGTTTTATAGACGCTACCACTGAACAATTCTGAGCCTGGTGATTGTTAAAGATTTATTCTCTACTTTGCTCATATTGTAAAAGCGAAAATTAGATGTCAGTGAAATATTTCCACCACAGCCAGCACATTTCTGGGTAAATCAGTAATCTTTTCATTATCTGGAACGTCAAATAATAAGTGTTGTCATCTGCAAACTGAAACTCGCTTCACCAATAACTCTCTGAAGAGCATCGAAAGCATGATATTAAATTTTTGAGTTTTGGAATAATACATGAAATATGTCTGTTTGTTCTGTCCTAATCATATCATTGTTGGTCTGATTTAATGACCCAGTACCATATTTTCCATAACCTGGAGAAGAAAAAGCACTTCACAGCTGTTTACAACTAAAAGTATTTATACTGTCTCAAGAGAAAGGTGATGTTTAGTATATTTAGAAATTTATATCAATTGCACATTTCTGTACACATTTCACTTATGGATTGTGGAAAGTCTGATTTATGTGTGAAATTTCTTTCAGTTATCATATTTGAGCTCTTTCACATATGCCTCCTCTTTCTACAAGGTGTTAGAAACAACTAATTTGAAAAAAAAATGCAATCTATGTAGCTTGCTATAGTCTTGTAGGAAAAAGAATGCATGTCTGCTTTTTTAGGATATTGTTAGTATGGCGTAATTCATACATTTTGTTCATTTTTCTTCTCTTCATTGTTTCATGGAATGGTGTGGCATGAAATTTGTGTAATCTTAACATTATTTTAACTGTTTTGAAGCTGATTTTTCCAAAACAGGGTCATGGTAGCATCAGGATAAAGGCAATAACCAATCCAGGATGTGGCACCAGTTCATTTCTGTGCCTCCTTCCTCACACCAAAGTGAAAACATTGGAGTGTGGAGTGTAAACACCACACTAAGAATAACCAGTCCACAATTCTAATCTAGTCTTCTGGAATTGTAGGGCAGTAGTGCTAATGACTTTAGCAATGTGACACTCTTTTAAGCCCATTAACCAAAATTTCAGTTGATACTGTCATGTTATGATAAGATTTTGATTTAAGAGTCATAGCAAGCTTAAGCCAATACTGAAAACACTGCATGAAAAGCAGGGATCTTCTATGTCATGGTCAAGAAGGATAAGAATGTTAATGATAATAATTCAATCATGAAATGACAGGCTTTCTAAGAAAGACACCAAAAGGATTACATGGAAGAAGTTTATATATATTTTAATAAGGTAAGGCAATCGCCATATCCACAGCAAGAACCAAAATTAATTCTCAAATGAAAACAGAAATCTTAAATGCTGAAGTCTGTCTCATCCTTGCCCTGCATAAGCTATAAGTTGATGTCTTTAGATTTTTCAAAACAAAGATTGTTTTGCATGCCACTGTCTTTATAAAGGTTGCATGACAATGTCATATTGTTCACATATTGGACCTGGTTCTTTCTTGCGGTCTCAGAATCAGTGACTTGGACTTTCTGCCTCCCAGCTTTTCCGATCACTCGCCCATTTTGTTTAATTTGGATTTGGTCTCTGTTAAGCATAGTAAATCCACTACCACCCGTCTCTCCCGTGTCATTCCCCCCTCTGCTGCTAAAGATTTTGCAGCTGCTTTTTCATCAATTTCCACATCATGTGAATCCACGGATGTTGATGTTTTATTGCAAACCTTCCATACTTCCTGCTGTTCTGTGATGGATGACGTAGCCCCACTCAAACGGAGACAATCTAAAGTCAAGGTTGACCCATGGCTAAACGAACAAACTCGCTCCATCAGGCAAAACTGTAGGCGTCTTGAACGCAAATGGAGGAAAGATGGTCTTATTGTTACCTTCGACCGCATGAGAGACGCGTGGTCCCAATACCAGAGAGCAGTCAGAGGTGCAAGGAACCGTTTTTTCGCGGATATCATTTTAAAAAACTCTGGCAATCAACGTGTCTTATATAAAACACTAAATGCTGTCCTTTCTCCAGTTGCAACTGTTTTTTCTTCTGCTTCCACTGCTCTTTGTGATCAGATCCTTACGTTTTTTCTGGATAAGGTCACGAACATTAGATCCCAGATCTCCATTTCTTCTTCTGGCTCTGTTGACTTAGCCGTTCCTGCACACGGCTCTTTCACCAGCTTTGAACCCATTTCGCTCTTCCATCTGGAAAAAATCGTCGCCTCAATGAAGCCTTCGGGCTCTCTGGACGATGTGGTGCCGCCCAGACTCCTGAAAGATGTGTTTCCTGCGATTCGATACGACGTCCTAAAGATCATAACTAGTAGTCTATCTTCGGCTATAGTTCCTCGTGCTTTCAAACACGCAGTTGTACATCCAATTCTGAAAAAACCTGATTTAGACCCTGCCGTTCTTTCCAATCTTCGTCCAATTTCCAAACTACCTTTCTTGTCAAAAATACTAGAAAAAGTAGTTTATGAGCAATTAACTCATCACTTACAGGACCATCAGGTAATGGACCTTTTTCAGTCAGGCTTTAGGCCCCAACATAGCACAGAAACCGTGCATTTACGTGTCCTAAATGACGTCCTTTTGGCATTGGACTCAGGACTTCATGTGATTATGGTTCTTCTCGACCTATCTGCTGTGTTTGACACAATCGATCATGGCATCATGATCTCCCGACTCGAATCCTGGGCTGGTGTATCTGGCTCAGCCCTCGACTGGTTCAGGTCATATTTCTGCAACAGGACTCTTAGAGTCATGTTGGACGATTTTTCATCTGAATCAGTCCTACTCCCATGTGGGGTCCCCCAGGGTTCCATTTTAGGGCCACTACTTTTTTCAATCTACATTCTGCCTTTAGGTGCAATTTTTAGAAAACATGCAATTTCATATCATCTATATGCTGACGACTGCCAAATTTATTTTTCCCTTAAGCCAACTGACTCCACCAAACCTCTCCTCGACTGCCTATCTGACATTAAGGATTGGCTGGCTGTAAATTTCCTTCACCTGAATGATTCAAAAACCGAGGTCATTGTTTTTAGTCCCGACTACAAACAGATTCCATCTTTTGGCCTCGACTCTCTTCCCACTCCAGTAACTTCATCTGTCTTTAATCTCGGAATCAAAATGGATTCGTTCCTGAAAATGGATGCTCAAGTCAACAGCACAGTAAAATCCTGTTTTTTCCAGCTCAGGCGTATCGCCAAACTCAAGCCTATTCTGTCTAACCATCTCCTGGAATCAGTAATCCATGCATTTATTATGTCCCGACTTGATTACTCTAATTCCTGCCTTTATGGTATCAGCAAAGCCACTCTTTCTAGACTACAACTGGTTCAAAATGCGGCTGCAAGGCTTCTAACAGGGAGTGGCAGTGGCCAACATATTACTCCAATTTTAAAAACCTTACATTGGCTGCCGGTTAGATTCAGAATCGATTTTAAGATACTCCTCCTAACTTATAAGGCATTAAATGGTCTAGCCCCCGCCTATTTGAGTGTTATGCTCCATATGCACGTTCTTAGATCCGCAGATCAGCTCCTTCTAACTGTTCCCAAGGCACGTTTCAAAGCTCGTGGTGAAAGGGCTTTCTCCATCGGTGCACCCAGGCTCTGGAACTTCCTACCCTTAGTGGTTAGGCAAGCCACTTCAGTTGCCACATTCAAATTAAAAACGCACTTCTTCACATTGGCTTTTAATTCTTAACTTGTTTCATTTTCTACTTGTTTTTCGCTATTTTCTCTATTTTATTGGATCCTCTGACCTGTTTTTAGTTCTTAGTTCAAATTCTCTCTTAATGTTTGCTTTAATATTTTGTTTTTAGTCCTGTTTGTTTTAACTGTACAGCGCTTTGGTCGGTTGTAATGCTGTGTTTTTAAGCACTCAACAAATAAATATGGTATGGTATGGTATATGCCACAAGACCAGCAGTAGATGTGATAAATAAGTACAATATAGCAGCAACCATGAAATATGGACATGATATGGCACTACACCAAAGTCAAAATGTTAACAAGAACAATAATAATACTGATGTGCTAACACAAAAAAAGTTCTCTCTCCACTAAAAAGCACAATATGGTGTACTTGCCATGAGTTGTCAATTATCCTATAAATAACAGTTCTGAGAGGCTAGTGGATTCCCATATATACTCTGCACAGTTACTGGGCTAGGAATCAAATCAAAGACTTCGGAGATCTGTGGCAGGTGTGCTTACCACTCAGCAGTGTTTTTAATGTTCATTATGCAAAGCTTAGTTATTAAGAAATTTTGTTTACTAGGCACAGGGTATCACTAAAGTGATACTGAAATGGATATAGATCTGAAATAAAGTTAAACAAAAATAGTATCCTAAAATGAAGGAACATGGAACACCTAATAGAGTGTCCGTCTCAGAGAATTTGGAACCCAGTGTGATTCCCAAATGGGTGCTGCAGGTTTTATCGATGGTCCCTGATTTCTTCCCACTGTTTAAAGACAGCATGGTAAGTGAACTGATAACTCCAAAAAAAGACCTGTTGTCCTGTCCATGCCTTGCATCATTTCTGGAAACAGTCTCCAGCTCTGTGCATCTATAGACAGGAAAATAATGCACATCAGGAATGAAATAAAAAAATCTGGTGTGGCCAGCACCTGAATTTCTTAATATTTACATCATGATGCATGTTGAACATATTTGCAATTCACACAAAATTGAATCTGCAGTAAAATTTTGAATTTCACTTTGCAAAAACAACTTACCTGAATGCACTGATGAAATCAAATTGCTTGGGTTTGTGGCCACCGATGAGCCTCTGGTGGGATCCTGGCTTGGCTCAGCTTACAGAGTTGAGTAAAGTAAATGTGATTGATTGTGAGTGATGGTGTTATCTGCGGTCACCAAATAAATGGTTTAAGGTGGAATCAGCAGTATGAATGAGCAGATAGGCAGTGCACGCATATAAATGATGAGAGTGTGTGATAAATGATGAAAGAGCATGGAAGGAATTGTGGGTAATCGGTTGGCATCAGAGGACGGCCGAGTAAATAGACTGATGTTTCCATTGTGGAATGAGCCTTAGGGAACAATATTATTTGCTTTCAACCCCAAAAACCTTGAAAAATCCCTAACAATTCATTTTAGTGGGTTTCACATTTCACCATTGCAAAACTGCAAATAGAACAAAATTTAGGGGCAGTTTTGTGAAACTGTATTTGAAACAAAACTCTTCTGTTTTACTCATCACTACAGTAAATCTACCAAAATATACACAAGATACAATTCTACCAAAGCTTATTTATCACAGTTTAGTCATATTAAAAGAAACAAAATTACATGGCAATTTAGTAAAATGCATAAATGTAATCAATGTTTTTTCAAAATTTGAGTTTAGATGCTGTGATTACTGTGTTTAAAAATATTAAACATTATAAGCTCAAGCTTTCCATTGCATCCAACATTCACAAAAGTCTTTCTTTCAAAGTTCTACAAAATGTTTACCACAGACACAAAAAAAAAGAATACAGACATAAAGTATATCTTTACAAAAATGCTCAAAATATTTTCTAATTATATTGAAATGTGCTTATCTTTGAAAACAGTGCTTTTTTTCATGCAAACAATACTTCCTTTAAGTGTGAAATATAAAGCAATAAGGTATTTGATAAAATAATATGACACTTAAAGATACAAAATGCAGACATCATGAGGTACAGAATAATGATGCAAAAAGATAGCTATCAAATACTCCTGAATTATAACATTATTCAAGACCTTTATTTTATATTGGAAATATACATTTTTGCAAATGATTGACCATTGTTACAGAGATGCTCATCCAAGAAAATGTTAAATATACAGTATATCTTGCTGGATGAACTATTATGTCTTCCGGGTCAATATTACTGATAATTTTGGTTTAAAACATGATTCTACTCAATATGTTAAAGATGAAGGCTATATATAGTCAAGCTGGGTTTCTGCCCAAAACTATATTGAGTATAATATAAAGTCTTGGGAACTACTCTGCCACAAAGAGAGACGAGGAAGGTTCTTATAAAAAAGGCTTGGAAAATAAATGTCAACAAAACTCTACCAAAGTTCATTAATTTATTATCAGAGCTGCTCTGTTGTCAAGCCTAAGAATAGTTCCAAAAGTCAAAGTCAAACAGATCAAAGCACAGGGTCTTTAGCTAGAAAATCTTCTTCTTTCGGATGCTCCCATTAGGGGTTGCCACAGTGGATCATATTTTTCCATATCTTCCTGTCCTCTGCATCTTGACACCCAGTACCTTCATGTCCTCTCTCACCACATCCATAAACCTCCTCTTAGGCCTTCCTCTTTTCCTCTCATTAAACAAAAATGCACTCTTCACAATAAGGCTTTTTCTTCAAATTATGATGACCAGGAAGTCTTTGTTCTGACATTTATACCAAATTATTGCCGAAGTCACTTTCTGTCATCCGAGCCTAGCAAATTTGTAGTTACAGAAGCAAAATGGAAGTGCCCAAAATAAAACAATATGGCATATTGGGAAAGCGTTAAAATATTTTAACGTGCTTACACAAAAAAGAAAAGATCATAAGAAATACATTTCACATAATTAAAAACTACGAAATCGAAAAGAAAATCCAGGAAAACATGTCACATAGTGTGAAATCAAAATTTAATACAAAACCAAATTATAACAAGAACAGAAAAGTAAAACTAAATAAAATATGTATAAGTCTCATTTTGTGCTTTGCATTGTGCAAATAATCTCAAGACTCAGTTTGTTTTCAAAAATAACTTTCAAGTATAAAATGGAGCTTGGTGAGCCTTCTAGGTCAAATTCGTCATGCACTCGTTTTATCAGATTTAGTAAAATTCAAACACATGTTCATCTGAGCTGTACTCCTACAGATATGTGGACACACTGACCTTCACAATGTTGATGTTTTCATTCATTTTATTAGTTCTGTTATCTGTGTACATACTGAAAATAAGACATGCCATATTCAGTGGATTTCAGCTGTGGCACTGGCTCCTTGAAGCTGACACATGCGGGATTAATGGAACAATATTAAGTTGCAAGAGCTCCTGTGAAATGCACGATTCAGCATTTGGTGAAAAAGCAGCATGCTGCTGGTTCTGTGAACAATGTACTTAAACCAAGAAACTCTTCCACTTGTATTCCAAAGGTTGATCTGATACTGTTAATCATATGAAAACAAGTCGTCAAATGTTGACACGATGATTATCACAAAAGACAAGTGTGTCACATTGGTCGTGTGAGCCTAAATGCCAGGGTATAGAAAAACTGGAGCTTATCTCAGCAATCATCAGGCACACGGAAGAAACAATATCTAAACAGGGTGCTAGTCCATCGCAGGGAGAACACAGACACACACACATAATAATAATAATAACAATACTACTACTACTACTACTACTACTACTACAACTACTACTACTACTACTAATAATAATAATAATAATAATAATAATAATAATAATAATAATTCCTTACTTTTATAAAGCATTTTTCTCACTACTCAATCACCACCAATGTGCAGCATCCACCATTTTGCACAAGTATGCTCACCACACATTAGCTGTGGTGAATGGGTGAGAGATAGTTAGCCAGTCAGAGAAAAGGGGGCTTGAATTACAAGGCTGTGATGGGCAGTTTAGTCAGGACATTGGGGTAAACCTTACTCTTTATATGGGATCCCCAAGGATCTTTTATGACCACAGGACTTCAAACATGGTTAGCTTCAGGTGGATTACCTGTTCTGAAGTGCATGTGGTATGGCTGTCACTAAAAAATAAGAATATGAAAAACCATCTTATATTTTCTTCTTTCACCACTACAAAAATGTTTCCCTTTGATGGCTCTATTACTGCTTTGTTGTCCCTGCCTTTATGAAAATCCTTTGTTCACAGACTTCTATCAGAAATAAGAAACACAGGTAATGCACACACACAACTGTATAAACTATAATAAAGTAAGTTATTTATGTTGATGTTAATATGTTCTGAAAAGAACTGGTATCTAATGCAGGGTGAGTTCCAATCTGGAACCTGATGCGACCAGGAGAGGCTTCAGCACTCTGTCACTTCAAAGTGGATCAAGCAAGTTGTGGACTATATAAATATAGTATTGATAATTTTCTGTTTTAAATATGAAGCATTACTTACTTATTTTTTCATTACTGTTCACATACTGTACCCACATTATGTGCTTTTGATCCTGCCTCTTGGTGCCTGATAAAAAATGATTGTCAGCAAATTGCATTTGCTTGATATTTATTAAAAATGCAAGAAATAAGTACAAATGTTCAACAAGGTATTTAATATTTTGGTGCCTAATTCAAAGACAATTGCCATTGTGTTTTAGTTTTGCAGGTGTAACAAGTTTGTTGGTTGAAGTATTTGTTCATTAAAATACAGAATAAAATGTACCAAGTAATAAAATAAAGAATTTTGAATGTAAACTGTGACAATTAAACCTTATGAGACTGCAAGGTATGGCTGTGTCTTACATTAATGATGCTGGCTTTACACTCTGCCATAGTCTTTCTGACAATGATTTAATTATCATTATCAAAAGGCTCACTACACAGCACAGGCCATTCTACTCCATTACACCCAACTAGTAATGAAGGGTTTCTATGAAGAGTGTGAGTCAGTAACTTAAATATGAAAAACATAAGATGTAACTCTTCTTGAAGCCATTAAGAGAGAATAAAAACCTTCTGTACCTTTCCAGTACATTACATCAATCCACTGAGTGTTTGAAAATACATGTTCAGTTCTTCCCTTCATCGCTTATGCAAAGTTAAGAAACAGTTCTGGATGGATTGTTGTTTCTTCTCAGGACATATCTAAATGTATTTTCCTATGTCAGTTAAGAGTTTCCAGTCCACCTATCAATATTTCTTTGAACAATAAGAGGTAACCAACATAAATATGGGGGCAGCATACAAACTCCACCCATCAGCCTTACCAGCTGTCAGTGAAACTGGGGTTCAAAGTATGTTGAAAAAGAAATATTAGTGATATCACCCCCATGCCGTACCAGTACATTAAAATATTCTTTCAGTTCACATTGTCATAAACATTCTTGATTACCAAATATGTGGACTATAGCAGGTGGTCAGGAACCATCTCCAAATGCAGAATTACAGTACCAGTTACATGACAGCTTGTGGTAGGAGATTGAGTTGGATGATGCACTTTGATGCAAGATTCTCTTTTCTTAGCTTGCATTACATTTATTTTCTATTCACAAGATGGAGTTGAGAGTTATGAGACAAATTAAAAGTCTGCACACTTTTACTTATGTCACCTTCTTGTGGCGGAGTATGTCGCTAACAGTACGATCTATCGTATCTTTTCTATTGATAAAAGAATATGTTGTTAATGTAGGCGTAACCTGCTTTGTCAGTTTTATTTGTAAGCAGGACGATAATGAAGAGGAGTACAGAATTGGCAGCAGGTAAAGAAAAAGCCAAGGAAAAATTCATATTTTCACAGTCAGGCAACATTAAATCAACCATTTGCTTTCTGCCTTCTTTTTGGTTGTTGAGAGAATAACTTGTATACTGTGTTGTAATATTGTGCCTATCATATGAAGCGATTATAAAAATATTATTTTATCCACGTCTACCAATTGATTTTTGAAGGAAACAATTAGAATCTCAGCTTTTCACACTATCAATAAACACATTTTCTTTGGAATGTGCAAGCATGAGAAATACTGAGAAAATAATAATTCAGAGATACAATTAATCTGAACTGCTAAGAATGAAACTGAAGTGCGGAAAACTTTAGTTATTTAGTGGGTTCACCATTATAAGGATTATGACAGTTTGCCTTGTCTTCACTTCTATCCTGACTGACGCATTACAGAAGCATTCCAATCTGCACTAGTGTACATCACATAGACACTTCCTGGTGAAAGCATAGGAGCAACTGTCTCCACACCCCAATCCAAATTTCTTGTCCCATAATCCTGGAGCAATGTTAGAGAAAGTCACAATGGAAAGTATTAAAACTCAGTAACGGCTGCATTCGATTTGATGTTGTGACAAACTACTAAGATTGAATCCTTGTGAAATAAAATTAAGAATAGAGAGTAGAACTCGGGAATCTAGGGAAGTGACAGTAGAGCTAACCATATTACAGAAATGTTCAGGGTAAGACCATGTCACATTACATAGCTTTTCCAGTGATTCCAGGTTTGATTTTATCTTAAGTCATTGGGGGTGGACTCTGTGTGCTTGAGAGCTGACAGCCAATGAGTGTTCACATGGAAGTAGACTACATATAATGCAGCGATAAGGAATAAGGAGTGAGGGTGTTTTGGACCTCGCAAAGAGAAGAGAGATTTGTCTGTCTGATGTTTCATGTTTTAGGTACCACACTAGAATGGAAAACAGAGACTGCATCTGATCTTCCTGTATATGTAAACCATTTGCACAAACACTGGTTTGGTCAAGCAGAAAGTTATTGGCTGTCAGAAAAATGAGCTAGCTTGCATACTTTGGAAATGTGGAATTGTATTGGAAATTCATCACACAGTTGAATAATTTGACATACCTTGTGATTTCTAGTCGTGTATTCAGGCAACAAAACCAGTAATTGCAGTAATCAATTTTGAAATCCAATCTGACGAGAATTTATAATGTGACATTGGCATGAGGTTGATTAGCGGCTCAGATTGAGTGTGTGTGCTAGGCACTGGACTGACGCACTGTCCAGGGCTGAGTACTGAACTTCATTCAATTCTATACACACATTCACTGAATTGGCATAATTGAATTCCCACTGTTAAGGACACGGTAAATCTCCTTAGTCCAGAGTAATATGAACAGAAGGCCAAAATGAATAAAACCATGTGCTTTCAATTGGACAAGTGTGGATTTTTTAAACAGCACATTGTTCCCTCATCCTCCAACTAATCCAAGTTAATCAAGCAGGAAATGCAAGAGATAACTATTTGTGAAATGCCCTTTTTATTTTTCGTAAACAGAAAGATGTCACAGACAGGGAGAGAATACCATGTCCAAGCAAATGACAGATGCGCCAAGTTGGAATATTGAAGACACTTGTATTTAGTGTGTATATCTACAGGGAAAAAAGCCTAAGGAACTATTGCTACTCATGGTATGTTTTTTGTAATTTGGGGTGAAGACTAAAGACTAAAGTTGGTAATGCAGCTGCCTCACTGATTCAGCATGCTGGGTTCGATGTCTGTGTCCAGATGTTGTTTATGTGGAGTTTTGCATGCTTTCCTCATGTCAGCCACCCCCCACCATGAAAATGCCACGGCCACCCAACTAAGTTTGTTCTGGTACTGACCCTACCATGTGAACGTGTATTTACTTCCATTCAAAGGAAAACCCTAAACTATTATTTTGGATCACAAGGTTTTGGGTTTGAGCTTTCATTTCTGGACATGGTCAGACTTCTGTTTCTGAATATTATAATGCCACAGAGGCATTAACTGGGGTACTTTCAACCTATTTTTTAGTGATAAGCCAGCTATTAGAACAATAATGAATTTGTTTCATATTTCTAAAATAAACCGTGACCAATGAAATTGACACCATTTACCCAGGACAAACAGTATTTAACAAAAATAACCCGTTCTCCCACGTTTTCGTCTCATCTGCCACCTTGTGGAAGTACTGACACCAGGACACCAATTCCTATCAGGCAGAAAACTGTGCTGTGGCTGATGGGAGAACACTTTAATCCAGCACACCACACACAACGTTTAAATAGGAAGCCCTTGGATAAAATTTTGCAGCCCCTCAGGATTACAGTTTGTGTTTCAAAGTACATCTTTTTGGTTCTTAGAGGATTATGTCTAGCTGTGTTGCACTTCCAAAACACAGTTCTCCCACATCTGTTTTCATTTGGACCCTTTTCTGAGAAATTCACAAGTCCAAAATGGGTGTAAAGTGTTGCCATATCCTTAGGGAGACATGTTCCTTTCTTTTCAGCCTCCCCAAATTCTTTAGAAACTCTAAGAAACCATTCATAATGAGTTTTGTGATTGCAAAATTGTAGTCAAAAAGTTTTTTAGTGTCAATTTTGTACTGTATTCAACATTAAGTGGTTTATTTTATCACGTTATATTTTACATAAAATTCAGGTCATGGACATCCCATCCCAACTTCATTTTTTTTTTATTCGATTCACATGGGACACACACCTAGTTCCCACAAACACTTTTATTACAAGATGCAGGATTATTTTTAAAGGACTTTATGCAAAATTATTTATCAAAGGCTTGCTTAACAGCACATAGTTTTGCTACCTAAATTTAAAGTATTGCTTATATCTGTAACTGAAGCTGAACATTCAGAACAAAAGACTCTCAATTTTTGCATTGTACAACTGTAATTTGTGCATTTTTCAAAATGACTATACTGTACATTACTTACTGTAAGAAAACTCAGTCCATTTATTTTTTTTAATGGGATAACAAGGCACTTTAAAATTCCCTCATATAATTTAATTTAAATTATACTGTAATTAGATTGGTCTTTACTAATCACATTTCATTGTCTTTTCAATAAACCTCAGGACTCAATCTTTATGTTTTGTTTTTAGCAAAAGGATAAGACACAATGAAGCTTTAAAATTGCAAAAAAAGATCTACTACCTATTAATTCAACGTAGCTCAGCTACTGTTTCAGTTAGCTTTAAATATTAGAAGCATGTGTGGGAAGGCCCCCTACACTATTTTTTTATTTCTGTGGAATGCAGTGCTGAAATAATACCAGTGAGCTGATTCTTTAAACAGAGGAATGGAGCCAAATTACTAATAAACTTGAGAAGTTTGGTGAGGTCATACATGTGTGAGTGCACTTGCACTAAAGAATGGTTTCCTCTTATCCTTCCATTCCTTTTTTATATACTGTAGGTTTAGAGGGCCATTATTGCCACGTGTACAGAGAAAACCTACTCATGCTGATTTTCAAGGCAAACACGGGGAGAACGTGCAAACTCCAGGAAGAAATGGACAAGATCAGGACTCAAAGCCATTGCTCTTGAGCAACTATGTCAGTAAAACTCATTCAGGGAAAAAAGTTAGAAAACCAAATAAAAGTAGAGATATAAAATTTAAAAAATGTGACTGTAACAAGAGTGGATTTAGTGCTGATTATTTTTAAATTGTAAATTTTTAGTGTTAGGAAAGTAACAAGATATGATATGATACCTTGTTAAAAACATCTGCTTTCTGAATAAGCAGTTACTGTAGGTTTTTAATTCTGAAACTGAATTCTTTGCTATTTTCAAGTACATTTTTATTTTTTCTGGTCTAGGGTAATATTTTTATAGTATATGCCCTCTTTATCTTTATAGAATACAAACTTGCAACTTATATAAATCAATCAGAAAACTTTTCAACTGTGATACAGAATCTGAAAAGATATCACCTGTTTCAATTAACTGTACACAGCTCAGCCTTTTGGCATATATGAATGTTATTTTTAAAAGCACTTGTTAAATTAATTTTCCTCTTTAAAAATTTCACATTTGAAAAATGTTTTCAGTTCTGTTGAGTTTAACAGATAATTATTTCTCTGAGCAGAAGAGCAGTTAGTCTGATTGAGCTGATTTTGTAAATGATTACCAAATACCAAGTGGTGCATTTGCTCCCATCAAATATAAACTTTAATATTTCAAATAATTTTGTCAACACTATTTTGATGTGTTTTAAATACCTGTCAAGTCATATTTTATTTTAATCCTTGATCTGCATTCATTTACTTATGTCTTTGATTATTCCAAGGTAAACCAGTCGTCTAAAAAAAATTATTATTTTAATGTTGAAAAGGTTTTTCATATCTAAGTTTAATACAATGAAGATTAACAAAACTTCATAATAAATTGTTAGCATTTCCAAGTGTCACATATTGCAAAATAAATTTTAAATACATACTTTAATCTTGGCAAGAAAATACATTTGATTTTTGTTTTCACTTTACCTTCAGTTTACAAATGTATGTTTTGTTAAAAAAATTCTCAAGTAAAAATGTTCATTTTAGATTTAACTATAATAATATATATTTATATTTTCAAAGATATCTCAACAGAAAAGGCACTCACATCTTTCCAGAGAGACTGCTGGCTAGTAGATTTATAGCTGCCTTCCATTCTTTCTGCTGAGAGACTTCTCTAATAGGCACATTAAGCACACTGGTCTGCTTTTGTTGGACTGACAAAGTATTAAACTTCATTCCTCAGGTAATCTGGATTATAGCTTAGTGGGAGGACCCATGACAGTAAATGGCAGCTCTCCTAAACTCCACATCTTGGTAGTAAACTTGCTTTGTGACGTATCACTTTTAATGAAATCCAGAGGTTGCATTTCAATAGAATACTGGTACAGTATAAACTTAGAAACTAGTATACTTATTTTCTAATTAATTCTGTATTGCTTATTCTCCTATAATATTTATAGTGTTCCCAATTTATGTATTCACAGCAGTATACCAAAACTTCTTGTGGTATTGGCAATCTTTATTTGTAACAAGTGGACAATTTCTGCCTTCTTTTTTGATATTTGTTCAATTCTGTGGTCTTTGGAGCTTTGATGTTTCATGCTTTCCTGGGATTGATCTCTGCCCAATGTCGTCACTTTTGCCTTGTCTTCTGATTTAATTTCTTTTTACACAGCCTTAATATCATGTCTGCACAATAGAAATATTGGTTAAAGTTAAAGATTAAATTATAAATTCAAAAGAAATTTAGGAAAAATAATCAGGACAGATTCTGGATTAACAAAATAATAAAGTTAGTAACAATCATTGCTGAATTTCAGTGTCTTGTGTTTAGTGTTCAGTCAGAGTCTTGTCTTAGAGCTTGTTGCAGAGTGTTTTGGAATAGAGAGAGGTGAGCGCCAAATTCAATAGCATTTTAATAAACATAAGTTGGTGATCAAGTGTCAAAACTAGGACATTGGGGAAAAGCTAACAAGTGATTTTGCCATATTTAACCACTGATGGCTGGGTGATCATCCTTCCTTAAAAACTAGTCCTTCTCTTAAATGAATATTGCTACCCACAGAAAATAGATTGAATAAATTTAAACATATTTAATATCTCTACCCCATGTGTACTTATGGCGTTTTTGTGTCTGAACCTCTCATGACTGATGCTTCCTCTCTAGACAGCATTCTCGTAAACCCTGCTTCTCAGACTTTGTCATTTTGAGGTGCCATGCTCCCCCCTGTCCGCTTTTATACTTCTCATCTTTGAAGGAGACTCTCAGTGTGATTCCCATGCCTTTACTCTTTCTTGTGTGTCTCACATTCGTACTTCCTCCAAACATCATTCAAAAGTTAAACTGACCAATCACACCAAAGTTAACCTGACCAATCAAGTTGCTCAGAGTAATTGAACACAGACATTAACATTTTATATATCCATCCATCCATCCATTTTCCAACCCGCTGAATCCGAACACAGGGTCACGGGGGTCTGCTGGAGCCAATCCCAGCCAACACAGGGCACAAGGCAGGGAACCAATCCTGGGCAGGGTGCCAACCCACCGCAGGACACACACAAACACACCCACACACCAAGCACACACTAGGGCCAATGTAGAATCGCCAATACACCTAACCTGCATGTCTTTGGACTGTGGGAGGAAACCGGAGCGCCCGGAGGAAACCCACGCAGACACGGGGAGAACATGCAAACTCCACGCAGGGCGGACCCGGGAAGCGAACCCACATTTTATATATATATATATATATATATATATATATATATATATATATATATATATACATATATATATAAATATATATATATATATATATATATATATATACAGTATACATATATATATATATTTATATATATATATATATATATGTATATATATATATATATATATATATACATATATATATATATATATATATATATATATATATATATATATACAGTATATATATATATATATATATATATATATATATATATATATATATATATATAGTGTGTGTGAACTTGAACCCGGAAGTGCTGCATGTAAACTCAACTCCTCCTCTGGCGGCACCTCTGGGCATGGTGGAAATGCTTCATGCCCAGACTCCGGAGCTCTCCAGGCACCCCCTGGTGGTGGCCACGCCCCCCCTGTCGGGTTGAGCATCCAAGCTCCAGTTCCATGGCCCTGATGTAAACCAGGGGGCCTGCCCTCTCACATCCTGGGGGAGGTACTGCTGGTCATATGTCCCTTCCCCTGGTTTTCTCTTTAAAAGTTCGTTCTGTCCGGGTAAAATCTCCATCCGTCCATCACAAGTGTAATGACTGGGCTGGGGATTCTGATGGCCATTTGGCTGGACAGCTACTGAGCACTGTGATTTCTGAAGTAACAGTGCATTATGCAAATGGAAAGGAGTGGAAGGAATGCTAGAGACAAGATTAAGGGGGACAGGTGCCAAAGCAGAAGGGACCATCCCCAGTGTTAGTGACAGAGAATGCAAAGCTTCAGCACCATAACACTGAAGCAGTAGACAAAGCCGTGAAGCCGTGTAGAGAAATTAAGCAGGTCCAAGAGAGATTTAAAAAAGTTAAAGCATCTTACACAACCAGAACAGTGGGAGTGCAGCTGTAAAACAAAGAAACTCCTCGAACATGGACCAGTGTTGTTCCACCCTGTCTGGTTGTGAAGTTTTTCCAATTTTTCTTCAGATGTAATCAGCTGAAATGCAACGAATGACCTAAAATGGTGAAAAGGTAAGCAGTAGCCTGCCAAGTAAATTAAGCCTTGCAAACTGAAGCAAACAATTTGCATAGGTATCCCAACTTCTGTTGATTGCTTAAAAACTATCTGTCTGTCTTAAAGCAGAGTTGGAACACAGTACGACACACTAGTACGGTTTCCTAAACAATCCAAAGGCAACCTGCGGTCACAGAGTTGTATGAGAGACAGGAAGATGAGTCCAAGTTTTCAAGTAAAATACAAGTACTTTACTACTGTATAGAAAAGGCAGATACAGTCTCAAGACTTCATTCAGAATACGGCGACACGGATGATCGTCCATCTTTAGCCCCCATCATTAGGTTAGAGGAACAACAGTGGCTCAGAATCACCACTTTGGTAGACGCGGTCTGGAGAAGACAGATCAGGAGAGTTTGAGGAAGAGCAGATCAAAGTCTGGTGTTAAATGCTAAACATTGTGTGACAAGCACAATACGCAGTAACCCTGATCCTGCAGAGGGCAACCAATTGCTTTGCCCTTGGTTTATTGTTTTCCAGACATAGCAGAGCAGCTACAGAGCTGTCCTTGCACCGCTGCCATTAGACATGGTGTATTGCCAGTGAACCCAGTCACAATATACTATATATATTTTTCCTATATTTATTATAACAAAATTTCCTTTATAACTAAATCATTTTATGGTTCCGTGTGTTTCATTATAACGGGATTCCCACATATCTTGAAATTACCTGGCCAGTAGAAACCGAAACATCCTTTTTTCAACCACTGTTAAGCAATGCTTGAAGCTGTTGTGCTGTCAGGAGTATGTCACGCAAGCTGGTGACCCTCAAAAACTTGTCTTCTGATTGGGTTGTGACTTTGGGTCTGCCAGATATCTTCCTGTCAGATTCTTCCAGTTTCCATTTGCTTTTGTATTGTGTAGGACACTGTACTTTTTTTTTCAATTTCTCTAAATGAAAGGCCTACAGTTCTAATGGTAATAATGCTGTGTTTCATTCATTTGTTAATTGCCATTTTCTTGCCACTATCACTGGAATATTGTCCAAGTAATAGGGTGTAGTCTGTTCCAACTCTGCTTTAAGACAGACATAAGGTTTTTAAGTAATCAAAAGAGGTTGGGACACCTGTGCAAATTGTTTGCTTCAACTTGCAAGGCATAATTTACTTTATTGTTGCAGAACATCTGTATATTGTATCCTATTAGTTATTCCCTGATGAAGACCCATTTGTAATATACTGAAATTCCCTTTGAATCAGTTTTTGCTAACCTAAACTTTAAATGTAAACCTCTGACAGTTTACTGCTTACCTTTTCACCATTTTAGATCATTCATTGCATTTCAACTGATTAAATTTGAAGAAAAACTGGAAAAACGAAGGTATTCTGAAACTTTTCACTGGTATTGTGTATATATATATATATATATATATATATATATATATATATATATATATATATATATATATATATATATATTTATAGCAAATTAGCTTGCCTCTAATGTCAAATACTAAAAATTGCAGTTACTACATTTGAACCTCTATGCTTGGGATTATACTTATGCAGCATTTCTGTAGTATAAGTCTTTAGTACAAATGTAAACAATACAGAGTATAATACTAATTAATAAATTATATATATATATATTTAACACTGTACTCCCAGAGGTCATTCACATAATGGTCAGAAACATATAACCTCCTGATGTTTTTAGTATTTAAGGTCCCTGCTGTGTTATTTGCTAATGGTCCAATCCTGGGAAGCCACCCGAAGTTTTACAACCTGCACACTTTCTTCAGTGTTGGGGAGCTTTTACTTCTTGTCATTATCATTAAGAGTAAGATGTTGACTACACAGCTGTGATAAATTAAACTGCTAGCCAAACAGTAGAATATTAAATAGAATAATTATATGAAAAGGGAAATGAATTATTATGGGTTATTTAAATGTATACAGGGCAGAAGAGTGATTTATGATCTGAATCGTCTCAGCCAGCTGAAGTCTGCAAAACAAAGAAGTAATCTTTTTTTGTAATTTTTTACCAATATGGCACAGTAAGGCAAACAACCAGCAATTTTTTCCCCACCACTGCTGATCCAAATGACTTGCAGTCATTAAATACTAAACACTGTACATAGTCATTAAATACTAAATATGCTAAATCATTATAAATGTTATGAATAAGAGCCAAGATGGAGGTGGAGAAAATGAGGGCCAAAAAGAGGCTGAAAAAGACCTGGTTGGAGGTGGGGTCCGATGATATGAAAAGAATAGGTCTGACCTCATAAAAATTGTTAGCTAACAGTAAAATGATGAAAAGATTGTATTGTTAGCTTGTAATGATCGATGAAAACAAATTCTGTAGTAACCAGTTACAATAAAAAAAAAAATTTTTTACTGAATTTATTTTAATTTGGCCCAGCGCCAATTTACAAGCTACACACATTTATAAATATGACATGGTTTAAATTAAATACCAAAAATACAAATTGGATATATACACCATATACCTGAAAACTTTTTCACCCTTTACTTGTACTATTACTATTATGTGTCAAGTCTGCAATGAAAAAATAAACAGGTTTCAAAAACTAGTTGGGCTCCTGCTTATCTGAAGTTTTGTTTTGTTACCTTGGTGGAGTGTAAAGATATTGGTCAGGATTTTTTCTTATGCCAGTACACTTCAGACAGGCACACTAAGTTTACAGTAAGAAAGTCTGTCCTTTCTCACTGTATGTGTCCATTAATAAGAGTGGACCAAGCATGAAACTAGTAACCTAATGATTAGGCTGTCAGCGGATGACAGGAAAAAATGGTCTAAACAGAATTTACATAAAATAACCCACAGGGGCATGTAGTCAAATTAAAACCTGTTTTTGCACTATTTTGTGCTTTATGTTAACATCATTTTTATTATTATTTTATTTATTTATTTGTTTTTTGCTGGCAATCTCCTTTCCTTTTCAGGTATTCAAAACACCTCCAGAATCACAGGGTATCATACCAAACAGTTAAGGATGTAGTCACTCTTGTGCCATCACTAAAGTGTGGTTCCAATGTCTTGGTGGCTATTTTAGGACACTAAAATAATTTTTCTGATATTTTGGAACTGCCAGACTTAATTCATTTCTGGAAACTTTAAGCACTTTTCCTATGTGTGAGCAATATGCATGTTACTCTCTTTAGTATTTTCAGAGCACTTTTTTGTACTCCTGTTTGTTTGTTATGTCAGCATTACTTTTTCATTACTTTGCTGTTTTCACCCAGTAGGGCTTACTTAAACAGGCCTTTCTGATTACACAGTGTCCAGGGTTCAAGCAAGCTTGACATAGTTGAGCTGTTTAGCTTCCTGTGTTTCAGGCTAGTGTTAGGATTTTGCAGCATATGCTTTTTCCTGAGTTTTTTGTCTACCTAGGCAATGCATTGGTATGCTTTGTGTTTATAAATATACTTTATATTTTTATAATTTCTACATGCCAGCTGGCCATACTGGCAGTCTAGCATATCCTTGGTCATTTTACATACTACAGTGCAGGCTAGTGTCCATGATTCTTTGTTATAACTTAATTATGCATTAATGGAACCTATTTTTCTTTTGCTAGAACAGTAACAGTGCAGTTATTCATATTTTTCTCCCTAATCAATATCTAATTTAACAGAATATGCTTTGTCAAAAAGCACATTTTATTTATATTTCAACATTTATAGACTTATTATTTCAAAAATACAATGTTTTTCATAAATCATGTCATTTTTTAAGTTTCTAGGGCAGCTTATTGTGCAATCAACTTTAATATAGAAAACTCTAATAATGACAAGATTGTCCATTAAGCAGTGACTATTTACAATTTGCATTTCCATTCAAAATGTAATAAATAACCATGTGCTGTTATTTTAAATTTGAATTCTAATTTAAAGGTATCTTACACACATTAGCAAAACCATAAACAAGTACACTTTTATTGTGGGAAACTGTTTCTTATTTACTCCATTTTTATTAGTTTGTAAATATGATATACACAAAATTAGTGTAACTAAATATTACTGGAAAAAATTATCTCCACTGCGATGACATCTAAATAATTGCTAGCTTAAAGCAGGGAACTGCAAATGTTGGGAGTGTCTTACAGGTGTTGAGTCGACTAAAAATACTGGCAAGGTTTTAGGTTTTACAAATAATAATAAATAATTCTTTGCATTTATATAGTGCTTTTCTCACTACTCAAAGCGCTCAGCAATTGCAGGTTAAGAAGACACTAATACAGTTCCTGTTTACTTTGGAAAGGAGATACCCCATCCCGGAAAACTTCTGACATCAGTTCTCATCTGGATATCACCAGCTCCACCCCTTCTGCTTCCTCTCCGACATAACCAGCCTCGATACAAGGAGTCGACGTTCATTTGGGACTGAGCTTCCAACAAGGACACACCTCAGCTCTCTCTGGAAGCTGTTCACAAGCTACAGAAGCCAAAAAGATGTCACACATGGTGTTTCAACTTTCTTTTTGTTTTTTTACTTTTCCAACCCAGACATTAAATGGGGTATCCCCTGGATCCCCAACACTTCTTTTTGTCTCTTTCTGATTTGTTCACAATATATAAAGGTAGATTGCAAATGGAAGACTTTTTACCAATGAGTGTTATGAAGGATTTGCTTATTTGCCATTTAGGGTATACCAGCCCGGACAGCATAACAGTTAAGCCTGTGATACATTGCTTTGATACACTTAAAAAGTTCCTGGGTGTGTATGCTGGGTCACTCAATGTAAAAACCACAACAGAACACTAAATCATTATTGAGAAGTTTACCTTTCCTATTTGTTCACCTGTTTTTGAAGTCTCAGTTACTGTGGGCTTCTTCTCAATTTTAATACCGGCTGTTTAGTTAAATGTCTGGATTGTTTGCATCCAGTTATAACAAATGCAAATCCATTCAGACTGTTGCCTTTGTTGTAGCATGTCCTAGAAAAACCATCTAATAATTATAAAGTTCTTTTAAATGAAATCACAGTACACACTTATTAATACAGTACATGCTTTGATACTATAATTTAATTGAGTCTCTCATCTTGCAGTTCTATTTAAAAAATGATTTTGACATTTTAAATAGAATCTCAAGACAGACAATTGTACTTTGCTAATTGCACAAAATGTTTCAGACTTTTAAAAACAAAACAAATGATATTAAATATTTGCTTATTAAATATTTGCTGTTCTAATAGTTAAAATACACTGGTAAGAGTGAACACAAAGCTACCACAGCTATGCAGATGACACACAGCTTTAGTTTTCTACAGCACCTAATGACCCTGATACTCTGGACTGTCAGATCCAATGTCTTACTTGTGTTTATGAATAGATGAGTAATAACCTTTTCAAGTTAAATAAGGAAAAAACGTTAATCTTAATGGATGATAAAAATAGAAATAATGAGAGAATCAGAAGTAAACTTGATCCCTTAGCTTTAAAACTCACAGCGAAGTTAAAGAATTTAGGGGTAATCATGGACTGTGACCAAAACTTTAAATCACACATTAACAATATTACTAGGGCTAGGCAGTTTTTTGGCCTTGGAACCTGTGCCGATTTTGTATTTTTTTCTCTCCTCCCAGCCATCTGACCTTATCATCAATCTCTTCTTTAAAATCTTAGAATCCATCTCTATATATATAAAATTCAACTTCTGTCTGTCTGTATGTTTTTATGTATGTCCACTTTTCACTACTTAACCGATTTAGATTGGATTTTTTTGTATAATTTGCAACATTCCGGTTGATTCTGCGACCTTTCTCATCGTGCTAAGTATCATAGTTCACTGGCGGTTCCGATTTATTTGCGCGAATCCGAGAGACATGCAGCGGGCCGAGGGGAGGGGGGAGGGGGACAGGGCCCTCCTCACTCATGCGCCAGCCTCCGTTTGAATCGCTTTATCTTTCACCATATTTTGGAGCAGACCTTGTCTCCACTTAGCTAGCGATACCTGTTTGTTTATTGATTTTTAAAGTTTGTCCAATTTCACTACTACCATGGGGTATGGCTAGTATTATATATAAAGACTCTACTTTTCTACAATTGTATAAATATTTTATGTAACCTCATATTGATTTATTTTTTTTTATTACTTATTCATTACTATTCTTACCTAATTTAGTTTCTTATTCTTTTCTTGTAACTGTTTCTTTGAAATCTTGTAAAGCACTTTGAGCTATATTCTGTGCATGAAAATGTGCCAAGAAATAAATGTTGTTTTTCTTGTAGTGCAAAAGGGTTCATTCCCTGACCCACAACCACTCCTTAATAAACAGGAAGAAATTTTTTAGCATTAGAAAATGAAGTATTAAGATAGTGACACATTTACTGATCCTTTCTTGACACTGCAATGTGTTGTATAAAAATAAAAAAGAAAAGGACAACAAAATTAAAAGCAATATCTGTCTGCATCCATCCCAAGTCCATCCTTATGTGTGCCTATACCCCCAGCTCCTGTCTTGGTCTCTTATTGTGCAGCTCATACTGCATAGTAGTTATGTGATGTAGGAGCTGGGGACAGCATTTACTAGAGCTCAGACAGTGGTTTGCTTGATCATATTGCTTCTTACCTCTGCAACAGCTCATTTATCCATCCATCCATTATCCAACCCGCTATATCCTAACTACAGGGTCACAGGTGTCTGCTGGAGCCAATACCAGCCAACACAGGGTGCAAGGCAAGAAGCAAACCCCGGGCAGGGCGCCAGCCCACCGCATCAACTCATCTATCGCTCCCATTATATAACAGTTAGTGCATTTGTCTTCTAGTACAGCTTATTGCTTTTGACCTGTGGCTTGTTTCATGGATTTTATGAGTACTGGCTATTCTTTTTGAGTCCTGTTTGGATTTCTGTTTTTCTGACCTTACGATTGTTTTTTAGTGCTGTTTTTGGATGTCTGTAAATTTGTCTGTAAGATTTTTCAAATTGTCTGTTTTATTGCTGTATCATCCAGTTTTGTAGTATAACTTTGGTCCATAATGCCAGTTGAGCATTACAGAGGAGTGTCTCATACAGTGATCCTCCAGCTTGCTATTTCCTGGTTTAAGCTGTTGCCAGTTGACTGAACAGTGCACATGGCCACCTATGTAGTGTAGTGTAGTGGTCGTGAGTGGCCACAAACTTGACTATTTTTAAAGACAGTGGTCACAAGTCGTTGATACTGCAAGCTACACAAATATTTATTACTAACCTGAAAAATATAAAGACATGAATGTAGTTCTTAGTTGTTATAGATCACATGCTATTATGCTTCAATCATCACTTCCATGCACATCTATTTTTGACATCCCTGGCACGATTTTTTATAATGCAGATTTTTCCATTTTATGTAATGCAGGTTTCTGCGCCCTGGACACTCCCACATTTATTGACAGTGAAATAGTATTGTTTTAGGATTTTTAAACTAATGTGATTGGACAGTTGGCAACATACTATTTCATGCTCACACCAATGGTTCACAGTTCACACCCACCATTAAAGTAACTACAGATGAGCGAGAGCGACTTTAAGGAGATGGCAACTTCAAGTGGAACTTCAGATATCAAAGAAAATTTGGTTGTTTCTTTAATGAAGCACCCCTCCATAAATCGTTCACTTGAAGAAAAAAATAAGATTAAGGATGTTGGTACCAGACCGACCTGACTTCAGAATTCAGCAGCAGGCAAGCGATCGAGAATTTTTCTCGCACAGGCTCCACAGGTGGTCGAGACCTGTGTGAGGATCATAGGTCTCCCTGGAGAAGCTGGCATTAAAACAGCTCTGTGACAGCCATGTTAGAGAACTTCAGACGTATTTCCTGGCTGCTAGTATCCATCTGTCCTGGGTGTGTGGTCACCAGCAAGCTTCACAGGGCTGGTGGACAGTGGGCATACAAATTGCCTCTGAGGCAGAGAGGGGTAGGCAAGGGGCAAAGCAGCTTGGAGATGCCACCAAAGTGCTCATTAAGTGTCATGCCAGTTGAGCAAGTGTATGAGATATACTGTATATGTTGTCACACATGTGCGCATGGGAGGCAGCTAAAGGGCTCAAATGAAGGTAATTCTACGCCAGCCCAGGGGATGGCAGGGTGTACTGATCCTTTCTCTTTTTCATCGGCAGACCAACCATGGAAAATTGCGCCTGGAATTCGCTAACATCATTTCCGGCTTTCTGGGCCCAATGACACCATTTCTAGTTCCAACCCTCTGAAAACACCACATCCAGTTCCGACCCCCTGAAAACGCCACTTCCGGTTCCAACCCGAAGACGTCAGTTCCCTTGCCTGACTTTAAAACCGCCATGTTTGCCTGTCTGTTTGTTCTTGTTCTGGACTGAAGTCTGTATAACTTTGAACCACAACCTTCGCTTTTGGCAGCCAATTTCAAGTATATGGGTGGCTGCCCCCAAACCTCTTTCTTTGTCCATTTGAATCCTTTTACAATGTGTTTGTGGTTAGTAAAATAGTGGCATACTTTGGGATGATTTTGGCTACGAAAAGTGTGACCACTAGAGAAAATAAAAAGGTTATTGAAAGATTACAGAGGATGGGGAGGGGACATTATGACATGGGTTTTGGCAGAATGGGGAACTGAACAATTTGGTAAAGGATTGGGCAATTTAGAGACAGGATTAGTGTAAAATTTGGGTGTCGGGTAAAAAGACGAGATAGCTAGATAGATATGAAATGCACTATATAATACATAAATCGATCTAAAAGGCAGTATATAATAGATAAGTGCTGCTTTAAAGCCTCTTTATCTGTAATCCAGCCTCTCCTGCGACATTAGCACAAGGACAAGTATTGATAAAGAGAACCAGTATTATCTAGAGCTGTGTTTCCCAACCTCGGTCCTGGGGGCACACTGTGGCTGCAGGTTTTTGTTCCAACCAGATTCCTAATCAGTGACAACACCTGATAGCACTGATCTCATTTATTTAGCTGGTATTATTTTTCTTTTATTCTACATTCAGAAAAGCACAGCAGCATGATTTTTACATTTATAAAACATTTAGAAATATTCCTGCGTTTGCTATAGATTTAAATGCTTAACTCTTTTTTGTTGATTTCATTATATTTTGCCCTTTCTCTGTGCAGTTTTTCCCCTTCATTGTATATTATTAATGACAATTAAAAATGAGTAGAGCAGACACACTGGCAAACAACACTGAATAATCAAAGGCTGCAACTACTTTAGCATCAGACCCACTAATTAGTAAATAATGGATTAATTAAATAATTAGATCTCCTAGAAAAGTAGAATGAAAATCAAGATGAAAATATTGTTAAAAAGAAAAAAATACATTATTCCAATAGAGCTGCTTGGTACATTTAATAAATATATATATATATTTTTTACAAAACGTAGTTTTCTAATTTCTATATTGTTCCCAAAACACAGAACTTGAGAAACAGCAGTTCACTTAATTAGCCCAGGAGTCCAATTAAAAACAGAAGCTGGTTGGAACAAAATCCTGCAGCGACGGGGGGGCCACAGGACTGAGGTTGGGAAACACTGATCTAGTGTAACGGAATCCTCACTCCAAGGGTCTTGTTTATAAGTATCTAGCAATGATATGAGAAGTGAAACGAATTATGAAGCTCAGTAATTGACAAGTGTATTTAACAGGTGTAAGTCAGTCGTCTCTTTCCATGTACTGATTGACTCCACATACACATCAATATTCTTCCCATCCTAAACTAGCTTTCTGAATTTGACAATGACAATAGGTAGCAGCACTTCTTTCTAGAAGTCTAGGTACCGAGTGTGCCTAGAAATATGAGGAATCTTTAAGTCTTGTCTTGCGCTTCTGAGTTGATAGGTCATTGGTCCAGCATTGTGTCTAGATGGACTTGATGGGAGGAGAGAGAAAGAGACTCCAAAGTGTTGGTGGATGCTACATTCATGTTGATCTTGAGCTTTTTTACTATATCCCTTGGCCCAATGGGACATTGTAGTTCAGGAGTCAACTCCCTTTCCATGTACATGCCTTGTGCCTTGATCATTCACAACCTATATTCTCAAACCTTCTACCAATCAATGTTCTAGTTCTGGTTGTGGCTGGTCGTGGGGTTAACAAAGCAAACAATTTTAGATTATCTATTAACTGAAAGGTTGCAAAGTAAACTTGTAGAATATAATAAATATTTTCTAAAACATGCTTTATCACTATATAATATAAAAATATAAAACCGCACACCAAACACTTATTTACAGTCTGTTTCCACATCAAAGTCTGTCAAAGACCTTTCTTTTTTTGGGGGGTACTTTTGATAGTGTTTTGGGTATTTTGGGTGAATGAAAAAGTGCTGTCAAGTTTTGTGTCTTGTCTCTGTTGCTCCTAAAAAGTCCAATCAGTAGCTACTTTGTTTTGTTTTGCATCAATCCAGCTCCTACACAGCTATTGTCCTTCTGTTGCTCAGAGCAATAGGAGGTCTTGGACTATTCCCATTTCCATTTGTTTGTCTGCAGACACTTTGTTAAAAAAGTTGGGTTTTTTAGTTCTGGATCTTGAAAGTCCTTAATAATTGGAATGAGGAAATGAACAAGAATTATTAGCAATACAGAAGCCAAAAAAGTTGCTTATTTATATTCATATTTACTAGTAACAATGATAGCCAAAGGAAGCAGCACATCATTTAAAAAAATGAACATGTTCTATCACTGTACTGAAAACGTAAACAGCAGTCCTGCAAACAGCTGATTCTAAACAGTCAGAAAGAGCAACTGCCTAAATAAACTATCTCCTAATATAGCATAAGCCAACCCCAATAATGAGAAGATTGAAGAGTTTGGCTTGGTGAGTAAATCCCATTAACTGATTTTGCATTTAAATGCTCACATTTGAGCAGAATTGAATTCTCCATTTTTGCACATTTCTGAATTTATGTTGTATCACACCCAGATTGTTTATTATACTGTATTTTCTTTTATAATTAAAGTACATTTTGATGGTTAAATTGAATTTACTACAATTTCAAACATCAAATTCAGGATGGGGCTCCTTAAAAATAACGCATGCAAAATCATCAATTATTTTTCACTTTTATTCAAATTTATATATGTTTGATTCCACCTCTTCCTTAAAGACCGTTTCCTCTCTGGTCACGCTGGGGACAAGGTCTACATCCTTGATAGGCCAGTAGCATTAAATAAATTGAGGAACGCTTTGGACCTGATGAGTCCTGAATGGTCTTCTGGTCCCAGTGGGCTGACACCTTAATTGATTTCTGCTTTTTGGGTTCATATGACATTTTTTTTATTTACTCACCATATCCCGTCTATCTATCTTTCAAAACAAGAGATTCCCACAGTGGGGGTAAGGACCCCACTGAATGCACAAATTATCAGCCACTAGCACTGATGAACTCGGATGTTAGGCTACTGGCTAAAGTGCTAGGTCATTGGTTATAATCAATGATGTGTATGCTGTATTAATCCACCCTAACCAAGCAGGCTTTATTAAGTCCAAACATGCTGCTGACAACATGCAGTGCACCACCTTCTCCATATCATTCACGCAGCACCAAATTTTTTCCCTTCTGTGTGCAGTATCCTTCAATTTCATTGTTCCTTTGTAAAAGTGACAATGACAATAAAGATCTATCTATCTATCTTCTTTAGATACAGAGACGGTATTAGATAAAATGAAGTGTTCCTTTTTTGGTAGATACAATGAACTTCAAAAAAAAAGATTCATTGGCTTAATTAAAAACCCTTTATTCATTCTCAACTTCTGTTTTGATTAATAGTTCTGAAAGCATCACCCTATTTGTATTTCACAGACAAAGGCAGTGTTGCCCCCTTCTGTTTAATCTGTCAGTTTAGCCTCTCACTGCAGCTATTCCTGTCTCTGACAATGCACAGTTCACCCTAAAATTTTCTGGATATGAAGATACTGTTCCGTTTCCTTCTGACCTTCTCCATGTACTTAAACTATTTAACTTGTATGAAGCCCTGTCACTACAAAATCAACAGGAATAAGTCTTCCCCCCTTTCCTTAAGTTAATTGTGATGCTTGTCCTATCTTCCTCCATTAATCCCTTGGGTAAGGGCCTTCTGGTACTTGGGCCAAAAGTCTGTACTTCTCTATATTACTTGATGGGTTCTAACTACTGCTATATCTTGAAATCCATTAAAGACTTCTTCTCCTCATGATTCTCCCTTTTCCTATCTTTTCTGTTTGAACTTTCTTTAAAAGATATTTACTCTGTATTCATTTTGAAACTTCTGTGTTCCCTGTGTCTACCCTTTCCATGTTCTGGATTGAAATTAAACCTGTAATTGCTGTTTTTATTTTTGTTTTATTTATTTTTATGGCATTGCAGAAGGACCTCTGGAAAAAAAAAATAATATTAATTTCATCTTGGTCTGTGACAGGTGGAGTGTGTCTTTATTCTGGATTTTGGATCATATCACTGCACATGTAAGTCTACTTAGAATTTCATTTCTTGGCTTCATATAAAACACCACTGTGTTGCCCCTCACTCTCGTTTCTCTCCTAGATTAAACTCTTTGCCCCCAAAACTAATACACTAATACATGACATCCAGGTAAAGAAATTATAAGGACTGCCTCTGAGATGGCATTGCAATACTTCTCTTTAATAACCCAGTATTGCTTTGGGCTTCAAAGTTGCACAAAAAACAGCAAGAAAGATGCTTGAAAACAGACTTTACTCTTAAATTAGAAGAAACATTTGGAGCCTTTATTAAACACAGAGCAAACTTGACAATCTCACCAATTGTTTGGCTTCCGTCATGGATTCTCTGGAATTAAAAGAATTTAAAGGTGTCTTCTCCAGGGCTATCAAGTTGCAGTGCTGCACACTGTTTGAAACGAAAGTGGATTTCCTATTGAATGAACAGGTTATTGGATAAGTCAATTAAAATTGAAAGATTTCTATCACCAGGATATATGCAAGTGTTCATCCCCTTCGAAGTTTTCATATTTTGTTGTTTAACAACATTGAATCAAATGGATTTAATTTGACTTTTTTGACACTGATCAACAATAAAAAATTGTATAATGTTGAAGTGAAATCTGATCTCTGCAAAGTGATTTAAATTAATTACAAATATAAAACACAAAATAATTCATTGCTTAAGTGTTTAGTAGAGGCACTTTTGACAGCCATGATAGCCTTAAGTCTGAGGGCAAGGTCTCTGTCAACTTTGCACATGTGAACATTGTAGTTTTTCCCCTTCTTCTATGAGAAAATGCTTAAGCTCTGCCATGTTGGATATGGATTGTGAGAACAGCCTGTTTTCAAGTCTAACCACAAATTCTCATTTGGATTGAGGTCTGGACTCTGACTTGGCCAATGCAGGAGCCTCAAGTATAATGCAGTGCATAGAATTCACACTAAAACATGGCGTATGGACAAAAACTGATATGTGCATACGCACAAAAAAATCCAGATGCATAAAACTGTGCATATGCCAAGTTCCACACACTTCCCCTGTATAAATCCCAAAGAACATGAAATTTAATGCACTTACAGGTGCCTACAGCCTCACCCCGACTCCTCCCAGAATTTCATATATTTTAAAATGCTAGTCAATATTAATATCAACTTTTGTTTGGTGTTTTGCTGAAAGACAATGGCAAATCACATGGAAAAAAGAATTTCAGCGAATGCGTAGTGGAGGCAAGGAAAAATATACTATTTGTTTGCTTAAGCAGTTGTATAAGCAAGAAAAGGAAGTTATGGAGTGATACAGCGTGGCAGAGACATTCAAAAGTTCAAGTTCAAAAAATTGCACAATTCCCGAAATTAAACAGAACCAGTCAGATATCAAAGTCGACATGAAGATGCGAGTTGCAGCCCACCGTCTGTTTATTCTGTTTCAGACAATATTACAGTCACTGCCCCCCAATGCGATGATGCAACTCCATGCGGTGATGGTGCTGCTGTGCCCAGCACATCTTCAGACGCTGGCTGCACACATCTCTGCCTCAGAAACTGCTGGGTGACTATCTGGATGTGTGCTGACGGACGCTGTTCTGGAGTCACAAAATGTAATAGTGAATGCTGTAAGAGATGTGGCTCTTGAACTAAGGGCTGTACTATGTAATTTTGACAACAATTTAAATGAACTGGTTAAAAAATAAATGCTGCATCTGATTACCTGTTTTTACATTCTGCTAATTACATTCAAACAAAGTTGTAATGCTGTCCAATTTGTCTGATCGTTTGGTGGGTCAGGGTTCATCATACCATATTAATTAAATTTGTAAATGATATGCAATTCATTTTGGTGTATTTGATAAATTCTGCTTTATTGATGAGAATATGGAAAAGAAAGGTAAATGACACAGAAACAGTAGCACTGTTTTGACACTGTGTGCCACCAGTTTGCAAAACTGAGTAAAAACATGCGTACGCAAGGTAGGGGCTACTGTGAAAATGTGCAGGCTTTATGCCAACTTTAGGTTTTATACATCTCTAAGTGTGTGAGGAAACTGGCGTATGCAGGCCCCAGGACATTAACATTGTTGTTATTTAAGCCATTCCTGTGCAACTTTAGCTTTATACTTGAGGTAATTTTCTTGCTGTTAATCTTCTTTCAAGGTGCAATTTTCTTTCAGACTGCATCAGAAGTTCCTCCTGGATTTTCCCAAATTTTGCTGCATTAATTTTACTCTCTACCCTCAAAAGCACTTCAGGGCCTCCTGCAAAATATCATCCCCACAGCATGATGCTGCCATCACTATGCTTCATGGTGGGGATGGTGTGTTTATGACAATCTGTAGTGTTTGGATCACCCCAAACATGGTGTTTAGTCTAACAGCCAAAATGTTCTACTGTGAGTCTCCCATGTTTTCTGACAAACTGTCACTGAGTGGTCATGTGGGTTTTTTTTAACAGTGCAACTGCAACTGTTGAAGCACCCAGACAACAGTTACTATTGTCTGCACAGTCTCACCGATCTGAGTCACTGTCGCTTGTAACTCTTTCAGAGTTATCATAGGTCTCTTGGTGGTCTCCCTCACTAGTCTTCTTCTTACATGATCACTCAGTTCTTCTGCTAATGATTGATTTAGCTGGAATCGAAGGGATCTTGTGTGACTTGGAGAGTTTCTTGTATCCAATTCCTGACTTTTGTTTTTCAATCACCTTTCCATGAATTTGCTTGAAGTGTTCTATTGTCTTTATTGTTTAAGTTAAGCTGTGATACTAACCCTGTATAACCTCTAGATATGGAGCATTTATACTATAGTCAAATGAAACCCCTTGACAACTGGCAGATGATCTAAATGTTGAACTAATTATGGGGTTTCTAAAACCAATTGGCTGCACCTGAGATGACTGAAGTGTGTCGTATTAAATGAGGTGAATACTTCTGTGATCAATCATTTTAGATAGATAGATAGATAGATATGTTTTATATTTGTAATTAATGCTGATTCTTTTGCAGAGATCTAATTTATGCTGATCAATGTCATAAAAGCCAATTTAATTCCGCTATAATTCAATGTTGTTGTAACAATAGAATGTGAAAACTTCCAAGGAAATTTAATACTTGTTATTGGCACTATTGATGCACTATGTTTACAGTTTGGGTTGGAAAGAAGAATATAACTATAAAGATTTTTACAAAAGCTTGGAAAAGAAATTTTCTCAATAAAGAATTAAAAAATTTTCTAGCCAACATTTAGGAAAGCTACTGTATGTTCACAAGCTACTGTTAAGATACATTTTAGAAACCAGGCCTGATTATACTAATCATCAGTTTCTTTGAGTAATCTGTCAATGTTTTAAACCATCTTATCCAGACTAGGACCGTGGGGAAGCTGGACCCTATCCCAGCAAGCATTGGGCACAAGAAAGGAACAAACCCTGGACCTTATGTAGTGTCCATAAGAGTAAATGCTACCCAACAATGCCTGATAAACTACAAATGAAATTTGTGCATTACTGGAATGATGTCTGGTTTATTGTTTGCATTCAGGAAAACCATTATGTGTTCCATCACTTCAAGTACACTGGGGATTCCCGCTTAATTCATTTCTATTTTATTCTATTTCAGTTCTTTAGTCCTAATTAGTCAAACACAGATCAGCATATTTTTGATTTCATCCTACACTGCATCCAAACCAAGAATGTATTCCATCGACTTATATATGATATATATTATTTATGGGGAGTGTACAGCACATGAGCATAACAGTACAACAGGAATATGTTCCCTGTAATATAGCAATAAAAGATCTATACGTAAGAAAGAAATGGCTCACTACCCTGTGTTTAATTGTACTGTATCCCAATTTTTCTAATGACTACGGTGTATAGTTTATAAAAAGCACCTCACAATAAGTACTATTGGCTTCAACTTTGGAACAATATTCTTGTGCAACTCCTATGCATTCCAACGGAAGTATTCTCTAGTGTTGTGTCTTTCCTTTTGATGCTCCTCACTTAAGGTTATTTGCTGCTGTTTCCAATACAGTGCCTCTTCATTGTAATCCGTTCATTGTATAATTTCTCTTCAGTGGCTGGCAGCATCTGTAAGTACTTCACTTTATGAGTTTAAATTTGAATTTGCTTGTCTCAACTAGAGATATAGCACTGCACAAAAAGTGATACTTACAATGAAGAATCATTAAAATTATTTTATCATTCATTTTGTCTTTTATGCTTCAATAATTGTACAATCTCTATTTATTACCTTTTTTAATTGTTCAGTTTCATGTGATAATATCTTGTATTCACGTTACTTTAATGGCACTCTGTTGACTTCCTGTTCTTCAGTCTGTTCATTATTCTTTTGTCACTATAAAGTTGAACTTGGCAGCGAAAGGTGAAAATAAGACCTGCAGAAGAGATGACATATCAGTTAATCAAAAGCACTTATTTATTAAACAGAAGTTAAACTGACCTTCTTGAAGTAAGATCATTTATACACAGGAAGAACACTGCAAAGTCCACATACATAATGAATGACTGAATATTCAGTTCTGGCATAGATAAAACGAATGCAAAACAACAGACATGTTTAACTGAACTAATAGTACACATTATATGATTTAAAGCGTGGGCTTTAAGTCAATCCTTTGTTCTCATTCTACTCTTTCTAAATCTGGCAGACACTGAGAGGTTATTCTTGCCATCGAAATGAGGTATTGCTCTGCAAGCAAATGTGTGTGAACTCTTTCTTTGTTAAGTAAATGACCTGCTCATAGTACAGTACTATGACAGCACTTTTGAACTGCCCTGACAGCATTCATAGCTGTTAAAAGAAAAACTGATTGATATGGCAAGCGTGTGTACAACAGCCACAAAGGCAATAGAACAAGCTGCCTTGAAGCTGCAAATGAACATCAATTTACTCTGACAATGTTTATTCCATGCCTTCAAATTTTAAAGTCAAAATGAGACAGTGAGATATTTGCAGTCATCAGCAGGACATGTGGTGAGACACTTTACAAAAAAGAACTGGATTTACTGGGATGATTTAGAAATTTAAACAGTTCAGGATCTTTTTACCTTGTTTACTGTGCAATAACAATACTGTATTGTTACAATAACAAGAACAATACTGCGCTATTACAATAAATCTGAAATTTACCTTCATGCACGGGATTGATCTCTAAATATCGAATGATTTGTTTAAGTTTTGAACTCATTCTACACCAGAAATGGAGTCAGAGCCCATTTCAATAGCATGGGCTGCAAGTCCGAAGCTAACCCTAAAAGCGATGGTAATATCACGGACCCACTTACACACACTCATTCCTACAGGTCCAATTTTAAATATTCACACCCAGCATTCATGTTGTTGGATATTAGGGTAAACTTGAAATGTCTCTAGAAACCAAGTAGGACAGAAGATGGATATGCAAACTCCATACAAACTACTGTTAGCCAAAGTTTTACACCCTGGTTACTTGAGCTGTAAGCCAGCAGTGTTGAACACTGACCACAATGCTGCTTTTGTGACTAATATACATGGATATTATACGTGATTTTATTTGGACAGTTTAGGTTAATTTTCTAGTATACAGTACATAGCCCTTTTCACAATGAAGATCCAGCAGAGAATACAACAGGGTATTGAACACAATAATGATCCTCCTACTGCACAGCACAAACAAAACTGTACTGTGCAATACTATACAAACAGAAAAGGACAACAGGGCACAGAGGTCTCAAGAAAAAAAATCAGTTGCACTAACATCATCCAGAACATACAAATTGAGTTTCACCTCTTTCAAGTGTTTGGCTGTACCATCCATCTAAAGTAACATTTATTGATGATTTCTCACTAAATAAAAATGGTATTAAAGGGCTTTTAAAACTGGGAGAACCAGCAAAACCACCTCAAGCTATAGCACAGCATAGAAAATAAAAATTAATTGTTCAGAAGCAATCCTTCCACTATTTTATTTAAAAGCAAATCCAAAAATTCTCTAACATTACATTTCTTTTTTAAAGAGAGTGACTAATGATGCAGTGCACCACTTACACCGAATGTCAGATTATTCTTATAAGTAAGTGTGGACTTTAATTAAAAACCTTTTATAAATATGTCTCAAACTTGATGGCTAAAGAAGAGGCGTAGGCTTTAGTTTTGATGCTTCATAGCTCAGCAGACCAGTGTTTTAATCCTGGCACAGTCACTGACCTTGTAGTGTTCAGATGTTGTCCTCATGTCCTGGTGTGTTTTCTGGTTGTCTCTCACATGTCAAACATATGTATTAGAAGGTAGGTTAACTGACAGCATTAATTTGACTCCACACGTGTGAGTGCTGTCATTTCCAGCATGTGTTGTGATGCTGCTGGGTTAGGGCCTAGCTCTTCTGAACCATATAATGAAAAGATGAGTTTTGGAAATGGATGGATGATTAACTGACCACCACAATAAGGCACACATTATTTATGAATTAATTAGGAAGTCCTTGAGTCTGAGCAACACAGCCCAATTCTTTCACAAATCCTTCTCCTTTTATCTCTCCACAATTCCAGCACAGTCTAGCCGAAGTCTACTTTATACTGTACATTTCTGAATAAGTTCTATTAATTTCCTAATTTCTACCTAGATTTATATGTGCGTTTAAACTGAAATCCCTGTGTAATTATTAGCTTGTTAATATGTTAGTTTTTGACACTCATGTCCTAGGACAGAAAGCAACATATCTCAGCTTACATTTTATAGGAAATAATTATACAGTATATCGTATAAAAGTGTTACAGAACTTTACAAGTATGCAGAACTTTTCTTTATCAAGCCAGGTAATTCACTTGTGGGTTAAGGTTGCAACAAGAATGCGAACATAAAGTTCATAATTTGACATACTGTAAGGTGGGATGGCTATAATGGAAAACCTGATCTCCGGTACAGGTGGACAAGTCTAAAGTTAGAAGATGTTTTCATTTAATTATCCCTCTATTTTTTTATTTTTATTTATGGAGTATTCTAGACCAGTGGTGCCCAACAGCTGGTTCACACACAGTACCGGTCTTTTGAGTATTTATGTCAGTCTGCGATAACGATAATTCATGAATTCCCTGGTCATGTTTTTTAATCAATGTGAACTCTTTTCACATAACATCTCAGAACAAAAGATTTTTACTTCATGATCTATCTGGATGCTTGAAACTCCAGGGAGGACCCACATTTCTGATCTAGCTAAGTAAGTAGCCATAACACATGCACTAGAGAACAGGTAATCCACCTGAAGCTAAGCATGATCGGGCCTGACCAGTAGTTGAATGGGAGATTATCTAGGAAAACCTAGGGTTGCTTCTGGAAGAGGTGTGTTGGTGAGTGTGGATCCAAATGCCCCTGTGCAGTGATGGGAACGCTGTGCTGCAAAAACGTTGTTGTTCTTTGAATGAGACTCTCTCTGTTCATAAAAGATCCCTGGGTATGTTTTGTAAAGTGTAGGGTTTTTCATGATGTCCTGGATAAATTGTCCATCACATTCTGGTCACTCTGGCCTCCAAATAACCCCCTGTCTCTAATTAGCTAACAATCTCTTTCACATCTTTACCACCTAATGTGTGGTGAGCATACTGGTGCAAAATGGTTACCATCACATCATCCAGGTGGATGTCAAACATTGGTGGTGGTTGAAGTGGCTCCCCCCTCACTATATAAAGCACTTTGAGTGTCTTGAAAAGTGTTATATAAATGCAATTTCTTCTTCTTCTTCTTAATGTTATGATATCTGGAAGCCCAAATCTCTCAGGTGAACCCTGCTCTCCAATTTGATATTAATAAATATGGGCAGTACAATCTTTGTTCCATTAAGACATAAAAAGAGAGCACTCATGTATTTCTGCTACTGGCACTGGTTGGACAAATGATGATACAGAGTAAATAGTTAATTATACATTCCACCACCCTGTCTGCACAGGTTTCTCAGGCAGCTGCTGGTCCACAAGTCAAAACATTCAAAAATCACTCTTTTAGACTAAGTAGAAGAGTAAATCAGTAAATAAATAATTCAATGCCTTGTTTTCAAGAATTTCTATAAGGTTCACCACCCAGCAATATGGCAGCAATCTCATTTTGGTACATCTGGGGCCTCATGTATAGACGGTGCGTATGCACTGAAATGTTGCATATGAACGTTTCCACGCTCAAATCGCGATGTATAAAACCTAAACTTGGCGTAAAGCCACGCACATTTCCACGGTACCTCATACCCTGGCGTACGCAATTTCTCCGCTCGGTTTTGCAGACTGGCGGCACCCAGCGTCAAAGCAGTGCTACTGTTCCTGTGTGGTCACCCTTTCTTTCTTAGACCCACATTCCTGACACGGCTTTATAAATACACTGAAATTAACTGCATATTGTTTATTAGTGTAATGCATCTGATTGTAATTAACCTGTAGCAATATAATGGTTCAGGGAATAGCCATAGTATTCCAAATACCATAACTGCTTTAGCGTTGTTACGCTCACTACATCTTGTTCTTCTTTCAGCTGCTCCCGTTAAGGGTTGCCACAGCGGATCATCTTTTTCCATATTACTCTCACTGCACCACTCGGAGTATTTATATCACTGTATCTGAGTGGGGAATCGCAGCAGCAGCTGATCGGAAAGAGAATTATTGGTATACAGTTTCAAGCACACACTACCTCAGCCACAGCAAAATGCGTCAAAGCCTTTCCTGTACGGACCTCGCGTTTCAGAAACAGTTTCATCCCAAGAACTATAAACGCACTCAATCAGTCCATCAAGTGCTCCTTGTAGAACTGTTTGTACTTATAAGTACAATTACCTCACTGTAAACTAGCACTACAGTTATAATATTGCACAACCTGCGCCACTTTATAAAGCGCGTATGATGACGATATCATTTTTAAGATGAAATGCAAAATATGTTGCTTATAATATACAGATAAAACTTTAACTTCATTTAAATAATCAGTATCTATACTAATAAAAGGCAAAGCCCTCACTGACTGACTGACTGACTGACTGACTGACTCACTCACTCACTCACTCACTCACTCACTCACTCACTCACTCACTCACTCACTCACTCACTCACTCACTCACTCACTCACTCACTCATCACTAATTCTCCAACTTCCCGTGTAGGTGGAAGGCTGAAATTTGGCAGGCTCATTCCTTACAGCTTACTTACAAAAGTTAGGCAGGTTTCATTTTGAAATTCAAAGCGTAACGGTCATAACTGGAACCTCTTTTTTGTCCATATGCTGCAATGGACGGGGGCGGAGTCGCGTATCGCGTCATCACGCCTCCTACGTAATCACGTGAAACGCCTTGGGGCCGATCTGGAAGAAGGTAGCGCAGCGCCTTGATTTAAACGATTCCATGTTTTGGTGGGTTTAATACTGTGTAAGCATACATATTAACACATGTGCAATTAAACGTGTGCATTTACGGGGTGATTTCTCGGCTTAAAAGCTCACCTTTTATTAAAAAAGTAAATGCAAACTGTTTTCATTCTGAAGGGCACAAACCACGTTGGATTTTGTAATGATAGTTGATTAGTAAGGTCTATTAAGGGATACTTACAGAATGATTAGTAATGCCTGTGAATGCCGATGCAAGTAGGAGAATGGGCGTGAACTAAAGAACGAGTAGTAACATGTACAGTAAATATCTCTAAAGTCTGTCTATTAAAAAGTTATTATATCTTTCAATCCTGTGTATTGATTAAACTACGAACCTAACAAGATCACTACATGGTGTCAGAAGTGGCGGATTGGAAGAGGAATGTGAAGAAGAGGTTCAGCTTTTGAACGAGTCTCGTGTCTGTGAGTAACCCGAAAACGTGGTCAGAAAGCGCTAAGACGTTCTAGCAAAAAAGAAAAAAAAATATGGAAGGATTACAGCCCCCACCAAATCTCCAGTTAAAGGGAAATGTAGCTGAAAATTGGAAAAGATTTAAACAGAGATTCGAGTTGTATCTTGCTGCGATTGAAGCAGATAGGAAAAGTGAAAAAATGAAAGCGTCTATGCTTCTACATGTAATTGGCGAAGAGGCGCTAGAGGTGTATAACAATTTTCATTTTGAAGAAGATGGAGACAATATGAAATTGAACAAAATAGTTGAAAAATTCGAAACGTATTGCAACCCAAAGCTCAATGTGACGTTTGAGTGGCACAAGTTTTTTACATGTTTCCAGAAAAGCGGCGAAACAATAGACCAGTATGTGATGGAATTGCGTAATAGGAGCTGTTCTAAGAAGAAACCGTCGAGACATCAAAGGACCAATAACCTCTAATCAGAACACTAACACCAGCGAAACAAATATTAACGAGAAAACAAGTATAAATCAGGAAAGAACATCTCAACTGCAAACACAATTAACCAGAAGATCAAAACGTCAAGTAAAACCACCAGAACGACTCATTGAGACATGTTGAGGATTAAAGGAACATTTTCAATTAAGAAATTGAATTCCTTTAACAGTTGTGCTTTTTATACATAGTTTGAATGCTGGATGTATGCCTGAAATGTTCTGGATAGTTCAGTTGTTTGAAGTGATAAAGAATTAAACGTGTGCATTTACGGGGTGATTTCTCAGGCTTAAAAGCTCGCTTTTTATTAAAAAGGTAAATGCAAACTGGTTTCATTCTGAAGGGCACAAACCACGTTAGATTTCAGCCGTTAAACGTGCAAAAATGTCGGTACACCAGATAAATAAGCGCAACATATTATCAGTTGTATTGTATGCTTACAATACATATAGAAATGTGTTATTCGTTAACTAATAGTATCGGATGGTGTTTTTCGACTCGCGCCTTGATTTAAACGATTGCATGTCTTGGTGGGTTTGCATAGCTTATTGTCAATATCTTTACACCTCTTTTTAAGACTTATTGACTGAAACGGGCTTTCACGAAAAAAGTTAGGGCTTTGCTACAGGATACACCCTCCACAAGTTAAGGAAGTAAAAATAAAAGGTATATCTTTATTTCTGTTTTATTTAAACCTTTTAAGTTCATATGCATAGCCCCATTTGGCTGTTTTAGTTTTTTTTTTTTTCTTTCTTCAGTAATATTTAATCTCCTTAAAGAAAAACAACATATGCATTTTATTTTTTTTGTATCTCTTTAGTAATATTTTAGTGTGAAAGGATAACCAGTATTTAAACCTTTTATGTTACTTTATAAAGTTATTTTACACAATGTTGAAAAATTAAGAAGAAAGCTACATATTTTGGCAGCTGCTGCTTTAATTTTCAATGAAATGAAAAAAGCTCTCCAAGAGAAAACCTCAATAAAGAAGAAACAGTTTGCACTATCTAAAAAGGAGAAACCCTCATTTATAAAGGTTTGCTGCAGATGACTTAACTGAAAATAAATGAATAGTTCCTATGTGTATAATACATATTTATCTATTTTACTTATGCCTTTATTCCAGCAACTTACAACATCTGAGGTACAATTTGTTACATTACTTTTGTTTTTTGCAGCACAGGCAGGTGAAGTGACTTCCTCAGGGTCACACAGTGGTGTCAGTACCAGGATTTGAACTGACAAGCTCTGGGTTTGCTGAAATATTACTGAAGAAAGAAAAAAAAACGAAAACGGGCAAATGGGGCTATGCATACAAATGTCCATCCATCCATTATCCAACCCGCTATATCCTAAATACAGGAGCCAATCCCTGCCAACACAGGGCACAAGGCAGGAAACAAACCCCGGGCAAGGTGCCAGCCCACCGCAGGGCGCAAACACCCACACACACCCACACACCAGGGACAATTTAGAATCGCCAATGCACCTAGCCTGCATGTCTTTGGACTGTGGGAGGAAACCGGAGTACCCGGAGGAAACCCAGACAGACACAGGGAGAACATTCAAACTCCACGCAGGGAAGCGAACCCGGGTCTCCTAACTGGCACCTTTCACTGCGCCACCATGCCGCTCGCATACAAACTTAAAAGGTTTAAATAAAACAGAAATATATACCTTTATTTTTACTTCCTTAACTTGTGGAGGGTGTATCCTGTAGCAAAGCCCTAAGTTTTTTCATGAAAGCCCCTTTCAGTCAATAAGCCTTAAAAACAGGTGTAAAGCTAAACTTGCAGCACCACTATTCAATTACACTTCCCTAACGCCTCTCCTAAGGGGACATACTGTGGGATCTGGGCATCAGTCAAAGCACCAATCACAGGCCCGATTAGAAAGTGGGAAGCTGTGATTTGTCGTCTCCCTCCCATGTAACAATCAAAGCCGTGTTACAACGCACTATGTATGTATGTATATATGTATATATGTATATGTGTGTGTTTATGTATGTGTGTATATGTATGTGTATATATATGTTGATATGTGTATATATATATATGTATATATATGTGGATGTGTATATGTATATATACATATATATATATGTATATATATGTATATGTAGATATGTATATATATGTATATACTGTATGTATATGCATATATATGTTTACATAACCTCTTTAACACACTACTTCTCCGCTGCGAAGCGCGGGTATTTTGCTAGTTGTTAATAATTAAACATGTGAGGACACGGTGCCGCAGCGCTAGCTAGTTCACAGATAGCTCCTGCCTTGCGCTGTATTATTGCTGGTGCTGACGCGACACTGGAAGGATAGACGGATAGAATAATTAAACATGTACTATGAAGATATTTCAATGTTCCTTAAAAGCTTTGAAGAATCAGCATTCAAAGCTTACAGATGGCTTAACGTCTATTACAGAGCTGATTGTCTGGCGATTGGGTATTTGGAGAAAGAAAAGTAAGGACAGGAATTGGAGGTTAGTACGTTTGAAAGAGACAGTACTTCTGTAATAAATTATTTCATCGAAGGTCACACATGGCGCAGCAAGCCTCTTGCGTGAGATATGAACAATCACTGCGCCACCATGTTTAATAACATGCTTTCATTCCTATCATCATGAAAAAGATATCACATATACATCTCAGTATTTTAATTATTCAGAGAGCTGTAATATCACAAATGTAATGGATTCTGTGTCCTGTCGGAGAAAGACAAAGAACGGAAGCACGTAGTGATTCACACAGATAGAGCACATAGAAGATCAAATACAGAAAAAAGCATTTAACGTGCTACTTGAGAAACTAGTAAAATAAACGATTTTAAGATGAAGTTTATGATGTTCTACTTTAATGACAAAATAAACTACATGATTAAAGTGGAAATTTCGCGATTAAAGTTGACATTTCATGCTTTTTTCCCACTGTGTGACTATTTTTTTTCTCTGTACCCTAATAAGCTTTCATATGACACTCAGACGGTCCGCTACGAGTCGCCTTTTCACGCCGACTTTGATATGTGACAACTTCTTTTTTATTTCGGGCATTGTGCGACTTTGTGAACTTGAACTTTCGAGTTTCTCCGACACTATGTCACTCGATCAACTTTTTTTTGTTGATTATACCACTGTTTAAACCAACAAATAGTACTTTTTCCTTTGCCTCCACTTGGTATTCGCTGAAATTCTTATATTTTCCCCCATGCTTTTCCCATTGTCTTTTCACTGAAGGCTATTTATATCGATTTGCATATTCAAAGAGGGATAATTCTGGGAGGAGTTGGGGCGGGACAGCAGGCGCGTGCACGTGCGTTACTTTTCACGCTGATCGGGATTTATGTAGTGGAAGAACGTGAAAGTTTGCGTACGCACAGATTCCTGCATCTGGATTTTTCTGTGCGTACGCACATTCCCGCTTTTATGCTTACGCCATGTTATAGTGTGAGTTCTACGCACGGCATTATACATGAGGCCCCTGGACATTACCAGGTAGCTGTGTTATTTCTTTTATGTTCTTTCTGTCATGGGCAAGCTGATCTACAACTTGGTTACACATTAGATGGAAGTTGTATTTTGTGTGTGTCTATAGTATATGTGTACAGGGTTATCTAAACCACAACCTAGGCAACTGCTGGTCTTGATTACAGTATGTCCGGCCTAAGTTGCTGGCCAACCCTGTCTAAACCTTATTTCTAGTAAGACTGTTTAACTGATGTCTATTACTATTTTCAATACGTTTTGACAAACATGTCTCATCATTAAGTTTTTAGTATTTAGTATGGAGGTACCATAAAAAAACAAAACACAAAATGGTGTTACTCAAGTAATATATAAACAGCAAAAAAAAAAGTTAAAATTCTAAAAATGGAGCAAATAAACTTAGGGGTGGGCACAATTCAGATTCATAACACTTGCCTTCTAAGGCCATGGGTTTTAGTTCTTCTATTTATAAATAATAATTTTGTGTGTAAATTTTTTACAAGATAGAACCATAATTATGTGTAGGCAATTAGCTTCTACATATAAAAGACACCCTTTTTGGAAAAGCTCATAAAAGCGTGGTGAAGATGGCATAGAATATTACCGACACTGTCTTCTGTTCAGAAAATACTGTACATAACACACATGCAGTAGAGGACCACTGACACTCTCACCAGAAGTTGTTCTTAGGTCATAAGGACAGCCGGTCAAAATAACAAATACTCTATATGTTCCTGAATGTAAGGTTTACTGAGCAGTAACTCGTAATAATAAATATAGTACTGTAATGCAAAGAAAAAAGTCTAAGCAAGTGAAAAGTCAATCCATTGACTCTGGTTTTCCTTATTGTTAGATTTATTGACTTATTAAGGAATTTATCTTTGATTATTTATCTTATTTTAAGAAAACTTGTTAGGTAAATCATGCTTATCCCATTTGTAGGATTTTTTTGCCTCATAAAATGGTGGTTTTGTTTTAATTATCCATCTATCCATTACCCAACCCGCTATATCCTAACTACAGGGTCACGGGGGTCTGCTGGAGCCAATCCCAGTCAACACAGGGCGCAAGGCAGGAAACAAACCCCAGGCAGGGCGAAAGCCCAACGCAGGGCATGCTTTAATTTAAAAAAAAAAAAATTCTTTACATAATGCACACATGGCAAAAAACGTAAATTAGAACTTGAACTTGACTGGGTTAAACAGACAATCTTGGATGAGAACCACAGGGCACAGTAACAGAAAAATCATTCATGCAGGTAAAATTTAGGTACAACAGTCAACTTAGTACACATATTTTAAAATGAAACGGTAGCACAAATAATGTCATATGTCTGACCTGATAATCACATGTAGGTGCAACAAGCTGAAAAAGCAAAATTGCCAACCACCCCACCACCATGCCTGCATTTAGAAATGTAATTTTAAGTAAGGTGTTTGATGTCTGCTGGTTATGAGATCTTAAGAAAGAAGCAATTCTCAGTATCATCACCGTTTCAGTGGACAATTTTATGTATTCTGATTTTCCAACAGTGATTCCCAAAATTCTTCCTCCATTGTAATGACAAATTACCTGCATATGTGACATCTTGATTCCTATAATATACTGCATCCTATCTGATGATAAACTACTTCCTTCAACTTTGCAGAACATTTTGTTGCTGAATACTTAATAAACACATTGCATTTTAAAAATGGGACGACAGTGAGCTTCAAAACCAGGATGTAAGATTTTTAAATAACCTGTTCGTACTATTTATTATGAGGAAAGAAACATTTGCAGAGCACAGAATTTTAAAAAGAATGGAAAGCATTAAAAACCCTTTAGTTGTGCATTTGTGAGATGTGTTTAAATGAGAACTTGACAAAGAGGTTGCATGAATTGTACATTAAGACAGGCTGAATGAGAAATCTGCACTTAGTTAAACCAGAAAAGTTTAAAAGGAGGATGGCTGTCTAGTTAATCAGCCTGCTAATGCTTTTCATTTTCTGATCATTATGAAAGGAGCAGTTTCAGAAAGAGCAGTTCAACCATGTCGAATTTCTTTTTTTTTGTGTGTGTGCCAGGGGGAGTTCTTCTTCCTGTATTTCAGATAATAGCACTGTATTTGCACAATGATGAACTTTGCTGTTAATGACAAGCAAAATCTACACAAAAAAAAATGAAAAAAAAAAAGTCTGTGGTTTAATTTTTTTTTATCTGAACCGATTTACAACAAGCTTCAAATAATGGTTGACATTTGTAAGTGTATATATAGTCCTCTTTACCAATTCATTTTGCAATTAGAAAGAAATGGACATTTTAAACCTTGCTCCGTTTAACATGCATTAGCTGCCAGATAACCTGACTTCAGGAACGCAAATACAGTTCTTGCAATTTAATAAAATGCCATAGCAAGGAACTCGTTTAAAATAAAAGAAATTGTTCCTGCAGCTTCTTGGATGCTATACCCTGTCTACTCTCTGTGTGTATTATTAATTTATTAGCACTTGCCCTGCTATTAGATTTAGATGAAGTGCTTGCCTCCTGCATCCCACACCTTGAAGGTGGTGTCTCCTTACTGCACAGCATTCAGTGCCCATGCCTTAATATTGCTGACAGAGCTATGGCTCAGAGAAGTAGATAGCTAGAAAAACTGAGATGGGACTGACAAGTGGGACATAATTATTTTTAGGAGATGGGGGCATTTTCATTGACACAGTTGGTTTTCCAGTCTAAAATCAGTCAGTATGCTTAGGGGAATGCAGACTACAGGTCTTGCATTCATTTTCACACAATACATCTGACTGCAGACTAACAATAATGTAGTGCTTGCTGTTTTTTAGAAGCGAAAACCACAGTGACACCAGCTGATGATAGGCATTTTCAACTGCGTATGTTCTAAATGTATGATTTCAATTCCATCTTTCTGGCTGTACTGTTTATGACTCAATGATAAAACCTATTTTGATATGTTTGTTGACTGAACTCTGAGTCCGGATACCCTGTGGAGACTTATAATCTTGAATGGAAGTAGTCTGTAAAAACACAAAATACTTTAATACAAATAGGAAGAAAATTATATTAAATTTGTGCAACAGGAATTATTTTTCATCCTAACATCTTGCTCTGTGTTTCGATTACCTTGAAAATACAGAGGTAATTTGTATCTCTAGCACCAGAAGACTACTCAATTACTACTATCCATGCTGTGTAAAATGTTACGGCAGACAAGATAATCGAAAGCTAACCTTTTCTTTGCTTTCATTTTCCTACATTGATAATCTAATGACTATTGCCAGTGATACTATTATCTTGCATCAAATGAATTTCCCTTTTAGATGGTGTGACTTTGGTCACAAATGTTGCTATTGTATAGAGTAATTCTTAGGGTCACACTGTGCAGCAAACGTTTATCCATCCATCCATCCATTTTCCAACCCGCTGAATCCGAACACAGGGTCACGGGGGTCTGCTGGAGCCAATCCCAGCCAACACAGGGCACAAGGCAGGGAACCAATCCCGGGCAGGGCGCCAACCCACCGCAGGACACACACACAAACACCCACACTAGGGCCAATTTAGAATCGCCAATCAACCTAACCTGCATGTCTTTGGACTGTGGGAAGAAACCGGAGCACCCGGAGGAAACCCACGCAGACACGGGGAGAACATGCAAACTCCACGCAGGGAGGACCCAGGAAGCGAACCCGGGTCTCCTTACTGCGAGGCAGCAGCGCTACCACTGCGCCACCTCGCAAACGTTTATTGAGCCTGCTAAATCCAGTACAAGATCGTGTTCGCCAGAGCCTATCTTGGCAGCATCATACACTGGGTGGGGCATCTGCTCACCCCGGTTACATTAATTCGTACACCCACACTTAGTTATACCTGCATAGGTTAGAGCTGTTGGTTAATCTAATACTGTAAGCGTGTCCTTGGTATGGGGGAGCAAAATTGAAGTACTCAGTGAAAAAAAAAATATCAGACACTGAAAACCATGCAAACGACACAAAGATAGGGCCCGGCTAAAATTTAAAGCTAGGGGTCTGTTCCTTTGAGGCAACATAACTAACTGCTGTGCTACCATATCCCCCTATGTGGAACTGTTACTTTGGTCATCAATCCATATTTACAGGTAGTCTGATTATCTTTAATTCTTCTCTTTAAAATAACATTTTATCTTTATTGGTTTTTAGGACATTGTAGGCAGATATCCCAACTGCCCAGAAGGAGAAGTTTTTATTGGGCTGTCTATTGTACAGGCTATTTTTCTAGTGGTATCTTTTTAGGATGGGTGTATCCTGTTTGTTCCTGGAGCCAGTGGCACAGTACAACAAGTTTATACTTCAACTGATTTACTGTGGCCAAGTCATCACTTAGGAGACATTTGGGGAGCTTTCTAGTTTAGAACCTGTTTGATTGGTGTATTGTGTTATTCTGTTCTGAAATATCATTGGTTTGCTCAGATTACATCATCACTAATAGAGCAAGAGGGCAAATCTGTTGTTGAGAAAAAAAATTCTGGACAATTAAGATGTCGGAGTCCTGATTGGAAGACGTTTCGTCAGTGTAGTGTATATGTTCATCACTAAGGTGGAGAACACAACAAGAACATGTTTTAAACCTTTACAACCATTACACCTTTGACGTTTGCCTGTTCACAGGTTATTGGAACTCTGAAATGTAAAAAACATTTTCTCTTAATCAATTTTGAGCCATATTTTCTTTTTAGGTCATACAGTGAATAGCTGCTCAACTCTGTGGTCGGCTTCAAATCCTTGTTTGATTGCTGTTTGTGTGGAGTCTGTGCTGTGTCTTGAAGGCTTTTTCTCTGGTGACAATTTCCTGCTTTGCACACAATGCGTCTGGGATAGATTAATACTTCATTTATTATTATGTACATGTACCTCCTTGTCTTGGGTTAAACAAGCTGGGATAGGCAGCAGTGGATGCTTAAGACCCTTCCTGTAGCAATAAACAAATGGAAGCTGAATATACTGCAATGTGATCTTATCTTTCTGAAAAAGTAACTTTTCGTAGAAATTGCTAACAGGATTCAAAAATGAATAGTTCCAAAACTTCAGCAAATTGCGCATACTTTCTAAGTTAATTCTGTTTACTTTAACATAGAAATTCGGCTTTTCTTCTGTTTAAGTGAATTGTTTGTACTCATAAATATGTAAAGGGGAATATTCTTGCAGACATAAATTTCATTATGCCAAATGAAATCAAGCTTCAGGAGTGACACAAGCACTACAACAAATTCTGCGGGGGTAGGATTTATTTAAATTGCATAAAATATTTGTCAATCACAGTCTACTCATCTAAGCACATACATACAATTGAATGTCATCAATCAACCTGGGCACCTACTTTCCATAAAGAAAAAGGAAAAAACTTAAATCAGCCTTAAAGTTTTCCTTTAAATTATATTAAATCGCCAAATACATAACGTAGCTACACTAATAATCACATCACTGCCTGAACTGTAAAAAATACTCATACACTAGTATATCATAAGTAGGAACCAATATAACTTGCACTAAATATACATATATACTGAGACATATTTGGTCTAATATATTGCAGGTTTAACACTATCCACACATTCTACTCTACTGCTTTAGTTCTAGGAGAGCAAATGTCTTTCTCAGCAATATTGAAGACAAGGTGTGAGGCAGCCCATTGCAATGAAGACATTTTAGGAACAGCAATGAAATTTATTTATGATTGCCAGTCCTGTAAATATTTCCAAAGTAGCCTGTGGGCAGTTAAAAATTCAAACAAAACACTCTAAGAAAAATATCTGTTTTTACATTATTTAATTGCCAAGAAAGAAATCCATTAGTTTTTCAATGACAATCAACTTTCCTTTTGTTAACAATAAATAGGATCATAAACTGCAGTACACAGAAAATGACACGTTTACATTCATATTCTGTTTATTAAAGAACAGTAAATTCTTTATGATGAATAGTTTAAGATTTTATTTCACCTGTTGCAAGTTTTATGAAATGCAATGCATCAAGAAAAAAAGTCTGACATCTTTATTTTAATGTCATTGTCAGATCTTCTTTACTCAATTACAAACTGACTTGTGAGCAAAAACTTGCCAAAGAGACAGATCTCCTGAAAAGAAGATGGGGAAAAAATTACACAAATTTAGAATTACATGCAAGGCCACTTTAATTTACTTTTAAATTTTAAATATGTGACATTTGACGCAGAGTACTATTTAAGAGGAACATTATGAAATGAGGCAATTTAATTATATGAAGCTGAAGTTGAAGTGCAATGCAAGATCATTAAACTCCAATCAGGAAATATTATCTGCCATTTGGGGAATGCTTTTATGTAGAACTTCTTCACTTATTCATGTGAATCCCATGTATTGTTCCAGTTTAATTTTACTTAATTATTTTACTTTAAAAGAAAATGTTATCAATTTTTTAAAATTAATGTTCCAGGAGGTAGAGTTTAGCTTCTGCAGTTCTTAGCGGTCACTGGTAATGCAAGTTAACTAATGTGTTCATGGAAACAATGTGTAGTTGATACATTATGGGTTTGCCACATTATAATATCACCAAAATTAATGATTTCCACAATAAAATGAAGGTATTGTTTCAAATTCTAATTAATGTTGTGCAGGATTTATTTTTAATAAAAAAAAAACTGTAACTATCAAGATAAAAAAACAAGTATGTCAGAGGTTGGCTTTTATCTAAAGCTTTCTTTGATCTTTAGTATCTCTCAGTGCAATTCCATCCTCAAAGATCAACAGTAAAGGCAATAATAACCCATACATCCATCCATTGTTTAACCTGTTTATCCAGTGCACGATCTAATATTAGATTATGTTTAAAGTATTATTAAAGCTATTTTGAATCTAAGTCAAGATTTAACTATTTCTGTTTGAGCAACTTATCTTAGTCTCTAACAGTTAATCTGTTATTCTAGAAATATAACACAATTTCAACAGATTTTAAAGATTGAAAGGAAGCATCAAATAAGGGAAATTTACCACCGTCTGGTAAGCTTACACATTCGGTCCTCCATCTGCATTTCTTAATGACATGATAGTAATTATTCTCAGGGAGCACATCTAAGCATTCAGTTTCCGATGAAAATTCTTTAACTATTTAATACACAATTACAGAAAAGACATCTCACCCGTCTTCTACAAACTATACTTTATACACAAATACACACACACAGGAACGCTTATTTATATATATATATATATATATATATATATAACCAGATACATACATAGGTAACACACTTTCAAGCAGCAATGAAATATGAAAGAAGCACAGGGTAGTGTGTAAGGCAGCTATTGCACGTTGTTTGTAGGCTTTAAAGCCAGCTCATTTATGTGCTGCTCTGTTCTTCCTCTGTCTTGTCCAGACCACCTCCTACAGCCAATACTCCTGTCTCTCTTCATTAGAGCACTCTCAAGGAAGACATCTTTGAGTTCGTTTAATTCCAAGTTACTGTTCTCTGTGAACATGACGTTAATGTTTGCTGTCTTTCATGTAGACTTGAACTTGCCTATGTGTTCTGATTGCTTGCGTTTTTCAGCTTTTCTTTTTCTTTGCCCAGTAATAGGTTATACAGTAGGCTAATTTGTGAAGCCCTTTCTAGATGAACTTTAATATTTGTCAGATTATCCTCCCCTAATTGGTGTAGCACACAAAAATTAAAGCAACGCTTTGAAAACACATCAGATCTCAATGGTTAAAAAAATCATGCTGGATATCTATACTGATATGAACTGAGTAATGTGTTAGGAACGAAAGAATGCCGCATCGTCTGATGAAAATGAAAATTATCAACCTACAGAGGGGCTGAATTCAAAGTGAAAAAATAATGCGGCTGGCTAGTCCATTTTGTCAAAATTTCATTGCAGCAACTCAAAATCATAATCAGAATTTTGTATGACCCCCACGTGCTTGTATGCATGCCTGACAACATCGGGGCATGATCCTAATGAGACAACGAATGGTGTCCTGGGCGATCTCCTCCCAGATCTGGACCAGGGCATCACATGATCTCCTGGACAGTCTGAGGTGCAACCTGACGGTGTCAGATGGACCGAAACATAATGTCCCAGAGGTGTTCTATTGGATTTAGGTCAGGCGAGTGTGGCAACTAGTCAAAGGTACCAATTCCTTCATCCTCCAGGAACTGCCTGCATATTCTCGCTACATGAGGCCGGAGGAACCCAGGACCCACTGCAGCTGCATAGTGTCTGACAATGGGTCCAAGGATTTCATCCCGATAGCTAATGGCAGTCAAGGTGCCATTGTCTAGCCTGTAGAGGTCTGTGCGTCCATCCATGGATATGCCTCTCCAGACCATCACTGACGCACCACCAAACCGGTAATGCTGAACGATGTTACAGGCAGTATAACATTCTCCATGGCTACTCTAGACCCTTTTACGTCTGTCACATGTGCTCTGGGTGAACCTGCTCTCATCTATGATCTATGAAAACCACAGGGCGCCAGTGGTGGACCTACCAATTCTGGTATTCTATGGCAAATGCCAATTGAGCTCCACGGTGCCGGGCAGTGAGCATAGGGCCCACTAGAGGACGTTGGGCCCTAAGGACACCGTCATGAAGTTTGTTTCTGGTTGTTTGGTCAAAGACATTCGCATCAGTGGCCTGCTGGATGTCATTTTGTGGGGCTCTGGCAGTGCTCATCCTGTTCCTCCTAGCCCAGTCCTGCTCATGGGTTAAAGACCTTCTACAGCCCTGTCCAGCTCTCCTAGAGTAACTGCCCGTCTGCTGGAATTTCCTCCAAGCCCTTGAGACTGTGCTGGGAGCAAACCTTCTGGCAGTGGTACGTATTGATGTGCCATTCTGCAGAAGCTGAACTATCTGTGCAACCTTTGTATGGTCCAGGTATAATCTCATGCTACCAGTAGTGACACTGACCTCAGCCAAATGCAAAACTAGTGAAAAAACAGTCAGAAAAGATGAGGAGGGAAAAATGTCAGTGGCCTCCACCTCTTAAACCATTCCTGTTTTGGGGGTCATCCTATTGTTGCCCCTCCAGTGTACCTGTTGTTAATTTCATTAACACCAAAGCAGCTGAAACTGATTAACAACCCCTTCTGCTACTTAACTGAACAGATCAATATCCCAGAAGTTTCATTGACTTCATGCTATACTCTGATTAAAAAGTGTTCCTTTAATTATTTTGAGCAGTATATATATATATATATATATATATATATATATATATATATATATATATGTATATATATACTGTATATATGTATATATATATATAGATATATAGATATATAATATACTGTATGTATATATATATATATATATATATATATAGAGAGAGAGAGAGAGAGAGAGAGAGAGAGGTAGTCACACATGCATGTCGGAGGATCTAATCTAATCTCAGGCCAAATCAAGGTATGTGATAACTCACTGGGGTGAGAATGGTGCTGTCATTCATATTTTCTTCTCCATCACTCCCCACCGCACTGAGAAACCACCCATTGAAGGCACTTAGTCCCACTCCTTCTGGTTTGCACACTATAAGAAACCCAGCTACTCAGAAAAAGGTGTAATTTACCACTTAAAGTAACCTTTTGGATGGAGCTCCATCGAATGACCCTGCTTTTTTGACAGTCCAAGAGAGTAGGTTTGATTTTTCTTATTGTGCCCGAGTGGTGTTTTCTTTGCCGCCTAAAGGTCTGATTTTTGCTTGGACATTTGTATTAAATGGGGTGACCCAGTTGATGTCTCAACTTTACATTGTTGCTCGACCAAGATAGAGAAAGATGAAAACTTACAGTGAAGGCCCTATGCTCCGACCAGAGCAAAGAGGAATAACTAAATAACAAACTGTCTAGTGTAGATGGAGATGAGATTCCTTTAGTGGATATAGAGGAGCTTTCCAAGGTTTATTCGGACCAGGCCCCTGAGCTGATGAAGGGGTCGGAGACCTAGGCTGCATTGGCTCATATGCAGGTGGAATTTATGCGGTTGCAATGGGAGGACACTACCTTGGAGTTTACATTCAAACTTAAATTTCAAAATCAGCCTTGAAATATTTCCAGTAATAACTGTGTTAAGTAAACACTTAAGCTTTCTCACATGTTAGTGCTTTACATTAAGAAAAAAAAAACACTGTGACATCATTCATAAGTTCAAAAGAGAAAATCCTCAATGATAAAGCTTACAAAATGAAGAACATAAAACTATTTGTTTTCTGGAAAACAACACTGCAAAAATTTAAATCTAAGCCAAGTGAAAATTATTTAAATCATGACATTAAATCTAGTTTTCCTTATTGTAAGAATTATTGACTTATCCAAAAATTTGTACGTATGATTATTTAACTTACTGTAAGAAATCTTGTCAAGGAAATTTTGCTTACCCCTTTGGCAGATTTTTTGTTAAATACAAGCAAAATAACTCCCATTTAAAGTTTTTTTGTCTAGTTTTTGCATATGCATTGTTTGCAGTGAAGAAGTTTTCTGACTGAACTTAGAACAGCATTTTGTTATGTTTATTTGTGTTATGTTATGTTTAGAGGTGTAACCCACTTTGGATTTCTCTCAGACGAAAAATGAAAAATCTCTATTATAATTGAGAATATTTAGACTTTAAATTATTAAATTGAATTAAAAATGTTACTATTTCAAATATATTACACTATTGTTGTTTATTATGTACTATACTTCTACCTTGTGAATTAAATCACTTAATTTCTTATGAATACCCTGAATTAGAAAGGCTTACACTAATTCAGAATTTTTGATTTTGGATTTCATATTTTGGTTTTATGTGCTCATTTGATTAAACATAATAATTTCAGAATTTCTTGAGTAGTTTTTTTTTTGTTATTAATTACAGAGTATTTGTTTATTAGATTTTGAGCATTGTTTTGGCTTTAAAATAATTTTATTAGGTATTTACAGTCTTTTTTAACTGTTATTATAATTATATAAATTTCCATTCCCTTTCTCATCTATATTCATTATGAACTTCTTTTTTAAATAATTACTATTTTAATTGGAGAAGTTAGATGGAAATGTGGGTGGTCCAAAGAAAGCAAATGTTGACCCCGACATCCTCCTTATATTACCAAGCACACACAGAAATTAATGATTCTGATTACTGTGAATACTTAAAGTTTTCAACCATGCTGAGATAAAAAACAAAATTTGCAGAGGTGTGATATTTGTATTACTTGCTGTATCTGTGTTCAGATTTACCTAATAGAAAACAGTAGTAAAAATACAGAATATTGAACAAGCGTAAAAATCCTCTGGAGTTAAAAATAAACAATGAACTTTTTTGAATTTAGTACTTTTTTATGCTTACTACGTTTGTCAGAGCTCCTGGCCAGCACAGTGCACTGTTATATATGTAGATATCCAAGGAAAGTACAGTTGAAAGCAGAACACATCTGGCTGCAAAGAAGTCAAATATTTTTCATGCTTTATTCTAATAAATTCAAGGATGTGAACACTATACAGTAAATACTTATGAAATAAAGTAAGCCAGGGGGAGAAATATATTGCAAACTTGAAAAGGAGATTGGAAATATAAAAAGTGATATGTTTACCCATATTTCAGTAGCAAAGATCTGAATGATGTGGCAATACTGCTCTGCACATCCTCTAAGGGAGTCCCCTTGACCCTGGAACTAAGGCTAAAATGAGGTTTGGGATGGGGCTGACCACTGTCAGCAAGCCAGCTGAACTGAGAATCAAGAGGTGAGATGCTCAAGACCATACAAGAATGGAAAGGACAGGCCACATCTTGAAGAGACAGAAAAGAAGTACGCTACGGTATTATTAGGGAACTGCAATCTGAACAGTAAGTCCTAGCTTGACAATGTATTTTTGTTACTTTTTATTCAGTTGATGTTTTGTGCCCATCCTTGATTCATTATTCCCATTCATTTTTTGCTTCAAGTAAACAATCTTACTCTGCCTACTGAATGTTGCTAACATCAGCCGTAGACTATTCATACAAGAAAATTCAATGAGTGATACGGAAATTGCATTAAAGAGTTGAAGGCTGAAAGAGAATAATTTTGATTCATGTTATAGTGTAGGGTTTTTAAGGAGATTGTGAATAAACAAGTATATTGCAGAATTACAAAATTTTACATTATTCAACTCCTGTACACCTACTTAAGTTTATTTGTCTTCATTGAGAGCATAAAACATTTAAGTTCAGGTTGAAAGAATGAGGTGCTGGAAGATTGTCTCCCTGTTGAGTTGATTTGCTGCTAATGTTACCATTTTACATAACAAGCCCACAGTATGCTATTGTCTGTCTAAAGCTTCAGTTCTCATTTAAAAACAGAGAGCATGAAAAAGATAAAAAACTGAGTAGTGAAGGAAGTCAGTCGTCAAAGCTAGTAAGATGAGCAGAGCATACAGTATATTAGATGGGCTTCCATATCCTGTAAACACTTGTTTTCACTATATGATACACTACAGGCCCATCAATGGACTGATGCCCTGTCCTAGTGTTATTACCGCCTTGCACCTGATGATTGCTGGGATAGGCTTCTGCCGCCATGCTATCCTTCCCAGGAAAAGTGAGTTAGGAAAATGGATTGAGGATGGTACAGTACAGAGAATCAAACACACTTATTAGCTTTAGAGTGACTTCATTTAGCCATGACAAACCAAGCCACATGATCTTATATACTGTAGATGCCACACAGGCTGGATGGGCATCCCCGCCAGGAAAAGGAGCAGACCTGGAAGGAAGGACCGGAAAGGGTGGACGGACAGCCCATTAAAAAGAGAAAATGTGGATGGAGATTTTTTATTCCCCCAACATGCTAGATGGCAGCAGCCCCGGCATTCAGTGCACAGTAGGGAACCAGCAGGGCATGCTGGGATATGTAGTCTGGCAGAGCAACCCTGCTGAGGTCACTGGATGCCATGAGAGGGCGCTGTAGGGAGATAAGCTCACTATTATGGACTTCCGTGCGACCCGGAAGTGCTTTCATTGGGCAGTCACCCTGAAACCTGAAGTACTCCCGGGTCTGTAATAAAAGGGACCACATACCCTTATTCAGGTGAGTTGGAGCTGGGAGGTAAAGAGGCAACACTTAACTGGAGGAGGGCAGTGCGGTGGTGAGAGAGTTATTGGGAGGAGAGGAAAACCTGTGATTTGTGCTTTTTGTACCGTATTTGAGGTATCTTTGGTTAATAAACAACCTTTATTTGAACCTGACTGATTCTGTGTTCATGTTGGGGTTTGAGCTTGCTGATGCCTGGGTTTCCATCACAATACCTACAATCTCAAACCTACTTATTGTAATTTAGCATCACTAGAATGTATTATTTTTATTTTACAGACTACCTTTACAGAGTTCCTCCCATCAGTCCAGCTTCCAGTCTTCCCAGCAAGCCTTGTTGACCTCCTCACAACTCTAACTCCCCAAATGAGGGAGATTGATTCCTTTTACAGTATGCTATACCAGGGACTGCTTCTGGTGCCACAGCATTGTACCCTGGAAGCGCTTTCAAATCAAGTGGAGTGGCAGTAAAATAGGAGAGACACCCACCCCAGGCATGTCCCCCACCCCACGTGGCTACCGGGGACACCCAACAAGGATGCCCTCCCGGACTACATCTCCCATAAATCTCAGTGGCAGCCAAAACTGGGGAAACACCAGCTGAACACTGCCACCTATGTCCTGTGATTTTTGTTTTTGTGATATTTCAAGATGAGCTAACTTGTTTCAAGTAACAGGACAATCACTCTCCACTGGTATTAAGAATTTTCCACTTATATTAGTGATTTATTTTCTTGTTCCATGGCCTGCATTTTTCAGTGTGCTAAAATTAAGAATGCAAAATAACTGAATTAAAAATGTTGTCTAATCTCAAGTAATTTGTTCTAAAAAACAGCATTTTCTACTTACTTCGAATCTTTGAACACCTATCAGAGCTATCTTATTTCTAGATTGGAAGCAACTTATTTTAAGATGTTTTGGCAAGTAAAATTATCTTACTGCATGGACAGATGATTTCACTAATATTAAATCATTTTCTCCTGAAATTCAGTGTTTATATCTTATTTTTTAGCTAAGCTTTCTTTGCAGTGTAGTCCACTGGGGGATTAGTTGCCCCCACTGAGCAGTCTATCATTGTCCTTATATAATTCCTGCCTAAGCAATCATCCTGGCCCACCCTCCTCACTGCTCCTTTCAGTATTGTGTCCTTCTGGCTGGGCAAGGTATGACCTTCCTTCCTGGCAAGTGGGACAGTCAACCCATGTACATTACAACCCACTTACTCCAATTCAGGTGGGCAGTGGATGGCTGGACCTTATCACTTAGATACATTCATCTAATTATAGAAGACAATTCTTAAGGTCACAATGATATGTTCAAGCATCTCACAGGTTAAGGCTAAGTATTTTTATGTAATCTGGTACTAATGGTCTTGATTAGACCAGATGAAAGGCTGGGTGCATCACATGGGAAAATATTTTAATGGCTTTATATTTTAGTCTGGAAATATAAAATTAACTCACAGGAGAAGCACAAGATAAGTGATTAGAGATGAGGTGCAAACCACTCTCTATAGCTACTTCTTGATGTCATGCTTCTACCTGTATCTTGCTCTTGCGTTTACTGTATAACGCCATGTGTAGAATTCACACTAAAACATGGCGTACAGACAAAACTGGAAATGTGTGTACCCTCAAAAAGTGAAGATGCATTAAATTGTGCATACACTAAGTTCCAAGCACTTCCCTTTATAAATCCCAATGAATGTGAAATTTACCGCCAGTGCACATGCCTACAGCCCCTCCCTGACTCCTCCCAGAATTCTGCATATTTGAATATGCAAATCAATATAAATAGCCCCATCTGTTCAGTGTTTTGTTAAAGGACAATAGCAAAAGCATGTGGAAAAAAGAAGAATTTCAGCGAGCAAAGTGGAAGCAAGGAAAAACATACTATATGTTGACTTATGCAGTGGTATAAGCAACAAAAGGAAGTTGATGGACTGTGGCGGAGACACTTGAACATTCAAGTTCAGAAAATTGCACAGTGCCCAAAATAAAAGAGAGGTAAAATATCAAAGTCGACATGAAAAGACGAGTCACAGCTCACAGTCCGTTTATTCTGTTTCAGACAATATTACAAAAGGGGACCCCCATGCTGAAGTGTGTCTCTAGGCGATGATGGTGCTGCTGTGCTGCATCTGATTACATATTTTTATGTTCTGCTGATTACATTCAAACAAATTTGTAATGCTGTCTGACTTGGCTGATGATTTGGTGGGTCAGGGTCAGGTTCATCACACCGCATCTCTTCAGGTACAGGCAAGCCACAATTGTGTACCACATTATGCACCATGCACAGTGTGACACAATTTCTGGGGACTATAGAGCAGCACATTAATAGAATTGAAATGCTTTCTATTTGAATAAGCAAATCCATTCTCTGAAGGTGCCTTTATAGTATAGCATTGGCACTGAGCGCCACAACGGATTCTCTGCTCTTTACATGGCACTTTGAGGTGACTCGCTATTCTTTTGCCGCACAAGTTGGAAAAAGCACCTGTGACTGTGCAGAGTTGCTGTTTTAATAGGCTCTCCTACTATAGATGATGTCTTGGCAGCTGAATCGTTTGGTGATTCATCCCTGGCTGATATAACTTATTGAGCACTTTTGCAATAGTAATGTGTGTGGAGTTGACCACTGCAATTACATTTGGAAAACCAGATGTTGCTGCGAATTGCACTTTGATGTCTCCCAGTTCAACCACAGTGTAAGAAAATGTTATATATCTGGATGACAAGTGGATAATACCAACCTATACAATTGGCATGGCGCGATTCAGTGATGTTTGTGAAACACCCGATCGGTCACCATGTTCACATTGAAAAACTCCTGTGGCTAAAAACCTGAGAGTGGACAGAACTTGCAAAGGAGCAGGTAGAGCACAGTTCCTCAAAGTCTGCATTAGAAGCCAGTCATCATCATCTTTAAATACACACTCTCTTCCATTTGCAGTGTCTTCTAACAATGCTAAAGCAGTTATGGTAGTTGGAACAGTTTGGCCATTCTGTGCACCATTATATTGTTTTAGAATTATTACAGTCAAGTGAATTAAATTTATAAATGATATACATTTAATTTTAGTGTATTTGATAAATCCAGCATCATGGATGCAAATATGAAACAGAAAGGGAAACCATATAGAAATAGTAGCACTGCTTTGACGCTGGGTTCTGTCCATTTGCAAAACCGAGCAGAAAAATGCGTACGCACAGTGTGAGGCTGCTGTGGAAATGTACGTGGCTTTGCATAAAGTTTAGTTTTCATACATCTTGAAGTGAGAGTAGAAACGCTTGTGTGCAACATTTTTGTGTGTATGGACTGTTTATATATGATGCTCCCTGTGTTTTGTTTTGAATTTCTTTTGCATATTTTTGCATTTTTTGTTCTAATTTGCTTTCCTTTAGCTAATTGTATTCATTATCCTTTTTAATCCTTTTTTATTAGTTTAACTACTAATAATATTTTTTCTTTTAATTATATAATGCACTGTTTATGTGCTTTTGATGGTAGTGGGGCCAGGTCGCTAATTAATCAACAGGATCCAGGTGCCAGAATTCTACTTCTCTGCATTACCTGGGAACTTTATAAGAAAAAACCTGCTGCCATTTCAATTTGCAGTAGCATTAAAAAATAATTCTTTGTTGACCTGCTTTCTCTCTCTCTCTTTCACTTAGAATAGTTTTATTTTGTAGTCTCAGAACCATTCTTTTTGGCTTTTGGTTTAATTAACTCTTATTATTATTATTTTATATTTTTGAAATTTAGGGATTCTACTTTCTTTCAACTTTTTGTAATTTGAACTTGGATCCCAGGATTTTAAATTCACTTTTACTTTGAAAACAATAAAAATAGCAAACTTAACTGAATATATAAGACTAGGGCTGGGTTTTGACAGTCCCTACCTTTTTGCCATTGCTTTTGAAGTGATACCATAACACCTGTCATTATCAGAAATAGTAAAATACCAGAATACAATACAATACCAAAAGATGGTCACACACTTACAGGAATAGACTCATAGGTGATGGTCTTGCTTCCTGTGATACCTTATTTTTTTAGCTGTGTCCTTTGGTCAGCTTTCTTTGCCCTTTACAATAAGAGTGAAGTAGATCAAACATTATATTACAATCAAAAGAAATTCCTGAATATGTTGTTGGTGTCATTTTTATAAAGGATACAAAAGTCATTTCTAAGGCTACAGTAAATACCAGTCATAGCCATATTGTCAGCACACAAAGAAGGTTTTGGCTTATCAGACAATCTTTCGAGGAGTAGTAATTGTGCCAAAATCCTTCCAAGAACAAGGCTTAACAGTGTCCAAGATGTAAGATGAACCCTAGCAAATAGAAAAATGCCATTTAAGATATCTCATTTCGGGATAGGCAGGTTTCTTATACCTTTGTAATGTCCAAGGTTCATGACTCTAACATCATAAAGACATACACCTTAAACTCTTGATCAACATTCTATATGTGCACAAGTTGAAAGTGAGACTTTTTAGTTACCAATGGCTGCTCAGATCATAGCTTAAACAAGAATGTGGTAGTGTTAAGGTTTAATTATTCTTGACTGCTCTAGGGCACAGACAACCTGCACCACTGATAAAACTGTGAATCCTTCTCTGCTTGACAAAATTCTTAAATAAATAGTTATTAAGTCAAGAATTCATTTTTCTCATTGCGGGGTGGGCAGCAGCACCAGGCCCTATGGAGATGGGGTGGGAGTGGGTGACTTCATTATTATTTTTTTTTCGTATTGTTTTATAATTAACATGCTTGCATAAATGACATCAGAGTGAAGAGATTATCAATTCCATAAAGCATAATTATGACTGTTGACCTTTTATGTAGCTTATAGTATATGCTTGATTTATTTCATTGATGGTGGTCATTTTTTAATTGAATTTAATTTAACATCACATGAGGGGGTACCTAATTTATGTTTTGTAATAGGGCCTTTCAAATTCTGCTATTACTACTATTAATAAATTTATTTGACAGCAATATTAGCATGTTTTAAATAGGTGAAGCACAACCTAATCATGACAAAAATTAAGTGAAGCAGAAAAAAGTAAAAGTTATCCAGATACCTGATACAATATTTGCTTGCCCTTCTAAAGTTCAGGTTTCCACAACATTTAAAAATATGTGAAGTTAATTAATGTCTTTTATTAAGGTAGCTGGACTGCTTTTGTTAATTACAGTCTAAATGTGCCAATTCTAATATTTTAATATAAAAACAATGCCATTACAATGGCTATGCGATCAAAATTCTTAGGCTTTTACTAGAGAATGTTACACAAAACACTGAAGATTAGGGGCCAACAACATAAGCAGAATGAATGTGCTAATACTGATGACAAGGCTAGGCTGATAAAGACCATAAAACAAAGTTGTTTGCCTTCATGGAGTCAGACTGAGGCTTAACGTTAAAAGGTTGCTCTTTAAAGCAACCATTGAAAACATTGAATCATTGAAATATTTTGTCAGCCTGTGGCTTAAAATCTGATTCGAAATAAGTGAGGGCTACCATGGAATGAAATTTGTTGGGTTTGTCACTGTGCTAAAGACACAAATTATCATTTTGTGACTGCAAGCATTTGGCTTAAAAATCACTGCGCCCTTTAACTGACAGATGGTGTATGCATAGATCAACACTTTGGGACACTATTTAATATTTTCATTGATAATTCGATGTAAGTTTATGCACATTCTCTTTTTGTCTCTAACACATTATAATCTCAAATGAATTTGGAATCAGAGGTCTGATGAGATGTATCTATCTCTAGGAAAAATGGATACAGTACAGACAAACACTTGTAAAGGACAGCCGGGTTCCATGCCCGGCAGGGACGCCTCTGCTGCATCTGTTCCGGGGGAGCCACCACGGGCAGCTCAATACCTCCCCCGGGACGCTTGGTGGCAGCCTCCCTGGCGGATGATGATTCCCCAGCCTGGCGCTTGGCTCCATGGGACATGGAGTCCTCCACATCCTGGTTGGGGGCTTGGATGGCCGCCAGGGGGAGCTGCAAGCACCTGGAATACTTCTGGGTGGGGTATAAAAAAGGCCAGCCACCACCACTGAAGAGAGCCAGAATCGGGAGGAAGAGGACGAGGTTGCCTGGGAGGAGTGGTGGTGCTGAGGTGGAGAGAAGTGTGGTTTGTGTGTTATTTAAGTGCTTGTGGGACTGTGTTGGGCCTGTGGGACATGGGGAAGGCGTGCCCCACGGCTGAAGAAAAATAAAAGAAACTGTTTGTGTTACACGTGCCTCTGCCTCAGTCTGTGCCGGGCCGGGCGCTATATAGCACTCATATTACACACTCTTGACATGATCAAGTGTTTTTCGCATATTTTCATGACTAAAGTTTTAGAGCAAAGCTTGCTATCATTAGAACAATTAGAACAAATAACGGTGAGTAACATCAAAGTGTTCACAATCCCACATGAGGATATTGGCATAAAATACGTACCAAGAGTGAAAGACAGATTCCATTCCATCAGAGAGACTCCAGCTTGACCTCAGAGACACCATCTATGTGTCAGCTTGGCTTCTGAATTACAACATGTGCTGCAGCAGTAAGACTTTTTTTTTAGTACCCTTGTAGTGTAGGAGATGTTAGATAACGGACTGGCGTAGCTCATGTGTGATGTCATCAGTCCACATCAGCTCACCAGCACATGAGTCTGTGTGTTCATCTACTAGCAATTAGCATGACTCACTTCGTACTGAACAAACGGCTATTCTCGTTATTTGCAGGTGTCCTGGGTATGATGTTAAACTACATCTGGCCCTTCAAGTTGTCCTCCGACTTCCAGGGAAATCATGGGGGTTGAAGGCAGGATTGGCCACTTTAAAGAAAAATTCACATAGACAGGACTCCTTCCTGCTCTCTGCGTGAGTAGCTCTGCTGCAGCTGCCCATAGGAAGGCTGTTCACATTATGAAGGAGATGGGGGAAACCCCTCAGGTGCGTCATCCCCGGAAGAGTCAAAACCGTAAGACAGTCAATGGGGTCAGGCTTGTCGGGGATCAGAACTGGTGTGGTACTGAGGCATCACCCACTGCATGGCAGCACTCAGGTCCCAATTTGAGGGTAAGCACATGGAATGTCTTGTCTCTCTGGCATGATGATCATCTTCCTCTGCTTTTGAAGGAGCTTTGTAAACTCTGTATTTCAGTGGTGGTACTCTCTGAGGTGTGCAAACCTGGGACTGGCCAGATTTCTGTAGGTGGATACAACTTATATTGGTCTGGTTGCTCTGATGGATGTCATACTCAGGAAGCTGCTGTTCCTGTAGCGGATTGGCTCCTTCCAATGGTGTCCGATGACACTCCTTTCGAGCGTATAATGAAACTCAGATTAAAGCACTCTCAGGGTGCCTTGCCTGTTGTCTCAGCATATGCTCCGACCGTGGTGAGTGATGTCTCAGTGACGGAGACATTTTATTTGCAACTTCGCTCAGTGATTGATGGGTGCCTGTGAGGTGACGCGCCTCTGGTTATGGGTGAGTTCAATGCGACCACTGGCACTGACAGAGCTGTGTATAAGGATTGTGTTGGTCCCCATGGGTCTGGTGACTGTGGTGAAAGTGGCTCCATGTTCCTTGAATTTGCAAAAGGTCAGGGGCTGTTGATCACTGGATTCTGGTTCCAACGCCCTGAACCACTTCGTTAGACCTGGTACTCCAATACTGGATGTCCAGTGAAGGAAACTGATCACATCCTTGTGGGCAGATGCTGGAGGCTCTTACAAAACTGCAGGGTCTACAGAAGTGCCCAGTTTGTGAATTCTGACCACCGACTTGTTGTTGCTACTCTAAAGATCCAGCTTAGGCCCAGTAGGCTATCACCTACAAGAAAAATGACACTGGACCTGACCAGACTCCAAGATCAGACTGTTTCTAACAAGTTTGCACACTGTGTGAGGAACTTACAGACTTGGGTGCGACTGCCAGTCCAAATGTGATGTGGGAGACCTTCCATGTCAAGACCCTGAAGGTTGCTGAGGATCTAGTTTCTGTTATCTGTGTTCCCAGAAGATGTTTCATCTCACAGGGCACCCTAGATATCATTGCCACCCCAATCTGGAAAGGGAAGGGTGATCACATGGATTGCGGCAACTACAGGGGGGAAACACTGGTGCTGGGTAAGGTCCTTTCTAGGGTCATCCTCAGATCCATGATCACTTGCTCATTGACCAGCAACTGGAGCAATCTTGTTTTGTGCCTTGTGATAAAAAGCAGACAGTGGACAGAAAAAGATTTGGGGATGGCCAACCCATATACTGCAAAAATGGTGAAAAAATAAAGAAAACACAGTTTACACAGTGAGTTCAAAATGGAACTGACTAACAGGAAAATTCCTGGGCTTAAATATAGCAGAAAAAAAGGAAAAGGTGAAGTCAAGATGGCTGGAACAGGAAGTGATGTAGTGATAGAGTGGATTCGGGGAATGAGAAATTACGTCATCCGTGTTGGCTGGAAGTGACATCATCAGTGGTTGGATTGATGGTGATGTCATCAAGACGCCAGGTATTTGGGTGAACTGCAGAGGAACAAGAGGAGAGAGGATTAAGTGAGAGCGCCAACCCCTGGTCTGGCTGATAAATATTAATATTTGAACCTGCAAACTGTCCCCAATTGCACACATGTGTGACAGCCTAAAACGTCTAACGTTGACATGGCACTGAGGGTTCTCAAATGCGAATAGCAGCAGAGTTTCTTTGCAGCCTTTGATGATTTTCATAATGGGTTCAACTCAGTTGATCAAGCAGCCCTGTGGGATATCCTGAGAATTTGCGGGATCCCCTCACAGTTGCTGTATATCGTGGCTGGCCTGTGCACTGGTACTGTGAGTGCTGTGCAGAGTGGAGGCAGTACCTCTGTGTTTTTCACAGTTGATTCTGGGGTTCATCAGAGGAGTGTTCTTGCTTCTACTTCTTTCAATACTTCTTTCAATGCTTGCATGGACTGGGTGCTGGGCAGGGTTGTGGGGTTCAGTGGCTTTGGGGCATCTGTTGGTGAAGGGAGATTCACTGCACTTGACTTTGCTGAACATTGCTGTGATGTTTGCAGAGTCGATGGAGGCTCTGATTGGGGCTCTCAAGAGACTCAGTGAGGAGTCTGAGTGTCTGGGCTTGTGAGTGTCCTGGATAAAAGCCAAGATCCAGGCCTTTAATGAACTCTTGGACACAGCCGTCAGCAGTATGTCAGTTGCGGCACTACAGCCCTGTGGTGTGATTCCCCAAGGGTGATCCGACTCACAGGATCCTCATTGTAGAGGACCCGAGCGGCTGGACAAGGCCAAGGGGATGGTCACGTAACACCTGGCTGTGGCAAATAGATGGTCATTTCTGGAGGTTGGGACTGGACTGCGTGTCTGCCTGGGGGGTTGCCAACCAGGATCCTGAGATGTTTTGTCGTGTGTTGGGTACAAGTGCAAACTCCCCAACCTGACCTGACCTAACCCTTCTTACCAACAGAAAGTCATTCAAGAAGCTGGCTTTATATTTCTGAGGACTCCAAAGATAATTTTAAATATTTACTATCAAGTAGGATATAATTTTGTAAAGAAAAGTTTGTGCATTTAACTTTTATGCTATACTAATCTTAAACATGAAAAATAAGAAAGTAAAATCCCTGGAAGTGCATTAAAATTTAATCATGGCAATAATCAAAAATAAGTGAGAACAGCAATAGATTAAAGTAACCAGATCTCATGTGTAGAAAATTTGATTTTATTTGTGTCAATTCTATTGCAAAAAAAATTGAGGTTGTGCGGAAGACATGAAAGAACTTCAGCAAATCATCAGATAATCCTATTCACTGACATCAGACGTGACAAAACATCATTTTGCTTATTATATCAAAGAAATTAGAATGTGATTGGACATTTAGCCAATTTAGCATCTCATTTACAAAATCCTGGGAGAAAAGCAGTGAAATAGATATTATACCTCACACTAATTAGCTTGCTAATTAAAGATTTTTAGAGAAATTGTACCTATTTTTTTGATAAAAGATTTGCATTAATGTTCATAATATAAAAGGATTTGTCCATCTTCTGAGGTAGCTGAAATTAAAAAGAAATGAAACAGACGTGTATAAATTTGTAAGCATAAACAATATATAGGAAAATAATGTTCAGGTTGTTTTTGCTTAGGACGTAC